>NW_026783427.1:0-600000 GCF_949774975.1 Lagenorhynchus albirostris
GCCTGAAGCCATCCTGCGGTGTTGCGGCCAGCTCACGAGAAAGCGACTTGAAGAAAGGAGCTCAGGGGCACTGTAATTCACAAACCTGCAGAGTTACACATGACAGCTATCGTCCAAAAATATACTGAAGTAAGGCTGCCAAGAGGACTTGAAAGCGGGGCAGAATTGCAGGAAACCGATTTCAGGAGGTAGACTGGAATTGCATTGAAAGCATAGGAAAAGAGGCAGAACGTCCACAATGATGCACTTGGCCAAAAAGGGCGTATGCGTTTTTTCCTGAATATATTCAGGAAAAAACGCATACGCCCTTTTTGGCCAACCGAGCAAGGTTGCAAAGGAAATCTGCACTACAATGAAGTCTCACTTCCCCCCGGTCAAAAGGGCCATCTGAAAAAAGTGTAAAATCCAGAAAGGCAGGACAGGCCATGGAGAACTGGGAGCCTTGTTATGCTGATGGGCGGGATGTAAATTGCCAACAGCCACTCGGGAGAAGTGTATGGTGTTTCCTGAAACATCTAAAAAACAAAGCAACAGAGCCTAGGGCACTTCCACTTATGGTCCTATAGCTTAGGGAAATTAAAATCAAAAGACACAGCCACCTCAAAGGTTGGGACGGCTCTGTTTACAAGAACCTGGTTTACGGTACAAGTTCAATATCGCAGAAAGTGAAAAATGGATAAAGAAGTTGTGGTACTTACGTACAATGCAATATCACTCAGCAATGAAATCTATGTCATCAGGCCCGTAGCAGCATAATGAGTGGATTCAGGTATGATGATTCTAACTGAAATAAGTCACACAGAAATAGAAACATCATAAGATATCACTAATACACGGAATGTAAACTTGGCTACACAGGAACTGAATTACAAAACAGAACAGGGTCTCAAATTTAGAAACCCAACTTATGCTTGCTTAAGGGGAAAGGTGAGTTGGGGTGCTGCATAAAACCAGAGATTGAAATGAGCACAGATAAAGTTCCTTAAGCCAAATATGGAATAGACAAGAGCTACTCCTTGCTCAACGAAATGGACTCAACACCCCATATTAAATGCCTAAGAGTGTACCTGACTAGGAAGTATCTTAAAACCTATGGATTGCTATGTCTCTGAAAGAGAATCAAGTGTGTGTACAGGGGCATAAACGCAGCAGTGATAGGATTGGAGAGGTTCGGTGAGCAAATGAAGACCCTTTGAAGTCATATTGCATGGTACCCATTCCACGGGTCTCAACTCTCCAGGTTTAAGGTATTCTTCCTTCAGCTAAAACATGCATGTGGAACCCAGAGTATGATCAACCATGTGATCGGGAGACGTGTTCCAATATGTGTCAGTTTTCGTCCCCTGGTACTCGGGTGCAACATTCCAGACGCTTTACTAACACTCTCCCGACTTGGAGAGTCAGTGCCTTTAACCTCCTGTTTGGCCCAGTTTGCAATTTCTGCGGAAGATGAACAGGAATAGGGAGAACCAATGAGAGACTAGCTGGAGGTGTCTGGACGGGCAAATTTAACTCTCATTTCCCACCAGGAAGAGGAATTAACCAAAGGCTCAGCGTGCCGTGCCGGAACCAGATTAGGGCCTGAAGCCATCCTGCGGTGTTGCGGCCAGCTCACGAGAAAGCGACTTGAAGAAAGGAGCTCAGGGGCACTGTAATTCACAAACCTGCAGAGTTATAAATGACAGCTATCGTCCAAAAATATACTGAAGTAAGGCTGCCAAGAGGACTTGAAAGCGGGGCAGAATTGCAGGAAACCGATTTCAGGAGGTAGACTGGAATTGCATTTAAAGCATAGGAAAAGAGGCAGAACGTCCACAATGATGCACTTGGCCAAAAAGGGCGTATGCGTTTTTTCCTGAATATATTCAGGAAAAAACGCATACGCCCTTTTTGGCCAACCAAGCAAGCTTGCAAAGGAAATCTGCACTACAATGAAGTCTCACTTCCCCCCGGTCAAAAGGGCCATCTGAAAAAAGTGTAAACTCCAGAAAGGCAGGACAGGCCATGGAGAACTGGGAGCCTTGTTATGCTGATGGGCGGGATGTAAATTGCCAACAGCCACTCGGGAGAAGTGTATGGTGTTTCCTGAAACATCTAAAAAACAAAGCAACAGAGCCTAGGGCACTTCCACTTATGGTCCTATAGCTTAGGGAAATTAAAATCAAAAGACACAGCCACCCCAAAGGTTGGGACGGCTCTGTTTACAAGAACCTGGTTTACGGTACAAGTTCAATATCGCAGAAAGTGAAAAATGGATAAAGAAGTTGTGTTACTTACGTACAATGCAGTATCACTCAGCAATGAAATCCATGTCATCAGGCCCGTAGCAGCATAATGAGTGGATTCAGGTACGATGATTCTAACTGAAATAAGTCACACAGAAAAAGAAACATCATAAGATATCACTAATACACGGAATGTAAACTTGGCTACACAGGAACTGAATTACAAAACAGAACAGGGTCTCAAATTTAGAAACCCAACTTATGCTTGCTTAAGGGGAAAGGTGAGTTGGGGTGCTGCATAAAACCAGAGATTGAAATGAGCACAGATAAAGTTCCTTAAGCCAAATATGGAATAGACAAGAGCTACTCCTTGCTCAACGAAATGGACTCAACACCCCATATTAAATGCCTAAGAGTGTACCTGACTAGGAAGTATCTTAAAACCTATGGATTGCTATGTCTCTGAAAGAGAATCAAGTGTGTGTACAGGGGCATAAACGCAGCAGTGATAGGATTGGAGAGGTTCGGTGAGCAAATGAAGACCCTTTGAAGTCATATTGCATGGTACCCATTCCACGGGTCTCAACTGTCCAGGTTTAAGGTATTCTTCCTTCAGCTAAAACATGCATGTGGAACCCAGAGTATGATCAACCGTGTGATCGGGAGACGTGTTCCAATATGTGTCAGTTTCCGTCCCCTGGTACTCGGGTGCAACATTCCAGACGCTTTACTAACACTCTCCCGACTTGGAGAGTCAGTGCCTTTAACCTCCTGTTTGGCCCAGTTTGCAATTTCTGCGGAAGATGAACAGGAATAGGGAGAACCAATGAGAGACTAGCTGGAGGTGTCTGGACGGGCAAATTTAACTCTCATTTCCCACCAGGAAGAGGAATTAACCAAAGGCTCAGCGTGCCGTGCCGGAACCAGATTAGGGCCTGAAGCCATCCTGCGGTGTTGCGGCCAGCTCACGAGAAAGCGAGTTGAAGAAAGGAGCTCAGGGGCACTGTAATTCACAAACCTGCAGAGTTATACATGACAGCTATCGTCCAAAAATATACTGAAGTAAGTCTGCCAAGAGGACTTGAAAGCGGGGCAGAATTGCAGGAAACCGATTTCAGGAGGTAGACTGGAATTGCATTGAAAGCATAGGAAAAGAGGCAGAACGTCCACAATGATGCACTTGGCCAAAAAGGGCGTATGCGTTTTTTCCTGAATATATTCAGGAAAAAACGCATACGCCCTTTTTGGCCAACCAACCAAGCTTGCAAAGGAAATCTGCACTACAATGAAGTCTCACTTCCCCCCGGTCAAAAGGGCCATCTGAAAAAAGTGTAAAATCCAGAAAGGCAGGACAGGCCATGGAGAACTGGGAGCCTTGTTATGCTGATGGGCGGGATGTAAATTGCCAACAGCCACTCGGGAGAAGTGTATGGTGTTTCCTGAAACATCTAAAAAACAAAGCAACAGAGCCTAGGGCACTTCCACTTATGGTCCTATAGCTTAGGGAAATTAAAATCAAAAGACACAGCCACCCCAAAGGTTGGGACGGCTCTGTTTACAAGAACCTGGTTTACGGTACAAGTTCAATATCGCAGAAAGTGAAAAATGGATAAAGAAGTTGTGGTACTTACGAACAATGCAATATCACTCAGCAATGAAATCTATGTCATCAGGCCCGTAGCAGCATAATGAGTGGATTCAGGTATGATGATTCTAACTGAAATAAGTCACACAGAAATAGAAACATCATAAGATATCACTAATACACGGAATGTAAACTTGGCTACACAGGAACTGAATTACAAAACAGAACAGGGTCTCAAATTTAGAAACCCAACTTATGCTTGCTTAAGGGGAAAGGTGAGTTGGGGTGCTGCATAAAACCAGAGATTGAAATGAGCACAGATAAAGTTCCTTAAGCCAAATATGGAATAGACAAGAGCTACTCCTTGCTCAACGAAATGGACTCAACACCCCATATTAAATGCCTAAGAGTGTACCTGACTAGGAAGTATCTTAAAACCTATGGATTGCTATGTCTCTGAAAGAGAATCAAGTGTGTGTACAGGGGCATAAACGCAGCAGTGATAGGATTGGAGAGGTTCGGTGAGCAAATGAAGACCCTTTGAAGTCATATTGCATGGTACCCATTCCACGGGTCTCAACTCTCCAGGTTTAAGGTATTCTTCCTTCAGCTAAAACATGCATGTGGAACCCAGAGTATGATCAACCGTGTGATCGGGAGACGTGTTCCAATATGTGTCAGTTTTCGTCCCCTGGTACTCGGGTGCAACATTCCAGACGCTTTACTAACACTCTCCCGACTTGGAGAGTCAGTGCCTTTAACCTCCTGTTTGGCCCAGTTTGCAATTTCTGCGGAAGATGAACAGGAATAGGGAGAACCAATGACAGACTAGCTGGAGGTGTCTGGACGGGCAAATTTAACTCTCATTTCCCACCAGGAAGAGGAATTAACCAAAGGCTCAGCGTGCCGTGCCGGAACCAGATTAGGGCCTGAAGCCATCCTGCGGTGTTGCGGCCAGCTCACGAGAAAGCGAGTTGAAGAAAGGAGCTCAGGGGCACTGTAATTCACAAACCTGCAGAGTTATAAATGACAGCTATCGTCCAAAAATATACTGAAGTAAGGCTGCCAAGAGGACTTGAAAGCGGGGCAGAATTGCAGGAAACCGATTTCAGGAGGTAGACTGGAATTGCATTTAAAGCATAGGAAAAGAGGCAGAACGTCCACAATGATGCACTTGGCCAAAAAGGGCGTATGCGTTTTTTCCTGAATATATTCAGGAAAAAACGCATACGCCCTTTTTGGCCAACCAAGCAAGTTTGCAAAGGAAATCTGCACTACAATGAAGTCTCACTTCCCCCCGGTCAAAAGGGCCATCTGAAAAAAGTGTAAAATCCAGAAAGGCAGGACAGGCCATGGAGAACTGGGAGCCTTGTTATGCTGATGGGCGGGATGTCAATTGCCAACAGCCACTCGGGAGAAGTGTATGGTGTTTCCTGAAACATCTAAAAAACAAAGCAACAGAGCCTAGGGCACTTCCACTTATGGTCCTATAGCTTAGGGAAATTAAAATCAAAAGACACAGCCACCCCAAAGGTTGGGATGGCTCTGTTTACAAGAACCTGGTTTACGGTACAAGTTCAATATCGCAGAAAGTGAAAAATGGATAAAGAAGTTGTGGTACTTACGTACAATGCAGTATCACTCAGCAATGAAATCCATGTCATCAGGCCCGTAGCAGCATAATGAGTGGATTCAGGTACGATGATTCTAACTGAAATAAGTCACACAGAAAAAGAAACATCATAAGATATCACTAATACACGGAATGTAACCTTGGCTACACAGGAACTGAATTACAAAACAGAACAGGGTCTCAAATTTAGAAACCCAACTTATGCTTGCTTAAGGGGAAAGGTGAGTTGGGGTGCTGCATAAAACCAGAGATTGAAATGAGCACAGATAAAGTTCCTTAAGCCAAATATGGAATAGACAAGAGCTACTCCTTGCTCAACGAAATGGACTCAACACCCCATATTAAATGCCTAAGAGTGTACCTGACTAGGAAGTATCTTAAAACCTATGGATTGCTATGTCTCTGAAAGAGAATCAAGTGTGTGTACAGGGGCATAAACGCAGCAGTGATAGGATTGGAGAGGTTCGGTGAGCAAATGAAGACCCTTTGAATTCATATTGCATGGTACCCATTCCACGGGTCTCAACTCTCCAGGTTTAACGTATTCTTCCTTCAGCTAAAACATGCATGTGGAACCCAGAGTATGATCAACCGTGTGATCGGGAGACGTGTTCCAATATGTCTCAGTTTCCGTCCCCTGGTACTCGGGTGCAACATTCCAGACGCTTTACTAACACTCTCCCGACTTGGAGAGTCAGTGCCTTTAACCTCCTGTTTGGCCCAGTTTGCAATTTCTGCGGAAGATGAACAGGAATAGGGAGAACCAATGACAGACTAGCTGGAGGTGTCTGGACGGGCAAATTTAACTCTCATTTCCCACCAGGAAGAGGAATTAACCAAAGGCTCAGCGTGCCGTGCCGGAACCAGATTAGGGCCTGAAGCCATCCTGCGGTGTTTCGGCCAGCTCACGAGAAAGCGAGTTGAAGAAAGGAGCTCAGGGGCACTGTAATTCACAAACCTGCAGAGTTATACATGACAGCTATCGTCCAAAAATATACTGAAGTAAGGCTGCCAAGAGGACTTGAAAGCGGGGCAGAATTGCAGGAAACCGATTTCAGGAGGTAGACTGGAATTGCATTGAAAGCATAGGAAAAGAGGCAGAACGTCCACAATGATGCACTTGGCCAAAAAGGGCGTATGCGTTTTTTCCTGAATATATTCAGGAAAAAACGCATACGCCCTTTTTGGCCAACCGAGCAAGCTTGCAAAGGAAATCTGCACTACAATGAAGTCTCACTTCCCCCCGGTCAAAAGGGCCATCTGAAAAAAGTGTAAAATCCAGAAAGGCAGGACAGGCCATGGAGAACTGGGAGCCTTGTTATGCTGATGGGCGGGATGTAAATTGCCAACAGCCACTCGGGAGAAGTGTATGGTGTTTCCTGAAACATCTAAAAAACAAAGCAACAGAGCCTAGGGCACTTCCACTTATGGTCCTATAGCTTAGGGAAATTAAAATCAAAAGACACAGCCACCCCAAAGGTTGGGATGGCTCTGTTTACAAGAACCTGGTTTACGGTACAAGTTCAATATCGCAGAAAGTGAAAAATGGATAAAGAAGTTGTGGTACTTACGAACAATGCAATATCACTCAGCAATGAAATCTATGTCATCAGGCCCGTAGCAGCATAATGAGTGGATTCAGGTACGATGATTCTAACTGACATAAGTCACACAGAAATAGAAACATCATAAGATATCACTAATACACGGAATGTAACCTTGGCTACACAGGAACTGAATTACAAAACAGAACAGGGTCTCAAATTTAGAAACCCAACTTATGCTTGCTTAAGGGGAAAGGTGAGTTGGGGTGCTGCATAAAACCAGAGATTGAAATGAGCACAGATAAAGTTCCTTAAGCCAAATATGGAATAGACAAGAGCTACTCCTTGCTCAACGAAATGGACTCAACACCCCATATTAAATGCCTAAGAGTGTACCTGACTAGGAAGTATCTTAAAACCTATGGATTGCTATGTCTCTGAAAGAGAATCAAGTGTGTGTACAGGGGCATAAAGGCAGCAGTGATAGGATTGGAGAGGTTTGATGAGCAAATGAAGACCCTTTGAAATCATATTGCATGGTACCCATTCCACGGGTCTCAACTCTCCAGGTTTAAGGTATTCTTCCTTCAGCTAAAACATGCATGTGGAACCCAGAGTATGATCAACCGTGTGATCGGGAGACGTGTTCCAATATGTGTCAGTTTTCGTCCCCTGGTACTCGGGTGCAACATTCCAGACGCTTTACTAACACTCTCCCGACTTGGAGAGTCAGTGCCTTTAACCTCCTGTTTGGCCCAGTTTGCAATTTCTGCGGAAGATGAACAGGAATAGGGAGAACCAATGACAGACTAGCTGGAGGTGTCTGGACGGGCAAATTTAACTCTCATTTCCCACCAGGAAGAGGAATTAACCAAAGGCTCAGCGTGCCGTGCCGGAACCAGATTAGGGCCTGAAGCCATCCTGCGGTGTTTCGGCCAGCTCACGAGAAAGCGAGTTGAAGAAAGGAGCTCAGGGGCACTGTAATTCACAAACCTGCAGAGTTATAAATGACAGCTATCGTCCAAAAATATACTGAAGTAAGGCTGCCAAGAGGACTTGAAAGCGGGGCAGAATTGCAGGAAACCGATTTCAGGAGGTAGACTGGAATTGCATTTAAAGCATAGGAAAAGAGGCAGAACGTCCACAATGATGCACTTGGCCAAAAAGGGCGTATGCGTTTTTTCCTGAATATATTCAGGAAAAAACGCATACGCCCTTTTTGGCCAACCAAGCAAGTTTGCAAAGGAAATCTGCACTACAATGAAGTCTCACTTCCCCCCGGTCAAAAGGGCCATCTGAAAAAAGTGTAAAATCCAGAAAGGCAGGACAGGCCATGGAGAACTGGGAGCCTTGTTATGCTGATGGGCGGGATGTAAATTGCCAACAGCCACTCGGGAGAAGTGTATGGTGTTTCCTGAAACATCTAAAAAACAAAGCAACAGAGCCTAGGGCACTTCCACTTATGGTCCTATAGCTTAGGGAAATTAAAATCAAAAGACACAGCCACCCCAAAGGTTGGGACGGCTCTGTTTACAAGAACCTGGTTTACGGTACAAGTTCAATATCGCAGAAAGTGAAAAATGGATAAAGAAGTTGTGGTACTTACGTACAATGCAGTATCACTCAGCAATGAAATCCATGTCATCAGGCCCGTAGCAGCATAATGAGTGGATTCAGGTACGATGATTCTAACTGAAATAAGTCACACAGAAAAAGAAACATCATAAGATATCACTAATACACGGAATGTAACCTTGGCTACACAGGAACTGAATTACAAAACAGAACAGGGTCTCAAATTTAGAAACCCAACTTATGCTTGCTTAAGGGGAAAGGTGAGTTGGGGTGCTGCATAAAACCAGAGATTGAAATGAGCACAGATAAAGTTCCTTAAGCCAAATATGGAATAGACAAGAGCTACTCCTTGCTCAACGAAATGGACTCAACACCCCATATTAAATGCCTAAGAGTGTACCTGACTAGGAAGTATCTTAAAACCTATGGATTGCTATGTCTCTGAAAGAGAATCAAGTGTGTGTACAGGGGCATAAACGCAGCAGTGATAGGATTGGAGAGGTTCGGTGAGCAAATGAAGACCCTTTGAATTCATATTGCATGGTACCCATTCCACGGGTCTCAACTGTCCAGGTTTAAGGTATTCTTCCTTCAGCTAAAACATGCATGTGGAACCCAGAGTATGATCAACCGTGTGATCGGGAGACGTGTTCCAATATGTCTCAGTTTCCGTCCCCTGGTACTCGGGTGCAACATTCCAGACGCTTTACTAACACTCTCCCGACTTGGAGAGTCAGTGCCTTTAACCTCCTGTTTGGCCCAGTTTGCAATTTCTGCGGAAGATGAACAGGAATAGGGAGAACCAATGACAGACTAGCTGGAGGTGTCTGGACGGGCAAATTTAACTCTCATTTCCCACCAGGAAGAGGAATTAACCAAAGGCTCAGCGTGCCGTGCCGGAACCAGATTAGGGCCTGAAGCCATCCTGCGGTGTTTCGGCCAGCTCACGAGAAAGCGAGTTGAAGAAAGGAGCTCAGGGGCACTGTAATTCACAAACCTGCAGAGTTATACATGACAGCTATCGTCCAAAAATATACTGAAGTAAGGCTGCCAAGAGGACTTGAAAGCGGGGCAGAATTGCAGGAAACCGATTTCAGGAGGTAGACTGGAATTGCATTGAAAGCATAGGAAAAGAGGCAGAACGTCCACAATCATGCACTTGGCCAAAAAGGGCGTATGCGTTTTTTCCTGAATATATTCAGGAAAAAACGCATACGCCCTTTTTGGCCAACCAAGCAAGCTTGCAAAGGAAATCTGCACTACAATGAAGTCTCACTTCCCCCCGGTCAAAAGGGCCATCTGAAAAAAGTGTAAAATCCAGAAAGGCAGGACAGGCCATGGAGAACTGGGAGCCTTGTTATGCTGATGGGCGGGATGTAAATTGCCAACAGCCACTCGGGAGAAGTGTATGGTGTTTCCTGAAACATCTAAAAAACAAAGCAACAGAGCCTAGGGCACTTCCACTTATGGTCCTATAGCTTAGGGAAATTAAAATCAAAAGACACAGCCACCCCAAAGGTTGGGATGGCTCTGTTTACAAGAACCTGGTTTACGGTACAAGTTCAATATCGCAGAAAGTGAAAAATGGATAAAGAAGTTGTGGTACTTACGAACAATGCAATATCACTCAGCAATGAAATCTATGTCATCAGGCCCGTAGCAGCATAATGAGTGGATTCAGGTACGATGATTCTAACTGACATAAGTCACACAGAAATAGAAACATCATAAGATATCACTAATACACGGAATGTAACCTTGGCTACACAGGAACTGAATTACAAAACAGAACAGGGTCTCAAATTTAGAAACCCAACTTATGCTTGCTTAAGGGGAAAGGTGAGTTGGGGTGCTGCATAAAACCAGAGATTGAAATGAGCACAGATAAAGTTCCTTAAGCCAAATATGGAATAGACAAGAGCTACTCCTTGCTCAACGAAATGGACTCAACACCCCATATTAAATGCCTAAGAGTGTACCTGACTAGGAAGTATCTTAAAACCTATGGATTGCTATGTCTCTGAAAGAGAATCAAGTGTGTGTACAGGGGCATAAAGGCAGCAGTGATAGGATTGGAGAGGTTTGGTGAGCAAATGAAGACCCTTTGAAATCATATTGCATGGTACCCATTCCACGGGTCTCAACTCTCCAGGTTTAAGGTATTCTTCCTTCAGCTAAAACATGCATGTGGAACCCAGAGTATGATCAACCGTGTGATCGGGAGACGTGTTCCAATATGTCTCAGTTTCCGTCCCCTGGTACTCGGGTGCAACATTCCAGACGCTTTACTAACACTCTCCCGACTTGGAGAGTCAGTGCCTTTAACCTCCTGTTTGGCCCAGTTTGCAATTTCTGCGGAAGATGAACAGGAATAGGGAGAACCAATGACAGACTAGCTGGAGGTGTCTGGACGGGCAAATTTAACTCTCATTTCCCACCAGGAAGAGGAATTAACCAAAGGCTCAGCGTGCCGTGCCGGAACCAGATTAGGGCCTGAAGCCATCCTGCGGTGTTTCGGCCAGCTCACGAGAAAGCGAGTTGAAGAAAGGAGCTCAGGGGCACTGTAATTCACAAACCTGCAGAGTTATACATGACAGCTATCGTCCAAAAATATACTGAAGTAAGGCTGCCAAGAGGACTTGAAAGCGGGGCAGAATTGCAGGAAACCGATTTCAGGAGGTAGACTGGAATTGCATTGAAAGCATAGGAAAAGAGGCAGAACGTCCACAATGATGCACTTGGCCAAAAAGGGCGTATGCGTTTTTTCCTGAATATATTCAGGAAAAAACGCATACGCCCTTTTTGGCCAACCAAGCAAGCTTGCAAAGGAAATCTGCACTACAATGAAGTCTCACTTCCCCCCGGTCAAAAGGGCCATCTGAAAAAAGTGTAAAATCCAGAAAGGCAGGACAGGCCATGGAGAACTGGGAGCCTTGTTATGCTGATGGGCGGGATGTAAATTGCCAACAGCCACTCGGGAGAAGTGTATGGTGTTTCCTGAAACATCTAAAAAACAAAGCAACAGAGCCTAGGGCACTTCCACTTATGGTCCTATAGCTTAGGGAAATTAAAATCAAAAGACACAGCCACCCCAAAGGTTGGGATGGCTCTGTTTACAAGAACCTGGTTTACGGTACAAGTTCAATATCGCAGAAAGTGAAAAATGGATAAAGAAGTTGTGGTACTTACGAACAATGCAGTATCACTCAGCAATGAAATCTATGTCATCAGGCCCGTAGCAGCATAATGAGTGGATTCAGGTACGATGATTCTAACTGACATAAGTCACACAGAAATAGAAACATCATAAGATATCACTAATACACGGAATGTAACCTTGGCTACACAGGAACTGAATTACAAAACAGAACAGGGTCTCAAATTTAGAAACCCAACTTATGCTTGCTTAAGGGGAAAGGTGAGTTGGGGTGCTGCATAAAACCAGAGATTGAAATGAGCACAGATAAAGTTCCTTAAGCCAAATATGGAATAGACAAGAGCTACTCCTTGCTCAACGAAATGGACTCAACACCCCATATTAAATGCCTAAGAGTGTACCTGACTAGGAAGTATCTTAAAACCTATGGATTGCTATGTCTCTGAAAGAGAATCAAGTGTGTGTACAGGGGCATAAAGGCAGCAGTGATAGGATTGGAGAGGTTTGGTGAGCAAATGAAGACCCTTTGAAATCATATTGCATGGTACCCATTCCACGGGTCTCAACTCTCCAGGTTTAAGGTATTCTTCCTTCAGCTAAAACATGCATGTGGAACCCAGAGTATGATCAACCGTGTGATCGGGAGACGTGTTCCAATATGTGTCAGTTTTCGTCCCCTGGTACTCGGGTGCAACATTCCAGACGCTTTACTAACACTCTCCCGACTTGGAGAGTCAGTGCCTTTAACCTCCTGTTTGGCCCAGTTTGCAATTTCTGCGGAAGATGAACAGGAATAGGGAGAACCAATGACAGACTAGCTGGAGGTGTCTGGACGGGCAAATTTAACTCTCATTTCCCACCAGGAAGAGGAATTAACCAAAGGCTCAGCGTGCCGTGCCGGAACCAGATTAGGGCCTGAAGCCATCCTGCGGTGTTGCGGCCAGCTCACGAGAAAGCGAGTTGAAGAAAGGAGCTCAGGGGCACTGTAATTCACAAACCTGCAGAGTTATAAATGACAGCTATCGTCCAAAAATATACTGAAGTAAGGCTGCCAAGAGGACTTGAAAGCGGGGCAGAATTGCAGGAAACCGATTTCAGGAGGTAGACTGGAATTGCATTTAAAGCATAGGAAAAGAGGCAGAACGTCCACAATGATGCACTTGGCCAAAAAGGGCGTATGCGTTTTTTCCTGAATATATTCAGGAAAAAACGCATACGCCCTTTTTGGCCAACCAAGCAAGTTTGCAAAGGAAATCTGCACTACAATGAAGTCTCACTTCCCCCCGGTCAAAAGGGCCATCTGAAAAAAGTGTAAAATCCAGAAAGGCAGGACAGGCCATGGAGAACTGGGAGCCTTGTTATGCTGATGGGCGGGATGTCAATTGCCAACAGCCACTCGGGAGAAGTGTATGGTGTTTCCTGAAACATCTAAAAAACAAAGCAACAGAGCCTAGGGCACTTCCACTTATGGTCCTATAGCTTAGGGAAATTAAAATCAAAAGACACAGCCACCCCAAAGGTTGGGACGGCTCTGTTTACAAGAACCTGGTTTACGGTACAAGTTCAATATCGCAGAAAGTGAAAAATGGATAAAGAAGTTGTGGTACTTACGTACAATGCAGTATCACTCAGCAATGAAATCCATGTCATCAGGCCCGTAGCAGCATAATGAGTGGATTCAGGTACGATGATTCTAACTGAAATAAGTCACACAGAAAAAGAAACATCATAAGATATCACTAATACACGGAATGTAACCTTGGCTACACAGGAACTGAATTACAAAACAGAACAGGGTCTCAAATTTAGAAACCCAACTTATGCTTGCTTAAGGGGAAAGGTGAGTTGGGGTGCTGCATAAAACCAGAGATTGAAATGAGCACAGATAAAGTTCCTTAAGCCAAATATGGAATAGACAAGAGCTACTCCTTGCTCAACGAAATGGACTCAACACCCCATATTAAATGCCTAAGAGTGTACCTGACTAGGAAGTATCTTAAAACCTATGGATTGCTATGTCTCTGAAAGAGAATCAAGTGTGTGTACAGGGGCATAAACGCAGCAGTGATAGGATTGGAGAGGTTCGGTGAGCAAATGAAGACCCTTTGAATTCATATTGCATGGTACCCATTCCACGGGTCTCAACTCTCCAGGTTTAACGTATTCTTCCTTCAGCTAAAACATGCATGTGGAACCCAGAGTATGATCAACCGTGTGATCGGGAGACGTGTTCCAATATGTCTCAGTTTCCGTCCCCTGGTACTCGGGTGCAACATTCCAGACGCTTTACTAACACTCTCCCGACTTGGAGAGTCAGTGCCTTTAACCTCCTGTTTGGCCCAGTTTGCAATTTCTGCGGAAGATGAACAGGAATAGGGAGAACCAATGACAGACTAGCTGGAGGTGTCTGGACGGGCAAATTTAACTCTCATTTCCCACCAGGAAGAGGAATTAACCAAAGGCTCAGCGTGCCGTGCCGGAACCAGATTAGGGCCTGAAGCCATCCTGCGGTGTTTCGGCCAGCTCACGAGAAAGCGAGTTGAAGAAAGGAGCTCAGGGGCACTGTAATTCACAAACCTGCAGAGTTATACATGACAGCTATCGTCCAAAAATATACTGAAGTAAGGCTGCCAAGAGGACTTGAAAGCGGGGCAGAATTGCAGGAAACCGATTTCAGGAGGTAGACTGGAATTGCATTGAAAGCATAGGAAAAGAGGCAGAACGTCCACAATGATGCACTTGGCCAAAAAGGGCGTATGCGTTTTTTCCTGAATATATTCAGGAAAAAACGCATACGCCCTTTTTGGCCAACCGAGCAAGCTTGCAAAGGAAATCTGCACTACAATGAAGTCTCACTTCCCCCCGGTCAAAAGGGCCATCTGAAAAAAGTGTAAAATCCAGAAAGGCAGGACAGGCCATGGAGAACTGGGAGCCTTGTTATGCTGATGGGCGGGATGTAAATTGCCAACAGCCACTCGGGAGAAGTGTATGGTGTTTCCTGAAACATCTAAAAAACAAAGCAACAGAGCCTAGGGCACTTCCACTTATGGTCCTATAGCTTAGGGAAATTAAAATCAAAAGACACAGCCACCCCAAAGGTTGGGATGGCTCTGTTTACAAGAACCTGGTTTACGGTACAAGTTCAATATCGCAGAAAGTGAAAAATGGATAAAGAAGTTGTGGTACTTACGAACAATGCAATATCACTCAGCAATGAAATCTATGTCATCAGGCCCGTAGCAGCATAATGAGTGGATTCAGGTACGATGATTCTAACTGACATAAGTCACACAGAAATAGAAACATCATAAGATATCACTAATACACGGAATGTAACCTTGGCTACACAGGAACTGAATTACAAAACAGAACAGGGTCTCAAATTTAGAAACCCAACTTATGCTTGCTTAAGGGGAAAGGTGAGTTGGGGTGCTGCATAAAACCAGAGATTGAAATGAGCACAGATAAAGTTCCTTAAGCCAAATATGGAATAGACAAGAGCTACTCCTTGCTCAACGAAATGGACTCAACACCCCATATTAAATGCCTAAGAGTGTACCTGACTAGGAAGTATCTTAAAACCTATGGATTGCTATGTCTCTGAAAGAGAATCAAGTGTGTGTACAGGGGCATAAAGGCAGCAGTGATAGGATTGGAGAGGTTTGGTGAGCAAATGAAGACCCTTTGAAATCATATTGCATGGTACCCATTCCACGGGTCTCAACTCTCCAGGTTTAAGGTATTCTTCCTTCAGCTAAAACATGCATGTGGAACCCAGAGTATGATCAACCGTGTGATCGGGAGACGTGTTCCAATATGTGTCAGTTTTCGTCCCCTGGTACTCGGGTGCAACATTCCAGACGCTTTACTAACACTCTCCCGACTTGGAGAGTCAGTGCCTTTAACCTCCTGTTTGGCCCAGTTTGCAATTTCTGCGGAAGATGAACAGGAATAGGGAGAACCAATGACAGACTAGCTGGAGGTGTCTGGACGGGCAAATTTAACTCTCATTTCCCACCAGGAAGAGGAATTAACCAAAGGCTCAGCGTGCCGTGCCGGAACCAGATTAGGGCCTGAAGCCATCCTGCGGTGTTGCGGCCAGCTCACGAGAAAGCGACTTGAAGAAAGGAGCTCAGGGGCACTGTAATTCACAAACCTGCAGAGTTATAAATGACAGCTATCGTCCAAAAATATACTGAAGTAAGGCTGCCAAGAGGACTTGAAAGCGGGGCAGAATTGCAGGAAACCGATTTCAGGAGGTAGACTGGAATTGCATTTAAAGCATAGGAAAAGAGGCAGAACGTCCACAATGATGCACTTGGCCAAAAAGGGCGTATGCGTTTTTTCCTGAATATATTCAGGAAAAAACGCATACGCCCTTTTTGGCCAACCAAGCAAGTTTGCAAAGGAAATCTGCACTACAATGAAGTCTCACTTCCCCCCGGTCAAAAGGGCCATCTGAAAAAAGTGTAAAATCCAGAAAGGCAGGACAGGCCATGGAGAACTGGGAGCCTTGTTATGCTGATGGGCGGGATGTAAATTGCCAACAGCCACTCGGGAGAAGTGTATGGTGTTTCCTGAAACATCTAAAAAACAAAGCAACAGAGCCTAGGGCACTTCCACTTATGGTCCTATAGCTTAGGGAAATTAAAATCAAAAGACACAGCCACCCCAAAGGTTGGGACGGCTCTGTTTACAAGAACCTGGTTTACGGTACAAGTTCAATATCGCAGAAAGTGAAAAATGGATAAAGAAGTTGTGGTACTTACGTACAATGCAGTATCACTCAGCAATGAAATCCATGTCATCAGGCCCGTAGCAGCATAATGAGTGGATTCAGGTACGATGATTCTAACTGAAATAAGTCACACAGAAAAAGAAACATCATAAGATATCACTAATACACGGAATGTAACCTTGGCTACACAGGAACTGAATTACAAAACAGAACAGGGTCTCAAATTTAGAAACCCAACTTATGCTTGCTTAAGGGGAAAGGTGAGTTGGGGTGCTGCATAAAACCAGAGATTGAAATGAGCACAGATAAAGTTCCTTAAGCCAAATATGGAATAGACAAGAGCTACTCCTTGCTCAACGAAATGGACTCAACACCCCATATTAAATGCCTAAGAGTGTACCTGACTAGGAAGTATCTTAAAACCTATGGATTGCTATGTCTCTGAAAGAGAATCAAGTGTGTGTACAGGGGCATAAACGCAGCAGTGATAGGATTGGAGAGGTTCGGTGAGCAAATGAAGACCCTTTGAATTCATATTGCATGGTACCCATTCCACGGGTCTCAACTCTCCAGGTTTAACGTATTCTTCCTTCAGCTAAAACATGCATGTGGAACCCAGAGTATGATCAACCGTGTGATCGGGAGACGTGTTCCAATATGTCTCAGTTTCCGTCCCCTGGTACTCGGGTGCAACATTCCAGACGCTTTACTAACACTCTCCCGACTTGGAGAGTCAGTGCCTTTAACCTCCTGTTTGGCCCAGTTTGCAATTTCTGCGGAAGATGAACAGGAATAGGGAGAACCAATGACAGACTAGCTGGAGGTGTCTGGACGGGCAAATTTAACTCTCATTTCCCACCAGGAAGAGGAATTAACCAAAGGCTCAGCGTGCCGTGCCGGAACCAGATTAGGGCCTGAAGCCATCCTGCGGTGTTTCGGCCAGCTCACGAGAAAGCGAGTTGAAGAAAGGAGCTCAGGGGCACTGTAATTCACAAACCTGCAGAGTTATACATGACAGCTATCGTCCAAAAATATACTGAAGTAAGGCTGCCAAGAGGACTTGAAAGCGGGGCAGAATTGCAGGAAACCGATTTCAGGAGGTAGACTGGAATTGCATTGAAAGCATAGGAAAAGAGGCAGAACGTCCACAATCATGCACTTGGCCAAAAAGGGCGTATGCGTTTTTTCCTGAATATATTCAGGAAAAAACGCATACGCCCTTTTTGGCCAACCAAGCAAGCTTGCAAAGGAAATCTGCACTACAATGAAGTCTCACTTCCCCCCGGTCAAAAGGGCCATCTGAAAAAAGTGTAAAATCCAGAAAGGCAGGACAGGCCATGGAGAACTGGGAGCCTTGTTATGCTGATGGGCGGGATGTAAATTGCCAACAGCCACTCGGGAGAAGTGTATGGTGTTTCCTGAAACATCTAAAAAACAAAGCAACAGAGCCTAGGGCACTTCCACTTATGGTCCTATAGCTTAGGGAAATTAAAATCAAAAGACACAGCCACCCCAAAGGTTGGGATGGCTCTGTTTACAAGAACCTGGTTTACGGTACAAGTTCAATATCGCAGAAAGTGAAAAATGGATAAAGAAGTTGTGGTACTTACGAACAATGCAATATCACTCAGCAATGAAATCTATGTCATCAGGCCCGTAGCAGCATAATGAGTGGATTCAGGTACGATGATTCTAACTGACATAAGTCACACAGAAATAGAAACATCATAAGATATCACTAATACACGGAATGTAACCTTGGCTACACAGGAACTGAATTACAAAACAGAACAGGGTCTCAAATTTAGAAACCCAACTTATGCTTGCTTAAGGGGAAAGGTGAGTTGGGGTGCTGCATAAAACCAGAGATTGAAATGAGCACAGATAAAGTTCCTTAAGCCAAATATGGAATAGACAAGAGCTACTCCTTGCTCAACGAAATGGACTCAACACCCCATATTAAATGCCTAAGAGTGTACCTGACTAGGAAGTATCTTAAAACCTATGGATTGCTATGTCTCTGAAAGAGAATCAAGTGTGTGTACAGGGGCATAAAGGCAGCAGTGATAGGATTGGAGAGGTTTGGTGAGCAAATGAAGACCCTTTGAAATCATATTGCATGGTACCCATTCCACGGGTCTCAACTCTCCAGGTTTAAGGTATTCTTCCTTCAGCTAAAACATGCATGTGGAACCCAGAGTATGATCAACCGTGTGATCGGGAGACGTGTTCCAATATGTCTCAGTTTCCGTCCCCTGGTACTCGGGTGCAACATTCCAGACGCTTTACTAACACTCTCCCGACTTGGAGAGTCAGTGCCTTTAACCTCCTGTTTGGCCCAGTTTGCAATTTCTGCGGAAGATGAACAGGAATAGGGAGAACCAATGACAGACTAGCTGGAGGTGTCTGGACGGGCAAATTTAACTCTCATTTCCCACCAGGAAGAGGAATTAACCAAAGGCTCAGCGTGCCGTGCCGGAACCAGATTAGGGCCTGAAGCCATCCTGCGGTGTTTCGGCCAGCTCACGAGAAAGCGAGTTGAAGAAAGGAGCTCAGGGGCACTGTAATTCACAAACCTGCAGAGTTATACATGACAGCTATCGTCCAAAAATATACTGAAGTAAGGCTGCCAAGAGGACTTGAAAGCGGGGCAGAATTGCAGGAAACCGATTTCAGGAGGTAGACTGGAATTGCATTGAAAGCATAGGAAAAGAGGCAGAACGTCCACAATGATGCACTTGGCCAAAAAGGGCGTATGCGTTTTTTCCTGAATATATTCAGGAAAAAACGCATACGCCCTTTTTGGCCAACCAAGCAAGCTTGCAAAGGAAATCTGCACTACAATGAAGTCTCACTTCCCCCCGGTCAAAAGGGCCATCTGAAAAAAGTGTAAAATCCAGAAAGGCAGGACAGGCCATGGAGAACTGGGAGCCTTGTTATGCTGATGGGCGGGATGTAAATTGCCAACAGCCACTCGGGAGAAGTGTATGGTGTTTCCTGAAACATCTAAAAAACAAAGCAACAGAGCCTAGGGCACTTCCACTTATGGTCCTATAGCTTAGGGAAATTAAAATCAAAAGACACAGCCACCCCAAAGGTTGGGATGGCTCTGTTTACAAGAACCTGGTTTACGGTACAAGTTCAATATCGCAGAAAGTGAAAAATGGATAAAGAAGTTGTGGTACTTACGAACAATGCAATATCACTCAGCAATGAAATCTATGTCATCAGGCCCGTAGCAGCATAATGAGTGGATTCAGGTACGATGATTCTAACTGACATAAGTCACACAGAAATAGAAACATCATAAGATATCACTAATACACGGAATGTAACCTTGGCTACACAGGAACTGAATTACAAAACAGAACAGGGTCTCAAATTTAGAAACCCAACTTATGCTTGCTTAAGGGGAAAGGTGAGTTGGGGTGCTGCATAAAACCAGAGATTGAAATGAGCACAGATAAAGTTCCTTAAGCCAAATATGGAATAGACAAGAGCTACTCCTTGCTCAACGAAATGGACTCAACACCCCATATTAAATGCCTAAGAGTGTACCTGACTAGGAAGTATCTTAAAACCTATGGATTGCTATGTCTCTGAAAGAGAATCAAGTGTGTGTACAGGGGCATAAAGGCAGCAGTGATAGGATTGGAGAGGTTTGGTGAGCAAATGAAGACCCTTTGAAATCATATTGCATGGTACCCATTCCACGGGTCTCAACTCTCCAGGTTTAAGGTATTCTTCCTTCAGCTAAAACATGCATGTGGAACCCAGAGTATGATCAACCGTGTGATCGGGAGACGTGTTCCAATATGTCTCAGTTTTCGTCCCCTGGTACTCGGGTGCAACATTCCAGACGCTTTACTAACACTCTCCCGACTTGGAGAGTCAGTGCCTTTAACCTCCTGTTTGGCCCAGTTTGCAATTTCTGCGGAAGATGAACAGGAATAGGGAGAACCAATGACAGACTAGCTGGAGGTGTCTGGACGGGCAAATTTAACTCTCATTTCCCACCAGGAAGAGGAATTAACCAAAGGCTCAGCGTGCCGTGCCGGAACCAGATTAGGGCCTGAAGCCATCCTGCGGTGTTGCGGCCAGCTCACGAGAAAGCGACTTGAAGAAAGGAGCTCAGGGGCACTGTAATTCACAAACCTGCAGAGTTATAAATGACAGCTATCGTCCAAAAATATACTGAAGTAAGGCTGCCAAGAGGACTTGAAAGCGGGGCAGAATTGCAGGAAACCGATTTCAGGAGGTAGACTGGAATTGCATTGAAAGCATAGGAAAAGAGGCAGAACGTCCACAATGATGCACTTGGCCAAAAAGGGCGTATGCGTTTTTTCCTGAATATATTCAGGAAAAAACGCATACGCCCTTTTTGGCCAACCAAGCAAGTTTGCAAAGGAAATCTGCACTACAATGAAGTCTCACTTCCCCCCGGTCAAAAGGGCCATCTGAAAAAAGTGTAAAATCCAGAAAGGCAGGACAGGCCATGGAGAACTGGGAGCCTTGTTATGCTGATGGGCGGGATGTCAATTGCCAACAGCCACTCGGGAGAAGTGTATGGTGTTTCCTGAAACATCTAAAAAACAAAGCAACAGAGCCTAGGGCACTTCCACTTATGGTCCTATAGCTTAGGGAAATTAAAATCAAAAGACACAGCCACCCCAAAGGTTGGGACGGCTCTGTTTACAAGAACCTGGTTTACGGTACAAGTTCAATATCGCAGAAAGTGAAAAATGGATAAAGAAGTTGTGGTACTTACGTACAATGCAGTATCACTCAGCAATGAAATCCATGTCATCAGGCCCGTAGCAGCATAATGAGTGGATTCAGGTACGATGATTCTAACTGAAATAAGTCACACAGAAAAAGAAACATCATAAGATATCACTAATACACGGAATGTAACCTTGGCTACACAGGAACTGAATTACAAAACAGAACAGGGTCTCAAATTTAGAAACCCAACTTATGCTTGCTTAAGGGGAAAGGTGAGTTGGGGTGCTGCATAAAACCAGAGATTGAAATGAGCACAGATAAAGTTCCTTAAGCCAAATATGGAATAGACAAGAGCTACTCCTTGCTCAACGAAATGGACTCAACACCCCATATTAAATGCCTAAGAGTGTACCTGACTAGGAAGTATCTTAAAACCTATGGATTGCTATGTCTCTGAAAGAGAATCAAGTGTGTGTACAGGGGCATAAACGCAGCAGTGATAGGATTGGAGAGGTTCGGTGAGCAAATGAAGACCCTTTGAATTCATATTGCATGGTACCCATTCCACGGGTCTCAACTCTCCAGGTTTAACGTATTCTTCCTTCAGCTAAAACATGCATGTGGAACCCAGAGTATGATCAACCGTGTGATCGGGAGACGTGTTCCAATATGTCTCAGTTTCCGTCCCCTGGTACTCGGGTGCAACATTCCAGACGCTTTACTAACACTCTCCCGACTTGGAGAGTCAGTGCCTTTAACCTCCTGTTTGGCCCAGTTTGCAATTTCTGCGGAAGATGAACAGGAATAGGGAGAACCAATGACAGACTAGCTGGAGGTGTCTGGACGGGCAAATTTAACTCTCATTTCCCACCAGGAAGAGGAATTAACCAAAGGCTCAGCGTGCCGTGCCGGAACCAGATTAGGGCCTGAAGCCATCCTGCGGTGTTTCGGCCAGCTCACGAGAAAGCGAGTTGAAGAAAGGAGCTCAGGGGCACTGTAATTCACAAACCTGCAGAGTTATACATGACAGCTATCGTCCAAAAATATACTGAAGTAAGGCTGCCAAGAGGACTTGAAAGCGGGGCAGAATTGCAGGAAACCGATTTCAGGAGGTAGACTGGAATTGCATTGAAAGCATAGGAAAAGAGGCAGAACGTCCACAATCATGCACTTGGCCAAAAAGGGCGTATGCGTTTTTTCCTGAATATATTCAGGAAAAAACGCATACGCCCTTTTTGGCCAACCAAGCAAGCTTGCAAAGGAAATCTGCACTACAATGAAGTCTCACTTCCCCCCGGTCAAAAGGGCCATCTGAAAAAAGTGTAAAATCCAGAAAGGCAGGACAGGCCATGGAGAACTGGGAGCCTTGTTATGCTGATGGGCGGGATGTAAATTGCCAACAGCCACTCGGGAGAAGTGTATGGTGTTTCCTGAAACATCTAAAAAACAAAGCAACAGAGCCTAGGGCACTTCCACTTATGGTCCTATAGCTTAGGGAAATTAAAATCAAAAGACACAGCCACCCCAAAGGTTGGGATGGCTCTGTTTACAAGAACCTGGTTTACGGTACAAGTTCAATATCGCAGAAAGTGAAAAATGGATAAAGAAGTTGTGGTACTTACGAACAATGCAATATCACTCAGCAATGAAATCTATGTCATCAGGCCCGTAGCAGCATAATGAGTGGATTCAGGTACGATGATTCTAACTGACATAAGTCACACAGAAATAGAAACATCATAAGATATCACTAATACACGGAATGTAACCTTGGCTACACAGGAACTGAATTACAAAACAGAACAGGGTCTCAAATTTAGAAACCCAACTTATGCTTGCTTAAGGGGAAAGGTGAGTTGGGGTGCTGCATAAAACCAGAGATTGAAATGAGCACAGATAAAGTTCCTTAAGCCAAATATGGAATAGACAAGAGCTACTCCTTGCTCAACGAAATGGACTCAACACCCCATATTAAATGCCTAAGAGTGTACCTGACTAGGAAGTATCTTAAAACCTATGGATTGCTATGTCTCTGAAAGAGAATCAAGTGTGTGTACAGGGGCATAAAGGCAGCAGTGATAGGATTGGAGAGGTTTGGTGAGCAAATGAAGACCCTTTGAAATCATATTGCATGGTACCCATTCCACGGGTCTCAACTCTCCAGGTTTAAGGTATTCTTCCTTCAGCTAAAACATGCATGTGGAACCCAGAGTATGATCAACCGTGTGATCGGGAGACGTGTTCCAATATGTCTCAGTTTTCGTCCCCTGGTACTCGGGTGCAACATTCCAGACGCTTTACTAACACTCTCCCGACTTGGAGAGTCAGTGCCTTTAACCTCCTGTTTGGCCCAGTTTGCAATTTCTGCGGAAGATGAACAGGAATAGGGAGAACCAATGACAGACTAGCTGGAGGTGTCTGGACGGGCAAATTTAACTCTCATTTCCCACCAGGAAGAGGAATTAACCAAAGGCTCAGCGTGCCGTGCCGGAACCAGATTAGGGCCTGAAGCCATCCTGCGGTGTTGCGGCCAGCTCACGAGAAAGCGAGTTGAAGAAAGGAGCTCAGGGGCACTGTAATTCACAAACCTGCAGAGTTATAAATGACAGCTATCGTCCAAAAATATACTGAAGTAAGGCTGCCAAGAGGACTTGAAAGCGGGGCAGAATTGCAGGAAACCGATTTCAGGAGGTAGACTGGAATTGCATTTAAAGCATAGGAAAAGAGGCAGAACGTCCACAATGATGCACTTGGCCAAAAAGGGCGTATGCGTTTTTTCCTGAACATATTCAGGAAAAAACGCATACGCCCTTTTTGGCCAACCAAGCAAGCTTGCAAAGGAAATCTGCACTACAATGAAGTCTCACTTCCCCCCGGTCAAAAGGGCCATCTGAAAAAAGTGTAAAATCCAGAAAGGCAGGACAGGCCATGGAGAACTGGGAGCCTTGTTATGCTGATGGGCGGGATGTCAATTGCCAACAGCCAGTCGGGAGAAGTGTATGGTGTTTCCTGAAACATCTAAAAAACAAAGCAACAGAGCCTAGGGCACTTCCACTTATGGTCCTATAGCTTAGGGAAATTAAAATCAAAAGACACAGCCACCCCAAAGGTTGGGACGGCTCTGTTTACAAGAACCTGGTTTACGGTACAAGTTCAATATCGCAGAAAGTGAAAAATGGATAAAGAAGTTGTGGTACTTACGTACAATGCAATATCACTCAGCAATGAAATCTATGTCATCAGGCCCGTAGCAGCATAATGAGTGGATTCAGGTACGATGATTCTAACTGAAATAAGTCACACAGGAAAAGAAACATCATAAGATATCACTAATACACGGAATGTAACCTTGGCTACACAGGAACTGAATTACAAAACAGAACAGGGTCTCAAATTTAGAAACCCAACTTATGCTTGCTTAAGGGGAAAGGTGAGTTGGGGTGCTGCATAAAACCAGAGATTGAAATGAGCACAGATAAAGTTCCTTAAGCCAAATATGGAATAGACAAGAGCTACTCCTTGCTCAACGAAATGGACTCAACACCCCATATTAAATGCCTAAGAGTGTACCTGACTAGGAAGTATCTTAAAACCTATGGATTGCTATGTCTCTGAAAGAGAATCAAGTGTGTGTACAGGGGCATAAACGCAGCAGTGATAGGATTGGAGAGGTTCGCTGAGCAAATGAAGACCCTTTGAAGTCATATTGCATGGTACCCATTCCACGGGTCTCAACTCTCCAGGTTTAAGGTATTCTTCCTTCAGCTAAAACATGCATGTGGAACCCAGAGTATGATCAACCGTGTGATCGGGAGACGTGTTCCAATATGTCTCAGTTTTCGTCCCCTGGTACTCGGGTGCAACATTCCAGACGCTTTACTAACACTCTCCCGAATTGGAGAGTCAGCGCCTTTAACCTCCTGATGGCCCAGTTTGCAATTTCTGCGGAAGATGAACAGGAATAGGGAGAACCAATGAGAGACTAGCTGGAGGTGTCTGGACGGGCAAATTTAACTCTCATTTCCCACCAGGAAGAGGAATTAACCAAAGGCTCAGCGTGCCGTGCCGGAACCAGATTAGGGCCTGAAGCCATCCTGCGGTGTTGCGGCCAGCTCACGAGAAAGCGACTTGAAGAAAGGAGCTCAGGGGCACTGTAATTCACAAACCTGCAGAGTTATAAATGACAGCTATCGTCCAAAAATATACTGAAGTAAGGCTGCCAAGAGGACTTGAAAGCGGGGCAGAATTGCAGGAAACCGATTTCAGGAGGTAGACTGGAATTGCATTGAAAGCATAGGAAAAGAGGCAGAACGTCCACAATGATGCACTTGGCCAAAAAGGGCGTATGCGTTTTTTCCTGAATATATTCAGGAAAAAACGCATACGCCCTTTTTGGCCAACCAAGCAAGCTTGCAAAGGAAATCTGCACTACAATGAAGTCTCACTTCCCCCCGGTCAAAAGGGCCATCTGAAAAAAGTGTAAAATCCAGAAAGGCAGGACAGGCCATGGAGAACTGGGAGCCTTGTTATGCTGATGGGCGGGATGTAAATTGCCAACAGCCACTCGGGAGAAGTGTATGGTGTTTCCTGAAACATCTAAAAAACAAAGCAACAGAGCCTAGGGCACTTCCACTTATGGTCCTATAGCTTAGGGAAATTAAAATCAAAAAGACACAGCCACCCGAAAGGTTGGGACGGCTCTGTTTACAAGAACCTGGTTTACGGTACAAGTTCAATATCGCAGAAAGTGAAAAATGGATAAAGAAGTTGTGGTACTTACGTACAATGCAGTATCACTCAGCAATGAAATCTATGTCATCAGGCCCGTAGCAACATAATGAGTGGATTCAGGTACGATGATTCTAACTGAAATAAGTCACACAGGAAAAGAAACATCATAAGATATCACTAATACACGGAATGTAACCTTGGCTACACAGTAACTGAATTACAAAACAGAACAGGGTCTCAAATTTAGAAACCCAACTTATGCTTGCTTAAGGGGAAAGGTGAGTTGGGGTGCTGCATAAAACCAGAGATTGAAATGAGCAAAGATAAAGTTCCTTAAGCCAAATATGGAATAGACAAGAGCTACTCCTTGCTCAACGAAATGGACTCAACACCCCATATTAAATGCCTAAGAGTGTACCTGACTAGGAAGTATCTTAAAACCTATGGATTGCTATGTCTCTGAAAGAGAATCAAGTGTGTGTACAGGGGCATAAACGCAGCAGTGATAGGATTGGAGAGGTTCGGTGAGCAAATGAAGACCCTTTGAAGTCATATTGCATGGTACCCATTCCACGGGTCTCAACTCTCCAGGTTTAACGTATTCTTCCTTCAGCTAAAACATGCATGTGGAACCCAGAGTATGATCAACCGTGTGATCGGGAGACGTGTTCCAATATGTCTCAGTTTTCGTCCCCTGGTACTCGGGTGCAACATTCCAGACGCTTTACTAACACTCTCCCGACTTGGAGAGTCAGTGCCTTTAACCTCCTGTTTGGCCCAGTTTGCAATTTCTGCGGAAGATGAACAGGAATAGGGAGAACCAATGACAGACTAGCTGGAGGTGTCTGGACGGGCAAATTTAACTCTCATTTCCCACCAGGAAGAGGAATTAACCAAAGGCTCAGCATGCCGTGCCTGAACCAGATTAGGGCCTGAAGCCATCCTGCGGTGTTGCGGCCAGCTCACGAGAAAGCGAGTTGAAGAAAGGAGCTCAGGGGCACTGTAATTCACAAACCTGCAGAGTTATAAATGACAGCTATCGTCCAAAAATATACTGAAGTAAGGCTGCCAAGAGGACTTGAAATCGGGGCAGAATTGCAGGAAACCGATTTCAGGAGGTAGACTGGAATTGCATTGAAAGCATAGGAAAAGAGGCAGAACGTCCACAATGATGCACTTGGCCAAAAAGGGCGTATGCGTTTTTTCCTGAATATATTCAGGAAAAAACGCATACGCCCTTTTTGGCCAACCAAGCAAGCTTGCAAAGGAAATCTGCACTACAATGAAGTCTCACTTCCCCCCGGTCAAAAGGGCCATCTGAAAAAAGTGTAAAATCCAGAAAGGCAGGACAGGCCATGGAGAACTGGGAGCCTTGTTATGCTGATGGGCGGGATGTCAATTGCCAACAGCCACTCGGGAGAAGTGTATGGTGTTTCCTGAAACATCTAAAAAACAAAGCAACAGAGCCTAGGGCACTTCCACTTATGGTCCTATAGTTTTGGGAAATTAAAATCAAAAGACACAGCCACCCCAAAGGTTGGGACGGCTCTGTTTACAAGAACCTGGTTTACGGTACAAGTTCAATATCGCAGAAAGTGAAAAATGGATAAAGAAGTTGTGGTACTTACGTACAATGCAGTATCACTCAGCAATGAAATCCATGTCATCAGGCCCGTAGCAGCATAATGAGTGGATTCAGGTACGATGATTCTAACTGAAATAAGTCACACAGAAAAAGAAACATCATAAGATATCACTAATACACGGAATGTAAACTTGGCTACACAGGAACTGAATTACAAAACAGAACAGGGTCTCAAATTTAGAAACCCAACTTATGCTTGCTTAAGGGGAAAGGTGAGTTGGGGTGCTGCATAAAACCAGAGATTGAAATGAGCACAGATAAAGTTCCTTAAGCCAAATATGGAATAGACAAGAGCTACTCCTTGCTCAACGAAATGGACTCAACACCCCATATTAAATGCCTAAGAGTGTACCTGACTAGGAAGTATCTTAAAACCTATGGATTGCTATGTCTCTGAAAGAGAATCAAGTGTGTGTACAGGGGCATAAACGCAGCAGTGATAGGATTGGAGAGGTTCGCTGAGCAAATGAAGACCCTTTGAAGTCATATTGCATGGTACCCATTCCACGGGTCTCAACTCTCCAGGTTTAACGTATTCTTCCTTCAGCTAAAACATGCATGTGGAACCCAGAGTATGATCAACCGTGTGATCGGGAGACGTGTTCCAATATGTCTCAGTTTTCGTCCCCTGGTACTCGGGTGCAACATTCCAGACGCTTTACTAACACTCTCCCGACTTGGAGAGTCAGTGCCTTTAACCTCCTGTTTGGCCCAGTTTGCAATTTCTGCGGAAGATGAACAGGAATAGGGAGAACCAATGACAGACTAGCTGGAGGTGTCTGGACGGGCAAATTTAACTCTCATTTCCCACCAGGAAGAGGAATTAACCAAAGGCTCAGCGTGCCGTGCCGGAACCAGATTAGGGCCTGAAGCCATCCTGCGGTGTTGCGGCCAGCTCACGAGAAAGCGACTTGAAGAAAGGAGCTCAGGGGCACTGTAATTCACAAACCTGCAGAGTTATACATGACAGCTATCGTCCAAAAATATACTGAAGTAAGGCTGCCAAGAGGACTTGAAAGCGGGGCAGAATTGCAGGAAACCGATTTCAGGAGGTAGACTGGAATTGCATTGAAAGCATAGGAAAAGAGGCAGAACGTCCACAATGATGCACTTGGCCAAAAAGGGCGTATGCGTTTTTTCCTGAATATATTCAGGAAAAAACGCATACGCCCTTTTTGGCCAACCAAGCAAGCTTGCAAAGGAAATCTGCACTACAATGAAGTCTCACTTCCCCCCGGTCAAAAGGGCCATCTGCAAAAAGTGTAAAATCCAGAAAGGCAGGACAGGCCATGGAGAACTGGGAGCCTTGTTATGCTGATGGGCGGGATGTAAATTGCCAACAGCCACTCGGGAGAAGTGTATGGTGTTTCCTGAAACATCTAAAAAACAAAGCAACAGAGCCTAGGGCACTTCCACTTATGGTCCTATAGCTTAGGGAAATTAAAATCAAAAGACACAGCCACCCCAAAGGTTGGGATGGCTCTGTTTACAAGAACCTGGTTTACGGTACAAGTTCAATATCGCAGAAAGTGAAAAATGGATAAAGAAGTTGTGGTACTTACGAACAATGCAATATCACTCAGCAATGAAATCTATGTCATCAGGCCCGTAGCAGCATAATGAGTGGATTCAGGTACGATGATTCTAACTGACATAAGTCACACAGAAATAGAAACATCATAAGATATCACTAATACACGGAATGTAACCTTGGCTACACAGGAACTGAATTACAAAACAGTACAGGGTCTCAAATTTAGAAACCCAACTTATGCTTGCTTAAGGGGAAAGGTGAGTTGGGGTGCTGCATAAAACCAGAGATTGAAATGAGCACAGATAAAGTTCCTTAAGCCAAATATGGAATAGACAAGAGCTACTCCTTGCTCAACGAAATGGACTCAACACCCCATATTAAATGCCTAAGAGTGTACCTGACTAGGAGGTATCTTAAAACCTATGGATTGCTATGTCTCTGAAAGAGAATCAAGTGTGTGTACAGGGGCATAAACGCAGCAGTGATAGGACTGGAGAGGTTCGGTGAGCAAATGAAGACCCTTTGAAGTCATATTGCATGGTACCCATTCCACGGGTCTCAACTCTCCAGGTTTAAGGTATTCTTCCTTCAGCTAAAACATGCATGTGGAACCCAGAGTATGATCAACCGTGTGATCGGGAGACGTGTTCCAATATGTCTCAGTTTTCGTCCCCTGGTACTCGGGTGCAACATTCCAGACGCTTTACTAACACTCTCCCGACTTGGAGAGTCAGTGCCTTTAACCTCCTGTTTGGCCCAGTTTGCAATTTCTGCGGAAGATGAACAGGAATAGGGAGAACCAATGACAGACTAGCTGGAGGTGTCTGGACGGGCAAATTTAACTCTCATTTCCCACCAGGAAGAGGAATTAACCAAAGGCTCAGCATGCCGTGCCTGAACCAGATTAGGGCCTGAAGCCATCCTGCGGTGTTGCGGCCAGCTCACGAGAAAGCGAGTTGAAGAAAGGAGCTCAGGGGCACTGTAATTCACAAACCTGCAGAGTTATAAATGACAGCTATCGTCCAAAAATATACTGAAGTAAGGCTGCCAAGAGGACTTGAAAGCGGGGCAGAATTGCAGGAAACCGATTTCAGGAGGTAGACTGGAATTGCATTTAAAGCATAGGAAAAGAGGCAGAACGTCCACAATGATGCACTTGGCCAAAAAGTGCGTATGCGTTTTTTCCTGAATATATTCAGGAAAAAACGCATACGCCCTTTTTGGCCAACCAAGCAAGCTTGCAAAGGAAATCTGCACTACAATGAAGTCTCACTTCCCCCCGGTCAAAAGGGCCATCTGAAAAAAGTGTAAAATCCAGAAAGGCAGGACAGGCCATGGAGAACTGGGAGCCTTGTTATGCTGATGGGCGGGATGTCAATTGCCAACAGCCACTCGGGAGAAGTGTATGGTGTTTCCTGAAACATCTAAAAAACAAAGCAACAGAGCCTAGGGCACTTCCACTTATGGTCCTATAGCTTAGGGAAATTAAAATCAAAAAGACACAGCCACCCCAAAGGTTGGGACGGCTCTGTTTACAAGAACCTGGTTTACGGTACAAGTTCAATATCGCAGAAAGTGAAAAATGGATAAAGAAGTTGTGGTACTTACGTACAATGCAGTATCACTCAGCAATGAAATCTATGTCATCAGGCCCGTAGCAGCATAATGAGTGGATTCAGGTACGATGATTCTAACTGAAATAAGTCACACAGGAAAAGAAACATCATAAGATATCACTAATACACGGAATGTAACCTTGGCTACACAGGAACTGAATTACAAAACAGAACAGGGTCTCAAATTTAGAAACCCAACTTATGCTTGCTTAAGGGGAAAGGTGAGTTGGGGTGCTGCATAAAACCAGAGATTGAAATGAGCACAGATAAAGTTCCTTAAGCCAAATATGGAATAGACAAGAACTACTCCTTGCTCAACGAAATGGACTCAACACCCCATATTAAATGCCTAAGAGTGTACCTGACTAGGAAGTATCTTAAAACCTATGGATTGCTATGTCTCTGAAAGAGAATCAAGTGTGTGTACAGGGGCATAAACGCAGCAGTGATAGGATTGGAGAGGTTCGGTGAGCAAATGAAGACCCTTTGAAGTCATATTGCATGGTACCCATTCCACGGGTCTCAACTCTCCAGGTTTAACGTATTCTTCCTTCAGCTAAAACATGCATGTGGAACCCAGAGTATGATCAACCGTGTGATCGGGAGACGTGTTCCAATATGTCTCAGTTTTCGTCCCCTGGTACTCGGGTGCAACATTCCAGACGCTTTACTAACACTCTCCCGACTTGGAGAGTCAGTGCCTTTAACCTCCTGTTTGGCCCAGTTTGCAATTTCTGCGGAAGATGAACAGGAATAGGGAGAACCAATGACAGACTAGCTGGAGGTGTCTGGACGGGCAAATTTAACTCTCATTTCCCACCAGGAAGAGGAATTAACCAAAGGCTCAGCGTGCCGTGCCGGAACCAGATTAGGGCCTGAAGCCATCCTGCGGTGTTGCGGCCAGCTCACGAGAAAGCGACTTGAAGAAAGGAGCTCAGGGGCACTGTAATTCACAAACCTGCAGAGTTATACATGACAGCTATCGTCCAAAAATATACTGAAGTAAGGCTGCCAAGAGGACTTGAAAGCGGGGCAGAATTGCAGGAAACCGATTTCAGGAGGTAGACTGGAATTGCATTGAAAGCATAGGAAAAGAGGCAGAACGTCCACAATCATGCACTTGGCCAAAAAGGGCGTATGCGTTTTTTCCTGAATATATTCAGGAAAAAACGCATACGCCCTTTTTGGCCAACCAAGCAAGTTTGCAAAGGAAATCTGCACTACAATGAAGTCTCACTTCCCCCCGGTCAAAAGGGCCATCTGAAAAAAGTGTAAAATCCAGAAAGGCAGGACAGGCCATGGAGAACTGGGAGCCTTGTTATGCTGATGGGCGGGATGTCAATTGCCAACAGCCACTCGGGAGAAGTGTATGGTGTTTCCTGAAACATCTAAAAAACAAAGCAACAGAGCCTAGGGCACTTCCACTTATGGTCCTATAGCTTAGGGAAATTAAAATCAAAAGACACAGCCACCCCAAAGGTTGGGACGGCTCTGTTTACAAGAACCTGGTTTACGGTACAAGTTCAATATCGCAGAAAGTGAAAAATGGATAAAGAAGTTGTGGTACTTACGTACAATGCAGTATCACTCAGCAATGAAATCCATGTCATCAGGCCCGTAGCAGCATAATGAGTGGATTCAGGTACGATGATTCTAACTGACATAAGTCACACAGAAATAGAAACATCATAAGATATCACTAATACACGGAATGTAACCTTGGCTACACAGGAACTGAATTACAAAACAGAACAGGGTCTCAAATTTAGAAACCCAACTTATGCTTGCTTAAGGGGAAAGGTGAGTTGGGGTGCTGCATAAAACCAGAGATTGAAATGAGCACAGATAAAGTTCCTTAAGCCAAATATGGAATAGACAAGAGCTACTCCTTGCTCAACGAAATGGACTCAACACCCCATATTAAATGCCTAAGAGTGTACCTGACTAGGAAGTATCTTAAAACCTATGGATTGCTATGTCTCTGAAAGAGAATCAAGTGTGTGTACAGGGGCATAAAGGCAGCAGTGATAGGATTGGAGAGGTTTGGTGAGCAAATGAAGACCCTTTGAAATCATATTGCATGGTACCCATTCCACGGGTCTCAACTCTCCAGGTTTAAGGTATTCTTCCTTCAGCTAAAACATGCATGTGGAACCCAGAGTATGATCAACCGTGTGATCGGGAGACGTGTTCCAATATGTCTCAGTTTTCGTCCCCTGGTACTCGGGTGCAACATTCCAGACGCTTTACTAACACTCTCCCGACTTGGAGAGTCAGTGCCTTTAACCTCCTGTTTGGCCCAGTTTGCAATTTCTGCGGAAGATGAACAGGAATAGGGAGAACCAATGACAGACTAGCTGGAGGTGTCTGGACGGGCAAATTTAACTCTCATTTCCCACCAGGAAGAGGAATTAACCAAAGGCTCAGCGTGCCGTGCCGGAACCAGATTAGGGCCTGAAGCCATCCTGCGGTGTTGCGGCCAGCTCACGAGAAAGCGAGTTGAAGAAAGGAGCTCAGGGGCACTGTAATTCACAAACCTGCAGAGTTATAAATGACAGCTATCGTCCAAAAATATACTGAAGTAAGGCTGCCAAGAGGACTTGAAAGCGGGGCAGAATTGCAGGAAACCGATTTCAGGAGGTAGACTGGAATTGCATTTAAAGCATAGGAAAAGAGGCAGAACGTCCACAATGATGCACTTGGCCAAAAAGGGCGTATGCGTTTTTTCCTGAACATATTCAGGAAAAAACGCATACGCCCTTTTTGGCCAACCAAGCAAGCTTGCAAAGGAAATCTGCACTACAATGAAGTCTCACTTCCCCCCGGTCAAAAGGGCCATCTGAAAAAAGTGTAAAATCCAGAAAGGCAGGACAGGCCATGGAGAACTGGGAGCCTTGTTATGCTGATGGGCGGGATGTCAATTGCCAACAGCCACTCGGGAGAAGTGTATGGTGTTTCCTGAAACATCTAAAAAACAAAGCAACAGAGCCTAGGGCACTTCCACTTATGGTCCTATAGCTTAGGGAAATTAAAATCAAAAGACACAGCCACCCCAAAGGTTGGGACGGCTCTGTTTACAAGAACCTGGTTTACGGTACAAGTTCAATATCGCAGAAAGTGAAAAATGGATAAAGAAGTTGTGGTACTTACGTACAATGCAATATCACTCAGCAATGAAATCTATGTCATCAGGCCCGTAGCAGCATAATGAGTGGATTCAGGTACGATGATTCTAACTGAAATAAGTCACACAGGAAAAGAAACATCATAAGATATCACTAATACACGGAATGTAACCTTGGCTACACAGGAACTGAATTACAAAACAGAACAGGGTCTCAAATTTAGAAACCCAACTTATGCTTGCTTAAGGGGAAAGGTGAGATGGGGTGCTGCATAAAACCAGAGATTGAAATGAGCACAGATAAAGTTCCTTAAGCCAAATATGGAATAGACAAGAGCTACTCCTTGCTCAACGAAATGGACTCACCACCCCATATTAAATGCCTAAGAGTGTACCTGACTAGGAAGTATCTTAAAACCTATGGATTGCTATGTCTCTGAAAGAGAATCAAGTGTGTGTACAGGGGCATAAACGCAGCAGTGATAGGATTGGAGAGGTTCGCTGAGCAAATGAAGACCCTTTGAAGTCATATTGCATGGTACCCATTCCACGGGTCTCAACTCTCCAGGTTTAAGGTATTCTTCCTTCAGCTAAAACATGCATGTGGAACCCAGAGTATGATCAACCGTGTGATCGGGAGACGTGTTCCAATATGTCTCAGTTTTCGTCCCCTGGTACTCGGGTGCAACATTCCAGACGCTTTACTAACACTCTCCCGAATTGGAGAGTCAGCGCCTTTAACCTCCTGATGGCCCAGTTTGCAATTTCTGCGGAAGATGAACAGGAATAGGGAGAACCAATTAGAGACTAGCTGGAGGTGTCTGGACGGGCAAATTTAACTCTCATTTCCCACCAGGAAGAGGAATTAACCAAAGGCTCAGCGTGCCGTGCCGGAACCAGATTAGGGCCTGAAGCCATCCTGCGGTGTTGCGGCCAGCTCACGAGAAAGCGACTTGAAGAAAGGAGCTCAGGGGCACTGTAATTCACAAACCTGCAGAGTTATAAATGACAGCTATCGTCCAAAAATATACTGAAGTAAGGCTGCCAAGAGGACTTGAAAGCGGGGCAGAATTGCAGGAAACCGATTTCAGGAGGTAGACTAGAATTGCATTTAAAGCATAGGAAAAGAGGCAGAACGTCCACAATGATGCACTTGGCCAAAAAGGGCGTATGCGTTTTTTCCTGAATATATTCAGGAAAAAACGCATACGCCCTTTTTGGCCAACCAAGCAAGGTTGCAAAGGAAATCTGCACTACAATGAAGTCTCACTTCCCCCCGGTCAAAAGGGCCATCTGAAAAAAGTGTAAAATCCAGAAAGGCAGGACAGGCCATGGAGAACTGGGAGCCTTGTTATGCTGATGGGCGGGATGTCAATTGCCAACAGCCACTCGGGAGAAGTGTATGGTGTTTCCTGAAACATCTAAAAAACAAAGCAACAGAGCCTAGGGCACTTGCACTTATGGTCCTATAGCTTAGGGAAATTAAAATCAAAAGACACAGCCACCCCAAAGGTTGGGACGGCTCTGTTTACAAGAACCTGGTTTACGGTACAAGTTCAATATCGCAGAAAGTGAACAATGGATAAAGAAGTTGTGGTACTTACGTACAATGCAATATCACTCAGCAATGAAATCTATGTCATCAGGCCCGTAGCAGCATAATGAGTGGATTCAGGTATGATGATTCTAACTGAAATAAGTCACACAGAAAAAGAAACATCATAAGATATCACTAATACACGGAATGTAAACTTGGCTACACAGGAACTGAATTACAAAACAGAACAGGGTCTCAAATTTAGAAACCCAACTTATGCTTGCTTAAGGGGAAAGGTGAGTTGGGGTGCTGCATAAAACCAGAGATTGAAATGAGCACAGATAAAGTTCCTTAAGCCAAATATGGAATAGACAAGAGCTACTCCTTGCTCAACGAAATGGACTCAACACCCCATATTAAATGCCTAAGAGTGTACCTGACTAGGAAGTATCTTAAAACCTATGGATTGCTATGTCTCTGAAAGAGAATCAAGTGTGTGTACAGGGGCATAAACGCAGCAGTGATAGGATTGGAGAGGTTCGGTGAGCAAATGAAGACCCTTTGAAGTCATATTGCATGGTACCCATTCCACGGGTCTCAACTCTCCAGGTTGAAGGTATTCTTCCTTCAGCTAAAACATGCATGTGGAACCCAGAGTATGATCAACCGTGTGATCGGGAGACGTGTTCCAATATGTGTCAGTTTTCGTCCCCTGGTACTCGGGTGCAACATGCCAGACGCTTTACTAACACTCTCCCGACTTGGAGAGTCAGTGCCTTTAACCTCCTGTTTGGCCCAGTTTGCAATTTCTGCGGAAGATGAACAGGAATAGGGAGAACCAATGACAGACTAGCTGGAGGTGTCTGGACGGGCAAATTTAACTCTCATTTCCCACCAGGAAGAGGAATTAACCAAAGGCTCAGCGTGCCGTGCCGGAACCAGATTAGGGCCTGAAGCCATCCTGCGGTGTTGTGGCCAGCTCATGAGAAAGCGAGTTGAAGAAAGGAGCTCAGGGGCACTGTAATTCACAAACCTGCAGAGTTATAAATGACAGCTATCGTCCAAAAATATACTGAAGTAAGGCTGCCAAGAGGACTTGAAAGCGGGGCAGAATTGCAGGAAACCGATTTCAGGAGGTAGACTGGAATTGCATTTAAAGCATAGGAAAAGAGGCAGAACGTCCACAATGATGCACTTGGCCAAAAAGGGCGTATGCGTTTTTTCCTGAATATATTCAGGAAAAAACGCATACGCCCTTTTTGGCCAACCAAGCAAGCTTGCAAAGGAAATCTGCACTACAATGAAGTCTCACTTCCCCCCGGTCAAAAGGGCCATCTGAAAAAAGTGTAAAATCCAGAAAGGCAGGACAGGCCATGGAGAACTGGGAGCCTTGTTATGCTGATGGGCGGGATGTAAATTGCCAACAGCCACTCGGGAGAAGTGTATGGTGTTTCCTGAAACATCTAAAAAACAAAGCAACAGAGCCTAGGGCACTTCCACTTATGGTCCTATAGCTTAGGGAAATTAAAATCAAAAGACACAGCCACCCCAAAGGTTGGGATGGCTCTGTTTACAAGAACCTGGTTTACGGTACAAGTTCAATATCGCAGAAAGTGAAAAATGGATAAAGAAGTTGTGGTACTTACGAACAATGCAATATCACTCAGCAATGAAATCTATGTCATCAGGCCCGTAGCAGCATAATGAGTGGATTCAGGTACGATGATTCTAACTGAAATAAGTCACACAGAAATAGAAACATCATAAGATATCACTAATACACGGAATGTAACCTTGGCTACACAGGAACTGAATTACAAAACAGAACAGGGTCTCAAATTTAGAAACCCAACTTATGCTTGCTTAAGGGGAAAGGTGAGTTGGGGTGCTGCATAAAACCAGAGATTGAAATGAGCACAGATAAAGTTCCTTAAGCCAAATATGGAATAGACAAGAGCTACTCCTTGCTCAACGAAATGGACTCAACACCCCATATTAAATGCCTAAGAGTGTACCTGACTAGGAAGTATCTTAAAACCTATGGATTGCTATGTCTCTGAAAGAGAATCAAGTGTGTGTACAGGGGCATAAAGGCAGCAGTGATAGGATTGGAGAGGTTTGGTGAGCAAATGAAGACCCTTTGAAATCATATTGCATGGTACCCCTTCCACGGGTCTCAACTCTCCAGGTTTAAGGTATTCTTCCTTCAGCTAAAACATGCATGTGGAACCCAGAGTATGATCAACCGTGTGATCGGGAGACGTGTTCCAATATGTCTCAGTTTTCGTCCCCTGGTACTCGGGTGCAACATTCCAGACGCTTTACTAACACTCTCCCGACTTGGAGAGTCAGTGCCTTTAACCTCCTGTTTGGCCCAGTTTGCAATTTCTGCGGAAGATGAACAGGAATAGGGAGAACCAATGACAGACTAGCTGGAGGTGTCTGGACGGGCAAATTTAACTCTCATTTCCCACCAGGAAGAGGAATTAACCAAAGGCTCAGCGTGCCGTGCCGGAACCAGATTAGGGCCTGAAGCCATCCTGCGGTGTTGCGGCCAGCTCACGAGAAAGCGAGTTGAAGAAAGGAGCTCAGGGGCACTGTAATTCACAAACCTGCAGAGTTATAAATGACAGCTATCGTCCAAAAATATACTGAAGTAAGGCTGCCAAGAGGACTTGAAAGCGGGGCAGAATTGCAGGAAACCGATTTCAGGAGGTAGACTGGAATTGCATTTAAAGCATAGGAAAAGAGGCAGAACGTCCACAATGATGCACTTGGCCAAAAAGGGCGTATGCGTTTTTTCCTGAACATATTCAGGAAAAAACGCATACGCCCTTTTTGGCCAACCAAGCAAGCTTGCAAAGGAAATCTGCACTACAATGAAGTCTCACTTCCCCCCGGTCAAAAGGGCCATCTGAAAAAAGTGTAAAATCCAGAAAGGCAGGACAGGCCATGGAGAACTGGGAGCCTTGTTATGCTGATGGGCGGGATGTCAATTGCCAACAGCCACTCGGGAGAAGTGTATGGTGTTTCCTGAAACATCTAAAAAACAAAGCAACAGAGCCTAGGGCACTTCCACTTATGGTCCTATAGCTTAGGGAAATTAAAATCAAAAGACACAGCCACCCCAAAGGTTGGGACGGCTCTGTTTACAAGAACCTGGTTTACGGTACAAGTTCAATATCGCAGAAAGTGAAAAATGGATAAAGAAGTTGTGGTACTTACGTACAATGCAATATCACTCAGCAATGAAATCTATGTCATCAGGCCCGTAGCAGCATAATGAGTGGATTCAGGTACGATGATTCTAACTGAAATAAGTCACACAGGAAAAGAAACATCATAAGATATCACTAATACACGGAATGTAACCTTGGCTACACAGGAACTGAATTACAAAACAGAACAGGGTCTCAAATTTAGAAACCCAACTTATGCTTGCTTAAGGGGAAAGGTGAGTTGGGGTGCTGCATAAAACCAGAGATTGAAATGAGCACAGATAAAGTTCCTTAAGCCAAATATGGAATAGACAAGAGCTACTCCTTGCTCAACGAAATGGACTCAACACCCCATATTAAATGCCTAAGAGTGTACCTGACTAGGAAGTATCTTAAAACCTATGGATTGCTATGTCTCTGAAAGAGAATCAAGTGTGTGTACAGGGGCATAAACGCAGCAGTGATAGGATTGGAGAGGTTCGCTGAGCAAATGAAGACCCTTTGAAGTCATATTGCATGGTACCCATTCCACGGGTCTCAACTCTCCAGGTTTAAGGTATTCTTCCTTCAGCTAAAACATGCATGTGGAACCCAGAGTATGATCAACCGTGTGATCGGGAGACGTGTTCCAATATGTCTCAGTTTTCGTCCCCTGGTACTCGGGTGCAACATTCCAGACGCTTTACTAACACTCTCCCGAATTGGAGAGTCAGCGCCTTTAACCTCCTGATGGCCCAGTTTGCAATTTCTGCGGAAGATGAACAGGAATAGGGAGAACCAATGACAGACTAGCTGGAGGTGTCTGGACGGGCAAATTTAACTCTCATTTCCCACCAGGAAGAGGAATTAACCAAAGGCTCAGCGTGCCGTGCCGGAACCAGATTAGGGCCTGAAGCCATCCTGCGGTGTTGCGGCCAGCTCACGAGAAAGCGACTTGAAGAAAGGAGCTCAGGGGCACTGTAATTCACAAACCTGCAGAGTTATAAATGACAGCTATCGTCCAAAAATATACTGAAGTAAGGCTGCCAAGAGGACTTGAAAGCGGGGCAGAATTGCAGGAAACCGATTTCAGGAGGTAGACTAGAATTGCATTTAAAGCATAGGAAAAGAGGCAGAACGTCCACAATGATGCACTTGGCCAAAAAGGGCGTATGCGTTTTTTCCTGAATATATTCAGGAAAAAACGCATACGCCCTTTTTGGCCAACCAAGCAAGCTTGCAAAGGAAATCTGCACTACAATGAAGTCTCACTTCCCCCCGGTCAAAAGGGCCATCTGAAAAAAGTGTAAAATCCAGAAAGGCAGGACAGGCCATGGAGAACTGGGAGCCTTGTTATGCTGATGGGCGGGATGTAAATTGCCAACAGCCACTCGGGAGAAGTGTATGGTGTTTCCTGAAACATCTAAAAAACAAAGCAACAGAGCCTAGGGCACTTCCACTTATGGTCCTATAGCTTTGGGAAATTAAAATCAAAAGACACAGCCACCCCAAAGGTTGGGACGGCTCTGTTTACAAGAACCTGGTTTACGGTACAAGTTCAATATCTCAGAAAGTGAAAAATGGATAAAGAAGTTGTGGTACTTACGTACAATGCAGTATCACTCAGCAATGAAATCCATGTCATCAGGCCCGTAGCAGCATAATGAGTGGATTCAGGTACGATGATTCTAACTGAAATAAGTCACACAGAAAAAGAAACATCATAAGATATCACTAATACACGGAATGTAACCTTGGCTACACAGGAACTGAATTACAAAACAGAACAGGGTCTCAAATTTAGAAACCCAACTTATGCTTGCTTAAGGGGAAAGGTGAGTTGGGGTGCTGCATAAAACCAGAGATTGAAATGAGCACAGATAAAGTTCCTTAAGCCAAATATGGAATAGACAAGAGCTACTCCTTGCTCAACGAAATGGACTCAACACCCCATATTAAATGCCTAAGAGTGTACCTGACTAGGAAGTATCTTAAAACCTATGGATTGCTATGTCTCTGAAAGAGAATCAAGTGTGTGTACAGGGGCATAAACGCAGCAGTGATAGGATTGGAGAGGTTCGGTGAGCAAATGAAGACCCTTTGAATTCATATTGCATGGTACCCATTCCACGGGTCTCAACTCTCCAGGTTTAACGTATTCTTCCTTCAGCTAAAACATGCATGTGGAACCCAGAGTATGATCAACCGTGTGATCGGGAGACGTGTTCCAATATGTCTCAGTTTCCGTCCCCTGGTACTCGGGTGCAACATTCCAGACGCTTTACTAACACTCTCCCGACTTGGAGAGTCAGTGCCTTTAACCTCCTGTTTGGCCCAGTTTGCAATTTCTGCGGAAGATGAACAGGAATAGGGAGAACCAATGACAGACTAGCTGGAGGTGTCTGGACGGGCAAATTTAACTCTCATTTCCCACCAGGAAGAGGAATTAACCAAAGGCTCAGCGTGCCGTGCCGGAACCAGATTAGGGCCTGAAGCCATCCTGCGGTGTTTCGGCCAGCTCACGAGAAAGCGACTTGAAGAAAGGAGCTCAGGGGCACTGTAATTCACAAACCTGCAGAGTTATACATGACAGCTATCGTCCAAAAATATACTGAAGTAAGGCTGCCAAGAGGACTTGAAAGCGGGGCAGAATTGCAGGAAACCGATTTCAGGAGGTAGACTGGAATTGCATTGAAAGCATAGGAAAAGAGGCAGAACGTCCACAATCATGCACTTGGCCAAAAAGGGCGTATGCGTTTTTTCCTGAATATATTCAGGAAAAAACGCATACGCCCTTTTTGGCCAACCAAGCAAGGTTGCAAAGGAAATCTGCACTACAATGAAGTCTCACTTCCCCCCGGTCAAAAGGGCCATCTGAAAAAAGTGTAAAATCCAGAAAGGCAGGACAGGCCATGGAGAACTGGGAGCCTTGTTATGCTGATGGGCGGGATGTCAATTGCCAACAGCCACTCGGGAGAAGTGTATGGTGTTTCCTGAAACATCTAAAAAACAAAGCAACAGAGCCTAGGGCACTTCCACTTATGGTCCTATAGCTTAGGGAAATTAAAATCAAAAGACACAGCCACCCCAAAGGTTGGGATGGCTCTGTTTACAAGAACCTGGTTTACGGTACAAGTTCAATATCGCAGAAAGTGAAAAATGGATAAAGAAGTTGTGGTACTTACGAACAATGCAATATCACTCAGCAATGAAATCTATGTCATCAGGCCCGTAGCAGCATAATGAGTGGATTCAGGTACGATGATTCTAACTGACATAAGTCACACAGAAATAGAAACATCATAAGATATCACTAATACACGGAATGTAACCTTGGCTACACAGGAACTGAATTACAAAACAGAACAGGGTCTCAAATTTAGAAACCCAACTTATGCTTGCTTAAGGGGAAAGGTGAGTTGGGGTGCTGCATAAAACCAGAGATTGAAATGAGCACAGATAAAGTTCCTTAAGCCAAATATGGAATAGACAAGAGCTACTCCTTGCTCAACGAAATGGACTCAACACCCCATATTAAATGCCTAAGAGTGTACCTGACTAGGAAGTATCTTAAAACCTATGGATTGCTATGTCTCTGAAAGAGAATCAAGTGTGTGTACAGGGGCATAAAGGCAGCAGTGATAGGATTGGAGAGGTTTGGTGAGCAAATGAAGACCCTTTGAAATCATATTGCATGGTACCCATTCCACGGGTCTCAACTCTCCAGGTTTAAGGTATTCTTCCTTCAGCTAAAACATGCATGTGGAACCCAGAGTATGATCAACCGTGTGATCGGGAGACGTGTCCCAATATGTCTCAGTTTTCGTCCCCTGGTACTCGGGTGCAACATTCCAGACGCTTTACTAACACTCTCCCGACTTGGAGAGTCAGTGCCTTTAACCTCCTGTTTGGCCCAGTTTGCAATTTCTGCGGAAGATGAACAGGAATAGGGAGAACCAATGACAGACTAGCTGGAGGTGTCTGGACGGGCAAATTTAACTCTCATTTCCCACCAGGAAGAGGAATTAACCAAAGGCTCAGCGTGCCGTGCCGGAACCAGATTAGGGCCTGAAGCCATCCTGCGGTGTTGCGGCCAGCTCACGAGAAAGCGAGTTGAAGAAAGGAGCTCAGGGGCACTGTAATTCACAAACCTGCAGAGTTATAAATGACAGCTATCGTCCAAAAATATACTGAAGTAAGGCTGCCAAGAGGACTTGAAAGCGGGGCAGAATTGCAGGAAACCGATTTCAGGAGGTAGACTGGAATTGCATTGAAAGCATAGGAAAAGAGGCAGAACGTCCACAACGATGCACTTGGCCAAAAAGGGCGTATGCGTTTTTTCCTGAATATATTCAGGAAAAAACACATACGCCCTTTTTGGCCAACCAAGCAAGCTTGCAAAGGAAATCTGCACTACAATGAAGTCTCACTTCCCCCCGGTCAAAAGGGCCATCTGAAAAAAGTGTAAAATCCAGAAAGGCAGGACAGGCCATGGAGAACTGGGAGCCTTGTTATGCTGATGGGCGGGATGTCAATTGCCAACAGCCACTCGGGAGAAGTGTATGGTGTTTCCTGAAACATCTAAAAAACAAAGCAACAGAGCCTAGGGCACTTCCACTTATGGTCCTATAGCTTAGGGAAATTAAAATCAAGAAGGCACAGCCACCCCAAAGGTTGGGACGGCTCTGTTTACAAGAACCTGGTTTACGGTACAAGTTCAATATCGCAGAAAGTGAAAAATGGATAAAGAAGTTGTGGTACTTACGTACAATGCAGTATCACTCAGCAATGAAATCTATGTCATCAGGCCCGTAGCAGCATAATGAGTGGATTCAGGTACGATGATTCTAACTGAAATAAGTCACACAGGAAAAGAAACATCATAAGATATCACTAATACACGGAATGTAACCTTGGCTACACAGGAACTGAATTACAAAACAGAACAGGGTCTCAAATTTAGAAACCCAACTTATGCTTGCTTAAGGGGAAAGGTGAGTTGGGGTGCTGCATAAAACCAGAGATTGAAATGAGCACAGATAAAGTTCCTTAAGCCAAATATGGAATAGACAAGAGCTACTCCTTGCTCAACGAAATGGACTCAACACCCCATATTAAATGCCTAAGAGTGTACCTGACTAGGAAGTATCTTAAAACCTATGGATTGCTATGTCTCTGAAAGAGAATCAAGTGTGTGTACAGGGGCATAAACGCAGCAGTGATAGGATTGGAGAGGTTCGGTGAGCAAATGAAGACCCTTTGAATTCATATTGCATGGTACCCATTCCACGGGTCTCAACTCTCCAGGTTTAACGTATTCTTCCTTCAGCTAAAACATGCATGTGGAACCCAGAGTATGATCAACCGTGTGATCGGGAGACGTGTTCCAATATGTCTCAGTTTCCGTCCCCTGGTACTCGGGTGCAACATTCCAGACGCTTTACTAACACTCTCCCGACTTGGAGAGTCAGTGCCTTTAACCTCCTGTTTGGCCCAGTTTGCAATTTCTGCGGAAGATGAACAGGAATAGGGAGAACCAATGACAGACTAGCTGGAGGTGTCTGGACGGGCAAATTTAACTCTCATTTCCCACCAGGAAGAGGAATTAACCAAAGGCTCAGCGTGCCGTGCCGGAACCAGATTAGGGCCTGAAGCCATCCTGCGGTGTTTCGGCCAGCTCACGAGAAAGCGACTTGAAGAAAGGAGCTCAGGGGCACTGTAATTCACAAACCTGCAGAGTTATACATGACAGCTATCGTCCAAAAATATACTGAAGTAAGGCTGCCAAGAGGACTTGAAAGCGGGGCAGAATTGCAGGAAACCGATTTCAGGAGGTAGACTGGAATTGCATTGAAAGCATAGGAAAAGAGGCAGAACGTCCACAATCATGCACTTGGCCAAAAAGGGCGTATGCGTTTTTTCCTGAATATATTCAGGAAAAAACGCATACGCCCTTTTTGGCCAACCAAGCAAGCTTGCAAAGGAAATCTGCACTACAATGAAGTCTCACTTCCCCCCGGTCAAAAGGGCCATCTGAAAAAAGTGTAAAATCCAGAAAGGCAGGACAGGCCATGGAGAACTGGGAGCCTTGTTATGCTGATGGGCGGGATGTAAATTGCCAACAGCCACTCGGGAGAAGTGTATGGTGTTTCCTGAAACATCTAAAAAACAAAGCAACAGAGCCTAGGGCACTTCCACTTATGGTCCTATAGCTTAGGGAAATTAAAATCAAAAGACACAGCCACCCCAAAGGTTGGGATGGCTCTGTTTACAAGAACCTGGTTTACGGTACAAGTTCAATATCGCAGAAAGTGAAAAATGGATAAAGAAGTTGTGGTACTTACGAACAATGCAATATCACTCAGCAATGAAATCTATGTCATCAGGCCCGTAGCAGCATAATGAGTGGATTCAGGTACGATGATTCTAACTGACATAAGTCACACAGAAATAGAAACATCATAAGATATCACTAATACACGGAATGTAACCTTGGCTACACAGGAACTGAATTACAAAACAGAACAGGGTCTCAAATTTAGAAACCCAACTTATGCTTGCTTAAGGGGAAAGGTGAGTTGGGGTGCTGCATAAAACCAGAGATTGAAATGAGCACAGATAAAGTTCCTTAAGCCAAATATGGAATAGACAAGAGCTACTCCTTGCTCAACGAAATGGACTCAACACCCCATATTAAATGCCTAAGAGTGTACCTGACTAGGAAGTATCTTAAAACCTATGGATTGCTATGTCTCTGAAAGAGAATCAAGTGTGTGTACAGGGGCATAAAGGCAGCAGTGATAGGATTGGAGAGGTTTGGTGAGCAAATGAAGACCCTTTGAAATCATATTGCATGGTACCCATTCCACGGGTCTCAACTCTCCAGGTTTAAGGTATTCTTCCTTCAGCTAAAACATGCATGTGGAACCCAGAGTATGATCAACCGTGTGATCGGGAGACGTGTTCCAATATGTGTCAGTTTTCGTCCCCTGGTACTCGGGTGCAACATTCCAGACGCTTTACTAACACTCTCCCGACTTGGAGAGTCAGTGCCTTTAACCTCCTGTTTGGCCCAGTTTGCAATTTCTGCGGAAGATGAACAGGAATAGGGAGAACCAATGAGAGACTAGCTGGAGGTGTCTGGACGGGCAAATTTAACTCTCATTTCCCACCAGGAAGAGGAATTAACCAAAGGCTCAGCGTGCCGTGCCGGAACCAGATTAGGGCCTGAAGCCATCCTGCGGTGTTGCGGCCAGCTCACGAGAAAGCGAGTTGAAGAAAGGAGCTCAGGGGCACTGTAATTCACAAACCTGCAGAGTTATAAATGACAGCTATCGTCCAAAAATATACTGAAGTAAGGCTGCCAAGAGGACTTGAAAGCGGGGCAGAATTGCAGGAAACCGATTTCAGGAGGTAGACTGGAATTGCATTTAAAGCATAGGAAAAGAGGCAGAACGTCCACAATGATGCACTTGGCCAAAAAGTGCGTATGCGTTTTTTCCTGAACATATTCAGGAAAAAACGCATACGCCCTTTTTGGCCAACCAAGCAAGCTTGCAAAGGAAATCTGCACTACAATGAAGTCTCACTTCCCCCCGGTCAAAAGGGCCATCTGAAAAAAGTGTAAAATCCAGAAAGGCAGGACAGGCCATGGAGAACTGGGAGCCTTGTTATGCTGATGGGCGGGATGTCAATTGCCAACAGCCACTCGGGAGAAGTGTATGGTGTTTCCTGAAACATCTAAAAAACAAAGCAACAGAGCCTAGGGCACTTCCACTTATGGTCCTATAGCTTAGGGAAAATAAAATCAAAAGACACAGCCACCCCAAAGGTTGGGACGGCTCTGTTTACAAGAACCTGGTTTACGGTACAAGTTCAATATCGCAGAAAGTGAAAAATGGATAAAGAAGTTGTGGTACTTACGTACAATGCAATATCACTCAGCAATGAAATCTATGTCATCAGGCCCGTAGCAGCATAATGAGTGGATTCAGGTACGATGATTCTAACTGAAATAAGTCACACAGGAAAAGAAACATCATAAGATATCACTAATACACGGAATGTAACCTTGGCTACACAGGAACTGAATTACAAAACAGAACAGGGTCTCAAATTTAGAAACCCAACTTATGCTTGCTTAAGGGGAAAGGTGAGTTGGGGTGCTGCATAAAACCAGAGATTGAAATGAGCACAGATAAAGTTCCTTAAGCCAAATATGGAATAGACAAGAGCTACTCCTTGCTCAACGAAATGGACTCAACACCCCATATTAAATGCCTAAGAGTGTACCTGACTAGGAAGTATCTTAAAACCTATGGATTGCTATGTCTCTGAAAGAGAATCACGTGTGTGTACAGGGGCATAAACGCAGCAGTGATAGGATTGGAGAGGTTCGCTGAGCAAATGAAGACCCCTTGAAGTCATATTGCATGGTACCCATTCCACGGGTCTCAACTCTCCAGGTTGAAGGTATTCTTCCTTCAGCTAAAACATGCATGTGGAACCCAGAGTATGATCAACCGTGTGATCGGGAGACGTGTTCCAATATGTGTCAGTTTTCGTCCCCTGGTACTCGGGTGCAACATGCCAGACGCTTTACTAACACTCTCCCGACTTGGAGAGTCAGTGCCTTTAACCTCCTGTTTGGCCCAGTTTGCAATTTCTGCGGAAGATGAACAGGAATAGGGAGAACCAATGACAGACTAGCTGGAGGTGTCTGGACGGGCAAATTTAACTCTCATTTCCCACCAGGAAGAGGAATTAACCAAAGGCTCAGCGTGCCGTGCCGGAACCAGATTAGGGCCTGAAGCCATCCTGCGGTGTTGCGGCCAGCTCACGAGAAAGCGAGTTGAAGAAAGGAGCTCAGGGGCACTGTAATTCACAAACCTGCAGAGTTATAAATGACAGCTATCGTCCAAAAATATACTGAAGTAAGGCTGCCAAGAGGACTTGAAAGCGGGGCAGAATTGCAGGAAACCGATTTCAGGAGGTAGACTGGAATTGCATTGAAAGCATAGGAAAAGAGGCAGAACGTCCACAATGATGCACTTGGCCAAAAAGGGCGTATGCGTTTTTTCCTGAACATATTCAGGAAAAAACGCATACGCCCTTTTTGGCCAACCAAGCAAGCTTGCAAAGGAAATCTGCACTACAATGAAGTCTCACTTCCCCCCGGTCAAAAGGGCCATCTGAAAAAAGTGTAAAATCCAGAAAGGCAGGACAGGCCATGGAGAACTGGGAGCCTTGTTATGCTGATGGGCGGGATGTCAATTGCCAACAGCCACTCGGGAGAAGTGTATGGTGTTTCCTGAAACATCTAAAAAACAAAGCAACAGAGCCTAGGGCACTTCCACTTATGGTCCTATAGCTTAGGGAAATTAAAATCAAAAGACACAGCCACCCCAAAGGTTGGGACGGCTCTGTTTACAAGAACCTGGTTTACGGTACAAGTTCAATATCGCAGAAAGTGAAAAATGGATAAAGAAGTTGTGGTACTTACGTACAATGCAATATCACTCAGCAATGAAATCTATGTCATCAGGCCCGTAGCAGCATAATGAGTGGATTCAGGTACGATGATTCTAACTGAAATAAGTCACACAGGAAAAGAAACATCATAAGATATCACTAATACACGGAATGTAACCTTGGCTACACAGGAACTGAATTACAAAACAGAACAGGGTCTCAAATTTAGAAACCCAACTTATGCTTGCTTAAGGGGAAAGGTGAGTTGGGGTGCTGCATAAAACCAGAGATTGAAATGAGCACAGATAAAGTTCCTTAAGCCAAATATGGAATAGACAAGAGCTACTCCTTGCTCAACGAAATGGACTCAACACCCCATATTAAATGCCTAAGAGTGTACCTGACTAGGAAGTATCTTAAAACCTATGGATTGCTATGTCTCTGAAAGAGAATCAAGTGTGTGTACAGGGGCATAAACGCAGCAGTGATAGGATTGGAGAGGTTCGGTGAGCAAATGAAGACCCTTTGAAGTCATATTGCATGGTACCCATTCCACGGGTCTCAACTCTCCAGGTTTAAGGTATTCTTCCTTCAGCTAAAACATGCATGTGGAACCCAGAGTATGATCAACCGTGTGATCGGGAGACGTGTTCCAATATGTCTCAGTTTTCGTCCCCTGGTACTCGGGTGCAACATGCCAGACGCTTTACTAACACTCTCCCGACTTGGAGAGTCAGTGCCTTTAACCTCCTGTTTGGCCCAGTTTGCAATTTCTGCGGAAGATGAACAGGAATAGGGAGAACCAATGACAGACTAGCTGGAGGTGTCTGGACGGGCAAATTTAACTCTCATTTCCCACCAGGAAGAGGAATTAACCAAAGGCTCAGCGTGCCGTGCCGGAACCAGATTAGGGCCTGAAGCCATCCTGCGGTGTTGCGGCCAGCTCACGAGAAAGCGACTTGAAGAAAGGAGCTCAGGGGCACTGTAATTCACAAACCTGCAGAGTTATAAATGACAGCTATCGTCCAAAAATATACTGAAGTAAGGCTGCCAAGAGGACTTGAAAGCGGGGCAGAATTGCAGGAAACCGATTTCAGGAGGTAGACTGGAATTGCATTTAAAGCATAGGAAAAGAGGCAGAACGTCCACAACGATGCACTTGGCCAAAAAGGGCGTATGCGTTTTTTCCTGAATATATTCAGGAAAAAACGCATACGCCCTTTTTGGCCAACCAAGCAAGCTTGCAAAGGAAATCTGCACTACAATGAAGTCTCACTTCCCCCCGGTCAAAAGGGCCATCTGAAAAAAGTGTAAAATCCAGAAAGGCAGGACAGGCCATGGAGAACTGGGAGCCTTGTTATGCTGATGGGCGGGATGTAAATTGCCAACAGCCACTCGGGAGAAGTGTATGGTGTTTCCTGAAACATCTAAAAAACAAAGCAACAGAGCCTAGGGCACTTCCACTTATGGTCCTATAGCTTAGGGAAATTAAAATCAAAAAGACACAGCCACCCCAAAGGTTGGGACGGCTCTGTTTACAAGAACCTGGTTTACGGTACAAGTTCAATATCGCAGAAAGTGAAAAATGGATAAAGAAGTTGTGGTACTTACGTACAATGCAGTATCACTCAGCAATGAAATCTATGTCATCAGGCCCGTAGCAGCATAATGAGTGGATTCAGGTACGATGATTCTAACTGAAATAAGTCACACAGGAAAAGAAACATCATAAGATATCACTAATACACGGAATGTAACCTTGGCTACACAGGAACTGAATTACAAAACAGAACAGGGTCTCAAATTTAGAAACCCAACTTATGCTTGCTTAAGGGGAAAGGTGAGTTGGGGTGCTGCATAAAACCAGAGATTGAAATGAGCACAGATAAAGTTCCTTAAGCCAAATATGGAATAGACAAGAGCTACTCCTTGCTCAACGAAATGGACTCAACACCCCATATTAAATGCCTAAGAGTGTACCTGACTAGGAAGTATCTTAAAACCTATGGATTGCTATGTCTCTGAAAGAGAATCAAGTGTGTGTACAGGGGCATAAACGCAGCAGTGATAGGATTGGAGAGGTTCGGTGAGCAAATGAAGACCCTTTGAAGTCATATTGCATGGTACCCATTCCACGGGTCTCAACTCTCCAGGTTTAAGGTATTCTTCCTTCAGCTAAAACATGCATGTGGAACCCAGAGTATGATCAACCGTGTGATCGGGAGACGTGTCCCAATATGTCTCAGTTTTCATCCCCTGGTACTCGGGTGCAACATGCCAGACGCTTTACTAACACTCTCCCGACTTGGAGAGTCAGTGCCTTTAACCTCCTGTTTGGCCCAGTTTGCAATTTCTGCGGAAGATGAACAGGAATAGGGAGAACCAATGACAGACTAGCTGGAGGTGTCTGGACGGGCAAATTTAACTCTCATTTCCCACCAGGAAGAGGAATTAACCAAAGGCTCAGCGTGCCGTGCCGGAACCAGATTAGGGCCTGAAGCCATCCTGCGGTGTTGCGGCCAGCTCACGAGAAAGCGAGTTGAAGAAAGGAGCTCAGGGGCACTGTAATTCACAAACCTGCAGAGTTATAAATGACAGCTATCGTCCAAAAATATACTGAAGTAAGGCTGCCAAGAGGACTTGAAAGCGGGGCAGAATTGCAGGAAACCGATTTCAGGAGGTAGACTGGAATTGCATTGAAAGCATAGGAAAAGAGGCAGAACGTCCACAACGATGCACTTGGCCAAAAAGGGCATATGCGTTTTTTCCTGAATATATTCAGGAAAAAACGCATACGCCCTTTTTGGCCAACCAAGCAAGGTTGCAAAGGAAATCTGCACTACAATGAAGTCTCACTTCCCCCCGGTCAAAAGGGCCATCTGAAAAAAGTGTAAAATCCAGAAAGGCAGGACAGGCCATGGAGAACTGGGAGCCTTGTTATGCTGATGGGCGGGATGTCAATTGCCAACAGCCACTCGGGAGAAGTGTATGGTGTTTCCTGAAACATCTAAAAAACAAAGCAACAGAGCCTAGGGCACTTCCACTTATGGTCCTATAGCTTAGGGAAATTAAAATCAAAAAGACACAGCCACCCCAAAGGTTGGGACGGCTCTGTTTACAAGAACCTGGTTTACGGTACAAGTTCAATATCGCAGAAAGTGAAAAATGGATAAAGAAGTTGTGGTACTTACGTACAATGCAGTATAACTCAGCAATGAAATCTATGTCATCAGGCCCGTAGCAGCATAATGAGTGGATTCAGGTACGATGATTCTAACTGAAATAAGTCACACAGGAAAAGAAACATCATAAGATATCACTAATACACGGAATGTAACCTTGGCTACACAGGAACTGAATTACAAAACAGAACAGGGTCTCAAATTTAGAAACCCAACTTATGCTTGCTTAAGGGGAAAGGTGAGTTGGGGTGCTGCATAAAACCAGAGATTGAAATGAGCACAGATAAAGTTCCTTAAGCCAAATATGGAATAGACAAGAACTACTCCTTGCTCAACGAAATGGACTCAACACCCCATATTAAATGCCTAAGAGTGTAACTGACTAGGAAGTATCTTAAAACCTATGGATTGCTATGTCTCTGAAAGAGAATCAAGTGTGTGTACAGGGGCATAAACGCAGCAGTGATAGGATTGGAGAGGTTCGGTGAGCAAATGAAGACCCTTTGAAGTCATATTGCATGGTACCCATTCCACGGGTCTCAACTCTCCAGGTTTAACGTATTCTTCCTTCAGCTAAAACATGCATGTGGAACCCAGAGTATGATCAACCGTGTGATCGGGAGACGTGTTCCAATATGTCTCAGTTTTCGTCCCCTGGTACTCGGGTGCAACATTCCAGACGCTTTACTAACACTCTCCCGACTTGGAGAGTCAGTGCCTTTAACCTCCTGTTTGGCCCAGTTTGCAATTTCTGCGGAAGATGAACAGGAATAGGGAGAACCAATGACAGACTAGCTGGAGGTGTCTGGACGGGCAAATTTAACTCTCATTTCCCACCAGGAAGAGGAATTAACCAAAGGCTCAGCGTGCCGTGCCTGAACCAGATTAGGGCCTGAAGCTATCCTGCGGTGTTGCGGCCAGCTCACGAGAAAGCGAGTTGAAGAAAGGAGCTCAGGGGCACTGTAATTCACAAACCTGCAGAGTTATAAATGACAGCTATCGTCCAAAAATATACTGAAGTAAGGCTGCCAAGAGGACTTGAAATCGGGGCAGAATTGCAGGAAACCGATTTCAGGAGGTAGACTGGAATTGCATTTAAAGCATAGGAAAAGAGGCAGAACGTCCACAATGATGCACTTGGCCAAAAAGGGCGTATGCGTTTTTTCCTGAATATATTCAGGAAAAAACGCATACGCCCTTTTTGGCCAACCAAGCAAGCTTGCAAAGGAAATCTGCACTACAATGAAGTCTCACTTCCCCCCGGTCAAAAGGGCCATCTGAAAAAAGTGTAAAATCCAGAAAGGCAGGACAGGCCATGGAGAACTGGGAGCCTTGTTATGCTGATGGGCGGGATGTCAATTGCCAACAGCCACTCGGGAGAAGTGTATGGTGTTTCCTGAAACATCTAAAAAACAAAGCAACAGAGCCTAGGGCACTTCCACTTATGGTCCTATAGCTTTGGGAAATTAAAATCAAAAGACACAGCCACCCCAAAGGTTGGGACGGCTCTGTTTACAAGAACCTGGTTTACGGTACAAGTTCAATATCGCAGAAAGTGAAAAATGGATAAAGAAGTTGTGGTACTTACGTACAATGCAGTATCACTCAGCAATGAAATCCATGTCATCAGGCCCGTAGCAGCATAATGAGTGGATTCAGGTACGATGATTCTAACTGAAATAAGTCACACAGGAAAAGAAACATCATAAGATATCACTAATACACGGAATGTAAACTTGGCTACACAGGAACTGAATTACAAAACAGAACAGGGTCTCAAATTTAGAAACCCAACTTATGCTTGCTTAAGGGGAAAGGTGAGTTGGGGTGCTGCATAAAACCAGAGATTGAAATGAGCACAGATAAAGTTCCTTAAGCCAAATATGGAATAGACAAGAGCTACTCCTTGCTCAACGAAATGGACTCAACACCCCATATTAAATGCCTAAGAGTGTACCTGACTAGGAAGTATCTTAAAACCTATGGATTGCTATGTCTCTGAAAGAGAATCAAGTGTGTGTACAGGGGCATAAACGCAGCAGTGATAGGATTGGAGAGGTTCGGTGAGCAAATGAAGACCCTTTGAAGTCATATTGCATGGTACCCATTCCACGGGTCTCAACTCTCCAGGTTTAAGGTATTCTTCCTTCAGCTAAAACATGCATGTGGAACCCAGAGTATGATCAACCGTGTGATCGGGAGACGTGTTCCAATATGTCTCAGTTTTCGTCCCCTGGTACTCGGGTGCAACATTCCAGACGCTTTACTAACACTCTCCCGACTTGGAGAGTCAGTGCCTTTAACCTCCTGTTTGGCCCAGTTTGCAATTTCTGCGGAAGATGAACAGGAATAGGGAGAACCAATGACAGACTAGCTGGAGGTGTCTGGACGGGCAAATTTAACTCTCATTTCCCACCAGGAAGAGGAATTAACCAAAGGCTCAGCGTGCCGTGCCGGAACCAGATTAGGGCCTGAAGCCATCCTGCGGTGTTGCGGCCAGCTCACGAGAAAGCGACTTGAAGAAAGGAGCTCAGGGGCACTGTAATTCACAAACCTGCAGAGTTATAAATGACAGCTATCGTCCAAAAATATACTGAAGTAAGGCTGCCAAGAGGACTTGAAAGCGGGGCAGAATTGCAGGAAACCGATTTCAGGAGGTAGACTGGAATTGCATTTAAAGCATAGGAAAAGAGGCAGAACGTCCACAACGATGCACTTGGCCAAAAAGGGCGTATGCGTTTTTTCCTGAATATATTCAGGAAAAAACGCATACGCCCTTTTTGGCCAACCAAGCAAGCTTGCAAAGGAAATCTGCACTACAATGAAGTCTCACTTCCCCCCGGTCAAAAGGGCCATCTGAAAAAAGTGTAAAATCCAGAAAGGCAGGACAGGCCATGGAGAACTGGGAGCCTTGTTATGCTGATGGGCGGGATGTAAATTGCCAACAGCCACTCGGGAGAAGTGTATGGTGTTTCCTGAAACATCTAAAAAACAAAGCAACAGAGCCTAGGGCACTTCCACTTATGGTCCTATAGCTTAGGGAAATTAAAATCAAAAAGACACAGCCACCCCAAAGGTTGGGACGGCTCTGTTTACAAGAACCTGGTTTACGGTACAAGTTCAATATCGCAGAAAGTGAAAAATGGATAAAGAAATTGTGGTACTTACGTACAATGCAGTATCACTCAGCAATGAAATCTATGTCATCAGGCCCGTAGCAGCATAATGAGTGGATTCAGGTACGATGATTCTAACTGAAATAAGTCACACAGGAAAAGAAACATCATAAGATATCACTAATACACGGAATGTAACCTTGGCTACACAGGAACTGAATTACAAAACAGAACAGGGTCTCAAATTTAGAAACCCAACTTATGCTTGCTTAAGGGGAAAGGTGAGTTGGGGTGCTGCATAAAACCAGAGATTGAAATGAGCACAGATAAAGTTCCTTAAGCCAAATATGGAATAGACAAGAGCTACTCCTTGCTCAACGAAATGGACTCAACACCCCATATTAAATGCCTAAGAGTGTACCTGACTAGGAAGTATCTTAAAACCTATGGATTGCTATGTCTCTGAAAGAGAATCAAGTGTGTGTACAGGAGCATAAACGCAGCAGTGATAGGATTGGAGAGGTTCGGTGAGCAAATGAAGACCCTTTGAAGTCATATTGCATGGTACCCATTCCACGGGTCTCAACTCTCCAGGTTTAAGGTATTCTTCCTTCAGCTAAAACATGCATGTGGAACCCAGAGTATGATCAACCGTGTGATCGGGAGACGTGTTCCAATATGTCTCAGTTTTCGTCCCCTGGTACTCGGGTGCAACATTCCAGACGCTTTACTAACACTCTCCCGACTTGGAGAGTCAGTGCCTTTAACCTCCTGTTTGGCCCAGTTTGCAATTTCTGCGGAAGATGAACAGGAATAGGGAGAACCAATGACAGACTAGCTGGAGGTGTCTGGACGGGCAAATTTAACTCTCATTTCCCACCAGGAAGAGGAATTAACCAAAGGCTCAGCGTGCCGTGCCGGAACCAGATTAGGGCCTGAAGCCATCCTGCGGTGTTGCGGCCAGCTCACGAGAAAGCGACTTGAAGAAAGGAGCTCAGGGGCACTGTAATTCACAAACCTGCAGAGTTATAAATGACAGCTATCGTCCAAAAATATACTGAAGTAAGGCTGCCAAGAGGACTTGAAAGCGGGGCAGAATTGCAGGAAACCGATTTCAGGAGGTAGACTGGAATTGCATTTAAAGCATAGGAAAAGAGGCAGAACGTCCACAACGATGCACTTGGCCAAAAAGGGCGTATGCGTTTATTCCTGAATATATTCAGGAAAAAACGCATACGCCCTTTTTGGCCAACCAAGCAAGCTTGCAAAGGAAATCTGCACTACAATGAAGTCTCACTTCCCCCCGGTCAAAAGGGCCATCTGAAAAAAGTGTAAAATCCAGAAAGGCAGGACAGGCCATGGAGAACTGGGAGCCTTGTTATGCTGATGGGCGGGATGTAAATTGCCAACAGCCACTCGGGAGAAGTGTATGGTGTTTCCTGAAACATCTAAAAAACAAAGCAACAGAGCCTAGGGCACTTCCACTTATGGTCCTATAGCTTAGGGAAATTAAAATCAAAAAGACACAGCCACCCCAAAGGTTGGGACGGCTCTGTTTACAAGAACCTGGTTTACGGTACAAGTTCAATATCGCAGAAAGTGAAAAATGGATAAAGAAGTTGTGGTACTTACGTACAATGCAGTATCACTCAGCAATGAAATCTATGTCATCAGGCCCGTAGCAGCATAATGAGTGGATTCAGGTACGATGATTCTAACTGAAATAAGTCACACAGGAAAAGAAACATCATAAGATATCACTAATACACGGAATGTAACCTTGGCTACACAGGAACTGAATTACAAAACAGAACAGGGTCTCAAATTTAGAAACCCAACTTATGCTTGCTTAAGGGGAAAGGTGAGTTGGGGTGCTGCATAAAACCAGAGATTGAAATGAGCACAGATAAAGTTCCTTAAGCCAAATATGGAATAGACAAGAGCTACTCCTTGCTCAACGAAATGGACTCAACACCCCATATTAAATGCCTAAGAGTGTACCTGACTAGGAAGTATCTTAAAACCTATGGATTGCTATGTCTCTGAAAGAGAATCAAGTGTGTGTACAGGGGCATAAACGCAGCAGTGATAGGATTGGAGAGGTTCGGTGAGCAAATGAAGACCCTTTGAAGTCATATTGCATGGTACCCATTCCACGGGTCTCAACTCTCCAGGTTTAAGGTATTCTTCCTTCAGCTAAAACATGCATGTGGAACCCAGAGTATGATCAACCGTGTGATCGGGAGACGTGTCCCAATATGTCTCAGTTTTCATCCCCTGGTACTCGGGTGCAACATTCCAGACGCTTTACTAACACTCTCCCGACTTGGAGAGTCAGTGCCTTTAACCTCCTGTTTGGCCCAGTTTGCAATTTCTGCGGAAGATGAACAGGAATAGGGAGAACCAATGACAGACTAGCTGGAGGTGTCTGGACGGGCAAATTTAACTCTCATTTCCCACCAGGAAGAGGAATTAACCAAAGGCTCAGCGTGCCGTGCCGGAACCAGATTAGGGCCTGAAGCCATCCTGCGGTGTTGCGGCCAGCTCACGAGAAAGCGAGTTGAAGAAAGGAGCTCAGGGGCACTGTAATTCACAAACCTGCAGAGTTATACATGACAGCTATCGTCCAAAAATATACTGAAGTAAGGCTGCCAAGAGGACTTGAAAGCGGGGCAGAATTGCAGGAAACCGATTTCAGGAGGTAGACTGGAATTGCATTGAAAGCATAGGAAAAGAGGCAGAACGTCCACAATGATGCACTTGGCCAAAAAGGGCGTATGCGTTTTTTCCTGAATATATTCAGGAAAAAACGCATACGCCCTTTTTGGCCAACCAAGCAAGCTTGCAAAGGAAATCTGCACTACAATGAAGTCTCACTTCCCCCCGGTCAAAAGGGCCATCTGAAAAAAGTGTAAAATCCAGAAAGGCAGGACAGGCCATGGAGAACTGGGAGCCTTGTTATGCTGATGGGCGGGATGTAAATTGCCAACAGCCACTCGGGAGAAGTGTATGGTGTTTCCTGAAACATCTAAAAAACAAAGCAACAGAGCCTAGGGCACTTCCACTTATGGTCCTATAGCTTAGGGAAATTAAAATCAAAAAGACACAGCCACCCCACAGGTTGGGACGGCTCTGTTTACAAGAACCTGGTTTACGGTACAAGTTCAATATCGCAGAAAGTGAAAAATGGATAAAGAAGTTGTGGTACTTACGTACAATGCAGTATCACTCAGCAATGAAATCTATGTCATCAGGCCCGTAGCAGCATAATGAGTGGATTCAGGTACGATGATTCTAACTGAAATAAGTCACACAGGAAAAGAAACATCATAAGATATCACTAATACACGGAATGTAACCTTGGCTACACAGGAACTGAATTACAAAACAGAACAGGGTCTCAAATTTAGAAACCCAACTTATGCTTGCTTAAGGGGAAAGGTGAGTTGGGGTGCTGCAAAAAACCAGAGATTGAAATGAGCACAGAAAAAGTTCCTTAAGCCAAATATGGAATAGACAAGAGCTACTCCTTGCTCAACGAAATGGACTCAACACCCCATATTAAATGCCTAAGAGTGTACCTGACTAGGAAGTATCTTAAAACCTATGGATTGCTATGTCTCTGAAAGAGAATCAAGTGTGTGTACAGGGGCATAAACGCAGCAGTGATAGGATTGGAGAGGTTCGGTGAGCAAATGAAGACCCTTTGAAGTCATATTGCATGGTACCCATTCCACGGGTCTCAACTCTCCAGGTTTAAGGTATTCTTCCTTCAGCTAAAACATGCATGTGGAACCCAGAGTATGATCAACCGTGTGATCGGGAGACGTGTTCCAATATGTGTCAGTTTTCGTCCCCTGGTACTCGGGTGCAACATGCCAGACGCTTTACTAACACTCTCCCGACTTGGAGAGTCAGTGCCTTTAACCTCCTGTTTGGCCCAGTTTGCAATTTCTGTGGAAGATGAACAGGAATAGGGAGAACCAATGACAGACTAGCTGGAGGTGTCTGGACGGGCAAATTTAACTCTCATTTCCCACCAGGAAGAGGAATTAACCAAAGGCTCAGCGTGCCGTGCCGGAACCAGATTAGGGCCTGAAGCCATCCTGCGGTGTTGCGGCCAGCTCACGAGAAAGCGAGTTGAAGAAAGGAGCTCAGGGGCACTGTAATTCACAAACCTGCAGAGTTATAAATGACAGCTATCGTCCAAAAATATACTGAAGTAAGGCTGCCAAGAGGACTTGAAAGCGGGGCAGAATTGCAGGAAACCGATTTCAGGAGGTAGACTGGAATTGCATTGAAAGCATAGGAAAAGAGGCAGAACGTCCACAATGATGCACTTGGCCAAAAAGGGCGTATGCGTTTTTTCCTGAATATATTCAGGAGAAAACGCATACGCCCTTTTTGGCCAACCAAGCAAGCTTGCAAAGGAAATCTGCACTACAATGAAGTCTCACTTCCCCCCGGTCAAAAGGGCCATCTGAAAAAAGTGTAAAATCCAGAAAGGCAGGACAGGCCATGGAGAACTGGGAGCCTTGTTATGCTGATGGGCGGGATGTCAATTGCCAACAGCCACTCGGGAGAAGTGTATGGTGTTTCCTGAAACATCTAAAAAACAAAGCAACAGAGCCTAGGGCACTTCCACTTATGGTCCTATAGCTTAGGGAAATTAAAATCAAAAAGACACAGCCACCCCAAAGGTTGGGACGGCTCTGTTTACAAGAACCTGGTTTACGGTACAAGTTCAATATCGCAGAAAGTGAAAAATGGATAAAGAAGTTGTGGTACTTATGTACAATGCAGTATCACTCAGCAATGAAATCTATGTCATCAGGCCCGTAGCAGCATAATGAGTGGATTCAGGTACGATGATTCTAACTGAAATAAGTCACACAGGAAAAGAAACATCATAAGATATCACTAATACACGGAATGTAACCTTGGCTACACAGGAACTGAATTACAAAACAGAACAGGGTCTCAAATTTAGAAACCCAACTTATGCTTGCTTAAGGGGAAAGGTGAGTTGGGGTGCTGCATAAAACCAGAGATTGAAATGAGCACAGATAAAGTTCCTTAAGCCAAATATGGAATAGACAAGAGCTACTCCTTGCTCAACGAAATGGACTCAACACCCCATATTAAAGGCCTAAGAGTGTACCTGACTAGGAAGTATCTTAAAACCTATGGATTGCTATGTCTCTGAAAGAGAATCAAGTGTGTGTACAGGGGCATAAACGCAGCAGTGATAGGATTGGAGAGGTTCGGTGAGCAAATGAAGACCCTTTGAAGTCATATTGCATGGTACCCATTCCACGGGTCTCAACTGTCCAGGTTTAACGTATTCTTCCTTCAGCTAAAACATGCATGTGGAACCCAGAGTATGATCAACCGTGTGATCGGGAGACGTGTTCCAATATGTCTCAGTTTTCGTCCCCTGGTACTCGGGTGCAACATGCCAGACGCTTTACTAACACTCTCCCGACTTGGAGAGTCAGTGCCTTTAACCTCCTGTTTGGCCCAGTTTGCAATTTCTGCGGAAGATGAACAGGAATAGGGAGAACCAATGACAGACTAGCTGGAGGTGTCTGGACGGGCAAATTTAACTCTCATTTCCCACCAGGAAGAGGAATTAACCAAAGGCTCAGCGTGCCGTGCCGGAACCAGATTAGGGCCTGAAGCCATCCTGCGGTGTTGCGGCCAGCTCACGAGAAAGCGAGTTGAAGAAAGGAGCTCAGGGGCACTGTAATTCACAAACCTGCAGAGTTATACATGACAGCTATCGTCCAAAAATATACTGAAGTAAGGCTGCCAAGAGGACTTGAAAGCGGGGCAGAATTGCAGGAAACCGATTTCAGGAGGTAGACTGGAATTGCATTTAAAGCATAGGAAAAGAGGCAGAACGTCCACAATGATGCACTTGGCCAAAAAGGGCGTATGCGTTTTTTCCTGAATATATTCAGGAAAAAACGCATACGCCCTTTTTGGCCAACCAAGCAAGCTTGCAAAGGAAATCTGCACTACAATGAAGTCTCACTTCCTCCCGGTCAAAAGGGCCATCTGAAAAAAGTGTAAAATCCAGAAAGGCAGGACAGGCCATGGAGAACTGGGAGCCTTGTTATGCTGATGGGCGGGATGTAAATTGCCAACAGCCACTCGGGAGAAGTGTATGGTGTTTCCTGAAACATCTAAAAAACAAAGCAACAGAGCCTAGGGCACTTCCACTTATGGTCCTATAGCTTAGGGAAATTAAAATCAAAAAGACACAGCCACCCCAAAGGTTGGGACGGCTCTGTTTACAAGAACCTGGTTTACGGTACAAGTTCAATATCGCAGAAAGTGAAAAATGGATAAAGAAGTTGTGGTACTTACGTACAATGCAGTATCACTCAGCAATGAAATCTATGTCATCAGGCCCGTAGCAGCATAATGAGTGGATTCAGGTACGATGATTCTAACTGAAATAAGTCACACAGGAAAAGAAACATCATAAGATATCACTAATACACGGAATGTAACCTTGGCTACACAGGAACTGAATTACAAAACAGAACAGGGTCTCAAATTTAGAAACCCAACTTATGCTTGCTTAAGGGGAAAGGTGAGTTGGGGTGCTGCAAAAAACCAGAGATTGAAATGAGCACAGAAAAAGTTCCTTAAGCCAAATATGGAATAGACAAGAGCTACTCCTTGCTCAACGAAATGGACTCAACACCCCATATTAAATGCCTAAGAGTGTACCTGACTAGGAAGTATCTTAAAACCTATGGATTGCTATGTCTCTGAAAGAGAATCAAGTGTGTGTACAGGGGCATAAACGCAGCAGTGATAGGATTGGAGAGGTTCGGTGAGCAAATGAAGACCCTTTGAAGTCATATTGCATGGTACCCATTCCACGGGTCTCAACTCTCCAGGTTTAAGGTATTCTTCCTTCAGCTAAAACATGCATGTGGAACCCAGAGTATGATCAACCGTGTGATCGGGAGACGTGTTCCAATATGTGTCAGTTTTCGTCCCCTGGTACTCGGGTGCAACATTCCAGACGCTTTACTAACACTCTCCCGACTTGGAGAGTCAGTGCCTTTAACCTCCTGTTTGGCCCAGTTTGCAATTTCTGTGGAAGATGAACAGGAATAGGGAGAACCAATGACAGACTAGCTGGAGGTGTCTGGACGGGCAAATTTAACTCTCATTTCCCACCAGGAAGAGGAATTAACCAAAGGCTCAGCGTGCCGTGCCGGAACCAGATTAGGGCCTGAAGCCATCCTGCGGTGTTGCGGCCAGCTCACGAGAAAGCGAGTTGAAGAAAGGAGCTCAGGGGCACTGTAATTCACAAACCTGCAGAGTTATAAATGACAGCTATCGTCCAAAAATATACTGAAGTAAGGCTGCCAAGAGGACTTGAACTTGGTTCAGAATTGCAGGAAACCGATTTCAGGAGGTAGACTGGAATTGCATTGAAAGCATAGGAAAAGAGGTAGAACGTCCACAATGATGCACTTGGCCAAAAAGGGCGTATGCGTTTATTCCTGAATATATTCAGGAAAAAACGCATACGCCCTTTTTGGCCAACCAAGCAAGCTTGCAAAGGAAATCTGCACTACAATGAAGTCTCACTTCCCCCCGGTCAAAAGGGCCATCTGAAAAAAGTGTAAAATCCAGAAAGGCAGGACAGGCCATGGAGAACTGGGAGCCTTGTTATGCTGATGGGCGGGATGTCAATTGCCAACAGCCACTCGGGAGAAGTGTATGGTGTTTCCTGAAACATCTAAAAAACAAAGCAACAGAGCCTAGGGCACTTCCACTTATGGTCCTATAGCTTAGGGAAATTAAAATCAAAAAGACACAGCCACCCCAAAGGTTGGGACGGCTCTGTTTACAAGAACCTGGTTTACGGTACAAGTTCAATATCGCAGAAAGTGAAAAATGGATAAAGAAGTTGTGGTACTTATGTACAATGCAGTATCACTCAGCAATGAAATCTATGTCATCAGGCCCGTAGCAGCATAATGAGTGGATTCAGGTACGATGATTCTAACTGAAATAAGTCACACAGGAAAAGAAACATCATAAGATATCACTAATACACGGAATGTAACCTTGGCTACACAGGAACTGAATTACAAAACAGAACAGGGTCTCAAATTTAGAAACCCAACTTATGCTTGCTTAAGGGGAAAGGTGAGTTGGGGTGCTGCATAAAACCAGAGATTGAAATGAGCACAGATAAAGTTCCTTAAGCCAAATATGGAATAGACAAGAGCTACTCCTTGCTCAACGAAATGGACTCAACACCCCATATTAAATGCCTAAGAGTGTACCTGACTAGGAAGTATCTTAAAACCTATGGATTGCTATGTCTCTGAAAGAGAATCAAGTGTGTGTACAGGGGCATAAACGCAGCAGTGATAGGATTGGAGAGGTTTGGTGAGCAAATGAAGACCCTTTGAAGTCATATTGCATGGTACCCATTCCACGGGTCTCAACTCTCCAGGTTTAAGGTATTCTTCCTTCAGCTAAAACATGCATGTGGAACCCAGAGTATGATCAACCGTGTGATCGGGAGACGTGTTCCAATATGTGTCAGTTTTCGTCCCCTGGTACTCGGGTGCAACATTCCAGACGCTTTACTAACACTCTCCCGACTTGGAGAGTCAGTGCCTTTAACCTCCTGTTTGGCCCAGTTTGCAATTTCTGCGGAAGATGAACAGGAATAGGGAGAACCAATGACAGACTAGCTGGAGGTGTCTGGACGGGCAAATTTAACTCTCATTTCCCACCAGGAAGAGGAATTAACCAAAGGCTCAGCGTGCCGTGCCGGAACCAGATTAGGGCCTGAAGCCATCCTGCGGTGTTGCGGCCAGCTCACGAGAAAGCGAGTTGAAGAAAGGAGCTCAGGGGCACTGTAATTCACAAACCTGCAGAGTTATAAATGACAGCTATCGTCCAAAAATATACTGAAGTAAGGCTGCCAAGAGGACTTGAAAGCGGGGCAGAATTGCAGGAAACCGATTTCAGGAGGTAGACTAGAATTGCATTTAAAGCATAGGAAAAGAGGCAGAACGTCCACAATGATGCACTTGGCCAAAAAGGGCGTATGCGTTTTTTCCTGAATATATTCAGGAAAAAACGCATACGCCCTTTTTGGCCAACCAAGCAAGGTTGCAAAGGAAATCTGCACTACAATGAAGTCTCACTTCCCCCCGGTCAAAAGGGCCATCTGAAAAAAGTGTAAAATCCAGAAAGGCAGGACAGGCCATGGAGAACTGGGAGCCTTGTTATGCTGATGGGCGGGATGTCAATTGCCAACAGCCACTCGGGAGAAGTGTATGGTGTTTCCTGAAACATCTAAAAAACAAAGCAACAGAGCCTAGGGCACTTGCACTTATGGTCCTATAGCTTAGGGAAATTAAAATCAAAAGACACAGCCACCCCAAAGGTTGGGACGGCTCTGTTTACAAGAACCTGGTTTACGGTACAAGTTCAATATCGCAGAAAGTGAACAATGGATAAAGAAGTTGTGGTACTTACGTACAATGCAATATCACTCAGCAATGAAATCTATGTCATCAGGCCCGTAGCAGCATAATGAGTGGATTCAGGTATGATGATTCTAACTGAAATAAGTCACACAGAAAAAGAAACATCATAAGATATCACTAATACACGGAATGTAAACTTGGCTACACAGGAACTGAATTACAAAACAGAACAGGGTCTCAAATTTAGAAACCCAACTTATGCTTGCTTAAGGGGAAAGGTGAGTTGGGGTGCTGCATAAAACCAGAGATTGAAATGAGCACAGATAAAGTTCCTTAAGCCAAATATGGAATAGACAAGAGCTACTCCTTGCTCAACGAAATGGACTCAACACCCCATATTAAATGCCTAAGAGTGTACCTGACTAGGAAGTATCTTAAAACCTATGGATTGCTATGTCTCTGAAAGAGAATCAAGTGTGTGTACAGGGGCATAAACGCAGCAGTGATAGGATTGGAGAGGTTCGGTGAGCAAATGAAGACCCTTTGAAGTCATATTGCATGGTACCCATTCCACGGGTCTCAACTCTCCAGGTTGAAGGTATTCTTCCTTCAGCTAAAACATGCATGTGGAACCCAGAGTATGATCAACCGTGTGATCGGGAGACGTGTTCCAATATGTGTCAGTTTTCGTCCCCTGGTACTCGGGTGCAACATGCCAGACGCTTTACTAACACTCTCCCGACTTGGAGAGTCAGTGCCTTTAACCTCCTGTTTGGCCCAGTTTGCAATTTCTGCGGAAGATGAACAGGAATAGGGAGAACCAATGACAGACTAGCTGGAGGTGTCTGGACGGGCAAATTTAACTCTCATTTCCCACCAGGAAGAGGAATTAACCAAAGGCTCAGCGTGCCGTGCCGGAACCAGATTAGGGCCTGAAGCCATCCTGCGGTGTTGTGGCCAGCTCATGAGAAAGCGAGTTGAAGAAAGGAGCTCAGGGGCACTGTAATTCACAAACCTGCAGAGTTATAAATGACAGCTATCGTCCAAAAATATACTGAAGTAAGGCTGCCAAGAGGACTTGAAAGCGGGGCAGAATTGCAGGAAACCGATTTCAGGAGGTAGACTGGAATTGCATTTAAAGCATAGGAAAAGAGGCAGAACGTCCACAATGATGCACTTGGCCAAAAAGGGCGTATGCGTTTTTTCCTGAATATATTCAGGAAAAAACGCATACGCACTTTTTGGCCAACCAAGCAAGTTTGCAAAGGAAATCTGCACTACAATGAAGTCTCACTTCCCCCCGGTCAAAAGGGCCATCTGAAAAATGTGTAAAATCCAGAAAGGCAGGACAGGCCATGGAGAACTGGGAGCCTTGTTATGCTGATGGGCGGGATGTCAATTGCCAACAGCCACTCGGGAGAAGTGTATGGTGTTTCCTGAAACATCTAAAAAACAAAGCAACAGAGCCTAGGGCACTTCCACTTATGGTCCTATAGCTTAGGGAAATTAAAATCAAAAGACACAGCCACCCCAAAGGTTGGGACGGCTCTGTTTACAAGAACCTGGTTTACGGTACAAGTTCAATATCGCAGAAAGTGAAAAATGGATAAAGAAGTTGTGGTACTTACGTACAATGCAGTATCACTCAGCAATGAAATCCATGTCATCAGGCCCGTAGCAGCATAATGAGTGGATTCAGGTACGATGATTCTAACTGAAATAAGTCACACAGAAAAAGAAACATCATAAGATATCACTAATACACGGAATGTAACCTTGGCTACACAGGAACTGAATTACAAAACAGAACAGGGTCTCAAATTTAGAAACCCAACTTATGCTTGCTTAAGGGGAAAGGTGAGTTGGGGTGCTGCATAAAACCAGAGATTGAAATGAGCACAGATAAAGTTCCTTAAGCCAAATATGGAATAGACAAGAGCTACTCCTTGCTCAACGAAATGGACTCAACACCCCATATTAAAGGCCTAAGAGTGTACCTGACTAGGAAGTATCTTAAAACCTATGGATTGCTATGTCTCTGAAAGAGAATCAAGTGTGTGTACAGGGGCATAAACGCAGCAGTGATAGGATTGGAGAGGTTCGGTGAGCAAATGAAGACCCTTTGAATTCATATTGCATGGTACCCATTCCACGGGTCTCAACTCTCCAGGTTTAACGTATTCTTCCTTCAGCTAAAACATGCATGTGGAACCCAGAGTATGATCAACCGTGTGATCGGGAGACGTGTTCCAATATGTCTCAGTTTCCGTCCCCTGGTACTCGGGTGCAACATTCCAGACGCTTTACTAACACTCTCCCGACTTGGAGAGTCAGTGCCTTTAACCTCCTGTTTGGCCCAGTTTGCAATTTCTGCGGAAGATGAACAGGAATAGGGAGAACCAATGACAGACTAGCTGGAGGTGTCTGGACGGGCAAATTTAACTCTCATTTCCCACCAGGAAGAGGAATTAACCAAAGGCTCAGCGTGCCGTGCCGGAACCAGATTAGGGCCTGAAGCCATCCTGCGGTGTTTCGGCCAGCTCACGAGAAAGCGACTTGAAGAAAGGAGCTCAGGGGCACTGTAATTCACAAACCTGCAGAGTTATACATGACAGCTATCGTCCAAAAATATACTGAAGTAAGGCTGCCAAGAGGACTTGAAAGCGGGGCAGAATTGCAGGAAACCGATTTCAGGAGGTAGACTGGAATTGCATTGAAAGCATAGGAAAAGAGGCAGAACGTCCACAATGATGCACTTGGCCAAAAAGGGCGTATGCGTTTTTTCCTGAATATATTCAGGAAAAAACGCATACGCCCTTTTTGGCCAACCAAGCAAGCTTGCAAAGGAAATCTGCACTACAATGAAGTCTCACTTCCCCCCGGTCAAAAGGGCCATCTGAAAAAAGTGTAAAATCCAGAAAGGCAGGACAGGCCATGGAGAACTGGGAGCCTTGTTATGCTGATGGGCGGGATGTAAATTGCCAACAGCCACTCGGGAGAAGTGTATGGTGTTTCCTGAAACATCTAAAAAACAAAGCAACAGAGCCTAGGGCACTTCCACTTATGGTCCTATAGCTTAGGGAAATTAAAATCAAAAGACACAGCCACCCCAAAGGTTGGGATGGCTCTGTTTACAAGAACCTGGTTTACGGTACAAGTTCAATATCGCAGAAAGTGAAAAATGGATAAAGAAGTTGTGGTACTTACGAACAATGCAATATCACTCAGCAATGAAATCTATGTCATCAGGCCCGTAGCAGCATAATGAGTGGATTCAGGTACGATGATTCTAACTGAAATAAGTCACACAGAAATAGAAACATCATAAGATATCACTAATACACGGAATGTAACCTTGGCTACACAGGAACTGAATTACAAAACAGAACAGGGTCTCAAATTTAGAAACCCAACTTATGCTTGCTTAAGGGGAAAGGTGAGTTGGGGTGCTGCATAAAACCAGAGATTGAAATGAGCACAGATAAAGTTCCTTAAGCCAAATATGGAATAGACAAGAGCTACTCCTTGCTCAACGAAATGGACTCAACACCCCATATTAAATGCCTAAGAGTGTACCTGACTAGGAAGTATCTTAAAACCTATGGATTGCTATGTCTCTGAAAGAGAATCAAGTGTGTGTACAGGGGCATAAAGGCAGCAGTGATAGGATTGGAGAGGTTTGGTGAGCAAATGAAGACCCTTTGAAATCATATTGCATGGTACCCCTTCCACGGGTCTCAACTCTCCAGGTTTAAGGTATTCTTCCTTCAGCTAAAACATGCATGTGGAACCCAGAGTATGATCAACCGTGTGATCGGGAGACGTGTTCCAATATGTCTCAGTTTTCGTCCCCTGGTACTCGGGTGCAACATTCCAGACGCTTTACTAACACTCTCCCGACTTGGAGAGTCAGTGCCTTTAACCTCCTGTTTGGCCCAGTTTGCAATTTCTGCGGAAGATGAACAGGAATAGGGAGAACCAATGACAGACTAGCTGGAGGTGTCTGGACGGGCAAATTTAACTCTCATTTCCCACCAGGAAGAGGAATTAACCAAAGGCTCAGCGTGCCGTGCCGGAACCAGATTAGGGCCTGAAGCCATCCTGCGGTGTTGCGGCCAGCTCACGAGAAAGCGAGTTGAAGAAAGGAGCTCAGGGGCACTGTAATTCACAAACCTGCAGAGTTATAAATGACAGCTATCGTCCAAAAATATACTGAAGTAAGGCTGCCAAGAGGACTTGAAAGCGGGGCAGAATTGCAGGAAACCGATTTCAGGAGGTAGACTGGAATTGCATTTAAAGCATAGGAAAAGAGGCAGAACGTCCACAATGATGCACTTGGCCAAAAAGGGCGTATGCGTTTTTTCCTGAACATATTCAGGAAAAAACGCATACGCCCTTTTTGGCCAACCAAGCAAGCTTGCAAAGGAAATCTGCACTACAATGAAGTCTCACTTCCCCCCGGTCAAAAGGGCCATCTGAAAAAAGTGTAAAATCCAGAAAGGCAGGACAGGCCATGGAGAACTGGGAGCCTTGTTATGCTGATGGGCGGGATGTCAATTGCCAACAGCCACTCGGGAGAAGTGTATGGTGTTTCCTGAAACATCTAAAAAACAAAGCAACAGAGCCTAGGGCACTTCCACTTATGGTCCTATAGCTTAGGGAAATTAAAATCAAAAGACACAGCCACCCCAAAGGTTGGGACGGCTCTGTTTACAAGAACCTGGTTTACGGTACAAGTTCAATATCGCAGAAAGTGAAAAATGGATAAAGAAGTTGTGGTACTTACGTACAATGCAATATCACTCAGCAATGAAATCTATGTCATCAGGCCCGTAGCAGCATAATGAGTGGATTCAGGTACGATGATTCTAACTGAAATAAGTCACACAGGAAAAGAAACATCATAAGATATCACTAATACACGGAATGTAACCTTGGCTACACAGGAACTGAATTACAAAACAGAACAGGGTCTCAAATTTAGAAACCCAACTTATGCTTGCTTAAGGGGAAAGGTGAGTTGGGGTGCTGCATAAAACCAGAGATTGAAATGAGCACAGATAAAGTTCCTTAAGCCAAATATGGAATAGACAAGAGCTACTCCTTGCTCAACGAAATGGACTCAACACCCCATATTAAATGCCTAAGAGTGTACCTGACTAGGAAGTATCTTAAAACCTATGGATTGCTATGTCTCTGAAAGAAAATCAAGTGTGTGTACAGGGGCATAAACGCAACAGTGATAGGATTGGAGAGGTTTGGTGAGCAAATGAAGACCCTTTGAAATCATATTGCATGGTACCCATTCCACGGGTCTCAACTCTCCAGGTTTAAGGTATTCTTCCTTCAGCTAAAACATGCATGTGGAACCCAGAGTATGATCAACCGTGTGATCGGGAGACGTGTTCCAATATGTCTCAGTTTTCGTCCCCTGGTACTCGGGTGCAACATTCCAGACGCTTTACTAACACTCTCCCGACTTGGAGAGTCAGTGCCTTTAACCTCCTGTTTGGCCCAGTTTGCAATTTCTGCGGAAGATGAACAGGAATAGGGAGAACCAATGACAGACTAGCTGGAGGTGTCTGGACGGGCAAATTTAACTCTCATTTCCCACCAGGAAGAGGAATTAACCAAAGGCTCAGCGTGCCGTGCCGGAACCAGATTAGGGCCTGAAGCCATCCTGCGGTGTTGCGGCCAGCTCACGAGAAAGCGAGTTGAAGAAAGGAGCTCAGGGACACTGTAATTCACAAACCTGCAGAGTTATAAATGACAGCTATCGTCCAAAAATATACTGAAGTAAGGCTGCCAAGAGGACTTGAAAGCGGGGCAGAATTGCAGGAAACCGATTTCAGGAGGTAGACTGGAATTGCATTGAAAGCATAGGAAAAGAGGCAGAACGTCCACAATGATGCACTTGGCCAAAAAGGGCGTATGCGTTTTTTCCTGAATATATTCAGGAAAAAACGCATACGCCCTTTTTGGCCAACCAAGCAAGGTTGCAAAGGAAATCTGCACTACAATGAAGTCTCACTTCCCCCCGGTCAAAAGGGCCATCTGAAAAAAGTGTAAAATCCAGAAAGGCAGGACAGGCCATGGAGAACTGGGAGCCTTGTTATGCTGATGGGCGGGATGTAAATTGCCAACAGCCACTCGGGAGAAGTGTATGGTGTTTCCTGAAACATCTAAAAAACAAAGCAACAGAGCCTAGGGCACTTCCACTTATGGTCCTATAGCTTAGGGAAATTAAAATCAAAAGACACAGCCACCCCAAAGGTTGGGACGGCTCTGTTTACAAGAACCTGGTTTACGGTACAAGTTCAATATCGCAGAAAGTGAAAAATGGATAAAGAAGTTGTGGTACTTACGTACAATGCAATATCACTCAGCAATGAAATCTATGTCATCAGGCCCGTAGCAGCATAATGAGTGGATTCAGGTACGATGATTCTAACTGAAATAAGTCACACAGAAAAAGAAACATCATAAGATATCACTAATACACGGAATGTAACCTTGGCTACACAGGAACTGAATTACAAAACAGAACAGGGTCTCAAATTTAGAAACCCAACTTATGCTTGCTTAAGGGGAAAGGTGAGTTGGGGTGCTGCATAAAACCAGAGATTGAAATGAGCACAGATAAAGTTCCTTAAGCCAAATATGGAATAGACAAGAGCTACTCCTTGCTCAACGAAATGGACTCAACACCCCATATTAAATGCCTAAGAGTGTACCTGACTAGGAAGTATCTTAAAACCTATGGATTGCTATGTCTCTGAAAGAGAATCAAGTGTGTGTACAGGGGCATAAACGCAGCAGTGATAGGATTGGAGAGGTTCGGTGAGCAAATGAAGACTCTTTGAAGTCATATTGCATGGTACCCATTCCACGGGTCTCAACTCTCCAAGTTTAAGGTATTCTTCCTTCAGCTAAAACATGCATGTGGAACCCAGAGTATGATCAACCGTGTGATCGGGAGACGTGTTCCAATATGTCTCAGTTTTCGTCCCCTGGTACTCGGGTGCTACATTCCAGACGCTTTACTAACACTCTCCCGACTTGGAGAGTCAGTGCCTTTAACCTCCTGTTTGGCCCAGTTTGCAATTTCTGCGGAAGATGAACAGGAATAGGGAGAACCAATGAGAGACTAGCTGGAGGTGTCTGGACGGGCAAATTTAACTCTCATTTCCCACCAGGAAGAGGAATTAACCAAAGGCTCAGCGTGCCGTGCCGGAACCAGATTAGGGCCTGAAGCCATCCTGCGGTGTTGCGGCCAGCTCACGAGAAAGCGACTTGAAGAAAGGAGCTCAGGGGCACTGTAATTCACAAACCTGCAGAGTTATAAATGACAGCTATCGTCCAAAAATATACTGAAGTAAGGCTGCCAAGAGGACTTGAAAGCGGGGCAGAATTGCAGGAAACCGATTTCAGGAGGTAGACTGGAATTGCATTGAAAGCATAGGAAAAGAGGCAGAACGTCCACAATGATGCACTTGGCCAAAAAGGGCGTATGCGTTTTTTCCTGAATATATTCAGGAAAAAACGCATACGCCCTTTTTGGCCAACCAAGCAAGGTTGCAAAGGAAATCTGCACTACAATGAAGTCTCACTTCCCCCCGGTCAAAAGGGCCATCTGAAAAATGTGTAAAATCCAGAAAGGCAGGACAGGCCATGGAGAACTGGGAGCCTTGTTATGCTGATGGGCGGGATGTAAATTGCCAACAGCCACTCGGGAGAAGTGTATGGTGTTTCCTGAAACATCTAAAAAACAAAGCAACAGAGCCTAGGGCACTTCCACTTATGGTCCTATAGCTTAGGGAAATTAAAATCAAAAGACACAGCCACCCCAAAGGTTGGGACGGCTCTGTTTACAAGAACCTGGTTTACGGTACAAGTTCAATATCGCAGAAAGTGAAAAATGGATAAAGAAGTTGTGGTACTTACGTACAATGCAATATCACTCAGCAATGAAATCTATGTCATCAGGCCCGTAGCAGCATAATGAGTGGATTCAGGTACGATGATTCTAACTGAAATAAGTCACACAGAAAAAGAAACATCATAAGATATCACTAATACACGGAATGTAACCTTGGCTACACAGGAACTGAATTACAAAACAGAACAGGGTCTCAAATTTAGAAACCCAACTTATGCTTGCTTAAGGGGAAAGGTGAGTTGGGGTGCTGCATAAAACCAGAGATTGAAATGAGCACAGATAAAGTTCCTTAAGCCAAATATGGAATAGACAAGAGCTACTCCTTGCTCAACGAAATGGACTCAACACCCCATATTAAATGCCTAAGAGTGTACCTGACTAGGAAGTATCTTAAAACCTATGGATTGCTATGTCTCTGAAAGAGAATCAAGTGTGTGTACAGGGGCATAAACGCAGCAGTGATAGGATTGGAGAGGTTCGGTGAGCAAATGAAGACCCTTTGAAGTCATATTGCATGGTACCCATTCCACGGGTCTCAACTCTCCAGGTTGAAGGTATTCTTCCTTCAGCTAAAACATGCATGTGGAACCCAGAGTATGATCAACCGTGTGATCGGGAGACGTGTTCCAATATGTGTCAGTTTTCGTCCCCTGGTACTCGGGTGCAACATTCCAGACGCTTTACTAACACTCTCCCGACTTGGAGAGTCAGTGCCTTTAACCTCCTGTTTGGCCCAGTTTGCAATTTCTGCGGAAGATGAACAGGAATAGGGAGAACCAATGACAGACTAGCTGGAGGTGTCTGGACGGGCAAATTTAACTCTCATTTCCCACCAGGAAGAGGAATTAACCAAAGGCTCAGCGTGCCGTGCCGGAACCAGATTAGGGCCTGAAGCCATCCTGCGGTGTTGCGGCCAGCTCACGAGAAAGCGAGTTGAAGAAAGGAGCTCAGGGGCACTGTAATTCACAAACCTGCAGAGTTATAAATGACAGCTATCGTCCAAAAATATACTGAAGTAAGGCTGCCAAGAGGACTTGAAAGCGGGGCAGAATTGCAGGAAACCGATTTCAGGAGGTAGACTGGAATTGCATTGAAAGCATAGGAAAAGAGGCAGAACGTCCACAATGATGCACTTGGCCAAAAAGGGCGTATGCGTTTTTTCCTGAATATATTCAGGAAAAAACGCATACGCCCTTTTTGGCCAACCAAGCAAGCTTGCAAAGGAAATCTGCACTACAATGAAGTCTCACTTCCCCCCGGTCAAAAGGGCCATCTGAAAAAAGTGTAAAATCCAGAAAGGCAGGACAGGCCATGGAGAACTGGGAGCCTTGTTATGCTGATGGGCGGGATGTAAATTGCCAACAGCCACTCGGGAGAAGTGTATGGTGTTTCCTGAAACATCTAAAAAACAAAGCAACAGAGCCTAGGGCACTTCCACTTATGGTCCTATAGCTTAGGGAAATTAAAATCAAAAGACACAGCCACCCCAAAGGTTGGGACGGCTCTGTTTACAAGAACCTGGTTTACGGTACAAGTTCAATATCGCAGAAAGTGAAAAATGGATAAAGAAGTTGTGGTACTTACGTACAATGCAATATCACTCAGCAATGAAATCTATGTCATCAGGCCCGTAGCAGCATAATGAGTGGATTCAGGTACGATGATTCTAACTGAAATAAGTCACACAGAAAAAGAAACATCATAAGATATCACTAATACACGGAATGTAAACTTGGCTACACAGGAACTGAATTACAAAACAGAACAGGGTCTCAAATTTAGAAACCCAACTTATGCTTGCTTAAGGGGAAAGGTGAGTTGGGGTGCTGCATAAAACCAGAGATTGAAATGAGCACAGATAAAGTTCCTTAAGCCAAATATGGAATAGACAAGAGCTACTCCTTGCTCAACGAAATGGACTCAACACCCCATATTAAATGCCTAAGAGTGTACCTGACTAGGAAGTATCTTAAAACCTATGGATTGCTATGTCTCTGAAAGAGAATCAAGTGTGTGTACAGGGGCATAAACGCAGCAGTGATAGGATTGGAGAGGTTTGGTGAGCAAATGAAGACCCTTTGAAGTCATATTGCATGGTACCCATTCCACGGGTCTCAACTCTCCAGGTTTAAGGTATTCTTCCTTCAGCTAAAACATGCATGTGGAACCCAGAGTATGATCAACCGTGTGATCGGGAGACGTGTTCCAATATGTCTCAGTTTTCGTCCCCTGGTACTCGGGTGCAACATTCCAGACGCTTTACTAACACTCTCCCGACTTGGAGAGTCAGTGCCTTTAACCTCCTGTTTGGCCCAGTTTGCAATTTCTGCGGAAGATGAACAGGAATAGGGAGAACCAATGACAGACTAGCTGGAGGTGTCTGGACGGGCAAATTTAACTCTCATTTCCCACCAGGAAGAGGAATTAACCAAAGGCTCAGCGTGCCGTGCCGGAACCAGATTAGGGTCTGAAGCCATCCTGCGGTGTTGCGACCAGCTCACGAGAAAGCGACTTGAAGAAAGGAGCTCAGGGGCAGTGTAATTCACAAACCTGCAGAGTTATAAATGACAGCTATCGTCCAAAAATATACTGAAGTAAGGCTGCCAAGAGGACTTGAAAGCGGGGCAGAATTGCAGGAAACCGATTTCAGGAGGTAGACTGGAATTGCATTGAAAGCATAGGAAAAGAGGCAGAACGTCCACAATGATGCACTTGGCCAAAAAGGGCGTATGCGTTTTTTCCTGAATATATTCAGGAAAAAACGCATACGCCCTTTTTGGCCAACCAAGCAAGCTTGCAAAGGAAATCTGCACTACAATGAAGTCTCACTTCCCCCCGGTCAAAAGGGCCATCTGAAAAAAGTGTAAAATCCAGAAAGGCAGGACAGGCCATGGAGAACTGGGAGCCTTGTTATGCTGATGGGCGGGATGTAATTTGCCAACAGCCACTCGGGAGAAGTGTATGGTGTTTCCTGAAACATCTAAAAAACAAAGCAACAGAGCCTAGGGCACTTCCACTTATGGTCCTATAGCTTAGGGAAATTAAAATCAAAAAGACACAGCCACCCCAAAGGTTGGGACGGCTCTGTTTACAAGAACCTGGTTTACGGTACAATTTCAATATCGCAGAAAGTGAAAAATGGATAAAGAAGTTGTGGTACTTACGTACAATGCAGTATCACTCAGCAATGAAATCTATGTCATCAGGCCCGTAGCAGCATAATGAGTGGATTCAGGTACGATGATTCTAACTGAAATAAGTCACACAGAAAAAGAAACATCATAAGATATCACTAATACACGGAATGTAAACTTGGCTACACAGGAACTGAATTACAAAACAGAACAGGGTCTCAAATTTAGAAACCCAACTTATGCTTGCTTAAGGGGAAAGGTGAGTTGGGGTGCTGCATAAAACCAGAGATTGAAATGAGCACAGATAAAGTTCCTTAAGCCAAATATGGAATAGACAAGAGCTACTCCTTGCTCAACGAAATGGACTCAACACCCCATATTAAATGCCTAAGAGTGTACCTGACTAGGAAGTATCTTAAAACCTATGGATTGCTATGTCTCTGAAAGAGAATCAAGTGTGTGTACAGGGGCATAAACGCAGCAGTGATAGGATTGGAGAGGTTCGGTGAGCAAATGAAGACCCTTTGAAGTCATATTGCATGGTACCCATTCCATGGGTCTCAACTCTCCAGGTTTAAGGTATTCTTCCTTCAGCTAAAACATGCATGTGGAACCCAGAGTATGATCAACCGTGTGATCGGGAGACGTGTTCCAATATGTGTCAGTTTTCGTCCCCTGGTACTCGGGTGCAACATTCCAGACGCTTTACTAACACTCTCCCGACTTGGAGAGTCAGTGCCTTTAACCTCCTGTTTGGCCCAGTTTGCAATTTCTGCGGAAGATGAACAGGAATAGGGAGAACCAATGACAGACTAGCTGGAGGTGTCTGGACGGGCAAATTTAACTCTCATTTCCCACCAGGAAGAGGAATTAACCAAAGGCTCAGCGTGCCGTGCCGGAACCAGATTAGGGCCTGAAGCCATCCTGCGGTGTTGCGGCCAGCTCACGAGAAAGCGAGTTGAAGAAAGGAGCTCAGGGGCACTGTAATTCACAAACCTGCAGAGTTATAAATGACAGCTATCGTCCAAAAATATACTGAAGTAAGGCTGCCAAGAGGACTTGAAAGCGGGGCAGAATTGCAGGAAACCGATTTCAGGAGGTAGACTGGAATTGCATTGAAAGCATAGGAAAAGAGGCAGAACGTCCACAATGATGCACTTGGCCAAAAAGGGCGTATGCGTTTTTTCCTGAATATATTCAGGAAAAAACGCATACGCCCTTTTTGGCCAACCAAGCAAGCTTGCAAAGGAAATCTGCACTACAATGAAGTCTCACTTCCCCCCGGTCAAAAGGGCCATCTGAAAAAAGTGTAAAATCCAGAAAGGCAGGACAGGCCATGGAGAACTGGGAGCCTTGTTATGCTGATGGGCGGGATGTAAATTGCCAACAGCCACTCGGGAGAAGTGTATGGTGTTTCCTGAAACATCTAAAAAACAAAGCAACAGAGCCTAGGGCACTTCCACTTATGGTCCTATAGCTTAGGGAAATTAAAATCAAAAGACACAGCCACCCCAAAGGTTGGGACGGCTCTGTTTACAAGAACCTGGTTTACGGTACAATTTCAATATCGCAGAAAGTGAAAAATGGATAAAGAAGTTGTGGTACTTACGTACAATGCAATATCACTCAGCAATGAAATCTATGTCATCAGGCCCGTAGCAGCATAATGAGTGGATTCAGGTACGATGATTCTAACTGAAATAAGTCACACAGAAAAAGAAACATCATAAGATATCACTAATACACGGAATGTAAACTTGGCTACACAGGAACTGAATTACAAAACAGAACAGGGTCTCAAATTTAGAAACCCAACTTATGCTTGCTTAAGGGGAAAGGTGAGTTGGGGTGCTGCATAAAACCAGAGATTGAAATGAGCACAGATAAAGTTCCTTAAGCCAAATATGGAATAGACAAGAGCTACTCCTTGCTCAACGAAATGGACTCAACACCCCATATTAAATGCCTAAGAGTGTACCTGACTAGGAAGTATCTTAAAACCTATGGATTGCTATGTCTCTGAAAGAGAATCAAGTGTGTGTACAGGGGCATAAACGCAGCAGTGATAGGATTGGAGAGGTTCGGTGAGCAAATGAAGACCCTTTGAAGTCATATTGCATGGTACCCATTCCACGGGTCTCAACTCTCCAGGTTTAAGGTATTCTTCCTTCAGCTAAAACATGCATGTGGAACCCAGAGTATGATCAACCGTGTGATCGGGAGACGTGTTCCAATATGTGTCAGTTTTCGTCCCCTGGTACTCGGGTGCAACATTCCAGACGCTTTACTAACACTCTCCCGACTTGGAGAGTCAGTGCCTTTAACCTCCTGTTTGGCCCAGTTTGCAATTTCTGCGGAAGATGAACAGGAATAGGGAGAACCAATGACAGACTAGCTGGAGGTGTCTGGACGGGCAAATTTAACTCTCATTTCCCACCAGGAAGAGGAATTAACCAAAGGCTCAGCGTGCCGTGCCGGAACCAGATTAGGGCCTGAAGCCATCCTGCGGTGTTGCGGCCAGCTCACGAGAAAGCGAGTTGAAGAAAGGAGCTCAGGGGCACTGTAATTCACAAACCTGCAGAGTTATAAATGACAGCTATCGTCCAAAAATATACTGAAGTAAGGCTGCCAAGAGGACTTGAAAGCGGGGCAGAATTGCAGGAAACCGATTTCAGGAGGTAGACTGGAATTGCATTTAAAGCATAGGAAAAGAGGCAGAACGTCCACAATGATGCACTTGGCCAAAAAGGGCGTATGCGTTTTTTCCTGAATATATTCAGGAAAAAACGCATACGCCCTTTTTGGCCAACCAAGCAAGGTTGCAAAGGAAATCTGCACTACAATGAAGTCTCACTTCCCCCCGGTCAAAAGGGCCATCTGAAAAAAGTGTAAAATCCAGAAAGGCAGGACAGGCCATGGAGAACTGGGAGCCTTGTTATGCTGATGGGCGGGATGTAAATTGCCAACAGCCACTCGGGAGAAGTGTATGGTGTTTCCTGAAACATCTAAAAAACAAAGCAACAGAACCTAGGGCACTTCCACTTATGGTCCTATAGCTTAGGGAAATTAAAATCAAAAGACACAGCCACCCCAAAGGTTGGGACGGCTCTGTTTACAAGAACCTGGTTTACGGTACAAGTTCAATATCGCAGAAAGTGAAAAATGGATAAAGAAGTTGTGGTACTTACGTACAATGCAATATCACTCAGCAATGAAATCTATGTCATCAGGCCCGTAGCAGCATAATGAGTGGATTCAGGTACGATGATTCTAACTGAAATAAGTCACACAGAAAAAGAAACATCATAAGATATCACTAATACACGGAATGTAAACTTGGCTACACAGGAACTGAATTACAAAACAGAACAGGGTCTCAAATTTAGAAACCCAACTTATGCTTGCTTAAGGGGAAAGGTGAGTTGGGGTGCTGCATAAAACCAGAGATTGAAATGAGCACAGATAAAGTTCCTTAAGCCAAATATGGAATAGACAAGAGCTACTCCTTGCTCAACGAAATGGACTCAACACCCCATATTAAATGCCTAAGAGTGTACCTGACTAGGAAGTATCTTAAAACCTATGGATTGCTATGTCTCTGAAAGAGAATCAAGTGTGTGTACAGGGGCATAAACGCAGCAGTGATAGGATTGGAGAGGTTCGGTGAGCAAATGAAGACCCTTTGAAGTCATATTGCATGGTACCCATTCCACGGGTCTCAACTCTCCAGGTTTAAGGTATTCTTCCTTCAGCTAAAACATGCATGTGGAACCCAGAGTATGATCAACCGTGTGATCGGGAGACGTGTTCCAATATGTCTCAGTTTTCGTCCCCTGGTACTCGGGTGCAACATTCCAGACGCTTTACTAACACTCTCCCGACTTGGAGAGTCAGTGCCTTTAACCTCCTGTTTGGCCCAGTTTGCAATTTCTGCGGAAGATGAACAGGAATAGGGAGAACCAATGAGAGACTAGCTGGAGGTGTCTGGACGGGCAAATTTAACTCTCATTTCCCACCAGGAAGAGGAATTAACCAAAGGCTCAGCGTGCCGTGCCGGAACCAGATTAGGGCCTGAAGCCATCCTGCGGTGTTGCGGCCAGCTCACGAGAAAGCGACTTGAAGAAAGGAGCTCAGGGGCACTGTAATTCACAAACCTGCAGAGTTATAAATGACAGCTATCGTCCAAAAATATACTGAAGTAAGGCTGCCAAGAGGACTTGAAAGCGGGGCAGAATTGCAGGAAACCGATTTCAGGAGGTAGACTGGAATTGCATTGAAAGCATAGGAAAAGAGGCAGAACGTCCACAATGATGCACTTGGCCAAAAAGGGCGTATGCGTTTTTTCCTGAATATATTCAGGAAAAAACGCATACGCCCTTTTTGGCCAACCAAGCAAGGTTGCAAAGGAAATCTGCACTACAATGAAGTCTCACTTCCCCCCGGTCAAAAGGGCCATCTGAAAAATGTGTAAAATCCAGAAAGGCAGGACAGGCCATGGAGAACTGGGAGCCTTGTTATGCTGATGGGCGGGATGTAAATTGCCAACAGCCACTCGGGAGAAGTGTATGGTGTTTCCTGAAACATCTAAAAAACAAAGCAACAGAGCCTAGGGCACTTCCACTTATGGTCCTATAGCTTAGGGAAATTAAAATCAAAAGACACAGCCACCCCAAAGGTTGGGACGGCTCTGTTTACAAGAACCTGGTTTACGGTACAAGTTCAATATCGCAGAAAGTGAAAAATGGATAAAGAAGTTGTGGTACTTACGTACAATGCAATATCACTCAGCAATGAAATCTATGTCATCAGGCCCGTAGCAGCATAATGAGTGGATTCAGGTACGATGATTCTAACTGAAATAAGTCACACAGAAAAAGAAACATCATAAGATATCACTAATACACGGAATGTAACCTTGGCTACACAGGAACTGAATTACAAAACAGAACAGGGTCTCAAATTTAGAAACCCAACTTATGCTTGCTTAAGGGGAAAGGTGAGTTGGGGTGCTGCATAAAACCAGAGATTGAAATGAGCACAGATAAAGTTCCTTAAGCCAAATATGGAATAGACAAGAGCTACTCCTTGCTCAACGAAATGGACTCAACACCCCATATTAAATGCCTAAGAGTGTACCTGACTAGGAAGTATCTTAAAACCTATGGATTGCTATGTCTCTGAAAGAGAATCAAGTGTGTGTACAGGGGCATAAACGCAGCAGTGATAGGATTGGAGAGGTTCGGTGAGCAAATGAAGACCCTTTGAAGTCATATTGCATGGTACCCATTCCACGGGTCTCAACTCTCCAGGTTGAAGGTATTCTTCCTTCAGCTAAAACATGCATGTGGAACCCAGAGTATGATCAACCGTGTGATCGGGAGACGTGTTCCAATATGTGTCAGTTTTCGTCCCCTGGTACTCGGGTGCAACATTCCAGACGCTTTACTAACACTCTCCCGACTTGGAGAGTCAGTGCCTTTAACCTCCTGTTTGGCCCAGTTTGCAATTTCTGCGGAAGATGAACAGGAATAGGGAGAACCAATGACAGACTAGCTGGAGGTGTCTGGACGGGCAAATTTAACTCTCATTTCCCACCAGGAAGAGGAATTAACCAAAGGCTCAGCGTGCCGTGCCGGAACCAGATTAGGGCCTGAAGCCATCCTGCGGTGTTGCGGCCAGCTCACGAGAAAGCGAGTTGAAGAAAGGAGCTCAGGGGCACTGTAATTCACAAACCTGCAGAGTTATAAATGACAGCTATCGTCCAAAAATATACTGAAGTAAGGCTGCCAAGAGGACTTGAAAGCGGGGCAGAATTGCAGGAAACCGATTTCAGGAGGTAGACTGGAATTGCATTGAAAGCATAGGAAAAGAGGCAGAACGTCCACAATGATGCACTTGGCCAAAAAGGGCGTATGCGTTTTTTCCTGAATATATTCAGGAAAAAACGCATACGCCCTTTTTGGCCAACCAAGCAAGCTTGCAAAGGAAATCTGCACTACAATGAAGTCTCACTTCCCCCCGGTCAAAAGGGCCATCTGAAAAAAGTGTAAAATCCAGAAAGGCAGGACAGGCCATGGAGAACTGGGAGCCTTGTTATGCTGATGGGCGGGATGTAAATTGCCAACAGCCACTCGGGAGAAGTGTATGGTGTTTCCTGAAACATCTAAAAAACAAAGCAACAGAGCCTAGGGCACTTCCACTTATGGTCCTATAGCTTAGGGAAATTAAAATCAAAAGACACAGCCACCCCAAAGGTTGGGACGGCTCTGTTTACAAGAACCTGGTTTACGGTACAAGTTCAATATCGCAGAAAGTGAAAAATGGATAAAGAAGTTGTGGTACTTACGTACAATGCAATATCACTCAGCAATGAAATCTATGTCATCAGGCCCGTAGCAGCATAATGAGTGGATTCAGGTACGATGATTCTAACTGAAATAAGTCACACAGAAAAAGAAACATCATAAGATATCACTAATACACGGAATGTAAACTTGGCTACACAGGAACTGAATTACAAAACAGAACAGGGTCTCAAATTTAGAAACCCAACTTATGCTTGCTTAAGGGGAAAGGTGAGTTGGGGTGCTGCATAAAACCAGAGATTGAAATGAGCACAGATAAAGTTCCTTAAGCCAAATATGGAATAGACAAGAGCTACTCCTTGCTCAACGAAATGGACTCAACACCCCATATTAAATGCCTAAGAGTGTACCTGACTAGGAAGTATCTTAAAACCTATGGATTGCTATGTCTCTGAAAGAGAATCAAGTGTGTGTACAGGGGCATAAACGCAGCAGTGATAGGATTGGAGAGGTTTGGTGAGCAAATGAAGACCCTTTGAAGTCATATTGCATGGTACCCATTCCACGGGTCTCAACTCTCCAGGTTTAAGGTATTCTTCCTTCAGCTAAAACATGCATGTGGAACCCAGAGTATGATCAACCGTGTGATCGGGAGACGTGTTCCAATATGTCTCAGTTTTCGTCCCCTGGTACTCGGGTGCAACATTCCAGACGCTTTACTAACACTCTCCCGACTTGGAGAGTCAGTGCCTTTAACCTCCTGTTTGGCCCAGTTTGCAATTTCTGCGGAAGATGAACAGGAATAGGGAGAACCAATGACAGACTAGCTGGAGGTGTCTGGACGGGCAAATTTAACTCTCATTTCCCACCAGGAAGAGGAATTAACCAAAGGCTCAGCGTGCCGTGCCGGAACCAGATTAGGGTCTGAAGCCATCCTGCGGTGTTGCGGCCAGCTCACGAGAAAGCGACTTGAAGAAAGGAGCTCAGGGGCAGTGTAATTCACAAACCTGCAGAGTTATAAATGACAGCTATCGTCCAAAAATATACTGAAGTAAGGCTGCCAAGAGGACTTGAAAGCGGGGCAGAATTGCAGGAAACCGATTTCAGGAGGTAGACTGGAATTGCATTGAAAGCATAGGAAAAGAGGCAGAACGTCCACAATGATGCACTTGGCCAAAAAGGGCGTATGCGTTTTTTCCTGAATATATTCAGGAAAAAACGCATACGCCCTTTTTGGCCAACCAAGCAAGCTTGCAAAGGAAATCTGCACTACAATGAAGTCTCACTTCCCCCCGGTCAAAAGGGCCATCTGAAAAAAGTGTAAAATCCAGAAAGGCAGGACAGGCCATGGAGAACTGGGAGCCTTGTTATGCTGATGGGCGGGATGTAATTTGCCAACAGCCACTCGGGAGAAGTGTATGGTGTTTCCTGAAACATCTAAAAAACAAAGCAACAGAGCCTAGGGCACTTCCACTTATGGTCCTATAGCTTAGGGAAATTAAAATCAAAAAGACACAGCCACCCCAAAGGTTGGGACGGCTCTGTTTACAAGAACCTGGTTTACGGTACAATTTCAATATCGCAGAAAGTGAAAAATGGATAAAGAAGTTGTGGTACTTACGTACAATGCAGTATCACTCAGCAATGAAATCTATGTCATCAGGCCCGTAGCAGCATAATGAGTGGATTCAGGTACGATGATTCTAACTGAAATAAGTCACACAGAAAAAGAAACATCATAAGATATCACTAATACACGGAATGTAAACTTGGCTACACAGGAACTGAATTACAAAACAGAACAGGGTCTCAAATTTAGAAACCCAACTTATGCTTGCTTAAGGGGAAAGGTGAGTTGGGGTGCTGCATAAAACCAGAGATTGAAATGAGCACAGATAAAGTTCCTTAAGCCAAATATGGAATAGACAAGAGCTACTCCTTGCTCAACGAAATGGACTCAACACCCCATATTAAATGCCTAAGAGTGTACCTGACTAGGAAGTATCTTAAAACCTATGGATTGCTATGTCTCTGAAAGAGAATCAAGTGTGTGTACAGGGGCATAAACGCAGCAGTGATAGGATTGGAGAGGTTCGGTGAGCAAATGAAGACCCTTTGAAGTCATATTGCATGGTACCCATTCCATGGGTCTCAACTCTCCAGGTTTAAGGTATTCTTCCTTCAGCTAAAACATGCATGTGGAACCCAGAGTATGATCAACCGTGTGATCGGGAGACGTGTTCCAATATGTGTCAGTTTTCGTCCCCTGGTACTCGGGTGCAACATTCCAGACGCTTTACTAACACTCTCCCGACTTGGAGAGTCAGTGCCTTTAACCTCCTGTTTGGCCCAGTTTGCAATTTCTGCGGAAGATGAACAGGAATAGGGAGAACCAATGACAGACTAGCTGGAGGTGTCTGGACGGGCAAATTTAACTCTCATTTCCCACCAGGAAGAGGAATTAACCAAAGGCTCAGCGTGCCGTGCCGGAACCAGATTAGGGCCTGAAGCCATCCTGCGGTGTTGCGGCCAGCTCACGAGAAAGCGAGTTGAAGAAAGGAGCTCAGGGGCACTGTAATTCACAAACCTGCAGAGTTATAAATGACAGCTATCGTCCAAAAATATACTGAAGTAAGGCTGCCAAGAGGACTTGAAAGCGGGGCAGAATTGCAGGAAACCGATTTCAGGAGGTAGACTGGAATTGCATTGAAAGCATAGGAAAAGAGGCAGAACGTCCACAATGATGCACTTGGCCAAAAAGGGCGTATGCGTTTTTTCCTGAATATATTCAGGAAAAAACGCATACGCCCTTTTTGGCCAACCAAGCAAGCTTGCAAAGGAAATCTGCACTACAATGAAGTCTCACTTCCCCCCGGTCAAAAGGGCCATCTGAAAAAAGTGTAAAATCCAGAAAGGCAGGACAGGCCATGGAGAACTGGGAGCCTTGTTATGCTGATGGGCGGGATGTAAATTGCCAACAGCCACTCGGGAGAAGTGTATGGTGTTTCCTGAAACATCTAAAAAACAAAGCAACAGAGCCTAGGGCACTTCCACTTATGGTCCTATAGCTTAGGGAAATTAAAATCAAAAGACACAGCCACCCCAAAGGTTGGGACGGCTCTGTTTACAAGAACCTGGTTTACGGTACAATTTCAATATCGCAGAAAGTGAAAAATGGATAAAGAAGTTGTGGTACTTACGTACAATGCAATATCACTCAGCAATGAAATCTATGTCATCAGGCCCGTAGCAGCATAATGAGTGGATTCAGGTACGATGATTCTAACTGAAATAAGTCACACAGAAAAAGAAACATCATAAGATATCACTAATACACGGAATGTAAACTTGGCTACACAGGAACTGAATTACAAAACAGAACAGGGTCTCAAATTTAGAAACCCAACTTATGCTTGCTTAAGGGGAAAGGTGAGTTGGGGTGCTGCATAAAACCAGAGATTGAAATGAGCACAGATAAAGTTCCTTAAGCCAAATATGGAATAGACAAGAGCTACTCCTTGCTCAACGAAATGGACTCAACACCCCATATTAAATGCCTAAGAGTGTACCTGACTAGGAAGTATCTTAAAACCTATGGATTGCTATGTCTCTGAAAGAGAATCAAGTGTGTGTACAGGGGCATAAACGCAGCAGTGATAGGATTGGAGAGGTTCGGTGAGCAAATGAAGACCCTTTGAAGTCATATTGCATGGTACCCATTCCACGGGTCTCAACTCTCCAGGTTTAAGGTATTCTTCCTTCAGCTAAAACATGCATGTGGAACCCAGAGTATGATCAACCGTGTGATCGGGAGACGTGTTCCAATATGTGTCAGTTTTCGTCCCCTGGTACTCGGGTGCAACATTCCAGACGCTTTACTAACACTCTCCCGACTTGGAGAGTCAGTGCCTTTAACCTCCTGTTTGGCCCAGTTTGCAATTTCTGCGGAAGATGAACAGGAATAGGGAGAACCAATGACAGACTAGCTGGAGGTGTCTGGACGGGCAAATTTAACTCTCATTTCCCACCAGGAAGAGGAATTAACCAAAGGCTCAGCGTGCCGTGCCGGAACCAGATTAGGGCCTGAAGCCATCCTGCGGTGTTGCGGCCAGCTCACGAGAAAGCGAGTTGAAGAAAGGAGCTCAGGGGCACTGTAATTCACAAACCTGCAGAGTTATAAATGACAGCTATCGTCCAAAAATATACTGAAGTAAGGCTGCCAAGAGGACTTGAAAGCGGGGCAGAATTGCAGGAAACCGATTTCAGGAGGTAGACTGGAATTGCATTTAAAGCATAGGAAAAGAGGCAGAACGTCCACAATGATGCACTTGGCCAAAAAGGGCGTATGCGTTTTTTCCTGAATATATTCAGGAAAAAACGCATACGCCCTTTTTGGCCAACCAAGCAAGGTTGCAAAGGAAATCTGCACTACAATGAAGTCTCACTTCCCCCCGGTCAAAAGGGCCATCTGAAAAAAGTGTAAAATCCAGAAAGGCAGGACAGGCCATGGAGAACTGGGAGCCTTGTTATGCTGATGGGCGGGATGTAAATTGCCAACAGCCACTCGGGAGAAGTGTATGGTGTTTCCTGAAACATCTAAAAAACAAAGCAACAGAACCTAGGGCACTTCCACTTATGGTCCTATAGCTTAGGGAAATTAAAATCAAAAGACACAGCCACCCCAAAGGTTGGGACGGCTCTGTTTACAAGAACCTGGTTTACGGTACAAGTTCAATATCGCAGAAAGTGAAAAATGGATAAAGAAGTTGTGGTACTTACGTACAATGCAATATCACTCAGCAATGAAATCTATGTCATCAGGCCCGTAGCAGCATAATGAGTGGATTCAGGTACGATGATTCTAACTGAAATAAGTCACACAGAAAAAGAAACATCATAAGATATCACTAATACACGGAATGTAAACTTGGCTACACAGGAACTGAATTACAAAACAGAACAGGGTCTCAAATTTAGAAACCCAACTTATGCTTGCTTAAGGGGAAAGGTGAGTTGGGGTGCTGCATAAAACCAGAGATTGAAATGAGCACAGATAAAGTTCCTTAAGCCAAATATGGAATAGACAAGAGCTACTCCTTGCTCAACGAAATGGACTCAACACCCCATATTAAATGCCTAAGAGTGTACCTGACTAGGAAGTATCTTAAAACCTATGGATTGCTATGTCTCTGAAAGAGAATCAAGTGTGTGTACAGGGGCATAAACGCAGCAGTGATAGGATTGGAGAGGTTCGGTGAGCAAATGAAGACCCTTTGAAGTCATATTGCATGGTACCCATTCCACGGGTCTCAACTCTCCAGGTTTAAGGTATTCTTCCTTCAGCTAAAACATGCATGTGGAACCCAGAGTATGATCAACCGTGTGATCGGGAGACGTGTTCCAATATGTCTCAGTTTTCGTCCCCTGGTACTCGGGTGCAACATTCCAGACGCTTTACTAACACTCTCCCGACTTGGAGAGTCAGTGCCTTTAACCTCCTGTTTGGCCCAGTTTGCAATTTCTGCGGAAGATGAACAGGAATAGGGAGAACCAATGACAGACTAGCTGGAGGTGTCTGGACGGGCAAATTTAACTCTCATTTCCCACCAGGAAGAGGAATTAACCAAAGGCTCAGCGTGCCGTGCCGGAACCAGATTAGGGCCTGAAGCCATCCTGCGGTGTTGCGGCCAGCTCACGAGAAAGCGAGTTGAAGAAAGGAGCTCAGGGGCACTGTAATTCACAAACCTGCAGAGTTATAAATGACAGCTATCGTCCAAAAATATACTGAAGTAAGGCTGCCAAGAGGACTTGAAAGCGGGGCAGAATTGCAGGAAACCGATTTCAGGAGGTAGACTGGAATTGCATTGAAAGCATAGGAAAAGAGGCAGAACGTCCACAATGATGCACTTGGCCAAAAAGGGCGTATGCGTTTTTTCCTGAATATATTCAGGAAAAAACGCATACGCCCTTTTTGGCCAACCAAGCAAGGTTGCAAAGGAAATCTGCACTACAATGAAGTCTCACTTCCCCCCGGTCAAAAGGGCCATCTGAAAAAAGTGTAAAATCCAGAAAGGCAGGACAGGCCATGGAGAACTGGGAGCCTTGTTATGCTGATGGGCGGGATGTAAATTGCCAACAGCCACTCGGGAGAAGTGTATGGTGTTTCCTGAAACATCTAAAAAACAAAGCAACAGAGCCTAGGGCACTTCCACTTATGGTCCTATAGCTTAGGGAAATTAAAATCAAAAGACACAGCCACCCCAAAGGTTGGGACGGCTCTGTTTACAAGAACCTGGTTTACGGTACAAGTTCAATATCGCAGAAAGTGAAAAATGGATAAAGAAGTTGTGGTACTTACGTACAATGCAGTATCACTCAGCAATGAAATCTATGTCATCAGGCCCGTAGCAGCATAATGAGTGGATTCAGGTACGATGATTCTAACTGAAATAAGTCACACAGGAAAAGAAACATCATAAGATATCACTAATACACGGAATGTAAACTTGGCTACACATGAACTGAATTACAAAACAGAACAGGGTCTCAAATTTAGAAACCCAACTTATGCTTGCTTAAGGGGAAAGGTGAGTTGGGGTGCTGCATAAAACCAGAGATTGAAATGAGCACAGATAAAGTTCCTTAAGCCAAATATGGAATAGACAAGAGCTACTCCTTGCTCAACGAAATGGACTCAACACCCCATATTAAATGCCTAAGAGTGTACCTGACTAGGAAGTATCTTAAAACCTATGGATTGCTATGTCTCTGAAAGAGAATCAAGTGTGTGTACAGGGGCATAAACGCAGCAGTGATAGGATTGGAGAGGTTCGGTGAGCAAATGAAGACCCTTTGAAGTCATATTGCATGGTACCCATTCCACGGGTCTCAACTCTCCAGGTTTAAGGTATTCTTCCTTCAGCTAAAACATGCATGTGGAACCCAGAGTATGATCAACCGTGTGATCGGGAGACGTGTTCCAATATGTGTCAGTTTTCGTCCCCTGGTACTCGGGTGCAACATTCCAGACGCTTTACTAACACTCTCCCGACTTGGAGAGTCAGTGCCTTTAACCTCCTGATGGCCCAGTTTGCAATTTCTGCGGAAGATGAACAGGAATAGGGAGAACGAATGAGAGACTAGCTGGAGGTGTCTGGACGGGCAAATTTAACTCTCATTTCCCACCAGGAAGAGGAATTAACCAAAGGCTCAGCGTGCCGTGCCGGAACCAGATTAGGGCCTGAAGCCATCCTGCGGTGTTGCGGCCAGCTCACGAGAAAGCGAGTTGAAGAAAGGAGCTCAGGGGCACTGTAATTCACAAACCTGCAGAGTTATAAATGACAGCTATCGTCCAAAAATATACTGAAGTAAGGCTGCCAAGAGGACTTGAAAGCGGGGCAGAATTGCAGGAAACCGATTTCAGGAGGTAGACTGGAATTGCATTGAAAGCATAGGAAAAGAGGCAGAACGTCCACAATGATGCACTTGGCCAAAAAGGGCGTATGCGTTTTTTCCTGAATATATTCAGGAAAAAACGCATACGCCCTTTTTGGCCAACCAAGCAAGCTTGCAAAGGAAATCTGCACTACAATGAAGTCTCACTTCCCCCCGGTCAAAAGGGCCATCTGAAAAAAGTGTAAAATCCAGAAAGGCAGGACAGGCCATGGAGAACTGGGAGCCTTGTTATGCTGATGGGCGGGATGTAAATTGCCAACAGCCACTCGGGAGAAGTGTATGGTGTTTCCTGAAACATCTAAAAAACAAAGCAACAGAGCCTAGGGCACTTCCACTTATGGTCCTATAGCTTAGGGAAATTAAAATCAAAAGACACAGCCACCCCAAAGGTTGGGACGGCTCTGTTTACAAGAACCTGGTTTACGGTACAAGTTCAATATCGCAGAAAGTGAAAAATGGATAAAGAAGTTGTGGTACTTACGTACAATGCAGTATCACTCAGCAACGAAATCTATGTCATCAGACCCGTAGCAGCATAATGAGTGGATTCAGGTATGATGATTCTAACTGAAATAAGTCACACAGAAAAAGAAACATCATAAGATATCACTAATACACGGAATGTAACCTTGGCTACACAGGAACTGAATTACAAAACAGAACAGGGTCTCAAATTTAGAAACCCAACTTATGCTTGCTTAAGGGGAAAGGTGAGTTGGGGTGCTGCATAAAACCAGAGATTGAAATGAGCACAGATAAAGTTCCTTAAGCCAAATATGGAATAGACAAGAGCTACTCCTTGCTCAACGAAATGGACTCAACACCCCATATTAAATGCCTAAGAGTGTACCTGACTAGGAAGTATCTTAAAACCTATGGATTGCTATGTCTCTGAAAGAGAATCAAGTGTGTGTACAGGGGCATAAACGCAGCAGTGATAGGATTGGAGAGGTTCGGTGAGCAAATGAAGACCCTTTGAAGTCATATTGCATGGTACCCATTCCACGGGTCTCAACTCTCCAGGTTTAAGGTATTCTTCCTTCAGCTAAAACATGCATGTGGAACCCAGAGTATGATCAACCGTGTGATCGGGAGACGTGTTCCAATATGTGTCAGTTTTCGTCCCCTGGTACTCGGGTGCAACATTCCAGACGCTTTACTAACACTCTCCCGACTTGGAGAGTCAGTGCCTTTAACCTCCTGTTTGGCCCAGTTTGCAATTTCTGCGGAAGATGAACAGGAATAGGGAGAACCAATGACAGACTAGCTGGAGGTGTCTGGACGGGCAAATTTAACTCTCATTTCCCACCAGGAAGAGGAATTAACCAAAGGCTCAGCGTGCCGTGCCGGAACCAGATTAGGGCCTGAAGCCATCCTGCGGTGTTGCGGCCAGCTCACGAGAAAGCGAGTTGAAGAAAGGAGCTCAGGGGCACTGTAATTCACAAACCTGCAGAGTTATAAATGACAGCTATCGTCCAAAAATACACTGAAGTAAGGCTGCCAAGAGGACTTGAAAGCGGGGCAGAATTGCAGGAAACCGATTTCAGGAGGTAGACTGGAATTGCATTGAAAGCATAGGAAAAGAGGCAGAACGTCCACAATGATGCACTTGGCCAAAAAGGGCGTATGCGTTTTTTCCTGAATATATTCAGGAAAAAACGCATACGTCCTTTTTGGCCAACCAAGCAAGCTTGCAAAGGAAATCTGCACTACAATGAAGTCTCACTTCCCCCCGGTCAAAAGGGCCATCTGAAAAAAGTGTAAAATCCAGAAAGGCAGGACAGGCCATGGAGAACTGGGAGCCTTGTTATGCTGATGGGCGGGATGTAAATTGCCAACAGCCACTCGGGAGAAGTGTATGGTGTTTCCTGAAACATCTAAAAAACAAAGCAACAGAGCCTAGGGCACTTCCACTTATGGTCCTATAGCTTAGGGAAATTAAAATCAAAAAGACACAGCCACCCCAAAGGTTGGGACGGCTCTGTTTACAAGAACCTGGTTTACGGTACAAGTTCAATATCGCAGAAAGTGAAAAATGGATAAAGAAGTTGTGGTACTTACGTACAATGCAGTATCACTCAGCAATGAAATCTATGTCATCAGGCCCGTAGCAGCATAATGAGTGGATTCAGGTACGATGATTCTAACTGAAATAAGTCACACAGGAAAAGAAACATCATAAGATATCACTAATACACGGAATGTAACCTTGGCTACACAGGAACTGAATTACAAAACAGAACAGGGTCTCAAATTTAGAAACCCAACTTATGCTTGCTTAAGGGGAAAGGTGAGTTGGGGTGCTGCATAAAACCAGAGATTGAAATGAGCACAGATAAAGTTCCTTAAGCCAAATATGGAATAGACAAGAGCTACTCCTTGCTCAACGAAATGGACTCAACACCCCATATTAAATGCCTAAGAGTGTACCTGACTAGGAAGTATCTTAAAACCTATGGATTGCTATGTCTCTGAAAGAGAATCAAGTGTGTGTACAGGGGCATAAACGCAGCAGTGATAGGATTGGAGAGGTTCGGTGAGCAAATGAAGACCCTTTGAAGTCATATTGCATGGTACCCATTCCACGGGTCTCAACTCTCCAGGTTTAAGGTATTCTTCCTTCAGCTAAAACATGCATGTGGAACCCAGAGTATGATCAACCGTGTGATCGGGAGACGTGTTCCAATATGTCTCAGTTTTCGTCCCCTGGTACTCGGGTGCAACATGCCAGACGCTTTACTAACACTCTCCCGACTTGGAGAGTCAGTGCCTTTAACCTCCTGTTTGGCCCAGTTTGCAATTTCTGCGGAAGATGAACAGGAATAGGGAGAACCAATGACAGACTAGCTGGAGGTGTCTGGACGGGCAAATTTAACTCTCATTTCCCACCAGGAAGAGGAATTAACCAAAGGCTCAGCGTGCCGTGCCGGAACCAGATTAGGGCCTGAAGCCATCCTGCGGTGTTGCGGCCAGCTCACGAGAAAGCGAGTTGAAGAAAGGAGCTCAGGGGCACTGTAATTCACAAACCTGCAGAGTTATAAATGACAGCTATCGTCCAAAAATATACTGAAGTAAGGCTGCCAAGAGGACTTGAAAGCGGGGCAGAATTGCAGGAAACCGATTTCAGGAGGTAGACTGGAATTGCATTGAAAGCATAGGAAAAGAGGCAGAACGTCCACAATGATGCACTTGGCCAAAAAGGGCGTATGCGTTTTTTCCTGAATATATTCAGGAAAAAACGCATACGCCCTTTTTGGCCAACCAAGCAAGCTTGCAAAGGAAATCTGCACTACAATGAAGTCTCACTTCCCCCCGGTCAAAAGGGCCATCTGAAAAAAGTGTAAAATCCAGAAAGGCAGGACAGGCCATGGAGAACTGGGAGCCTTGTTATGCTGATGGGCGGGATGTAAATTGCCAACAGCCACTCGGGAGAAGTGTATGGTGTTTCCTGAAACATCTAAAAAACAAAGCAACAGAGCCTAGGGCACTTCCACTTATGGTCCTATAGCTTAGGGAAATTAAAATCAAAAGACACAGCCACCCCAAAGGTTGGGACGGCTCTGTTTACAAGAACCTGGTTTACGGTACAAGTTCAATATCGCAGAAAGTGAAAAATGGATAAAGAAGTTGTGGTACTTACGTACAATGCAGTATCACTCAGCAACGAAATCTATGTCATCAGGCCCGTAGCAGCATAATGAGTGGATTCAGGTATGATGATTCTAACTGAAATAAGTCACACAGAAAAAGAAACATCATAAGATATCACTAATACACGGAATGTAACCTTGGCTACACAGGAACTGAATTACAAAACAGAACAGGGTCTCAAATTTAGAAACCCAAGTTATGCTTGCTTAAGGGGAAAGGTGAGTTGGGGTGCTGCATAAAACCAGAGATTGAAATGAGCACAGATAAAGTTCCTTAAGCCAAATATGGAATAGACAAGAGCTACTCCTTGCTCAACGAAATGGACTCAACACCCCATATTAAATGCCTAAGAGTGTACCTGACTAGGAAGTATCTTAAAACCTATGGATTGCTATGTCTCTGAAAGAGAATCAAGTGTGTGTACAGGGGCATAAACGCAGCAGTGATAGGATTGGAGAGGTTCGGTGAGCAAATGAAGACCCTTTGAAGTCATATTGCATGGTACCCATTCCACGGGTCTCAACTCTCCAGGTTTAAGGTATTCTTCCTTCAGCTAAAACATGCATGTGGAACCCAGAGTATGATCAACCGTGTGATCGGGAGACGTGTTCCAATATGTCTCAGTTTTCGTCCCCTGGTACTCGGGTGCAACATTCCAGACGCTTTACTAACACTCTCCCGACTTGGAGAGTCAGTGCCTTTAACCTCCTGTTTGGCCCAGTTTGCAATTTCTGCGGAAGATGAACAGGAATAGGGAGAACCAATGACAGACTAGCTGGAGGTGTCTGGACGGGCAAATTTAACTCTCATTTCCCACCAGGAAGAGGAATTAACCAAAGGCTCAGCGTGCCGTGCCGGAACCAGATTAGGGCCTGAAGCCATCCTGCGGTGTTGCGGCCAGCTCACGAGAAAGCGAGTTGAAGAAAGGAGCTCAGGGGCACTGTAATTCACAAACCTGCAGAGTTATAAATGACAGCTATCGTCCAAAAATACACTGAAGTAAGGCTGCCAAGAGGACTTGAAAGCGGGGCAGAATTGCAGGAAACCGATTTCAGGAGGTAGACTGGAATTGCATTGAAAGCATAGGAAAAGAGGCAGAACGTCCACAATGATGCACTTGGCCAAAAAGGGCGTATGCGTTTTTTCCTGAATATATTCAGGAAAAAACGCATACGCCCTTTTTGGCCAACCAAGCAAGCTTGCAAAGGAAATCTGCACTACAATGAAGTCTCACTTCCCCCCGGTCAAAAGGGCCATCTTAAAAAAGTGTAAAATCCAGAAAGGCAGGACAGGCCATGGAGAACTGGGAGCCTTGTTATGCTGATGGGCGGGATGTAAATTGCCAACAGCCACTCGGGAGAAGTGTATGGTGTTTCCTGAAACATCTAAAAAACAAAGCAACAGAGCCTAGGGCACTTCCACTTATGGTCCTATAGCTTAGGGAAATTAAAATCAAAAAGACACAGCCACCCCAAAGGTTGGGACGGCTCTGTTTACAAGAACCTGGTTTACGGTACAAGTTCAATATCGCAGAAAGTGAAAAATGGATAAAGAAGTTGTGGTACTTACGTACAATGCAGTATCACTCAGCAACGAAATCTATGTCATCAGGCCCGTAGCAGCATAATGAGTGGATTCAGGTACGATGATTCTAACTGAAATAAGTCACACAGGAAAAGAAACATCATAAGATATCACTAATACACGGAATGTAACCTTGGCTACACAGGAACTGAATTACAAAACAGAACAGGGTCTCAAATTTAGAAACCCAACTTATGCTTGCTTAAGGGGAAAGGTGAGTTGGGGTGCTGCATAAAACCAGAGATTGAAATGAGCACAGATAAAGTTCCTTAAGCCAAATATGGAATAGACAAGAGCTACTCCTTGCTCAACGAAATGGACTCAACACCCCATATTAAATGCCTAAGAGTGTACCTGACTAGGAAGTATCTTAAAACCTATGGATTGCTATGTCTCTGAAAGAGAATCAAGTGTGTGTACAGGGGCATAAACGCAGCGGTGATAGGATTGGAGAGGTTCGGTGAGCAAATGAAGACCCTTTGAAGTCATATTGCATGGTACCCATTCCACGGGTCTCAACTCTCCAGGTTTAAGGTATTCTTCCTTCAGCTAAAACATGCATGTGGAACCCAGAGTATGATCAACCGTGTGATCGGGAGACGTGTTCCAATATGTCTCAGTTTTCGTCCCCTGGTACTCGGGTGCAACATGCCAGACGCTTTACTAACACTCTCCCGACTTGGAGAGTCAGTGCCTTTAACCTCCTGTTTGGCCCAGTTTGCAATTTCTGCGGAAGATGAACAGGAATAGGGAGAACGAATGAGAGACTAGCTGGAGGTGTCTGGACGGGCAAATTTAACTCTCATTTCCCACCAGGAAGAGGAATTAACCAAAGGCTCAGCGTGCCGTGCCGGAACCAGATTAGGGCCTGAAGCCATCCTGCGGTGTTGCGGCCAGCTCACGAGAAAGCGAGTTGAAGAAAGGAGCTCAGGGGCACTGTAATTCACAAACCTGCAGAGTTATAAATGACAGCTATCGTCCAAAAATATACTGAAGTAAGGCTGCCAAGAGGACTTGAAAGCGGGGCAGAATTGCAGGAAACCGATTTCAGGAGGTAGACTGGAATTGCATTGAAAGCATAGGAAAAGAGGCAGAACGTCCACAATGATGCACTTGGCCAAAAAGGGCGTATGCGTTTTTTCCTGAATATATTCAGGAAAAAACGCATACGCCCTTTTTGGCCAACCAAGCAAGCTTGCAAAGGAAATCTGCACTACAATGAAGTCTCACTTCCCCCCGGTCAAAAGGGCCATCTGAAAAAAGTGTAAAATCCAGAAAGGCAGGACAGGCCATGGAGGACTGGGAGAATGTTATGCTGATGGGTGGGATGTAAATTGCCAACAGCCACTCGGGAGAAGTGTATGGTGTTTCCTGAAACATCTAAAAAACAAAGCAACAGAGCCTAGGGCACTTCCACTTATGGTCCTATAGCTTAGGGAAATTAAAATCAAAAGACACAGCCACCCCAAAGGTTGGGACGGCTCTGTTTGCAAGAACCTGTTTTACGGTACAAGTTCAATATCACAGAAAGTGAAAAATGGATAAAGAAGTTGTGGTACTTACGTACAATGCAGTATCACTCAGCAACGAAATCTATGTCATCAGGCCCGTAGCAACATAATGAGTGGATTCAGGTATGATGATTCTAACTGAAATAAGTCACACAGGAAAAGAAACATCATAAGATATCACTAATACACGGAATGTAACCTTGGCTACACAGGAACTGAATTACAAAACAGAACAGGGTCTCAAATTTAGAAAACCAACTTATGCTTGCTTAAGGTGAAAGGTGAGTTGGGGTGCTGCATAAAACCAGAGATTGAAATGAGCACAGATAAAGTTCCTTAAGCCAAATATGGAATAGACAAGAGCTACTCCTTGCTCAACGAAATGGACTCAACACCCCATATTAAATGCCTAAGAGTGTACCTGACTAGGAAGTATCTTAAAACCTATGGATTGCTATGTCTCTGAAAGAGAATCAAGTGTGTGTACAGGGGCATAAACGCAGCAGTGATAGGATTGGAGAGGTTCGGTGAGCAAATGAAGACCCTTTGAAGTCATATTGCATGGTACCCATTCCACGGGTCTCAACTCTCCAGGTTTAAGGTATTCTTCCTTCAGCTAAAACATGCATGTGGAACCCAGAGTATGATCAACCGTGTGATCGGGAGACGTGTTCCAATATGTGTCAGTTTTCGTCCCCTGGTACTCGGGTGCAACATTCCAGACGCTTTACTAACACTCTCCCGACTTGGAGAGTCAGCGCCTTTAACCTCCTGATGGCCCAGTTTGCAATTTCTGCGGAAGATGAACAGGAATAGGGAGAACGAATGAGAGACTAGCTGGAGGTGTCTGGACGGGCAAATTTAACTCTCATTTCCCACCAGGAAGAGGAATTAACCAAAGGCTCAGCGTGCCGTGCCGGAACCAGATTAGGGCCTGAAGCCATCCTGCGGTGTTGCGGCCAGCTCACGAGAAAGCGAGTTGAAGAAAGGAGCTCAGGGGCACTGTAATTCACAAACCTGCAGAGTTATAAATGACAGCTATCGCCCAAAAATATACTGAAGTAAGGCTGCCAAGAGGACTTGAAAGCGGGGCAGAATTGCAGGAAACCGATTTCAGGAGGTAGACTGGAATTGCATTGAAAGCATAGGAAAAGAGGCAGAACGTCCACAATGATGCACTTGGCCAAAAAGGGCGTATGCGTTTTTTCCTGAATATATTCAGGAAAAAACGCATACGCCCTTTTTGGCCAACCAAGCAAGCTTGCAAAGGAAATCTGCACTACAATGAAGTCTCACTTCCCCCCGGTCAAAAGGGCCATCTTAAAAAAGTGTAAAATCCAGAAAGGCAGGACAGGCCATGGAGAACTGGGAGCCTTGTTATGCTGATGGGCGGGATGTAAATTGCCAACAGCCACTCGGGAGAAGTGTATGGTGTTTCCTGAAACATCTAAAAAACAAAGCAACAGAGCCTAGGGCACTTCCACTTATGGTCCTATAGCTTAGGGAAATTAAAATCAAAAAGACACAGCCACCCCAAAGGTTGGGACGGCTCTGTTTACAAGAACCTGGTTTACGGTACAAGTTCAATATCGCAGAAAGTGAAAAATGGATAAAGAAGTTGTGGTACTTACGTACAATGCAGTATCACTCAGCAATGAAATCTATGTCATCAGGCCCGTAGCAGCATAATGAGTGGATTCAGGTACGATGATTCTAACTGAAATAAGTCACACAGGAAAAGAAACATCATAAGATATCACTAATACACGGAATGTAACCTTGGCTACACAGGAACTGAATTACAAAACAGAACAGGGTCTCAAATTTAGAAACCCAACTTATGCTTGCTTAAGGGGAAAGGTGAGTTGGGGTGCTGCATAAAACCAGAGATTGAAATGAGCACAGATAAAGTTCCTTAAGCCAAATATGGAATAGACAAGAGCTACTCCTTGCTCAACGAAATGGACTCAACACCCCATATTAAATGCCTAAGAGTGTACCTGACTAGGAAGTATCTTAAAACCTATGGATTGCTATGTCTCTGAAAGAGAATCAAGTGTGTGTACAGGGGCATAAACGCAGCGGTGATAGGATTGGAGAGGTTCGGTGAGCAAATGAAGACCCTTTGAAGTCATATTGCATGGTACCCATTCCACGGGTCTCAACTCTCCAGGTTTAAGGTATTCTTCCTTCAGCTAAAACATGCATGTGGAACCCAGAGTATGATCAACCGTGTGATCGGGAGACGTGTTCCAATATGTCTCAGTTTTCGTCCCCTGGTACTCGGGTGCAACATGCCAGACGCTTTACTAACACTCTCCCGACTTGGAGAGTCAGTGCCTTTAACCTCCTGTTTGGCCCAGTTTGCAATTTCTGCGGAAGATGAACAGGAATAGGGAGAACGAATGAGAGACTAGCTGGAGGTGTCTGGACGGGCAAATTTAACTCTCATTTCCCACCAGGAAGAGGAATTAACCAAAGGCTCAGCGTGCCGTGCCGGAACCAGATTAGGGCCTGAAGCCATCCTGCGGTGTTGCGGCCAGCTCACGAGAAAGCGAGTTGAAGAAAGGAGCTCAGGGGCACTGTAATTCACAAACCTGCAGAGTTATAAATGACAGCTATCGTCCAAAAATATACTGAAGTAAGGCTGCCAAGAGGACTTGAAAGCGGGGCAGAATTGCAGGAAACCGATTTCAGGAGGTAGACTGGAATTGCATTGAAAGCATAGGAAAAGAGGCAGAACGTCCACAATGATGCACTTGGCCAAAAAGGGCGTATGCGTTTTTTCCTGAATATATTCAGGAAAAAACGCATACGCCCTTTTTGGCCAACCAAGCAAGCTTGCAAAGGAAATCTGCACTACAATGAAGTCTCACTTCCCCCCGGTCAAAAGGGCCATCTGAAAAAAGTGTAAAATCCAGAAAGGCAGGACAGGCCATGGAGGACTGGGAGAATGTTATGCTGATGGGTGGGATGTAAATTGCCAACAGCCACTCGGGAGAAGTGTATGGTGTTTCCTGAAACATCTAAAAAACAAAGCAACAGAGCCTAGGGCACTTCCACTTATGGTCCTATAGCTTAGGGAAATTAAAATCAAAAGACACAGCCACCCCAAAGGTTGGGACGGCTCTGTTTGCAAGAACCTGTTTTACGGTACAAGTTCAATATCACAGAAAGTGAAAAATGGATAAAGAAGTTGTGGTACTTACGTACAATGCAGTATCACTCAGCAATGAAATCTATGTCATCAGGCCCGTAGCAACATAATGAGTGGATTCAGGTATGATGATTCTAACTGAAATAAGTCACACAGGAAAAGAAACATCATAAGATATCACTAATACACGGAATGTAACCTTGGCTACACAGGAACTGAATTACAAAACAGAACAGGGTCTCAAATTTAGAAAACCAACTTATGCTTGCTTAAGGTGAAAGGTGAGTTGGGGTGCTGCATAAAACCAGAGATTGAAATGAGCACAGATAAAGTTCCTTAAGCCAAATATGGAATAGACAAGAGCTACTCCTTGCTCAACGAAATGGACTCAACACCCCATATTAAATGCCTAAGAGTGTACCTGACTAGGAAGTATCTTAAAACCTATGGATTGCTATGTCTCTGAAAGAGAATCAAGTGTGTGTACAGGGGCATAAACGCAGCAGTGATAGGATTGGAGAGGTTCGGTGAGCAAATGAAGACCCTTTGAAGTCATATTGCATGGTACCCATTCCACGGGTCTCAACTCTCCAGGTTTAAGGTATTCTTCCTTCAGCTAAAACATGCATGTGGAACCCAGAGTATGATCAACCGTGTGATCGGGAGACGTGTTCCAATATGTCTCAGTTTTCGTCCCCTGGTACTCGGGTGCAACATTCCAGACGCTTTACTAACACTCTCCCGACTTGGAGAGTCAGCGCCTTTAACCTCCTGATGGCCCAGTTTGCAATTTCTGCGGAAGATGAACAGGAATAGGGAGAACGAATGAGAGACTAGCTGGAGGTGTCTGGACGGGCAAATTTAACTCTCATTTCCCACCAGGAAGAGGAATTAACCAAAGGCTCAGCGTGCCGTGCCGGAACCAGATTAGGGCCTGAAGCCATCCTGCGGTGTTGCGGCCAGCTCACGAGAAAGCGAGTTGAAGAAAGGAGCTCAGGGGCACTGTAATTCACAAACCTGCAGAGTTATAAATGACAGCTATCGCCCAAAAATATACTGAAGTAAGGCTGCCAAGAGGACTTGAAAGCGGGGCAGAATTGCAGGAAACCGATTTCAGGAGGTAGACTGGAATTGCATTGAAAGCATAGGAAAAGAGGCAGAACGTCCACAATGATGCACTTGGCCAAAAAGGGCGTATGCGTTTTTTCCTGAATATATTCAGGAAAAAACGCATACGCCCTTTTTGGCCAACCAAGCAAGCTTGCAAAGGAAATCTGCACTACAATGAAGTCTCACTTCCCCCCGGTCAAAAGGGCCATCTGAAAAAAGTGTAAAATCCAGAAAGGCAGGACAGGCCATGGAGAACTGGGAGCCTTGTTATGCTGATGGGCGGGATGTCAATTGCCAACAGCCACTCGGGAGAAGTGTATGGTGTTTCCTGAAACATCTAAAAAACAAAGCAACAGAGCCTAGGGCACTTCCACTTATGGTCCTATAGCTTAGGGAAATTAAAATCAAAAGACACAGCCACCCCAAAGGTTGGGACGGCTCTGTTTACAAGAACCTGGTTTACGGTACAAGTTCAATATCGCAGAAAGTGAAAAATGGATAAAGAAGTTGTGGTACTTACGTACAATGCAATATCACTCAGCAATGAAATCTATGTCATCAGGCCCGTAGCAGCATAATGAGTGGATTCAGGTACGATGATTCTAACTGAAATAAGTCACACAGGAAAAGAAACATCATAAGATATCACTAATACACGGAATGTAACCTTGGCTACACAGGAACTGAATTACAAAACAGAACAGGGTCTCAAATTTAGAAACCCAACTTATGCTTGCTTAAGGGGAAAGGTGAGTTGGGGTGCTGCATAAAACCAGAGATTGAAATGAGCACAGATAAAGTTCCTTAAGCCAAATATGGAATAGACAAGAGCTACTCCTTGCTCAACGAAATGGACTCAACACCCCATATTAAATGCCTAAGAGTGTACCTGACTAGGAAGTATCTTAAAACCTATGGATTGCTATGTCTCTGAAAGAGAATCAAGTGTGTGTACAGGGGCATAAACGCAGCAGTGATAGGATTGGAGAGGTTCGGTGAGCAAATGAAGACCCTTTGAAGTCATATTGCATGGTACCCATTCCACGGGTCTCAACTCTCCAGGTTTAAGGTATTCTTCCTTCAGCTAAAACATGCATGTGGAACCCAGAGTATGATCAACCGTGTGATCGGGAGACGTGTTCCAATATGTCTCAGTTTTCGTCCCCTGGTACTCGGGTGCAACATTCCAGACGCTTTACTAACACTCTCCCGACTTGGAGAGTCAGCGCCTTTAACCTCCTGATGGCCCAGTTTGCAATTTCTGCGGAAGATGAACAGGAATAGGGAGAACGAATGAGAGACTAGCTGGAGGTGTCTGGACGGGCAAATTTAACTCTCATTTCCCACCAGGAAGAGGAATTAACCAAAGGCTCAGCGTGCCGTGCCGGAACCAGATTAGGGCCTGAAGCCATCCTGCGGTGTTGCGGCCAGCTCACGAGAAAGCGAGTTGAAGAAAGGAGCTCAGGGGCACTGTAATTCACAAACCTGCAGAGTTATAAATGACAGCTATCGCCCAAAAATATACTGAAGTAAGGCTGCCAAGAGGACTTGAAAGCGGGGCAGAATTGCAGGAAACCGATTTCAGGAGGTAGACTGGAATTGCATTGAAAGCATAGGAAAAGAGGCAGAACGTCCACAATGATGCACTTGGCCAAAAAGGGCGTATGCGTTTTTTCCTGAATATATTCAGGAAAAAACGCATACGCCCTTTTTGGCCAACCAAGCAAGCTTGCAAAGGAAATCTGCACTACAATGAAGTCTCACTTCCCCCCGGTCAAAAGGGCCATCTGAAAAAAGTGTAAAATCCAGAAAGGCAGGACAGGCCATGGAGAACTGGGAGCCTTGTTATGCTGATGGGCGGGATGTCAATTGCCAACAGCCACTCGGGAGAAGTGTATGGTGTTTCCTGAAACATCTAAAAAACAAAGCAACAGAGCCTAGGGCACTTCCACTTATGGTCCTATAGCTTAGGGAAATTAAAATCAAAAGACACAGCCACCCCAAAGGTTGGGACGGCTCTGTTTACAAGAACCTGGTTTACGGTACAAGTTCAATATCGCAGAAAGTGAAAAATGGATAAAGAAGTTGTGGTACTTACGTACAATGCAATATCACTCAGCAATGAAATCTATGTCATCAGGCCCGTAGCAGCATAATGAGTGGATTCAGGTACGATGATTCTAACTGAAATAAGTCACACAGGAAAAGAAACATCATAAGATATCACTAATACACGGAATGTAACCTTGGCTACACAGGAACTGAATTACAAAACAGAACAGGGTCTCAAATTTAGAAACCCAACTTATGCTTGCTTAAGGGGAAAGGTGAGTTGGGGTGCTGCATAAAACCAGAGATTGAAATGAGCACAGATAAAGTTCCTTAAGCCAAATATGGAATAGACAAGAGCTACTCCTTGCTCAACGAAATGGACTCAACACCCCATATTAAATGCCTAAGAGTGTACCTGACTAGGAAGTATCTTAAAACCTATGGATTGCTATGTCTCTGAAAGAGAATCAAGTGTGTGTACAGGGGCATAAACGCAGCAGTGATAGGATTGGAGAGGTTCGGTGAGCAAATGAAGACCCTTTGAAGTCATATTGCATGGTACCCATTCCACGGGTCTCAACTCTCCAGGTTTAAGGTATTCTTCCTTCAGCTAAAACATGCATGTGGAACCCAGAGTATGATCAACCGTGTGATCGGGAGACGTGTTCCAATATGTCTCAGTTTTCGTCCCCTGGTACTCGGGTGCAACATTCCAGACGCTTTACTAACACTCTCCCGACTTGGAGAGTCAGCGCCTTTAACCTCCTGATGGCCCAGTTTGCAATTTCTGCGGAAGATGAACAGGAATAGGGAGAACGAATGAGAGACTAGCTGGAGGTGTCTGGACGGGCAAATTTAACTCTCATTTCCCACCAGGAAGAGCAATTAACCAAAGGCTCAGCGTGCCGTGCCGGAACCAGATTAGGGCCTGAAGCCATCCTGCGGTGTTGCGGCCAGCTCACGAGAAAGCGAGTTGAAGAAAGGAGCTCAGGGGCACTGTAATTCACAAACCTGCAGAGTTATAAATGACAGCTATCGCCCAAAAATATACTGAAGTAAGGCTGCCAAGAGGACTTGAAAGCGGGGCAGAATTGCAGGAAACCGATTTCAGGAGGTAGACTGGAATTGCATTGAAAGCATAGGAAAAGAGGCAGAACGTCCACAATGATGCACTTGGCCAAAAAGGGCGTATGCGTTTTTTCCTGAATATATTCAGGAAAAAACGCATACGCCCTTTTTGGCCAACCAAGCAAGCTTGCAAAGGAAATCTGCACTACAATGAAGTCTCACTTCCCCCCGGTCAAAAGGGCCATCTGAAAAAAGTGTAAAATCCAGAAAGGCAGGACAGGCCATGGAGAACTGGGAGCCTTGTTATGCTGATGGGCGGGATGTCAATTGCCAACAGCCACTCGGGAGAAGTGTATGGTGTTTCCTGAAACATCTAAAAAACAAAGCAACAGAGCCTAGGGCACTTCCACTTATGGTCCTATAGCTTAGGGAAATTAAAATCAAAAGACACAGCCACCCCAAAGGTTGGGACGGCTCTGTTTACAAGAACCTGGTTTACGGTACAAGTTCAATATCGCAGAAAGTGAAAAATGGATAAAGAAGTTGTGGTACTTACGTACAATGCAATATCACTCAGCAATGAAATCTATGTCATCAGGCCCGTAGCAGCATAATGAGTGGATTCAGGTACGATGATTCTAACTGAAGTAAGTCACACAGGAAAAGAAACATCATAAGATATCACTAATACACGGAATGTAACCTTGGCTACACAGGAACTGAATTACAAAACAGAACAGGGTCTCAAATTTAGAAACCCAACTTATGCTTGCTTAAGGGGAAAGGTGAGTTGGGGTGCTGCATAAAACCAGAGATTGAAATGAGCACAGATAAAGTTCCTTAAGCCAAATATGGAATAGACAAGAGCTACTCCTTGCTCAACGAAATGGACTCAACACCCCATATTAAATGCCTAAGAGTGTACCTGACTAGGAAGTATCTTAAAACCTATGGATTGCTATGTCTCTGAAAGAGAATCAAGTGTGTGTACAGGGGCATAAACGCAGCAGTGATAGGATTGGAGAGGTTCGGTGAGCAAATGAAGACCCTTTGAAGTCATATTGCATGGTACCCATTCCACGGGTCTCAACTCTCCAGGTTTAAGGTATTCTTCCTTCAGCTAAAACATGCATGTGGAACCCAGAGTATGATCAACCGTGTGATCGGGAGACGTGTTCCAATATGTCTCAGTTTTCGTCCCCTGGTACTCGGGTGCAACATTCCAGACGCTTTACTAACACTCTCCCGACTTGGAGAGTCAGCGCCTTTAACCTCCTGATGGCCCAGTTTGCAATTTCTGCGGAAGATGAACAGGAATAGGGAGAACCAATGACAGACTAGCTGGAGGTGTCTGGACGGGCAAATTTAACTCTCATTTCCCACCAGGAAGAGCAATTAACCAAAGGCTCAGTGTGCCGTGCCGGAACCAGATTAGGGCCTGAAGCCATCCTGCGGTGTTGCGGCCAGCTCACGAGAAAGCGAGTTGAAGAAAGGAGCTCAGGGGCACTGTAATTCACAAACCTGCAGAGTTATAAATGACAGCTATCGCCCAAAAATATACTGAAGTAAGGCTGCCAAGAGGACTTGAAAGCGGGGCAGAATTGCAGGAAACCGATTTCAGGAGGTAGACTGGAATTGCATTGAAAGCATAGGAAAAGAGGCAGAACGTCCACAATGATGCACTTGGCCAAAAAGGGCGTATGCGTTTTTTCCTGAATATATTCAGGAAAAAACGCATACGCCCTTTTTGGCCAACCAAGCAAGCTTGCAAAGGAAATCTGCACTACAATGAAGTCTCACTTCCCCCCGGTCAAAAGGGCCATCTGAAAAAAGTGTAAAATCCAGAAAGGCAGGACAGGCCATGGAGAACTGGGAGCCTTGTTATGCTGATGGGCGGGATGTCAATTGCCAACAGCCACTCGGGAGAAGTGTATGGTGTTTCCTGAAACATCTAAAAAACAAAGCAACAGAGCCTAGGGCACTTCCACTTATGGTCCTATAGCTTAGGGAAATTAAAATCAAAAGACACAGCCACCCCAAAGGTTGGGACGGCTCTGTTTACAAGAACCTGGTTTACGGTACAAGTTCAATATCGCAGAAAGTGAAAAATGGATAAAGAAGTTGTGGTACTTACGTACAATGCAATATCACTCAGCAATGAAATCTATGTCATCAGGCCCGTAGCAGCATAATGAGTGGATTCAGGTACGATGATTCTAACTGAAGTAAGTCACACAGGAAAAGAAACATCATAAGATATCACTAATACACGGAATGTAACCTTGGCTACACAGGAACTGAATTACAAAACAGAACAGGGTCTCAAATTTAGAAACCCAACTTATGCTTGCTTAAGGGGAAAGGTGAGTTGGGGTGCTGCATAAAACCAGAGATTGAAATGAGCACAGATAAAGTTCCTTAAGCCAAATATGGAATAGACAAGAGCTACTCCTTGCTCAACGAAATGGACTCAACACCCCATATTAAATGCCTAAGAGTGTACCTGACTAGGAAGTATCTTAAAACCTATGGATTGCTATGTCTCTGAAAGAGAATCAAGTGTGTGTACAGGGGCATAAACGCAGCAGTGATAGGATTGGAGAGGTTCGGTGAGCAAATGAAGACCCTTTGAAGTCATATTGCATGGTACCCATTCCACGGGTCTCAACTCTCCAGGTTTAAGGTATTCTTCCTTCAGCTAAAACATGCATGTGGAACCCAGAGTATGATCAACCGTGTGATCGGGAGACGTGTTCCAATATGTCTCAGTTTTCGTCCCCTGGTACTCGGGTGCAACATTCCAGACGCTTTACTAACACTCTCCCGACTTGGAGAGTCAGCGCCTTTAACCTCCTGATGGCCCAGTTTGCAATTTCTGCGGAAGATGAACAGGAATAGGGAGAACCAATGACAGACTAGCTGGAGGTGTCTGGACGGGCAAATTTAACTCTCATTTCCCACCAGGAAGAGGAATTAACCAAAGGCTCAGCATGCCGTGCCGGAACCAGATTAGGGCCTGAAGCCATCCTGCGGTGTTGCGGCCAGCTCACGAGAAAGCGAGTTGAAGAAAGGAGCTCAGGGGCACTGTAATTCACAAACCTGCAGAGTTATAAATGACAGCTATCGTCCAAAAATATACTGAAGTAAGGCTGCCAAGAGGACTTGAAAGCGGGGCAGAATTGCAGGAAACCGATTTCAGGAGGTAGACTGGAATTGCATTGAAAGCATAGGAAAAGAGGCAGAACGTCCACAATGATGCACTTGGCCAAAAAGGGCGTATGCGTTTTTTCCTGAATATATTCAGGAAAAAACGCATACGCCCTTTTTGGCCAACCAAGCAAGCTTGCAAAGGAAATCTGCACTACAATGAAGTCTCACTTCCCCCCGGTCAAAAGGGCCATCTGAAAAAAGTGTAAAATCCAGAAAGGCAGGACAGGCCATGGAGAACTGGGAGCCTTGTTATGCTGATGGGCGGGATGTCAATTGCCAACAGCCACTCGGGAGAAGTGTATGGTGTTTCCTGAAACATCTAAAAAACAAAGCAACAGAGCCTAGGGCACTTCCACTTATGGTCCTATAGCTTAGGGAAATTAAAATCAAAAGACACAGCCACCCCAAAGGTTGGGACGGCTCTGTTTACAAGAACCTGGTTTACGGTACAAGTTCAATATCGCAGAAAGTGAAAAATGGATAAAGAAGTTGTGGTACTTACGTACAATGCAATATCACTCAGCAATGAAATCTATGTCATCAGGCCCGTAGCAGCATAATGAGTGGATTCAGGTACGATGATTCTAACTGAAATAAGTCACACAGGAAAAGAAACATCATAAGATATCACTAATACACGGAATGTAACCTTGGCTACACAGGAACTGAATTACAAAACAGAACAGGGTCTCAAATTTAGAAACCCAACTTATGCTTGCTTAAGGGGAAAGGTGAGTTGGGGTGCTGCATAAAACCAGAGATTGAAATGAGCACAGATAAAGTTCCTTAAGCCAAATATGGAATAGACAAGAGCTACTCCTTGCTCAACGAAATGGACTCAACACCCCATATTAAATGCCTAAGAGTGTACCTGACTAGGAAGTATCTTAAAACCTATGGATTGCTATGTCTCTGAAAGAGAATCAAGTGTGTGTACAGGGGCATAAACGCAGCAGTGATAGGATTGGAGAGGTTCGGTGAGCAAATGAAGACCCTTTGAAGTCATATTGCATGGTACCCATTCCACGGGTCTCAACTCTCCAGGTTTAAGGTATTCTTCCTTCAGCTAAAACATGCATGTGGAACCCAGAGTATGATCAACCGTGTGATCGGGAGACGTGTTCCAATATGTCTCAGTTTTCGTCCCCTGGTACTCGGGTGCAACATTCCAGACGCTTTACTAACACTCTCCCGACTTGGAGAGTCAGCGCCTTTAACCTCCTGATGGCCCAGTTTGCAATTTCTGCGGAAGATGAACAGGAATAGGGAGAACGAATGAGAGACTAGCTGGAGGTGTCTGGACGGGCAAATTTAACTCTCATTTCCCACCAGGAAGAGGAATTAACCAAAGGCTCAGCGTGCCGTGCCGGAACCAGATTAGGGCCTGAAGCCATCCTGCGGTGTTGCGGCCAGCTCACGAGAAAGCGAGTTGAAGAAAGGAGCTCAGGGGCACTGTAATTCACAAACCTGCAGAGTTATAAATGACAGCTATCGCCCAAAAATATACTGAAGTAAGGCTGCCAAGAGGACTTGAAAGCGGGGCAGAATTGCAGGAAACCGATTTCAGGAGGTAGACTGGAATTGCATTGAAAGCATAGGAAAAGAGGCAGAACGTCCACAATGATGCACTTGGCCAAAAAGGGCGTATGCGTTTTTTCCTGAATATATTCAGGAAAAAACGCATACGCCCTTTTTGGCCAACCAAGCAAGCTTGCAAAGGAAATCTGCACTACAATGAAGTCTCACTTCCCCCCGGTCAAAAGGGCCATCTGAAAAAAGTGTAAAATCCAGAAAGGCAGGACAGGCCATGGAGAACTGGGAGCCTTGTTATGCTGATGGGCGGGATGTCAATTGCCAACAGCCACTCGGGAGAAGTGTATGGTGTTTCCTGAAACATCTAAAAAACAAAGCAACAGAGCCTAGGGCACTTCCACTTATGGTCCTATAGCTTAGGGAAATTAAAATCAAAAGACACAGCCACCCCAAAGGTTGGGACGGCTCTGTTTACAAGAACCTGGTTTACGGTACAAGTTCAATATCGCAGAAAGTGAAAAATGGATAAAGAAGTTGTGGTACTTACGTACAATGCAATATCACTCAGCAATGAAATCTATGTCATCAGGCCCGTAGCAGCATAATGAGTGGATTCAGGTACGATGATTCTAACTGAAATAAGTCACACAGGAAAAGAAACATCATAAGATATCACTAATACACGGAATGTAACCTTGGCTACACAGGAACTGAATTACAAAACAGAACAGGGTCTCAAATTTAGAAACCCAACTTATGCTTGCTTAAGGGGAAAGGTGAGTTGGGGTGCTGCATAAAACCAGAGATTGAAATGAGCACAGATAAAGTTCCTTAAGCCAAATATGGAATAGACAAGAGCTACTCCTTGCTCAACGAAATGGACTCAACACCCCATATTAAATGCCTAAGAGTGTACCTGACTAGGAAGTATCTTAAAACCTATGGATTGCTATGTCTCTGAAAGAGAATCAAGTGTGTGTACAGGGGCATAAACGCAGCAGTGATAGGATTGGAGAGGTTCGGTGAGCAAATGAAGACCCTTTGAAGTCATATTGCATGGTACCCATTCCACGGGTCTCAACTCTCCAGGTTTAAGGTATTCTTCCTTCAGCTAAAACATGCATGTGGAACCCAGAGTATGATCAACCGTGTGATCGGGAGACGTGTTCCAATATGTCTCAGTTTTCGTCCCCTGGTACTCGGGTGCAACATTCCAGACGCTTTACTAACACTCTCCCGACTTGGAGAGTCAGCGCCTTTAACCTCCTGATGGCCCAGTTTGCAATTTCTGCGGAAGATGAACAGGAATAGGGAGAACCAATGAGAGACTAGCTGGAGGTGTCTGGACGGGCAAATTTAACTCTCATTTCCCACCAGGAAGAGGAATTAACCAAAGGCTCAGCGTGCCGTGCCGGAACCAGATTAGGGCCTGAAGCCATCCTGCGGTGTTGCGGCCAGCTCACGAGAAAGCGAGTTGAAGAAAGGAGCTCAGGGGCACTGTAATTCACAAACCTGCAGAGTTATAAATGACAGCTATCGTCCAAAAATATACTGAAGTAAGGCTGCCAAGAGGACTTGAAAGCGGGGCAGAATTGCAGGAAACCGATTTCAGGAGGTAGACTGGAATTGCATTGAAAGCATAGGAAAAGAGGCAGAACGTCCACAATGATGCACTTGGCCAAAAAGGGCGTATGCGTTTTTTCCTGAATATATTCAGGAAAAAACGCATACGCCCTTTTTGGCCAACCAAGCAAGCTTGCAAAGGAAATCTGCACTACAATGAAGTCTCACTTCCCCCCGGTCAAAAGGGCAATTTGAAAAATGTGTAAAATCCAGAAAGGCAGGACAGGCCATGGAGAACTGGGAGCCTTGTTATGCTGATGGGCGGGATGTCAATTGCCAACAGCCACTCGGGAGAAGTGTATGGTGTTTCCTGAAACATCTAAAAAACAAAGCAACAGAGCCTAGGGCACTTCCACTTATGGTCCTATAGCTTAGGGAAATTAAAATCAAAAGACACAGCCACCCCAAAGGTTGGGACGGCTCTGTTTACAAGAACCTGGTTTACGGTACAAGTTCAATATCGCAGAAAGTGAAAAATGGATAAAGAAGTTGTGGTACTTACGTACAATGCAATATCACTCAGCAATGAAATCTATGTCATCAGGCCCGTAGCAGCATAATGAGTGGATTCAGGTACGATGATTCTAACTGAAATAAGTCACACAGGAAAAGAAACATCATAAGATATCACTAATACACGGAATGTAACCTTGGCTACACAGGAACTGAATTACAAAACAGAACAGGGTCTCAAATTTAGAAACCCAACTTATGCTTGCTTAAGGGGAAAGGTGAGTTGGGGTGCTGCATAAAACCAGAGATTGAAATGAGCACAGATAAAGTTCCTTAAGCCAAATATGGAATAGACAAGAGCTACTCCTTGCTCAACGAAATGGACTCAACACCCCATATTAAATGCCTAAGAGTGTACCTGACTAGGAAGTATCTTAAAACCTATGGATTGCTATGTCTCTGAAAGAGAATCAAGTGTGTGTACAGGGGCATAAACGCAGCAGTGATAGGATTGGAGAGGTTCGGTGAGCAAATGAAGACCCTTTGAAGTCATATTGCATGGTACCCATTCCACGGGTCTCAACTCTCCAGGTTTAAGGTATTCTTCCTTCAGCTAAAACATGCATGTGGAACCCAGAGTATGATCAACCGTGTGATCGGGAGACGTGTTCCAATATGTCTCAGTTTTCGTCCCCTGGTACTCGGGTGCAACATTCCAGACGCTTTACTAACACTCTCCCGACTTGGAGAGTCAGCGCCTTTAACCTCCTGATGGCCCAGTTTGCAATTTCTGCGGAAGATGAACAGGAATAGGGAGAACCAATGAGAGACTAGCTGGAGGTGTCTGGACGGGCAAATTTAACTCTCATTTCCCACCAGGAAGAGGAATTAACCAAAGGCTCAGCGTGCCGTGCCGGAACCAGATTAGGGCCTGAAGCCATCCTGCGGTGTTGCGGCCAGCTCACGAGAAAGCGAGTTGAAGAAAGGAGCTCAGGGGCACTGTAATTCACAAACCTGCAGAGTTATAAATGACAGCTATCGTCCAAAAATATACTGAAGTAAGGCTGCCAAGAGGACTTGAAAGCGGGGCAGAATTGCAGGAAACCGATTTCAGGAGGTAGACTGGAATTGCATTGAAAGCATAGGAAAAGAGGCAGAACGTCCACAATGATGCACTTGGCCAAAAAGGGCGTATGCGTTTTTTCCTGAATATATTCAGGAAAAAACGCATACGCCCTTTTTGGCCAACCAAGCAAGCTTGCAAAGGAAATCTGCACTACAATGAAGTCTCACTTCCCCCCGGTCAAAAGGGCCATCTGAAAAAAGTGTAAAATCCAGAAAGGCAGGACAGGCCATGGAGGACTGGGAGAATGTTATGCTGATGGGTGGGATGTCAATTGCCAACAGCCACTCGGGAGAAGTGTATGGTGTTTCCTGAAACATCTAAAAAACAAAGCAACAGAGCCTAGGGCACTTCCACTTATGGTCCTATAGCTTTGGGAAATTAAAATCAAAAGACACAGCCACCCCAAAGGTTGGGACGGCTCTGTTTACAAGAACCTGGTTTACGGTACAAGTTCAATATCGCAGAAAGTGAAAAATGGATAAAGAAGTTGTGGTACTTATGTACAATGCAGTATCACTCAGCAATGAAATCTATGTCATCAGGCCCGTAGCAGCATAATGAGTGGATTCAGGTACGATGATTCTAACTGAAATAAGTCACACAGGAAAAGAAACATCATAAGATATCACCAATACACGGAATGTAACCTTGGCTACACAGGAACTGAATTACAAAACAGAACAGGGTCTCAAATTTAGAAACCCAACTTATGCTTGCTTAAGGGGAAAGGTGAGTTGGGGTGCTGCATAAAACCAGAGATTGAAATGAGCACAGATAAAGTTCCTTAAGCCAAATATGGAATAGACAAGAGCTACTCCTTGCTCAACGAAATGGACTCAACACCCCATATTAAATGCCTAAGAGTGTACCTGACTAGGAAGTATCTTAAAACCTATGGATTGCTATGTCTCTGAAAGAGAATCAAGTGTGTGTACAGGGGCATAAACGCAGCAGTGATAGGACTGGAGAGGTTCGGTGAGCAAATGAAGACCCTTTGAAGTCATATTGCATGGTACCCATTCCACGGGTCTCAACTCTCCAGGTTTAAGGTATTCTTCCTTCAGCTAAAACATGCATGTGGAACCCAGAGTATGATCAACCGTGTGATCGGGAGACGTGTTCCAATATGTCTCAGTTTTCGTCCCCTGGTACTCGGGTGCAACATTCCAGACGCTTTACTAACACTCTCCCGACTTTGAGAGTCAGCGCCTTTAACCTCCTGATGGCCCAGTTTGCAATTTCTGCGGAAGATGAACAGGAATAGGGAGAACGAATGAGAGACTAGCTGGAGGTGTCTGGACGGGCAAATTTAACTCTCATTTCCCACCAGGAAGAGGAATTAACCAAAGGCTCAGCGTGCCGTGCCGGAACCAGATTAGGGCCTGAAGCCATCCTGCGGTGTTGCGGCCAGCTCACGAGAAAGTGAGTTGAAGAAAGGAGCTCAGGGACACTGTAATTCACAAACCTGCAGAGTTATAAATGACAGGTATCGTCCAAAAATATACTGAAGTAAGGCTGCCAAGAGGACTTGAACTTGGGGCAGACTTGCAGGAAAAGAAAGTGTAAAATCCAGAAAGGCAGGACAGGCCATGGAGAACTGGGAGCCTTGTTATGCTGATGGGCGGGATATCAATTGCCAACAGCCACTCGGGAGAAGTGTATGGTGTTTCCTGAAACATCTAAAAAACAAAGCAACAGAGCCTAGGGCACTTCCACTTATGGTCCTATAGCTTAGGGAAATTAAAATCAAAAGACACAGCCACCCCAAAGGTTGGGACGGCTCTGTTTGCAAGAACCTGTTTTACGGTACAAGTTCAATATCACAGAAAGTGAAAAATGGATAAAGAAGTTGTGGTACTTACGTACAATGCAGTATCACTCAGCAATGAAATCTATGTCATCAGGCCCGTAGCAACATAATGAGTGGATTCAGGTACGATGATTCTAACTGAAATAAGTCACACAGGAAAAGAAACATCATAAGATATCACTAATACACGGAATGTAACCTTGGCTACACAGGAACTGAATTACAAAACAGAACAGGGTCTCAAATTTAGAAAACCAACTTATGCTTGCTTAAGGGGAAAGGTGAGTTGGGGTGCTGCATAAAACCAGAGATTGAAATGAGCACAGATAAAGTTCCTTAAGCCAAATATGGAATAGACAAGAGCTACTCCTTGCTCAACGAAATGGACTCAACACCCCATATTAAATGCCTAAGAGTGTACCTGACTAGGAAGTATCTTAAAACCTATGGATTGCTATGTCTCTGAAAGAGAATCAAGTGTGTGTACAGGGGCATAAACGCAGCAGTGATAGGACTGGAGAGGTTCGGTGAGCAAATGAAGACCCTTTGAAGTCATATTGCATGGTACCCATTCCACGGGTCTCAACTCTCCAGGTTTAAGGTATTCTTCCTTCAGCTAAAACATGCATGTGGAACCCAGAGTATGATCAACCGTGTGATCGGGAGACGTGTTCCAATATGTCTCAGTTTTCGTCCCCTGGTACTCGGGTGCAACATTCCAGACGCTTTACTAACACTCTCCCGACTTGGAGAGTCAGTGCCTTTAACCTCCTGTTTGGCCCAGTTTGCAATTTCTGCGGAAGATGAACAGGAATAGGTAGAACCAATGAGAGACTAGCTGGAGGTGTCTGGACGGGCAAATTTAACTCTCATTTCCCACCAGGAAGAGGAATTAACCAAAGGCTCAGCGTGCCGTGCCGGAACCAGATTAGGGCCTGAAGCCATCCTGCGGTGTTGCGGCCAGCTCACGAGAAAGCGAGTTGAAGAAAGGAGCTCAGGGGCACTGTAATTCACAAACCTGCAGAGTTATAAATGACAGCTATCATCCAAAAATATACTGAAGTAAGGCTGCCAAGAGGACTTCAACTTGGGGCAGACTTGCAGGAAACCGATTTCAGGAGGTAGACTGGAATTGCATTTAAAGCATAGGAAAAGAGGCAGAACGTCCACAATGATGCACTTGGCCAAAAAGGGCGTATGCGTTTTTTCCTGAATATATTCAAGAAAAAACGCATACGCCCTTTTTGGCCAACCAAGCAAGCTTGCAAAGGAAATCTGCACTACAATGAAGTCTCACTTCCCCCCGGTCAAAAGGGCCATCTGAAAAAAGTGTAAAATCCAGAAAGGCAGGACAGGCCATGGAGGACTGGGAGAATGTTATTCTGATGGGTGGGATGTCAATTGCCAACAGCCACTCGGGAGAAGTGTATGGTGTTTCCTGAAACATCTAAAAAACAAAGCAACAGAGCCTAGGGCACTTCCACTTATGGTCCTATAGCTTTGGGAAATTAAAATCAAAAGACACAGCCACCCCAAAGGTTGGGACGGCTCTGTTTACAAGAACCTGGTTTACGGTACAAGTTCAATATCGCAGAAAGTGAAAAATGGATAAAGAAGTTGTGGTACTTACGTACAATGCAGTATCACTCAGCAATGAAATCTATGTCATCAGGCCCGTAGCAGCATAATGAGTGGATTCAGGTACGATGATTCTAACTGAAATAAGTCACACAGGAAAAGAAACATCATAAGATATCACCAATACACGGAATGTCACCTTGGCTACACAGGAACTGAATTACAAAACAGAACAGGGTCTCAAATTTAGAAACCCAACTTATGCTTGCTTAAGGGGAAAGGTGAGTTGGGGTGCTGCATAAAACCAGAGATTGAAATGAGCACAGATAAAGTTCCTTAAGCCAAATATGGAATAGACAAGAGCTACTCCTTGCTCAACGAAATGGACTCAACACCCCATATTAAATGCCTAAGGGTGTACCTGACTAGGAAGTATCTTAAAACCTATGGATTGCTATGTCTCTGAAAGAGAATCAAGTGTGTGTACAGGGGCATAAACGCAGCAGTGATAGGATTGGAGAGGTTCGGTGAGCAAATGAAGACCCTTTGAAGTCATATTGCATGGTACCCATTCCACGGGTCTCAACTCTCCAGGTTTAAGGTATTCTTCCTTCAGCTAAAACATGCATGTGGAACCCAGAGTATGATCAACCGTGTGATCGGGAGACGTGTTCCAATATGTGTCAGTTTTCGTCCCCTGGTACTCGGGTGCAACATTCCAGACGCTTTACTAACACTCTCCCGACTTGGAGAGTCAGTGCCTTTAACCTCCTGTTTGGCCCAGTTTGCAATTTCTGCGGAAGATGAACAGGAATAGGGAGAACCAATGACAGACTAGCTGGAGGTGTCTGGACGGGCAAATTTAACTCTCATTTCCCACCAGGAAGAGGAATTAACCAAAGGCTCAGCGTGCCGTGCCGGAACCAGATTAGGGCCTGAAGCCATCCTGCGGTGTTGCGGCCAGCTCACGAGAAAGCGAGTTGAAGAAAGGAGCTCAGGGGCACTGTAATTCACAAACCTGCAGAGTTATAAATGACAGCTATCGTCCAAAAATATACTGAAGTAAGGCTGCCAAGAGGACTTGAAAGCGGGGCAGAATTGCAGGAAACCGATTTCAGGAGGTAGACTGGAATTGCATTTAAAGCATAGGAAAAGAGGCAGAACGTCCACAATGATGCACTTGGCCAAAAAGGGCGTATGCGTTTTTTCCTGAATATATTCAGGAAAAAACGCATACGCCCTTTTTGGCCAACCAAGCAAGCTTGCAAAGGAAATCTGCACTACAATGAAGTCTCACTTCCCCCCGGTCAAAAGGGGCATCTGAAAAAAGTGTAAAATCCAGAAAGGCAGGACAGGCCATGGAGAACTGGGAGCCTTGTTATGCTGATGGGCGGGATGTAAATTGCCAACAGCCACTCGGGAGAAGTGTATGGTGTTTCCTGAAACATCTAAAAAACAAAGCAACAGAGCCTAGGGCACTTCCACTTATGGTCCTATAGCTTAGGGAAATTAAAATCAAAAGACATAGCCACCCCAAATGTTGGGACGGCTCTGTTTACAAGAACCTGGTTTACGGTACAAGTTCAATATCGCAGAAAGTGAAAAATGGATAAAGAAGTTGTGGTACTTACGTACAATGCAGTATCACTCAGCAATGAAATCTATGTCATCAGGCCCGTAGCAGCATAATGAGTGGATTCAGGTACGATGATTCTAACTGAAATAAGTCACACAGAAAAAGAAACATCATAAGATATCACTAATACACGGAATGTAACCTTGGCTACACAGGATCTGAATTACAAAACAGAACAGTGTCTCAAATTTAGAAACCCAACTTATGCTTGCTTAAGGGGAAAGGTGAGTTGGGGTGCTGCATAAAACCAGAGATTGAAATGAGCACAGATAAAGTTCCTTAAGCCAAATATGGAATAGACAAGAGCTACTCCTTGCTCAACGAAATGGACTCAACACCCCATATTAAATGCCTAAGAGTGTACCTGACTAGGAAGTATCTTAAAACCTATGGATTGCTATGTCTCTGAAAGAGAATCAAGTGTGTGTACAGGGGCATAAACGCAGCAGTGATAGGACTGGAGAGGTTCGGTGAGCAAATGAAGACCCTTTGAAGTCATATTGCATGGTACCCATTCCACGGGTCTCAACTCTCCAGGTTTAAGGTATTCTTCCTTCAGCTAAAACATGCATGTGGAACCCAGAGTATGATCAACCGTGTGATCGGGAGACGTGTTCCAATATGTCTCAGTTTTCGTCCCCTGGTACTCGGGTGCAACATTCCAGACGCTTTACTAACACTCTCCCGACTTGGAGAATCAGCGCCTTTAACCTCCTGTTTGGCCCAGTTTGCAATTTCTGCGGAAGATGAACAGGAATAGGGAGAACCAATGAGAGACTAGCTGGAGGTGTCTGGACGGGCAAATTTAACTCTCATTTCCCACCAGGAAGAGGAATACATTCCGTGTATACATTCCGTGTATTAGTGATATCTTATGATGTTTCTTTTCCTGTGTGACTTATTTCAGTTAGAATCATCGTACCTGAATCCACTCATTATGCTGCTACGGGCCTGATGACATAGATTTCATTGCTGAGTGATATTGCATTGTACGTAAGTACCACAACTTCTTTATCCATTTTTCACTTTCTGCGATATTGAACTTGTACCGTAAACCAGGTTCTTGTAAACAGAGCCGTCCCAACCTTTGGGGTGGCTGTGTCTCTTTTGATTTTGATTTCCCTAAGCTATAGGACCATAAGTGGAAGTGCCCTAGGCTCTGTTGCTTTGTTTTTTAGATGTTTCAGGAAACACCATACACTTCTCCCGAGTGGCTGTTGGCAATTGATATCCCGCCCATCAGCATAACAAGGCTCCCAGTTCTCCATGGCCTGTCCTGCCTTTCTGGATTTTACACTTTTTTCAGATGGCCCTTTTGACCGGGGGGAAGTGAGACTTCATTGTAGTGCAGATTTCCTTTGCAAGCTTGCTTGGTTGGCCAAAAAGGGCGTATGCGTTTTTTCCTGAATATATTCAGGAAAAAACGCATACGCCCTTTTTGGCCAAGTGCATCATTGTGGACGTTCTGCCTCTTTTCCTATGCTTTCAATGCAATTCCAATCTACCTCCTATGGATTGCTATGTCTCTGAAAGAGAATCACGTGTGTGTACAGGGGCATAAACGCAGCAGTGATAGGACTGGAGAGGTTCGGTGAGCAAATGAAGACCCTTTGAAGTCATATTGCATGGTACCCATTCCACGGGTCTCAACTCTCCAGGTTTAAGGTATTCTTCCTTCAGCTAAAACATGCATGTGGAACCCAGAGTATGATCAACCGTGTGATCGGGAGACGTGTTCCAATATGTCTCAGTTTTCGTCCCCTGGTACTCGGGTGCAACATTCCAGACGCTTTACTAACACTCTCCCGACTTTGAGAGTCAGCGCCTTTAACCTCCTGATGGCCCAGTTTGCAATTTCTGCGGAAGATGAACAGGAATAGGGAGAACCAATGAGAGACTAGCTGGAGGTGTCTGGACGGGCAAATTTAACTCTCATTTCCCACCAGGAAGAGGAATTAACCAAAGGCTCAGCATGCCGTGCCGGAACCAGATTAGGGCCTGAAGCCATCCTGCGTTGTTGCGGCCAGCTCACGAGAAAGCGAGTTGAAGAAAGGAGCTCAGGGGCACTGTAATTCACAAACCTGCAGAGTTATAAATGACAGGTATCGTCCAAAAATATACTGAAGTAAGGCTGCCAAGAGGACTTGAAAGCGGGGCAGACTTGCAGGAAACCGATTTCAGGAGGTAGACTGGAATTGCATTTAAAGCATAGGAAAAGAGGCAGAACGTCCACAATGATGCACTTGGCCAAAAAGGGCGTATGCGTTTTTTCCTGAATATATTCAGGAAAAAACGCATACGCCCTTTTTGGCCAACCAAGCAAGCTTGCAAAGGAAATCTGCACTACAATGAAGTCTCACTTCCCCCCGGTCAAAAGGGCCATCTGAAAAAAGTGTAAAATCCAGAAAGGCAGGACAGGCCATGGAGGACTGGGAGAATGTTATGCTGATGGGTGGGATGTAAATTGCCAACAGCCACTCGGGAGAAGTGTATGGTGTTTCCTGAAACATCTAAAAAACAAAGCAACAGAGCCTAGGGCACTTCCACTTATGGTCCTATAGCTTAGGGAAATTAAAATCAAAAGACACAGCCACCCCAAAGGTTGGGACGGCTCTGTTTGCAAGAACCTGGTTTACGGTACAAGTTCAATATCACAGAAAGTGAAAAATGGATAAAGAAGTTGTGGTACTTACGTACAATGCAGTATCACTCAGCAATGAAATCTATGTCATCAGGCCCGTAGCAACATAATGAGTGGATTCAGGTATGATGATTCTAACTGAAATAAGTCACACAGGAAAAGAAACATCATAAGATATCACTAATACACGGAATGTAACCTTGGCTACACAGGAACTGAATTACAAAACAGAACAGGGTCTCAAATTTAGAAAACCAACTTATGCTTGCTTAAGGGGAAAGGTGAGTTGGGGTGCTGCATAAAACCAGAGATTGAAATGAGCACAGATAAAGTTCCTTAAGCCAAATATGGAATAGACAAGAGCTACTCCTTGCTCAACGAAATGGACTCAACACCCCATATTAAATGCCTAAGAGTGTACCTGACTAGGAAGTATCTTAAAACCTATGGATTGCTATGTCTCTGAAAGAGAATCAAGTGTGTGTACAGGGGCATAAACGCAGCAGTGATAGGATTGGAGAGGTTCGGTGAGCAAATGAAGACCCTTTGAAGTCATATTGCATGGTACCCATTCCACGGGTCTCAACTCTCCAGGTTTAAGGTATTCTTCCTTCAGCTAAAACATGCATGTGGAACCCAGAGTATGATCAACCGTGTGATCGGGAGACGTGTTCCAATATGTGTCAGTTTTCGTCCCCTGGTACTCGGGTGCAACATTCCAGACGCTTTACTAACACTCTCCCGACTTGGAGAGTCAGTGCCTTTAACCTCCTGTTTGGCCCAGTTTGCAATTTCTGCGGAAGATGAACAGGAATAGGGAGAACCAATGAGAGACTAGCTGGAGGTGTCTGGACGGGCAAATTTAACTCTCATTTCCCACCAGGAAGAGGAATTAACCAAAGGCTCAGCGTGCCGTGCCGGAACCAGATTAGGGCCTGAAGCCATCCTGCGGTGTTGCGGCCAGCTCACGAGAAAGCGAGTTGAAGAAAGGAGCTCAGGGGCACTGTAATTCACAAACCTGCAGAGTTATAAATGACAGCTATCATCCAAAAATATACTGAAGTAAGGCTGCCAAGAGGACTTCAACTTGGGGCAGACTTGCAGGAAACCGATTTCAGGAGGTAGACTGGAATTGCATTTAAAGCATAGGAAAAGAGGCAGAACGTCCACAAAGATGCACTTGGCCAAAAAGGGCGTATGCGTTTTTTCCTGAATATATTCAAGAAAAAACGCATACGCCCTTTTTGGCCAACCAAGCAAGCTTGCAAAGGAAATCTGCACTACAATGAAGTCTCACTTCCCCCCGGTCAAAAGGGCCATCTGAAAAAAGTGTAAAATCCAGAAAGGCAGGACAGGCCATGGAGGACTGGGAGAATGTTATGCTGATGGGTGGGATGTCAATTGCCAACAGCCACTCGGGAGAAGTGTATGGTGTTTCCTGAAACATCTAAAAAACAAAGCAACAGAGCCTAGGGCACTTCCACTTATGGTCCTATAGCTTTGGGAAATTAAAATCAAAAGACACAGCCACCCCAAAGGTTGGGACGGCTCTGTTTACAAGAACCTGGTTTACGGTACAAGTTCAATATCGCAGAAAGTGAAAAATGGATAAAGAAGTTGTGGTACTTACGTACAATGCAGTATCACTCAGCAATGAAATCTATGTCATCAGGCCCGTAGCAGCATAATGAGTGGATTCAGGTACGATGATTCTAACTGAAATAAGTCACACAGGAAAAGAAACATCATAAGATATCACCAATACACGGAATGTAACCTTGGCTACACAGGAACTGAATTACAAAACAGAACAGGGTCTCAAATTTAGAAACCCAACTTATGCTTGCTTAAGGGGAAAGGTGAGTTGGGGTGCTGCATAAAACCAGAGATTGAAATGAGCACAGATAAAGTTCCTTAGGCCAAATATGGAATAGACAAGAGCTACTCCTTGCTCAACGAAATGGACTCAACACCCCATGTTAAATGCCTAAGAGTGTACCTGACTAGGAAGTATCTTAAAACCTATGGATTGCTATGTCTCTGAAAGAGAATCAAGTGTGTGTACAGGGGCATAAACGCAGCAGTGATAGGATTGGAGAGGTTCGGTGAGCAAATGAAGACCCTTTGAAGTCATATTGCATGGTACCCATTCCACGGGTCTCAACTCTCCAGGTTTAAGGTATTCTTCCTTCAGCTAAAACATGCATGTGGAACCCAGAGTATGATCAACCGTGTGATCGGGAGACGTGTTCCAATATGTCTCAGTTTTCGTCCCCTGGTACTCGGGTGCAACATTCCAGACGCTTTACTAACACTCTCCCGACTTGGAGAGTCAGTGCCTTTAACCTCCTGTTTGGCCCAGTTTGCAATTTCTGCGGAAGATGAACAGGAATAGGGAGAACCAATGAGAGACTAGCTGGAGGTGTCTGGACGGGCAAATTTAACTCTCATTTCCCACCAGGAAGAGGAATTAACCAAAGGCTCAGCGTGCCGTGCCGGAACCAGATTAGGGCCTGAAGCCATCCTGCGGTGTTGCGGCCAGCTCACGAGAAAGCGAGTTGAAGAAAGGAGCTCAGGGGCACTGTAATTCACAAACCTGCAGAGTTATAAATGACAGCTATCGTCCAAAAATATACTGAAGTAAGGCTGCCAAGAGGACTTGAAAGCGGGGCAGAATTGCAGGAAACCGATTTCAGGAGGTAGACTGGAATTGCATTTAAAGCATAGGAAAAGAGGCAGAACGTCCACAATGATGCACTTGGCCAAAAAGGGCGTATGCGTTTTTTCCTGAATATATTCAGGAAAAAACGCATACGCCCTTTTTGGCCAACCAAGCAAGCTTGCAAAAGGAAATCTGCACTACAATGAAGTCTCACTTCCCCCCGGTCAAAAGGGCCATCTGAAAAAAGTGTAAATCCAGAAAGGCAGGACAGGCCATGGAGAACTGGGAGCCTTGTTATGCTGATGGGCGGGATGTAAATTGCCAACAGCCACTCGGGAGAAGTGTATGGTGTTTCCTGAAACATCTAAAAAACAAAGCAACAGAGCCTAGGGCACTTCCACTTATGGTCCTATAGCTTAGGGAAATTAAAATCAAAAGACATAGCCACCCCAAATGTTGGGACGGCTCTGTTTACAAGAACCTGGTTTACGGTACAAGTTCAATATCGCAGAAAGTGAAAAATGGATAAAGAAGTTGTGGTACTTACGTACAATGCAGTATCACTCAGCAATGAAATCTATGTCATCAGGCCCGTAGCAGCATAATGAGTGGATTCAGGTACGATGATTCTAACTGAAATAAGTCACACAGAAAAAGAAACATCATAAGATATCACTAATACACGGAATGTAACCTTGGCTACACAGGAACTGAATTACAAAACAGAACAGTGTCTCAAATTTAGAAACCCAACTTATGCTTGCTTAAGGGGAAAGGTGAGTTGGGGTGCTGCATAAAACCAGAGATTGAAATGAGCACAGATAAAGTTCCTTAAGCCAAATATGGAATAGACAAGAGCTACTCCTTGCTCAACGAAATGGACTCAACACCCCATATTAAATGCCTAAGAGTGTACCTGACTAGGAAGTATCTTAAAACCTATGGATTGCTATGTCTCTGAGAGAGAATCAAGTGTGTGTACAGGGGCATAAACGCAGCAGTGATAGGATTGGAGAGGTTCGGTGAGCAAATGAAGACCCTTTGAAGTCATATTGCATGGTACCCATTCCACGGGTCTCAACTCTCCAGGTTTAAGGTATTCTTCCTTCAGCTAAAACATGCATGTGGAACCCAGAGTATGATCAACCATGTGATCGGGAGACGTGTTCCAATATGTGTCAGTTTTCGTCCCCTGGTACTCGGGTGCAACATTCCAGACGCTTTACTAACACTCTCCCGACTTGGAGAGTCAGTGCCTTTAACCTCCTGTTTGGCCCAGTTTGCAATTTCTGCGGAAGATGAACAGGAATAGGGAGAACCAATGACAGACTAGCTGGAGGTGTCTGGACGGGCAAATTTAACTCTCATTTCCCACCAGGAAGAGGAATTAACCAAAGGCTCAGCGTGCCGTGCCGGAACCAGATTAGGGCCTGAAGCCATCCTGCGGTGTTGCGGCCAGCTCACGAGAAAGCGAGTTGAAGAAAGGAGCTCAGGGGCACTGTAATTCACAAACCTGCAGAGTTATAAATGACAGCTATCGTCCAAAAATATACTGAAGTAAGGCTGCCAAGAGGACTTGAAAGCGGGGCAGAATTGCAGGAAACCGATTTCAGGAGGTAGACTGGAATTGCATTGAAAGCATAGGAAAAGAGGCAGAACGTCCACAATGATGCACTTGGCCAAAAAGGGCGTATGCGTTTTTTCCTGAATATATTCAGGAAAAAACGCATACGCCCTTTTTGGCCAACCAAGCAAGCTTGCAAAGGAAATCTGCACTACAATGAAGTCTCACTTCCCCCCGGTCAAAAGGGCCATCTGAAAAAAGTGTAAAATCCAGAAAGGCAGGACAGGCCATGGAGAACTGGGAGCCTTGTTATGCTGATGGGCGGGATATCAATTGCCAACAGCCACTCGGGAGAAATGTATGGTGTTTCCTGAAACATCTAAAAAACAAAGCAACAGAGCCTAGGGCACTTCCACTTATGGTCCTATAGCTTAGGGAAATTAAAATCAAAAGACATAGCCACCCCAAATGTTGGGACGGCTCTGTTTACAAGAACCTGGTTTACGGTACAAGTTCAATATCGCAGAAAGTGAAAAATGGATAAAGAAGTTGTGGTACTTACGTACAATGCAGTATCACTCAGCAATGAAATCTATGTCATCAGGCCCGTAGCAGCATAATGAGTGGATTCAGGTACGATGATTCTAACTGAAATAAGTCACACAGAAAAAGAAACATCATAAGATATCACTAATACACGGAATGTAACCTTGGCTACACAGGAACTGAATTACAAAACAGAACAGTGTCTCAAATTTAGAAACCCAACTTATGCTTGCTTAAGGGGAAAGGTGAGTTGGGGTGCTGCATAAAACCAGAGATTGAAATGAGCACAGATAAAGTTCCTTAAGCCAAATATGGAATAGACAAGAGCTACTCCTTGCTCAACGAAATGGACTCAACACCCCATATTAAATGCCTAAGAGTGTACCTGACTAGGAAGTATCTTAAAACCTATGGATTGCTATGTCTCTGAGAGAGAATCAAGTGTGTGTACAGGGGCATAAACGCAGCAGTGATAGGATTGGAGAGGTTCGGTGAGCAAATGAAGACCCTTTGAAGTCATATTGCATGGTACCCATTCCACGGGTCTCAACTCTCCAGGTTTAAGGTATTCTTCCTTCAGCTAAAACATGCATGTGGAACCCAGAGTATGATCAACCATGTGATCGGGAGACGTGTTCCAATATGTGTCAGTTTTCGTCCCCTGGTACTCGGGTGCAACATTCCAGACGCTTTACTAACACTCTCCCGACTTGGAGAGTCAGTGCCTTTAACCTCCTGTTTGGCCCAGTTTGCAATTTCTGCGGAAGATGAACAGGAATAGGGAGAACCAATGACAGACTAGCTGGAGGTGTCTGGACGGGCAAATTTAACTCTCATTTCCCACCAGGAAGAGGAATTAACCAAAGGCTCAGCGTGCCGTGCCGGAACCAGATTAGGGCCTGAAGCCATCCTGCGGTGTTGCGGCCAGCTCACGAGAAAGCGAGTTGAAGAAAGGAGCTCAGGGGCACTGTAATTCACAAACCTGCAGAGTTATAAATGACAGCTATCGTCCAAAAATATACTGAAGTAAGGCTGCCAAGAGGACTTGAAAGCGGGGCAGAATTGCAGGAAACCGATTTCAGGAGGTAGACTGGAATTGCATTGAAAGCATAGGAAAAGAGGCAGAACGTCCACAATGATGCACTTGGCCAAAAAGGGCGTATGCGTTTTTTCCTGAATATATTCAGGAAAAAACGCATACGCCCTTTTTGGCCAACCAAGCAAGCTTGCAAAGGAAATCTGCACTACAATGAAGTCTCACTTCCCCCCGGTCAAAAGGGCCATCTGAAAAAAGTGTAAAATCCAGAAAGGCAGGACAGGCCATGGAGAACTGGGAGCCTTGTTATGCTGATGGGCGGGATATCAATTGCCAACAGCCACTCGGGAGAAATGTATGGTGTTTCCTGAAACATCTAAAAAACAAAGCAACAGAGCCTAGGGCACTTCCACTTATGGTCCTATAGCTTAGGGAAATTAAAATCAAAAGACACAGCCACCCCAAAGGTTGGGACGGCTCTGTTTACAAGAACCTGGTTTACGGTACAAGTTCAATATCGCAGAAAGTGAAAAATGGATAAAGAAGTTGTGGTACTTACGTACAATGCAATATCACTCAGCAATGAAATCTATGTCATCAGGCCCGTAGCAGCATAATGAGTGGATTCAGGTACGATGATTCTAACTGAAATAAGTCACACAGGAAAAGAAACATCATAAGATATCACTAATACACGGAATGTAACCTTGGCTACACAGGAACTGAATTACAAAACAGAACAGGGTCTCAAATTTAGAAACCCAACTTATGCTTGCTTAAGGGGAAAGGTGAGTTGGGGTGCTGCATAAAACCAGAGATTGAAATGAGCACAGATAAAGTTCCTTAAGCCAAATATGGAATAGACAAGAGCTACTCCTTGCTCAAGGAAATGGACTCAACACCCCATATTAAATGCCTAAGAGTGTACCTGACTAGGAAGTATCTTAAAACCTATGGATTGCTATGTCTCTGAAAGAGAATCAAGTGTGTGTACAGGGGCATAAACGCAGCAGTGATAGGACTGGAGAGGTTCGGTGAGCAAATGAAGACCCTTTGAAGTCATATTGCATGGTACCCATTCCACGGGTCTCAACTCTCCAGGTTTAAGGTATTCTTCCTTCAGCTAAAACATGCATGTGGAACCCAGAGTATGATCAACCGTGTGATCGGGAGACGTGTTCCAATATGTCTCAGTTTTCGTCCCCTGGTACTCGGGTGCAACATTCCAGACGCTTTACTAACACTCTCCCGACTTTGAGAGTCAGCGCCTTTAACCTCCTGATGGCCCAGTTTGCAATTTCTGCGGAAGATGAACAGGAATAGGGAGAACGAATGAGAGACTAGCTGGAGGTGTCTGGACGGGCAAATTTAACTCTCATTTCCCACCAGGAAGAGGAATTAACCAAAGGCTCAGCGTGCCGTGCCGGAACCAGATTAGGGCCTGAAGCCATCCTGCGGTGTTGCGGCCAGCTCACGAGAAAGCGAGTTGAAGAAAGGAGCTCAGGGACACTGTAATTCACAAACCTGCAGAGTTATAAATGACAGGTATCGTCCAAAAATATACTGAAGTAAGGCTGCCAAGAGGACTTCAACTTGGGGCAGACTTGCAGGAAACCGATTTCAGGAGGTAGACTGGAATTGCATTTAAAGCATAGGAAAAGAGGCAGAACGTCCACAATGATGCACTTGGCCAAAAAGGGCGTATGCGTTTTTTCCTGAATATATTCAAGAAAAAACGCATACGCCCTTTTTGGCCAACCAAGCAAGCTTACAAAGGAAATCTGCACTACAATGAAGTCTCACTTCCCCCCGGTCAAAAGGGCCATCTGAAAAAAGTGTAAAATCCAGAAAGGCAGGACAGGCCATGGAGGACTGGGAGAATGTTATGCTGATGGGTGGGATGTCAATTGCCAACAGCCACTCGGGAGAAGTGTATGGTGTTTCCTGAAACATCTAAAAAACAAAGCAACAGAGCCTAGGGCACTTCCACTTATGGTCCTATAGCTTTGGGAAATTAAAATCAAAAGACACAGCCACCCCAAAGGTTGGGACGGCTCTGTTTACAAGAACCTGGTTTACGGTACAAGTTCAATATCGCAGAAAGTGAAAAATGGATAAAGAAGTTGTGGTACTTACGTACAATGCAGTATCACTCAGCAATGAAATCTATGTCATCAGGCCCGTAGCAGCATAATGAGTGGATTCAGGTACGATGATTCTAACTGAAATAAGTCACACAGGAAAAGAAACATCATAAGATATCACCAATACACGGAATGTAACCTTGGCTACACAGGAACTGAATTACAAAACAGAACAGGGTCTCAAATTTAGAAACCCAACTTATGCTTGCTTAAGGGGAAAGGTGAGTTGGGGTGCTGCATAAAACCAGAGATTGAAATGAGCACAGATAAAGTTCCTTAAGCCAAATATGGAATAGACAAGAGCTACTCCTTGCTCAACGAAATGGACTCAACACCCCATATTAAATGCCTAAGAGTGTACCTGACTAGGAAGTATCTTAAAACCTATGGATTGCTATGTCTCTGAAAGAGAATCAAGTGTGTGTACAGGGGCATAAACGCAGCAGTGATAGGATTGGAGAGGTTCGGTGAGCAAATGAAGACCCTTTGAAGTCATATTGCATGGTACCCATTCCACGGGTCTCAACTCTCCAGGTTTAAGGTATTCTTCCTTCAGCTAAAACATGCATGTGGAACCCAGAGTATGATCAACCGTGTGATCGGGAGACGTGTTCCAATATGTGTCAGTTTTCGTCCCCTGGTACTCGGGTGCAACATTCCAGACGCTTTACTAACACTCTCCCGACTTGGAGAGTCAGTGCCTTTAACCTCCTGTTTGGCCCAGTTTGCAATTTCTGCGGAAGATGAACAGGAATAGGGAGAACCAATGAGAGACTAGCTGGAGGTGTCTGGACGGGCAAATTTAACTCTCATTTCCCACCAGGAAGAGGAATTAACCAAAGGCTCAGCGTGCCGTGCCGGAACCAGATTAGGGCCTGAAGCCATCCTGCGGTGTTGCGGCCAGCTCACGAGAAAGCGAGTTGAAGAAAGGAGCTCAGGGGCACTGTAATTCACAAACCTGCAGAGTTATAAATGACAGCTATCGTCCAAAAATATACTGAAGTAAGGCTGCCAAGAGGACTTGAAAGCGGGGCAGAATTGCAGGAAACCGATTTCAGGAGGTAGACTGGAATTGCATTGAAAGCATAGGAAAAGAGGCAGAACGTCCACAATGATGCACTTGGCCAAAAAGGGCGTATGCGTTTTTTCCTGAATATATTCAGGAAAAAACGCATACGCCCTTTTTGGCCAACCAAGCAAGCTTGCAAAGGAAATCTGCACTACAATGAAGTCTCACTTCCCCCCGGTCAAAAGGGCCATCTGAAAAAAGTGTAAAATCCAGAAAGGCAGGACAGGCCATGGAGAACTGGGAGCCTTGTTATGCTGATGGGCGGGATGTAAATTGCCAACAGCCACTCGGGAGAAGTGTATGGTGTTTCCTGAAACATCTAAAAAACAAAGCAACAGAGCCTAGGGCACTTCCACTTATGGTCCTATAGCTTAGGGAAATTAAAATCAAAAAGACACAGCCACCCCAAAGGTTGGGACGGCTCTGTTTACAAGAACCTGGTTTACGGTACAAGTTCAATATCGCAGAAAGTGAAAAATGGATAAAGAAGTTGTGGTACTTACGTACAATGCAGTATCACTCAGCAAGGAAATCTATGTCATCAGGCCCGTAGCAGCATAATGAGTGGATTCAGGTACGATGATTCTAACTGAAATAAGTCACACAGGAAAAGAAACATCATAAGATATCACTAATACACGGAATGTAACCTTGGCTACACAGGAACTGAATTACAAAACAGAACAGGGTCTCAAATTTAGAAACCCAACTTATGCTTGCTTAAGGGGAAAGGTGAGTTGGGGTGCTGCATAAAACCAGAGATTGAAATGAGCACAGATAAAGTTCCTTAAGCCAAATATGGAATAGACAAGAGCTACTCCTTGCTCAACGAAATGGACTCAACACCCCATATTAAATGCCTAAGAGTGTACCTGACTAGGAAGTATCTTAAAACCTATGGATTGCTATGTCTCTGAAAGAGAATCAAGCGTGTGTACAGGGGCATAAACGCAGCAGTGATAGGATTGGAGAGGTTCGGTGAGCAAATGAAGACCCTTTGAAGTCATATTGCATGGTACCCATTCCACGGGTCTCAACTCTCCAGGTTTAAGGTATTCTTCCTTCAGCTAAAACATGCATGTGGAACCCAGAGTATGATCAACCGTGTGATCGGGAGACGTGTTCCAATATGTCTCAGTTTTCGTCCCCTGGTACTCGGGTGCAACATTCCAGACGCTTTACTAACACTCTCCCGACTTGGAGAGTCAGTGCCTTTAACCTCCTGTTTGGCCCAGTTTGCAATTTCTGCGGAAGATGAACAGGAATAGGGAGAACCAATGAGAGACTAGCTGGAGGTGTCTGGACGGGCAAATTTAACTCTCATTTCCCACCAGGAAGAGGAATTAACCAAAGGCTCAGCGTGCCGTGCCGGAACCAGATTAGGGCCTGAAGCCATCCTGCGGTGTTGCGGCCAGCTCACGAGAAAGCGAGTTGAAGAAAGGAGCTCAGGGGCACTGTAATTCACAAACCTGCAGAGTTATAAATGACAGCTATCGTCCAAAAATATACTGAAGTAAGGCTGCCAAGAGGACTTGAAAGCGGGGCAGAATTGCAGGAAACCGATTTCAGGAGGTAGACTGGAATTGCATTGAAAGCATAGGAAAAGAGGCAGAACGTCCACAATGATGCACTTGGCCAAAAAGGGCGTATGCGTTTTTTCCTGAATATATTCAGGAAAAAACGCATACGCCCTTTTTGGCCAACCAAGCAAGCTTGCAAAGGAAATCTGCACTACAATGAAGTCTCACTTCCCCCCGGTCAAAAGGGCCATCTGAAAAAAGTGTAAAATCCAGAAAGGCAGGACAGGCCATGGAGAACTGGGAGCCTTGTTATGCTGATGGGCGGGATGTAAATTGCCAACAGCCACTCGGGAGAAGTGTATGGTGTTTCCTGAAACATCTAAAAAACAAAGCAACAGAGCCTAGGGCACTTCCACTTATGGTCCTATAGCTTAGGGAAATTAAAATCAAAAAGACACAGCCACCCCAAAGGTTGGGACGGCTCTGTTTACAAGAACCTGGTTTACGGTACAAGTTCAATATCGCAGAAAGTGAAAAATGGATAAAGAAGTTGTGGTACTTACGTACAATGCAGTATCACTCAGCAATGAAATCTATGTCATCAGGCCCGTAGCAGCATAATGAGTGGATTCAGGTACGATGATTCTAACTGAAATAAGTCACACAGGAAAAGAAACATCATAAGATATCACTAATACACGGAATGTAACCTTGGCTACACAGGAACTGAATTACAAAACAGAACAGGGTCTCAAATTTAGAAAACCAACTTATGCTTGCTTAAGGGGAAAGGTGAGTTGGGGTGCTGCATAAAACCAGAGATTGAAATGAGCACAGATAAAGTTCCTTAAGCCAAATATGGAATAGACAAGAGCTACTCCTTGCTCAACGAAATGGACTCAACACCCCATGTTAAATGCCTAAGAGTGTACCTGACTAGGCAGTATCTTAAAACCTATGGATTGCTATGTCTCTGAAAGAGAATCAAGCGTGTGTACAGGGGCATAAACGCAGCAGTGATAGGATTGGAGAGGTTCGGTGAGCAAATGAAGACCCTTTGAAGTCATATTGCATGGTACCCATTCCACGGGTCTCAACTCTCCAGGTTTAAGGTATTCTTCCTTCAGCTAAAACATGCATGTGGAACCCAGAGTATGATCAACCGTGTGATCGGGAGACGTGTTCCAATATGTGTCAGTTTTCGTCCCCTGGTACTCGGGTGCAACATTCCAGACGCTTTACTAACACTCTCCCGACTTGGAGAGTCAGTGCCTTTAACCTCCTGTTTGGCCCAGTTTGCAATTTCTGCGGAAGATGAACAGGAATAGGGAGAACCAATGACAGACTAGCTGGAGGTGTCTGGACGGGCAAATTTAACTCTCATTTCCCACCAGGAAGAGGAATTAACCAAAGGCTCAGCGTGCCATGCCGGAACCAGATTAGGGCCTGAAGCCATCCTGCGGTGTTGCGGCCAGCTCACGAGAAAGCGAGTTGAAGAAAGGAGCTCAGGGGCACTGTAATTCACAAACCTGCAGAGTTATAAATGACAGCTATCGTCCAAAAATATACTGAAGTAAGGCTGCCAAGAGGACTTGAAAGCGGGGCAGAATTGCAGGAAACCGATTTCAGGAGGTAGACTGGAATTGCATTGAAAGCATAGGAAAAGAGGCAGAACGTCCACAATGATGCACTTGGCCAAAAAGGGCGTATGCGTTTTTTCCTGAATATATTCAGGAAAAAACGCATACGCCCTTTTTGGCCAACCAAGCAAGCTTGCAAAGGAAATCTGCACTACAATGAAGTCTCACTTCCCCCCGGTCAAAAGGGCCATCTGAAAAAAGTGTAAAATCCAGAAAGGCAGGACAGGCCATGGAGAACTGGGAGCCTTGTTATGCTGATGGGCGGGATGTAAATTGCCAACAGCCACTCGGGAGAAGTGTATGGTGTTTCCTGAAACATCTAAAAAACAAAGCAACAGAGCCTAGGGCACTTCCACTTATGGTCCTATAGCTTAGGGAAATTAAAATCAAAAAGACACAGCCACCCCAAAGGTTGGGACGGCTCTGTTTACAAGAACCTGGTTTACGGTACAAGTTCAATATCGCAGAAAGTGAAAAATGGATAAAGAAGTTGTGGTACTTACGTACAATGCAGTATCACTCAGCAATGAAATCTATGTCATCAGGCCCGTAGCAGCATAATGAGTGGATTCAGGTACGATGATTCTAACTGAAATAAGTCACACAGGAAAAGAAACATCATAAGATATCACTAATACACGGAATGTAACCTTGGCTACACAGGAACTGAATTACAAAACAGAACAGGGTCTCAAATTTAGAAAACCAACTTATGCTTGCTTAAGGGGAAAGGTGAGTTGGGGTGCTGCATAAAACCAGAGATTGAAATGAGCACAGATAAAGTTCCTTAAGCCAAATATGGAATAGACAAGAGCTACTCCTTGCTCAACGAAATGGACTCAACACCCCATATTAAATGCCTAAGAGTGTACCTGACTAGGAAGTATCTTAAAACCTATGGATTGCTATGTCTCTGAAAGAGAATCAAGCGTGTGTACAGGGGCATAAACGCAGCAGTGATAGGATTGGAGAGGTTCGGTGAGCAAATGAAGACCCTTTGAAGTCATATTGCATGGTACCCATTCCACGGGTCTCAACTCTCCAGGTTTAAGGTATTCTTCCTTCAGCTAAAACATGCATGTGGAACCCAGAGTATGATCAACCGTGTGATCGGGAGACGTGTTCCAATATGTCTCAGTTTTCGTCCCCTGGTACTCGGGTGCAACATTCCAGACGCTTTACTAACACTCTCCCGACTTGGAGAGTCAGTGCCTTTAACCTCCTGTTTGGCCCAGTTTGCAATTTCTGCGGAAGATGAACAGGAATAGGGAGAACCAATGACAGACTAGCTGGAGGTGTCTGGACGGGCAAATTTAACTCTCATTTCCCACCAGGAAGAGGAATTAACCAAAGGCTCAGCGTGCCGTGCCGGAACCAGATTAGGGCCTGAAGCCATCCTGCGGTGTTGCGGCCAGCTCACGAGAAAGCGAGTTGAAGAAAGGAGCTCAGGGGCACTGTAATTCACAAACCTGCAGAGTTATAAATGACAGCTATCGTCCAAAAATATACTGAAGTAAGGCTGCCAAGAGGACTTGAAAGCGGGGCAGAATTGCAGGAAACCGATTTCAGGAGGTAGACTGGAATTGCATTTAAAGCATAGGAAAAGAGGCAGAACGTCCACAATGATGCACTTGGCCAAAAAGGGCGTATGCGTTTTTTCCTGAATATATTCAGGAAAAAACGCATACGCCCTTTTTGGCCAACCAAGCAAGCTTGCAAAGGAAATCTGCACTACAATGAAGTCTCACTTCCCCCCGGTCAAAAGGGCCATCTGAAAAAAGTGTAAAATCCAGAAAGGCAGGACAGGCCATGGAGAACTGGGAGCCTTGTTATGCTGATGGGCGGGATGTAAATTGCCAACAGCCACTCGGGAGAAGTGTATGGTGTTTCCTGAAACATCTAAAAAACAAAGCAACAGAGCCTAGGGCACTTCCACTTATGGTCCTATAGCTTAGGGAAATTAAAATCAAAAAGACACAGCCACCCCAAAGGTTGGGACGGCTCTGTTTACAAGAACCTGGTTTACGGTACAAGTTCAATATCGCAGAAAGTGAAAAATGGATAAAGAAGTTGTGGTACTTACGTACAATGCAGTATCACTCAGCAATGAAATCTATGTCATCAGGCCCGTAGCAGCATAATGAGTGGATTCAGGTACGATGATTCTAACTGAAATAAGTCACACAGGAAAAGAAACATCATAAGATATCACTAATACACGGAATGTAACCTTGGCTACACAGGAACTGAATTACAAAACAGAACAGGGTCTCAAATTTAGAAAACCAACTTATGCTTGCTTAAGGGGAAAGGTGAGTTGGGGTGCTGCATAAAACCAGAGATTGAAATGAGCACAGATAAAGTTCCTTAAGCCAAATATGGAATAGACAAGAGCTACTCCTTGCTCAACGAAATGGACTCAACACCCCATATTAAATGCCTAAGAGTGTACCTGACTAGGAAGTATCTTAAAACCTATGGATTGCTATGTCTCTGAAAGAGAATCAAGCGTGTGTACAGGGGCATAAACGCAGCAGTGATAGGATTGGAGAGGTTCGGTGAGCAAATGAAGACCCTTTGAAGTCATATTGCATGGTACCCATTCCACGGGTCTCAACTCTCCAGGTTTAAGGTATTCTTCCTTCAGCTAAAACATGCATGTGGAACCCAGAGTATGATCAACCGTGTGATCGGGAGACGTGTTCCAATATGTCTCAGTTTTCGTCCCCTGGTACTCGGGTGCAACATTCCAGACGCTTTACTAACACTCTCCCGACTTGGAGAGTCAGTGCCTTTAAACTCCTGTTTGGCCCAGTTTGCAATTTCTGCGGAAGATGAACAGGAATAGGGAGAACCAATGACAGACTAGCTGGAGGTGTCTGGACGGGCAAATTTAACTCTCATTTCCCACCAGGAAGAGGAATTAACCAAAGGCTCAGCGTGCCGTGCCGGAACCAGATTAGGGCCTGAAGCCATCCTGCGGTGTTGCGGCCAGCTCACGAGAAAGCGAGTTGAAGAAAGGAGCTCAGGGGCACTGTAATTCACAAACCTGCAGAGTTATAAATGACAGCTATCGTCCAAAAATATACTGAAGTAAGGCTGCCAAGAGGACTTGAAAGCGGGGCAGAATTGCAGGAAACCGATTTCAGGAGGTAGACTGGAATTGCATTGAAAGCATAGGAAAAGAGGCAGAACGTCCACAATGATGCACTTGGCCAAAAAAGGCGTATGCGTTTTTTCCTGAATATATTCAGGAAAAAACGCATACGCCCTTTTTGGCCTACCAAGCAAGCTTGCAAAGGAAATCTGCACTACAATGAAGTCTCACTTCCCCCCGGTCAAAAGGGCCATCTGAAAAAAGTGTAAAATCCAGAAAGGCAGGACAGGCCATGGAGAACTGGGAGCCTTGTTATGCTGATGGGCGGGATGTAAATTGCCAACAGCCACTCGGGAGAAGTGTATGGTGTTTCCTGAAACATCTAAAAAACAAAGCAACAGAGCCTAGGGCACTTCCACTTATGGTCCTATAGCTTAGGGAAATTAAAATCAAGAAGACACAGCCACCCCAAAGGTTGGGACGGCTCTGTTTACAAGAACCTGGTTTACGGTACAAGTTCAATATCGCAGAAAGTGAAAAATGGATAAAGAAGTTGTGGTACTTACGTACAATGCAGTATCACTCAGCAATGAAATCTATGTCATCAGGCCCGTAGCAACATAATGAGTGGATTCAGGTACGATGATTCTAACTGAAATAAGTCACACAGGAAAAGAAACATCATAAGATATCACTAATACACGGAATGTAAACTTGGCTACACAGGAACTGAATTACAAAACAGAACAGGGTCTCAAATTTAGAAAACCAACTTATGCTTGCTTAAGGGGAAAGGTGAGTTGGGGTGCTGCATAAAACCAGAGATTGAAATGAGCACAGATAAAGTTCCTTAAGCCAAATATGGAATAGACAAGAGCTACTCCTTTCTCAAGGAAATGGACTCAACACCCCATATTAAATGCCTAAGAGTGTACCTGACTAGGAAGTATCTTAAAACCTATGGATTGCTATGTCTCTGAAAGAGAATCAAGGGTGTGTACAGGGGCATAAACGCAGCAGAGATAGGATTGGAGAAGTTCGGTGAGCAAATGAAGACCCTTTGAAGTCATATTGCATGGTACCCATTCCACGGGTCTCAACTCTCCAGGGTTAAGGTATTCTTCCTTCAGCTAAAACATGCATGTGGAACCCAGAGTATGATCAACCGTGTGATCGGGAGACGTGTCCCAATATGTCTCAGTTTTCGTCCCCTGGTACTCGGGTGCAACATTCCAGACGCTTTACTAACACTCTCCCGACTTGGAGAGTCAGTGCCTTTAACCTCCTGTTTGGCCCAGTTTGCAATTTCTGCGGAAGGTGAACAGGAATAGGGAGAACCAATGACAGACTAGCTGGAGGTGTCTGGACGGGCAAATTTAACTCTCATTTCCCACCAGGAAGAGGAATTAACCAAAGGCTCAGCGTGCCGTGCCGGAACCAGATTAGGGCCTGAAGCCATCCTGCGGTGTTGCGGCCAGCTCACGAGAAAGCGAGTTGAAGAAAGGAGCTCAGGGGCACTGTAATTCACAAACCTGCAGAGTTATAAATGACAGCTATCGTCCAAAAATATACTGAAGTAAGGCTGCCAAGAGGACTTGAAAGCGGGGCAGAATTGCAGGAAACCAATTTCAGGAGGTAGACTGGAATTGCATTTAAAGCATAGGAAAAGAGGCAGAACGTCCACAATGATGCACTTGGCCAAAAAGGGCGTATGCGTTTTTTCCTGAATATATTCAGGAAAAAACGCATACGCCCTTTTTGGCCAACCAAGCAAGCTTGCAAAGGAAATCTGCACTACAATGAAGTCTCACTTCCCCCCGGTCAAAAGGGCCATCTGAAAAAAGTGTAAAATCCAGAAAGGCAGGACAGGCCATGGAGAACTGGGAGCCTTGTTACGCTGATGGGCGGGATGTAAATTGCCAACAGCCACTCGGGAGAAGTGTATGGTGTTTCCTGAAACATCTAAAAAACAAAGCAACAGAGCCTAGGGCACTTCCACTTATGGTCCTATAGCTTAGGGAAATTAAAATCAAAAAGACACAGCCACCCCAAAGGTTGGGACGGCTCTGTTTACAAGAACCTGGTTTACAGTACAAGTTCAATATCGCAGAAAGTGAAAAATGGATAAAGAAGTTGTGGTACTTACGTACAATGCAGTATCACTCAGCAATGAAATCTATGTCATCAGGCCCGTAGCAGCATAATGAGTGCATTCAGGTACGATGATTCTAACTGAAATAAGTCACACAGGAAAAGAAACATCATAAGATATCACTAATACACGGAATGTAACCTTGGCTACACAGGAACTGAATTACAAAACAGAACAGGGTCTCAAATTTAGAAAACCAACTTATGCTTGCTTAAGGGGAAAGGTGAGTTGGGGTGCTGCATAAAACCAGAGATTGAAATGAGCACAGATAAAGTTCCTTAAGCCAAATATGGAATAGACAAGAGCTACTCCTTGCTCAACGAAATGGACTCAACACCCCATATTAAATGCCTAAGAGTGTACCTGACTAGGAAGTATCTTAAAACCTATGGATTGCTATGTCTCTGAAAGAGAATCAAGTGTGTGTACAGGGGCATAAACGCAGCAGTGATAGGATTGGAGAGGTTCGGTGAGCAAATGAAGACCCTTTGAAGTCATATTGCATGGTACCCATTCCACGGGTCTCAACTCTCCAGGTTTAAGGTATTCTTCCTTCAGCTAAAACATGCATGTGGAACCCAGAGTATGATCAACCGTGTGATCGGGAGACGTGTTCCAATATGTCTCAGTTTTCGTCCCCTGGTACTCGGGTGCAACATTCCAGACGCTTTACTAACACTCTCCCGACTTGGAGAGTCAGTGCCTTTAACCTCCTGTTTGGCCCAGTTTGCAATTTCTGCGGAAGATGAACAGGAATAGGGAGAACCAATGACAGACTAGCTGGAGGTGTCTGGACGGGCAAATTTAACTCTCATTTCCCACCAGGAAGAGGAATTAACCAAAGGCTCAGCGTGCCGTGCCGGAACCAGATTAGGGCCTGAAGCCATCCTGCGGTGTTGCGGCCAGCTCACGAGAAAGCGAGTTGAAGAAAGGAGCTCAGGGGCACTGTAATTCACAAACCTGCAGAGTTATAAATGACAGCTATCGTCCAAAAATATACTGAAGTAAGGCTGCCAAGAGGACTTGAAAGCGGGGCAGAATTGCAGGAAACCAATTTCAGGAGGTAGACTGGAATTGCATTGAAAGCATAGGAAAAGAGGCAGAACGTCCACAATGATGCACTTGGCCAAAAAGGGCGTATGCGTTTTTTCCTGAATATACGCATACGCCCTTTTTGGCCAACCAAGCAAGCTTGCAAAGGAAATCTGCACTACAATGAAGTCTCACTTCCCCCCGGTCAAAAGGGCCATCTGAAAAAAGTGTAAAATCCAGAAAGGCAGGACAGGCCATGGAGAACTGGGAGCCTTGTTATGCTGATGGGCGGGATGTAAATTGCCAACAGCCACTCGGGAGAAGTGTATGGTGTTTCCTGAAACATCTAAAAAACAAAGCAACAGAGCCTAGGGCACTTCCACTTATGGTCCTATAGCTTAGGGAAATTAAAATCAAAAAGACACAGCCACCCCAAAGGTTGGGACGGCTCTGTTTACAAGAACCTGGTTTACGGTACAAGTTCAATATCGCAGAAAGTGAAAAATGGATAAAGAAGTTGTGGTACTTACGTACAATGCAGTATCACTCAGCAATGAAATCTATGTCATCAGGCCCGTAGCAGCATAATGAGTGGATTCAGGTACAATGATTCTAACTGAAATAAGTCACACAGGAAAAGAAACATCATAAGATATCACTAATACACGGAATGTAACCTTGGCTACACAGGAACTGAATTACAAAACAGAACAGGGTCTCAAATTTAGAAACCCAACTTATGCTTGCTTAAGGGGAAAGGTGAGTTGGGGTGCTGCATAAAACCAGAGATTGAAATGAGCACAGATAAAGTTCCTTAAGCCAAATATGGAATAGACAAGAGCTACTCCTTGCTCAACGAAATGGACTCAACACCCCATATTAAATGCCTAAGAGTGTACCTGACTAGGAAGTATCTTAAAACCTATGGATTGCTATGTCTCTGAAAGAGAATCAAGTGTGTGTACAGGGGCATAAACGCAGCAGTGATAGGATTGGAGAGGTTCGGTGAGCAAATGAAGACCCTTTGAAGTCATATTGCATGGTACCCATTCCACGGGTCTCAACTCTCCAGGTTTAAGGTATTCTTCCTTCAGCTAAAACATGCATGTGGAACCCAGAGTATGATCAACCGTGTGATCGGGAGACGTGTTCCAATATGTGTCAGTTTTCGTCCCCTGGTACTCGGGTGCAACATTCCAGACGCTTTACTAACACTCTCCCGACTTGGAGAGTCAGTGCCTTTAACCTCCTGTTTGGCCCAGTTTGCAATTTCTGCGGAAGATGAACAGGAATAGGGAGAACCAATGACAGACTAGCTGGAGGTGTCTGGACGGGCAAATTTAACTCTCATTTCCCACCAGGAAGAGGAATTAACCAAAGGCTCAGCGTGCCGTGCCGGAACCAGATTAGGGCCTGAAGCCATCCTGCGGTGTTGCGGCCAGCTCACGAGAAAGCGAGTTGAAGAAAGGAGCTCAGGGGCACTGTAATTCACAAACCTGCAGAGTTATAAATGACAGCTATCGTCCAAAAATATACTGAAGTAAGGCTGCCAAGAGGACTTGAAAGCGGGGCAGAATTGCAGGAAACCGATTTCAGGAGGTAGACTGGAATTGCATTTAAAGCATAGGAAAAGAGGCAGAACGTCCACAATGATGCACTGGGCCAAAAAGGGCGTATGCGTTTTTTCCTGAATATATTCAGGAAAAAACGCATACGCCCTTTTTGGCCAACCAAGCAAGCTTGCAAAGGAAATCTGCACTACAATGAAGTCTCACTTCCCCCCGGTCAAAAGGGCCATCTGAAAAAAGTGTAAAATCCAGAAAGGCAGGACAGGCCATGGAGAACTGGGAGCCTTGTTATGCTGATGGGCGGGATGTAAATTGCCAACAGCCACTCGGGAGAAGTGTATGGTGTTTCCTGAAACATCTAAAAAACAAAGCAACAGAGCCTAGGGCACTTCCACTTATGGTCCTATAGCTTAGGGAAATTAAAATGAAAAAGACACAGCCACCCCAAAGGTTGGGACGGCTCTGTTTACAAGAACCTGGTTTACGGTACAAGTTCAATATCGCAGAAAGTGAAAAATGGATAAAGAAGTTGTGGTACTTACGTACAATGCAGTATCACTCAGCAATGAAATCTATGTCATCAGGCCCGTAGCAGCATAATGAGTGGATTCAGGTACGATGATTCTAACTGAAATAAGTCACACAGGAAAAGAAACATCATAAGATATCACTAATACACGGAATGTAACCTTGGCTACACAGGAACTGAATTCCAAAACAGAACAGGGTCTCAAATTTAGAAAACCAACTTATGCTTGCTTAAGGGGAAAGGTGAGTTGGGGTGCTGCATAAAACCAGAGATTGAAATGAGCACAGATAAAGTTCCTTAAGCCAAATATGGAATAGACAAGAGCTACTCCTTGCTCAACGAAATGGACTCAACACCCCATATTAAATGCCTAAGAGTGTACCTGACTAGGAAGTATCTTAAAACCTATGGATTGCTATGTCTCTGAAAGAGAATCAAGTGTGTGTACAGGGGCATAAACGCAGCAGTGATAGGATTGGAGAGGTTCGGTGAGCAAATGAAGACCCTTTGAAGTCATATTGCATGGTACCCATTCCACGGGTCTCAACTCTCCAGGGTTAAGGTATTCTTCCTTCAGCTAAAACATGCATGTGGAACCCAGAGTATGATCAACCGTGTGATCGGGAGACGTGTCCCAATATGTCTCAGTTTTCGTCCCCTGGTACTCGGGTGCAACATTCCAGACGCTTTACTAACACTCTCCCGACTTGGAGAGTCAGTGCCTTTAACCTCCTGTTTGGCCCAGTTTGCAATTTCTGCGGAAGATGAACAGGAATAGGGAGAACCAATGAGAGACTAGCTGGAGGTGTCTGGACGGGCAAATTTAACTCTCATTTCCCACCAGGAAGAGGAATTAACCAAAGGCTCAGCGTGCCGTGCCGGAACCAGATTAGGGCCTGAAGCCATCCTGCGGTGTTGCGGCCAGCTCACGAGAAAGCGAGTTGAAGAAAGGAGCTCAGGGGCACTGTAATTCACAAACCTGCAGAGTTATAAATGACAGCTATCGTCCAAAAATATACTGAAGTAAGGCTGCCAAGAGGACTTGAAAGCGGGGCAGAATTGCAGGAAACCGATTTCAGGAGGTAGACTGGAATTGCATTGAAAGCATAGGAAAAGAGGCAGAACGTCCACAATGATGCACTTGGCCAAAAAGGGCGTATGCGTTTTTTCCTGAATATATTCAGGAAAAAACGCATACGCCCTTTTTGGCCAACCAAGCAAGCTTGCAAAGGAAATCTGCACTACAATGAAGTCTCACTTCCCCCCGGTCAAAAGGGCCATCTGAAAAAAGTGTAAAATCCAGAAAGGCAGGACAGGCCATGGAGAACTGGGAGCCTTGTTATGCTGATGGGCGGGATGTAAATTGCCAACAGCCACTCGGGAGAAGTGTATGGTGTTTCCTGAAACATCTAAAAAACAAAGCAACAGAGCCTAGGGCACTTCCACTTATGGTCCTATAGCTTAGGGAAATTAAAATCAAAAAGACACAGCCACCCCAAAGGTTGGGACGGCTCTGTTTACAAGAACCTGGTTTACGGTACAAGTTCAATATCGCAGAAAGTGAAAAATGGATAAAGAAGTTGTGGTACTTACGTACAATGCAGTATCACTCAGCAATGAAATCTATGTCATCAGGCCCGTAGCAGCATAATGAGTGGATTCAGGTACGATGATTCTAACTGAAATAAGTCACACAGGAAAAGAAACATCATAAGATATCACTAATACACGGAATGTAACCTTGGCTACACAGGAACTGAATTACAAAACAGAACAGGGTCTCAAATTTAGAAACCCAACTTATGCTTGCTTAAGGGGAAAGGTGAGTTGGGGTGCTGCATAAAACCAGAGATTGAAATGAGCACAGATAAAGTTCCTTAAGCCAAATATGGAATAGACAAGAGCTACTCCTTGCTCAACGAAATGGACTCAACACCCCATATTAAATGCCTAAGAGTGTACCTGACTAGGAAGTATCTTAAAACCTATGGATTGCTATGTCTCTGAAAGAGAATCAAGTGTGTGTACAGGGGCATAAACGCAGCAGTGATAGGATTGGAGAGGTTCGGTGAGCAAATGAAGACCCTTTGAAGTCATATTGCATGGTACCCATTCCACGGGTCTCAACTCTCCAGGGTTAAGGTATTCTTCCTTCAGCTAAAACATGCATGTGGAACCCAGAGTATGATCAACCGTGTGATCGGGAGACGTGTCCCAATATGTCTCAGTTTTCGTCCCCTGGTACTCGGGTGCAACATTCCAGACGCTTTACTAACACTCTCCCGACTTGGAGAGTCAGTGCCTTTAACCTCCTGTTTGGCCCAGTTTGCAATTTCTGCGGAAGATGAACAGGAATAGGGAGAACCAATGACAGACTAGCTGGAGGTGTCTGGACGGGCAAATTTAACTCTCATTTCCCACCAGGAAGAGGAATTAACCAAAGGCTCAGCGTGCCGTGCCGGAACCAGATTAGGGCCTGAAGCCATCCTGCGGTGTTGCGGCCAGCTCACGAGAAAGCGAGTTGAAGAAAGGAGCTCAGGGGCACTGTAATTCACAAACCTGCAGAGTTATAAATGACAGCTATCGTCCAAAAATATACTGAAGTAAGGCTGCCAAGAGGACTTGAAAGCGGGGCAGAATTGCAGGAAACCGATTTCAGGAGGTAGACTGGAATTGCATTGAAAGCATAGGAAAAGAGGCAGAACGTCCACAATGATGCACTTGGCCAAAAAGGGCGTATGCGTTTTTTCCTGAATATATTCAGGAAAAAACGCATACGCCCTTTTTGGCCAACCAAGCAAGCTTGCAAAGGAAATCTGCACTACAATGAAGTCTCACTTCCCCCCGGTCAAAAGGGCCATCTGAAAAAAGTGTAAAATCCAGAAAGGCAGGACAGGCCATGGAGAACTGGGAGCCTTGTTATGCTGATGGGCGGGATGTAAATTGCCAACAGCCACTCGGGAGAAGTGTATGGTGTTTCCTGAAACATCTAAAAAACAAAGCAACAGAGCCTAGGGCACTTCCACTTATGGTCCTATAGCTTAGGGAAATTAAAATCAAAAAGACACAGCCACCCCAAAGGTTGGGACGGCTCTGTTTACAAGAACCTGGTTTACGGTACAAGTTCAATATCGCAGAAAGTGAAAAATGGATAAAGAAGTTGTGGTACTTACGTACAATGCAGTATCACTCAGCAATGAAATCTATGTCATCAGGCCCGTAGCAGCATAATGAGTGGATTCAGGTACGATGATTCTAACTGAAATAAGTCACACAGGAAAAGAAACATCATAAGATATCACTAATACACGGAATGTAACCTTGGCTACACAGGAACTGAATTACAAAACAGAACAGGGTCTCAAATTTAGAAACCCAACTTATGCTTGCTTAAGGGGAAAGGTGAGTTGGGGTGCTGCATAAAACCAGAGATTGAAATGAGCACAGATAAAGTTCCTTAAGCCAAATATGGAATAGACAAGAGCTACTCCTTGCTCAACGAAATGGACTCAACACCCCATATTAAATGCCTAAGAGTGTACCTGACTAGGAAGTATCTTAAAACCTATGGATTGCTATGTCTCTGAAAGAGAATCAAGTGTGTGTACAGGGGCATAAACGCAGCAGTGATAGGATTGGAGAGGTTCGGTGAGCAAATGAAGACCCTTTGAAGTCATATTGCATGGTACCCATTCCACGGGTCTCAACTCTCCAGTTTTAACGTATTCTTCCTTCAGCTAAAACATGCATGTGGAACCCAGAGTATGATCAACCGTGTGATCGGGAGACGTGTCCCAATATGTCTCAGTTTTCGTCCCCTGGTACTCGGGTGCAACATTCCAGACGCTTTACTAACACTCTCCCGACTTGGAGAGTCAGTGCCTTTAACCTCCTGTTTGGCCCAGTTTGCAATTTCTGCGGAAGATGAACAGGAATAGGGAGAACCAATGACAGACTAGCTGGAGGTGTCTGGACGGGCAAATTTAACTCTCATTTCCCACCAGGAAGAGGAATTAACCAAAGGCTCAGCGTGCCGTGCCGGAACCAGATTAGGGCCTGAAGCCATCCTGCGGTGTTGCGGCCAGCTCACGAGAAAGCGAGTTGAAGAAAGGAGCTCAGGGGCACTGTAATTCACAAACCTGCAGAGTTATAAATGACAGCTATCGTCCAAAAATATACTGAAGTAAGGCTGCCAAGAGGACTTGAAAGCGGGGCAGAATTGCAGGAAACCGATTTCAGGAGGTAGACTGGAATTGCATTGAAAGCATAGGAAAAGAGGCAGAACGTCCACAATGATGCACTTGGCCAAAAAGGGCGTATGCGTTTTTTCCTGAATATATTCAGGAAAAAACGCATACGCCCTTTTTGGCCAACCAAGCAAGCTTGCAAAGGAAATCTGCACTACAATGAAGTCTCACTTCCCCCCGGTCAAAAGGGCCATCTGAAAAAAGTGTAAAATCCAGAAAGGCAGGACAGGCCATGGAGAACTGGGAGCCTTGTTATGCTGATGGGCGGGATGTCAATTGCCAACAGCCACTCGGGAGAAGTGTATGGTGTTTCCTGAAACATCTAAAAAACAAAGCAACAGAGCCTAGGGCACTTCCACTTATGGTCCTATAGCTTAGGGAAATTAAAATCAAAAAGACACAGCCACCCCAAAGGTTGGGACGGCTCTGTTTACAAGAACCTGGTTTACGGTACAAGTTCAATATCGCAGAAAGTGAAAAATGGATAAAGAAGTTGTGGTACTTACGTACAATGCAGTATCACTCAGCAATGAAATCTATGTCATCAGGCCCGTAGCAGCATAATGAGTGGATTCAGGTACGATGATTCTAACTGAAATAAGTCACACAGGAAAAGAAACATCATAAGATATCACTAATACACGGAATGTAACCTTGGCTACACAGGAACTGAATTACAAAACAGAACAGGGTCTCAAATTTAGAAACCCAACTTATGCTTGCTTAAGGGGAAAGGTGAGTTGGGGTGCTGCATAAAACCAGAGATTGAAATGAGCACAGATAAAGTTCCTTAAGCCAAATATGGAATAGACAAGAGCTACTCCTTGCTCAACGAAATGGACTCAACACCCCATATTAAATGCCTAAGAGTGTACCTGACTAGGAAGTATCTTAAAACCTATGGATTGCTATGTCTCTGAAAGAGAATCAAGTGTGTGTACAGGGGCATAAACGCAGCAGTGATAGGATTGGAGAGGTTCGGTGAGCAAATGAAGACCCTTTGAAGTCATATTGCATGGTACCCATTCCACGGGTCTCAACTCTCCAGTTTTAACGTATTCTTCCTTCAGCTAAAACATGCATGTGGAACCCAGAGTATGATCAACCGTGTGATCGGGAGACGTGTCCCAATATGTCTCAGTTTTCGTCCCCTGGTACTCGGGTGCAACATTCCAGACGCTTTACTAACACTCTCCCGACTTGGAGAGTCAGTGCCTTTAACCTCCTGTTTGGCCCAGTTTGCAATTTCTGCGGAAGATGAACAGGAATAGGGAGAACCAATGACAGACTAGCTGGAGGTGTCTGGACGGGCAAATTTAACTCTCATTTCCCACCAGGAAGAGGAATTAACCAAAGGCTCAGCGTGCCGTGCCGGAACCAGATTAGGGCCTGAAGCCATCCTGCGGTGTTGCGGCCAGCTCACGAGAAAGCGAGTTGAAGAAAGGAGCTCAGGGGCACTGTAATTCACAAACCTGCAGAGTTATAAATGACAGCTATCGTCCAAAAATATACTGAAGTAAGGCTGCCAAGAGGACTTGAAAGCGGGGCAGAATTGCAGGAAACCGATTTCAGGAGGTAGACTGGAATTGCATTGAAAGCATAGGAAAAGAGGCAGAACGTCCACAATGATGCACTTGGCCAAAAAGGGCGTATGCGTTTTTTCCTGAATATATTCAGGAAAAAACGCATACGCCCTTTTTGGCCAACCAAGCAAGCTTGCAAAGGAAATCTGCACTACAATGAAGTCTCACTTCCCCCCGGTCAAAAGGGCCATCTGAAAAAAGTGTAAAATCCAGAAAGGCAGGACAGGCCATGGAGAACTGGGAGCCTTGTTATGCTGATGGGCGGGATGTCAATTGCCAACAGCCACTCGGGAGAAGTGTATGGTGTTTCCTGAAACATCTAAAAAACAAAGCAACAGAGCCTAGGGCACTTCCACTTATGGTCCTATAGCTTAGGGAAATTAAAATCAAAAAGACACAGCCACCCCAAAGGTTGGGACGGCTCTGTTTACAAGAACCTGGTTTACGGTACAAGTTCAATATCGCAGAAAGTGAAAAATGGATAAAGAAGTTGTGGTACTTACGTACAATGCAGTATCACTCAGCAATGAAATCTATGTCATCAGGCCCGTAGCAGCATAATGAGTGGATTCAGGTACGATGATTCTAACTGAAATAAGTCACACAGGAAAAGAAACATCATAAGATATCACTAATACACGGAATGTAACCTTGGCTACACAGGAACTGAATTACAAAACAGAACAGGGTCTCAAATTTAGAAACCCAACTTATGCTTGCTTAAGGGGAAAGGTGAGTTGGGGTGCTGCATAAAACCAGAGATTGAAATGAGCACAGATAAAGTTCCTTAAGCCAAATATGGAATAGACAAGAGCTACTCCTTGCTCAACGAAATGGACTCAACACCCCATATTAAATGCCTAAGAGTGTACCTGACTAGGAAGTATCTTAAAACCTATGGATTGCTATGTCTCTGAAAGAGAATCAAGTGTGTGTACAGGGGCATAAACGCAGCAGTGATAGGATTGGAGAGGTTCGGTGAGCAAATGAAGACCCTTTGAAGTCATATTGCATGGTACCCATTCCACGGGTCTCAACTCTCCAGTTTTAACGTATTCTTCCTTCAGCTAAAACATGCATGTGGAACCCAGAGTATGATCAACCGTGTGATCGGGAGACGTGTCCCAATATGTCTCAGTTTTCGTCCCCTGGTACTCGGGTGCAACATTCCAGACGCTTTACTAACACTCTCCCGACTTGGAGAGTCAGTGCCTTTAACCTCCTGTTTGGCCCAGTTTGCAATTTCTGCGGAAGATGAACAGGAATAGGGAGAACCAATGAGAGACTAGCTGGAGGTGTCTGGACGGGCAAATTTAACTCTCATTTCCCACCAGGAAGAGGAATTAACCAAAGGCTCAGCGTGCCGTGCCGGAACCAGATTAGGGCCTGAAGCCATCCTGCAGTGTTGCGGCCAGCTCACGAGAAAGCGAGTTGAAGAAAGGAGCTCAGGGGCACTGTAATTCACAAACCTGCAGAGTTATAAATGACAGCTATCGTCCAAAAATATACTGAAGTAAGGCTGCCAAGAGGACTTGAAAGCGGGGCAGAATTGCAGGAAACCGATTTCAGGAGGTAGACTGGAATTGCATTGAAAGCATAGGAAAAGAGGCAGAACGTCCACAATGATGCACTTGGCCAAAAAGGGCGTATGCGTTTTTTCCTGAATATATTCAGGAAAAAACGCATACGCCCTTTTTGGCCAACCAAGCAAGCTTGCAAAGGAAATCTGCACTACAATGAAGTCTCACTTCCCCCCGGTCAAAAGGGCCATCTGAAAAAAGTGTAAAATCCAGAAAGGCAGGACAGGCCATGGAGAACTGGGAGCCTTGTTATGCTGATGGGCGGGATGTAAATTGCCAACAGCCACTCGGGAGAAGTGTATGGTGTTTCCTGAAACATCTAAAAAACAAAGCAACAGAGCCTAGGGCACTTCCACTTATGGTCCTATAGCTTAGGGAAATTAAAATCAAAAAGACACAGCCACCCCAAAGGTTGGGACGGCTCTGTTTACAAGAACCTGGTTTACGGTACAAGTTCAATATCGCAGAAAGTGAAAAATGGATAAAGAAGTTGTGGTACTTACGTACAATGCAGTATCACTCAGCAATGAAATCTATGTCATCAGGCCCGTAGCAGCATAATGAGTGCATTCAGGTACGATGATTCTAACTGAAATAAGTCACACAGGAAAAGAAACATCATAAGATATCACTAATACACGGAATGTAACCTTGGCTACACAGGAACTGAATTACAAAACAGAACAGGGTCTCAAATTTAGAAACCCAACTTATGCTTGCTTAAGGGGAAAGGTGAGTTGGGGTGCTGCATAAAACCAGAGATTGAAATGAGCACAGATAAAGTTCCTTAAGCCAAATATGGAATAGACAAGAGCTACTCCTTGCTCAACGAAATGGACTCAACACCCCATATTAAATGCCTAAGAGTGTACCTGACTAGGAAGTATCTTAAAACCTATGGATTGCTATGTCTCTGAAAGAGAATCAAGTGTGTGTACAGGGGCATAAACGCAGCAGTGATAGGATTGGAGAGGTTCGGTGAGCAAATGAAGACCCTTTGAAGTCATATTGCATGGTACCCATTCCACGGGTCTCAACTCTCCAGGTTTAAGGTATTCTTCCTTCAGCTAAAACATGCATGTGGAACCCAGAGTATGATCAACCGTGTGATCGGGAGACGTGTTCCAATATGTCTCAGTTTTCGTCCCCTGGTACTCGGGTGCAACATTCCAGACGCTTTACTAACACTCTCCCGACTTGGAGAGTCAGTGCCTTTAACCTCCTGTTTGGCCCAGTTTGCAATTTCTGCGGAAGATGAACAGGAATAGGGAGAACCAATGACAGACTAGCTGGAAGTGTCTGGACGGGCAAATTTAACTCTCATTTCCCACCAGGAAGAGGAATTAACCAAAGGCTCAGCGTGCCGTGCCGGAACCAGATTAGGGCCTGAAGCCATCCTGCGGTGTTGCGGCCAGCTCACGAGAAAGCGACTTGAAGAAAGGAGCTCAGGGGCACTGTAATTCACAAACCTGCAGAGTTATAAATGACAGCTATCGTCCAAAAATATACTGAAGTAAGGCTGCCAAGAGGACTTGAAAGCGGGGCAGAATTGCAGGAAACCGATTTCAGGAGGTAGACTGGAATTGCATTTAAAGCATAGGAAAAGAGGCAGAACGTCCACAATGATGCACTTGGCCAAAAAGGGCGTATGCGTTTTTTCCTGAATATATTCAGGAAAAAACGCATACGCCCTTTTTGGCCAACCAAGCAAGGTTGCAAAGGAAATCTGCACTACAATGAAGTCTCACTTCCCCCCGGTCAAAAGGGCCATCTGAAAAAAGTGTAAAATCCAGAAAGGCAGGACAGGCCATGGAGAACTGGGAGCCTTGTTATGCTGATGGGCGGGATGTAAATTGCCAACAGCCACTCTGGAGAAGTGTATGGTGTTTCCTGAAACATCTAAAAAACAAAGCAACAGAGCCTAGGGCACTTCCACTTATGGTCCTATAGCTTAGGGAAATTAAAATCAAAAGACACAGCCACCCCAAAGGTTGGGACGGCTCTGTTTACAAGAACCTGGTTTACGGTACAAGTTCAATATCGCAGAAAGTGAAAAATGGATAAAGAAGTTGTGGTACTTACGTACAATGCAGTATCACTCAGCAATGAAATCTATGTCATCAGGCCCGTAGCAGCATAATGAGTGGATTCAGGTACGATGATTCTAACTGAAATAAGTCACACAGAAAAAGAAACATCATAAGATATCACTAATACACGGAATGTAACCTTGGCTACACAGGAACTGAATTACAAAACAGAACAGGGTCTCAAATTTAGAAACCCAACTTATGCTTGCTTAAGGGGAAAGGTGAGTTGGGGTGCTGCATAAAACCAGAGATTGAAATGAGCACAGATAAAGTTCCTTAAGCCAAATATGGAATAGACAAGAGCTACTCCTTGCTCAACGAAATGGACTCAACACCCCATATTAAATGCCTAAGAGTGTACCTGACTAGGAAGTATCTTAAAACCTATGGATTGCTATGTCTCTGAAAGAGAATCAAGTGTGTGTACAGGGGCATAAACGCAGCAGTGATAGGATTGGAGAGGTTCGGTGAGCAAATGAAGACCCTTTGAAGTCATATTGCATGGTACCCATTCCACGGGTCTCAACTCTCCAGGTTTAAGGTATTCTTCCTTCAGCTAAAACATGCATGTGGAACCCAGAGTATGATCAACCGTGTGATCGGGAGACGTGTTCCAATATGTCTCAGTTTTCGTCCCCTGGTACTCGGGTGCAACATGCCAGACGCTTTACTAACACTCTCCCGACTTGGAGAGTCAGTGCCTTTAACCTCCTGTTTGGCCCAGTTTGCAATTTCTGCGGAAGATGAACAGGAATAGGGAGAACCAATGACAGACTAGCTGGAGGTGTCTGGACGGGCAAATTTAACTCTCATTTCCCACCAGGAAGAGGAATTAACCAAAGGCTCAGCGTGCCGTGCCGGAACCAGATTAAGGCCTGAAGCCATCCTGCGGTGTTGCGGCCAGCTCACGAGAAAGCGAGTTGAAGAAAGGAGCTCAGGGGCACTGTAATTCACAAACCTGCAGAGTTATAAATGACAGCTATCGTCCAAAAATATACTGAAGTAAGGCTGCCAAGAGGACTTGAAAGCGGGGCAGAATTGCAGGAAACCGATTTCAGGAGGTAGACTGGAATTGCATTTAAAGCATAGGAAAAGAGGCAGAACGTCCACAATGATGCACTTGGCCAAAAAGGGCGTATGCGTTTTTTCCTGAATATATTCAGGAAAAAACGCATACGCCCTTTTTGGCCAACCAAGCAAGCTTGCAAAGGAAATCTGCACTACAATGAAGTCTCACTTCCCCCTGGTCAAAAGGGCCATCTGAAAAAAGTGTAAAATCCAGAAAGGCAGGAGTGGCCATGGAGAACTGGGAGCCTTGTTATGCTGATGGGCGGGATGTAAATTGCCAACAGCCACTCGGGAGAAGTGTATGGTGTTTCCTGAAACATCTAAAAAACAAAGCAACAGAGCCTAGGGCACTTCCACTTATGGTCCTATAGCTTAGGGAAATTAAAATCAAAAAGACACAGCCACCCCAAAGGTTGGGACGGCTCTGTTTACAAGAACCTGGTTTACGGTACAAGTTCAATATCGCAGAAAGTGAAAAATGGATAAAGAAGTTGTGGTACTTACGTACAATGCAGTATCACTCAGCAATGAAATCTATGTCATCAGGCCCGTAGCAGCATAATGAGTGGATTCAGGTACGATGATTCTAACTGAAATAAATCACACAGGAAAAGAAACATCATAAGATATCACTAATACACGGAATGTAACCTTGGCTACACAGGAACTGAATTACAAAACAGAACAGGGTCTCAAATTTAGAAACCCAACTTATGCTTGCTTAAGGGGAAAGGTGAGTTGGGGTGCTGCATAAAACCAGAGATTGAAATGAGCACAGATAAAGTTCCTTAAGCCAAATATGGAATAGACAAGAGCTACTCCTTGCTCAACGAAATGGACTCAACACCCCATATTAAATGCCTAAGAGTGTACCTGACTAGGAAGTATCTTAAAACCTATGGATTGCTATGTCTCTGAAAGAGAATCAAGTGTGTGTACAGGGGCATAAACGCAGCAGTGATAGGATTGGAGAGGTTCGGTGAGCAAATGAAGACCCTTTGAAGTCATATTGCATGGTACCCATTCCACGGGTCTCAACTCTCCAGGTTTAAGGTATTCTTCCTTCAGCTAAATCATGCATGTGGAACCCAGAGTATGATCAACCGTGTGATCGGGAGACGTGTTCCAATATGTCTCAGTTTTCGTCCCCTGGTACTCGGGTGCAACATTCCAGACGCTTTACTAACACTCTCCCGACTTGGAGAGTCAGTGCCTTTAACCTCCTGTTTGGCCCAGTTTGCAATTTCTGCGGAAGATGAACAGGAATAGGGAGAACCAATGACAGACTAGCTGGAGGTGTCTGGACGGGCAAATTTAACTCTCATTTCCCACCAGGAAGAGGAATTAACCAAAGGCTCAGCGTGCCGTGCCGGAACCAGATTAGGGCCTGAAGCCATCCTGCGGTGTTGCGGCCAGCTCACGAGAAAGCGAGTTGAAGAAAGGAGCTCAGGGGCACTGTAATTCACAAACCTGCAGAGTTATAAATGACAGCTATCGTCCAAAAATATACTGAAGTAAGGCTGCCAAGAGGACTTGAAAGTGGGGCAGAATTGCAGGAAACCGATTTCAGGAGGTAGACTGGAATTGCATTTAAAGCATAGGAAAAGAGGCAGAACGTCCACAATGATGCACTTGGCCAAAAAGGGCGTATGCGTTTTTTCCTGAATATATTCAGGAAAAAACGCATACGCCCTTTTTGGCCAACCAAGCAAGGTTGCAAAGGAAATCTGCACTACAATGAAGTCTCACTTCCCCCCGGTCAAAAGGGCCATCTGAAAAAAGTGTAAAATCCAGAAAGGCAGGACAGGCCATGGAGAACTGGGAGCCTTGTTATGCTGATGGGCGGGATGTAAATTGCCAACAGCCACTCTGGAGAAGTGTATGGTGTTTCCTGAAACATCTAAAAAACAAAGCAACAGAGCCTAGGGCACTTCCACTTATGGTCCTATAGCTTAGGGAAATTAAAATCAAAAGACACAGCCACCCCAAAGGTTGGGACGGCTCTGTTTACAAGAACCTGGTTTACGGTACAAGTTCAATATCGCAGAAAGTGAAAAATGGATAAAGAAGTTGTGGTACTTACGTACAATGCAATATCACTCAGCAATGAAATCTATGTCATCAGGCCCGTAGCAGCATAATGAGTGGATTCAGGTACGATGATTCTAACTGAAATAAGTCACACAGGAAAAGAAACATCATAAGATATCACTAATACACGGAATGTAAACTTGGCTACACAGGAACTGAATTACAAAACAGAACAGGGTCTCAAATTTAGAAACCCAACTTATGCTTGCTTAAGGGGAAAGGTGAGTTGGGGTGCTGCATAAAACCAGAGATTGAAATGAGCACAGATAAAGTTCCTTAAGCCAAATATGGAATAGACAAGAGCTACTCCTTGCTCAACGAAATGGACTCAACACCCCATATTAAATGCCTAAGAGTGTACCTGACTAGGAAGTATCTTAAAACCTATGGATTGCTATGTCTCTGAAAGAGAATCAAGTGTGTGTACAGGGGCATAAACGCAGCAGTGATAGGATTGGAGAGGTTCGGTGAGCAAATGAAGACCCTTTGAAGTCATATTGCATGGTACCCATTCCACGGGTCTCAACTCTCCAGGTTTAAGGTATTCTTCCTTCAGCTAAAACATGCATGTGGAACCCAGAGTATGATCAACCGTGTGATCGGGAGACGTGTTCCAATATGTCTCAGTTTTCGTCCCCTGGTACTCGGGTGCAACATTCCAGACGCTTTACTAACACTCTCCCGACTTGGAGAGTCAGTGCCTTTAACCTCCTATTTGGCCCAGTTTGCAATTTCTGCGGAAGATGAACAGGAATAGGGAGAACCAATGACAGACTAGCTGGAGGTGTCTGGACGGGCAAATTTAACTCTCATTTCCCACCAGGAAGAGGAATTAACCAAAGGCTCAGCGTGCCGTGCCGGAATCAGATTAGGGCCTGAAGCCATCCTGCGGTGTTGCGGCCAGCTCACGAGAAAGCGAGTTGAAGAAAGGAGCTCAGGGGCACTGTAATTCACAAACCTGCAGAGTTATAAATGACAGCTATCGTCCAAAAATATACTGAAGTAAGGCTACCAAGAGGACTTGAAAGCGGGGCAGAATTGCAGGAAACCGATTTCAGGAGGTAGACTGGAATTGCATTTAAAGCATAGGAAAAGAGGCAGAACGTCCATAATGATGCACTTGGCCAAAAAGGGCGTATGCGTTTTTTCCTGAATATATTCAGGAAAAAACGCATACGCCCTTTTTGGCCAACCAAGCAAGCTTGCAAAGGAAATCTGCACTACAATGAAGTCTCACTTCCCCCCGGTCAAAAGGGCCATCTGAAAAAAGTGTAAAATCCAGAAAGGCAGGACAGGCCATGGAGAACTGGGAGCCTTGTTATGCTGATGGGCGGGATGTAAATTGCCAACAGCCACTCGGGAGAAGTGTATGGTGTTTCCTGAAACATCTAAAAAACAAAGCAACAGAGCCTAGGGCACTTCCACTTATGGTCCTATAGCTTAGGGAAATTAAAATCAAAAAGACACAGCCACCCCAAAGGTTGGGACGGCTCTGTTTACAAGAACCTGGTTTACGGTACAAGTTCAATATCGCAGAAAGTGAAAAATGGATAAAGAAGTTGTGGTACTTACGTACAATGCAGTATCACTCAGCAATGAAATCTATGTCATCAGGCCCGTAGCAGCATAATGAGTGGATTCAGGTACGATGATTCTAACTGAAATAAGTCACACAGAAAAAGAAACATCATAAGATATCACTAATACACGGAATGTAACCTTGGCTACACAGGAACTGAATTACAAAACAGAACAGGGTCTCAAATTTAGAAACCCAACTTATGCTTGCTTAAGGGGAAAGGTGAGTTGGGGTGCTGCATAAAACCAGAGATTGAAATGAGCACAGATAAAGTTCCTTAAGCCAAATATGGAATAGACAAGAGCTACTCCTTGCTCAACGAAATGGACTCAACACCCCATATTAAATGCCTAAGAGTGTACCTGACTAGGAAGTATCTTAAAACCTATGGATTGCTATGTCTCTGAAAGAGAATCAAGTGTGTGTACAGGGGCATAAACGCAGCAGTGATAGGATTGGAGAGGTTCGGTGAGCAAATGAAGACCCTTTGAAGTCATATTGCATGGTACCCATTCCACGGGTCTCAACTCTCCAGGTTTAAGGGATTCTTCCTTCAGCTAAAACATGCATGTGGAACCCAGAGTATGATCAACCGTGTGATCGGGAGACGTGTTCCAATATGTCTCAGTTTTCGTCCCCTGGTACTCGGGTGCAACATTCCAGACGCTTTACTAACACTCTCCCGACTTGGAGAGTCAGTGCCTTTAACCTCCTGTTTGGCCCAGTTTGCAATTTCTGCGGAAGATGAACAGGAATAGGGAGAACCAATGACAGACTAGCTGGAGGTGTCTGGACGGGCAAATTTAACTCTCATTTCCCACCAGGAAGAGGAATTAACCAAAGGCTCAGCGTGCCGTGCCGGAACCAGATTAGGGCCTGAAGCCATCCTGCGGTGTTGCGGCCAGCTCACGAGAAAGCGACTTGAAGAAAGGAGCTCAGGGGCACTGTAATTCACAAACCTGCAGAGTTATAAATGACAGCTATCGTCCAAAAATATACTGAAGTAAGGCTGCCAAGAGGACTTGAAAGCGGGGCAGAATTGCAGGAAACCGATTTCAGGAGGTAGACTGGAATTGCATTTAAAGCATAGGAAAAGAGGCAGAACGTCCACAATGATGCACTTGGCCAAAAAGGGCGTATGCGTTTTTTCCTGAATATATTCAGGAAAAAACGCATACGCCCTTTTTGGCCAACCAAGCAAGCTTGCAAAGGAAATCTGCACTACAATGAAGTCTCACATCCCCCCGGTCAAAAGGGCCATCTGAAAAAAGTGTAAAATCCAGAAAGGCAGGAGAGGCCATGGAGAACTGGGAGCCTTGTTATGCTGATGGGCGGGATGTCAATTGCCAACAGCCACTCGGGAGAAGTGTATGGTGTTTCCTGAAACATCTAAAAAACAAAGCAACAGAGCCTAGGGCACTTCCACTTATGGTCCTATAGCTTAGGGAAATTAAAATCAAAAGACACAGCCACCCCAAAGGTTGGGACGGCTCTGTTTACAAGAACCTGGTTTACGGTACAAGTTCAATATCGCAGAAAGTGAAAAATGGATAAAGAAGTTGTGGTACTTACGTACAATGCAATATCACTCAGCAATGAAATCTATGTCATCAGGCCCGTAGCAGCATAATGAGTGGATTCAGGTACGATGATTCTAACTGAAATAAGTCACACAGAAAAAGAAACATCATAAGATATCACTAATACACGGAATGTAAACTTGGCTACACAGGAACTGAATTACAAAACAGAACAGGGTCTCAAATTTAGAAACCCAACTTATGCTTGCTTAAGGGGAAAGGTGAGTTGGGGTGCTGCATAAAACCAGAGATTGAAATGAGCACAGATAAAGTTCCTTAAGCCAAATATGGAATAGACAAGAGCTACTCCTTGCTCAACGAAATGGACTCAACACCCCATATTAAATGCCTAAGAGTGTACCTGACTAGGAAGTATCTTAAAACCTATGGATTGCTATGTCTCTGAAAGAGAATCAAGTGTGTGTACAGGGGCATAAACGCAGCAGTGATAGGATTGGAGAGGTTCGGTGAGCAAATGAAGACCCTTTGAAATCATATTGCATGGTACCCATTCCACGGGTCTCAACTCTCCAGGTTTAAGGTATTCTTCCTTCAGCTAAAACATGCATGTGGAACCCAGAGTATGATCAACCGTGTGATCGGGAGACGTGTTCCAATATGTGTCAGTTTTCGTCCCCTGGTACTCGGGTGCAACATTCCAGACGTTTTACTAACACTCTCCCGACTTGGAGAGTCAGTGCCTTTAACCTCCTGTTTGGCCCAGTTTGCAATTTCTGCGGAAGATGAACAGGAATAGGGAGAACCAATGACAGACTAGCTGGAGGTGTCTGGACGGGCAAATTTAACTCTCATTTCCCACCAGGAAGAGGAATTAACCAAAGGCTCAGCGTGCCGTGCCGGAACCAGATTAGGGCCTGAAGCCATCCTGCGGTGTTGCGGCCAGCTCACGAGAAAGCGACTTGAAGAAAGGAGCTCAGGGGCACTGTAATTCACAAACCTGCAGAGTTATAAATGACAGCTATCGTCCAAAAATATACTGAAGTAAGGCTGCCAAGAGGACTTGAAAGCGGGGCAGAATTGCAGGAAACCGATTTCAGGAGGTAGACTGGAATTGCATTGAAAGCATAGGAAAAGAGGCAGAACGTCCACAATGATGCACTTGGCCAAAAAGGGCATATGCGTTTTTTCCTGAATTTATTCAGGAAAAAACGCATATGCCCTTTTTGGCCAACCAAGCAAGCTTGCAAAGGAAATCTGCACTACAATGAAGTCTCACTTCCCCCCGGTCAAAAGGGCCATCTGAAAAAAGTGTAAAATCCAGAAAGGCAGGACAGGCCATGGAGAACTGGGAGCCTTGTTATGCTGATGGGCGGGATGTAAATTGCCAACAGCCACTCGGGAGAAGTGTATGGTGTTTCCTGAAACATCTAAAAAACAAAGCAACAGAGCCTAGGGCACTTCCACTTATGGTCCTATAGCTTAGGGAAATTAAAATAAAAAAGACACAGCCACCCCAAAGTTTGGGACGGCTCTGTTTACAAGAACCTGGTTTACGGTACAAGTTCAATATCGCAGAAAGTGAAAAGTGGATAAAGAAGTTGTGGTACTTACGTACAATGCAGTATCACTCAGGAATGAAATCTATGTCATCAGGCCCGTAGCAGCATAATGAGTGGATTCAGGTATGATGATTCTAACTGAAATAAGTCACACAGGAAAAGAAACATCATAAGATATCACTAATACACGGAATGTAAACTTGGCTACACAGGAACTGAATTACAAAACAGAACAGGGTCTCAAATTTAGAAACCCAACTTATGCTTGCTTAAGGGGAAAGGTGAGTTGGGGTGCTGCATAAAACCAGAGATTGAAATGAGCACAGATAAAGTTCCTTAAGCCAAATATGGAATAGACAAGAGCTACTCCTTGCTCAACGAAATGGACTCAACACCCCATATTAAATGCCTAAGAGTGTACCTGACTAGGAAGTATCTTAAAACCTATGGATTGCTATGTCTCTGAAAGAGAATCAAGTGTGTGTACAGGGGCATAAACGCAGCAGTGATAGGATTGGAGAGGTTCGGTGAGCAAATGAAGACCCTTTGAAGTCATATTGCATGGTACCCATTCCACGGGTCTCAACTCTCCAGGTTTAAGGTATTCTTCCTTCAGCTAAAACATGCATGTGGAACCCAGAGTATGATCAACCGTGTGATCGGGAGACGTGTTCCAATATGTCTCAGTTTTCGTCCCCTGGTACTCGGGTGCAACATTCCAGACGCTTTACTAACACTCTCCCGACTTGGAGAGTCAGTGCCTTTAACCTCCTGTTTGGCCCAGTTTGCAATTTCTGTGGAAGATGAACAGGAATAGGGAGAACCAATGACAGACTAGCTGGAGGTGTCTGGACGGGCAAATTTAACTCTCATTTCCCACCAGGAAGAGGAATTAACCAAAGGCTCAGCGTGCCGTGCCGGAACCTGATTAGGGCCTGAAGCCATCCTGCGGTGTTGCGGCCAGCTCACGAGAAAGCGAGTTGAAGAAAGGAGCTCAGGGGCACTGTAATTCACAAACCTGCAGAGTTATAAATGACAGCTATCGTCCAAAAATATACTGAAGTAAGGCTACCAAGAGGACTTGAAAGCGGGGCAGAATTGCAGGAAACCGATTTCAGGAGGTAGACTGGAATTGCATTTAAAGCATAGGAAAAGAGGCAGAACGTCCATAATGATGCACTTGGCCAAAAAGGGCGTATGCGTTTTTTCCTGAATATATTCAGGAAAAAACGCATACGCCCTTTTTGGCCAACCAAGCAAGCTTGCAAAGGAAATCTGCACTACAATGAAGTCTCACTTCCCCCCCGGTCAAAAGGGCCATCTGAAAAAAGTGTAAAATCCAGAAAGGCAGGACAGGCCATGGAGAACTGGGAGCCTTGTTATGCTGATGGGCGGGATGTAAATTGCCAACAGCCACTCGGGAGAAGTGTATGGTGTTTCCTGAAACATCTAAAAAACAAAGCAACAGAGCCTAGGGCACTTCCACTTATGGTCCTATAGCTTAGGGAAATTAAAATCAAAAAGACACAGCCACCCCAAAGGTTGGGACGGCTCTGTTTACAAGAACCTGGTTTACGGTACAAGTTCAATATCGCAGAAAGTGAAAAATGGATAAAGAAGTTGTGGTACTTACGTACAATGCAATATCACTCAGCAATGAAATCTATGTCATCAGGCCCGTAGCAGCATAATGAGTGGATTCAGGTACGATGATTCTAACTGAAATAAGTCACACAGAAAAAGAAACATCATAAGATATCACTAATACACGGAATGTAAACTTGGCTACACAGGAACTGAATTACAAAACAGAACAGGGTCTCAAATTTAGAAACCCAACTTATGCTTGCTTAAGGGGAAAGGTGAGTTGGGGTGCTGCATAAAACCAGAGATTGAAATGAGCACAGATAAAGTTCCTTAAGCCAAATATGGAATAGACAAGAGCTACTCCTTGCTCAACGAAATGGACTCAACACCCCATATTAAATGCCTAAGAGTGTACCTGACTAGGAAGTATCTTAAAACCTATGGATTGCTATGTCTCTGAAAGAGAATCAAGTGTGTGTACAGGGGCATAAACGCAGCAGTGATAGGATTGGAGAGGTTCGGTGAGCAAATGAAGACCCTTTGAAGTCATATTGCATGGTACCCATTCCACGGGTCTCAACTCTCCAGGTTTAAGGTATTCTTCCTTCAGCTAAAACATGCATGTGGAACCCAGAGTATGATCAACCGTGTGATCGGGAGACGTGTTCCAATATGTCTCAGTTTTCGTCCCCTGGTACTCGGGTGCAACATTCCAGACGCTTTACTAACACTCTCCCGACTTGGAGAGTCAGTGCCTTTAACCTCCTGTTTGGCCCAGTTTGCAATTTCTGCGGAAGATGAACAGGAATAGGGAGAACCAATGACAGACTAGCTGGAGGTGTCTGGACGGGCAAATTTAACTCTCATTTCCCACCAGGAAGAGGAATTAACCAAAGGCTCAGCGTGCCGTGCCGGAACCAGATTAGGGCCTGAAGCCATCCTGCGGTGTTGCGGCCAGCTCACGAGAAAGCGAGTTGAAGAAAGGAGCTCAGGGGCACTGTAATTCACAAACCTGCAGAGTTATAAATGACAGCTATCGTCCAAAAATATACTGAAGTAAGGCTGCCAAGAGGACTTGAAAGCGGGGCAGAATTGCAGGAAACCGATTTCAGGAGGTAGACTGGAATTGCATTTAAAGCATAGGAAAAGAGGCAGAACGTCCACAATGATGCACTTGGCCAAAAAGGGCGTATGCGTTTTTTCCTGAATATATTCAGGAAAAAACGCATACGCCCTTTTTGGCCAACCAAGCAAGCTTGCAAAGGAAATCTGCACTACAATGAAGTCTCACTTCCCCCCGGTCAAAAGGGCCATCTGAAAAAAGTGTAAAATCCAGAAAGGCAGGACAGGCCATGGAGAACTGGGAGCCTTGTTATGCTGATGGGCGGGATGTAAATTGCCAACAGCCACTCGGGAGAAGTGTATGGTGTTTCCTGAAACATCTAAAAAACAAAGCAACAGAGCCTAGGGCACTTCCACTTATGGTCCTATAGCTTAGGGAAATTAAAATCAAAAAGACACAGCCACCCCAAAGGTTGGGACGGCTCTGTTTACAAGAACCTGGTTTACGGTACAAGTTCAATATCGCAGAAAGTGAAAAATGGATAAAGAAGTTGTGGTACTTACGTACAATGCAGTATCACTCAGCAATGAAATCTATGTCATCAGGCCCGTAGCAGCATAATGAGTGGATTCAGGTACGATGATTCTAACTGAAATAAGTCACACAGAAAAAGAAACATCATAAGATATCACTAATACACGGAATGTAACCTTGGCTACACAGGAACTGAATTACAAAACAGAACAGGGTCTCAAATTTAGAAACCCAACTTATGCTTGCTTAAGGGGAAAGGTGAGTTGGGGTGCTGCATAAAACCAGAGATTGAAATGAGCACAGATAAAGTTCCTTAAGCCAAATATGGAATAGACAAGAGCTACTCCTTGCTCAACGAAATGGACTCAACACCCCATATTAAATGCCTAAGAGTGTACCTGACTAGGAAGTATCTTAAAACCTATGGATTGCTATGTCTCTGAAAGAGAATCAAGTGTGTGTACAGGGGCATAAACGCAGCAGTGATAGGATTGGAGAGGTTCGGTGAGCAAATGAAGACCCTTTGAAGTCATATTGCATGGTACCCATTCCACGGGTCTCAACTCTCCAGGTTTAAGGTATTCTTCCTTCAGCTAAAACATGCATGTGGAACCCAGAGTATGATCAACCGTGTGATCGGGAGACGTGTTCCAATATGTCTCAGTTTTCGTCCCCTGGTACTCGGGTGCAACATTCCAGACGCTTTACTAACACTCTCCCGACTTGGAGAGTCAGTGCCTTTAACCTCCTGTTTGGCCCAGTTTGCAATTTCTGCGGAAGATGAACAGGAATAGGGAGAACCAATGACAGACTAGCTGGAGGTGTCTGGACGGGCAAATTTAACTCTCATTTCCCACCAGGAAGAGGAATTAACCAAAGGCTCAGCGTGCCGTGCCGGAACCAGATTAGGGCCTGAAGCCATCCTGCGGTGTTGCGGCCAGCTCACGAGAAAGCGACTTGAAGAAAGGAGCTCAGGGGCACTGTAATTCACAAACCTGCAGAGTTATAAATGACAGCTATCGTCCAAAAATATACTGAAGTAAGGCTGCCAAGAGGACTTGAAAGCGGGGCAGAATTGCAGGAAACCGATTTCAGGAGGTAGACTGGAATTGCATTTAAAGCATAGGAAAAGAGGCAGAACGTCCACAATGATGCACTTGGCCAAAAAGGGCGTATGCGTTTTTTCCTGAATATATTCAGGAAAAAACGCATACGCCCTTTTTGGCCAACCAAGCAAGCTTGCAAAGGAAATCTGCACTACAATGAAGTCTCACATCCCCCCGGTCAAAAGGGCCATCTGAAAAAAGTGTAAAATCCAGAAAGGCAGGACAGGCCATGGAGAACTGGGAGCCTTGTTATGCTGATGGGCGGGATGTCAATTGCCAACAGCCACTCGGGAGAAGTGTATGGTGTTTCCTGAAACATCTAAAAAACAAAGCAACAGAGCCTAGGGCACTTCCACTTATGGTCCTATAGCTTAGGGAAATTAAAATCAAAAGACACAGCCACCCCAAAGGTTGGGACGGCTCTGTTTACAAGAACCTGGTTTACGGTACAAGTTCAATATCGCAGAAAGTGAAAAATGGATAAAGAAGTTGTGGTACTTACGTACAATGCAATATCACTCAGCAATGAAATCTATGTCATCAGGCCCGTAGCAGCATAATGAGTGGATTCAGGTACGATGATTCTAACTGAAATAAGTCACACAGAAAAAGAAACATCATAAGATATCACTAATACACGGAATGTAAACTTGGCTACACAGGAACTGAATTACAAAACAGAACAGGGTCTCAAATTTAGAAACCCAACTTATGCTTGCTTAAGGGGAAAGGTGAGTTGGGGTGCTGCATAAAACCAGAGATTGAAATGAGCACAGATAAAGTTCCTTAAGCCAAATATGGAATAGACAAGAGCTACTCCTTGCTCAACGAAATGGACTCAACACCCCATATTAAATGCCTAAGAGTGTACCTGACTAGGAAGTATCTTAAAACCTATGGATTGCTATGTCTCTGAAAGAGAATCAAGTGTGTGTACAGGGGCATAAACGCAGCAGTGATAGGATTGGAGAGGTTCGGTGAGCAAATGAAGACCCTTTGAAATCATATTGCATGGTACCCATTCCACGGGTCTCAACTCTCCAGGTTTAAGGTATTCTTCCTTCAGCTAAAACATGCATGTGGAACCCAGAGTATGATCAACCGTGTGATCGGGAGACGTGTTCCAATATGTCTCAGTTTTCGTCCCCTGGTACTCGGGTGCAACATTCCAGACGCTTTACTAACACTCTCCCGACTTGGAGAGTCAGTGCCTTTAACCTCCTGTTTGGCCCAGTTTGCAATTTCTGCGGAAGATGAACAGGAATAGGGAGAACCAATGACAGACTAGCTGGAGGTGTCTGGACGGGCAAATTTAACTCTCATTTCCCACCAGGAAGAGGAATTAACCAAAGGCTCAGCGTGCCGTGCCGGAACCAGATTAGGGCCTGAAGCCATCCTGCGGTGTTGCGGCCAGCTCACGAGAAAGCGACTTGAAGAAAGGAGCTCAGGGGCACTGTAATTCACAAACCTGCAGAGTTATAAATGACAGCTATCGTCCAAAAATATACTGAAGTAAGGCTGCCAAGAGGACTTGAAAGCGGGGCAGAATTGCAGGAAACCGATTTCAGGAGGTAGACTGGAATTGCATTGAAAGCATAGGAAAAGAGGCAGAACGTCCACAATGATGCACTTGGCCAAAAAGGGCATATGCGTTTTTTCCTGAATTTATTCAGGAAAAAACGCATATGCCCTTTTTGGCCAACCAAGCAAGCTTGCAAAGGAAATCTGCACTACAATGAAGTCTCACTTCCCCCCGGTCAAAAGGGCCATCTGAAAAAAGTGTAAAATCCAGAAAGGCAGGACAGGCCATGGAGAACTGGGAGCCTTGTTATGCTGATGGGCGGGATGTAAATTGCCAACAGCCACTCGGGAGAAGTGTATGGTGTTTCCTGAAACATCTAAAAAACAAAGCAACAGAGCCTAGGGCACTTCCACTTATGGTCCTATAGCTTAGGGAAATTAAAATAAAAAAGACACAGCCACCCCAAAGTTTGGGACGGCTCTGTTTACAAGAACCTGGTTTACGGTACAAGTTCAATATCGCAGAAAGTGAAAAGTGGATAAAGAAGTTGTGGTACTTACGTACAATGCAGTATCACTCAGGAATGAAATCTATGTCATCAGGCCCGTAGCAGCATAATGAGTGGATTCAGGTATGATGATTCTAACTGAAATAAGTCACACAGGAAAAGAAACATCATAAGATATCACTAATACACGGAATGTAAACTTGGCTACACAGGAACTGAATTACAAAACAGAACAGGGTCTCAAATTTAGAAACCCAACTTATGCTTGCTTAAGGGGAAAGGTGAGTTGGGGTGCTGCATAAAACCAGAGATTGAAATGAGCACAGATAAAGTTCCTTAAGCCAAATATGGAATAGACAAGAGCTACTCCTTGCTCAACGAAATGGACTCAACACCCCATATTAAATGCCTAAGAGTGTACCTGACTAGGAAGTATCTTAAAACCTATGGATTGCTATGTCTCTGAAAGAGAATCAAGTGTGTGTACAGGGGCATAAACGCAGCAGTGATAGGATTGGAGAGGTTCGGTGAGCAAATGAAGACCCTTTGAAGTCATATTGCATGGTACCCATTCCACGGGTCTCAACTCTCCAGGTTTAAGGTATTCTTCCTTCAGCTAAAACATGCATGTGGAACCCAGAGTATGATCAACCGTGTGATCGGGAGACGTGTTCCAATATGTCTCAGTTTTCGTCCCCTGGTACTCGGGTGCAACATTCCAGACGCTTTACTAACACTCTCCCGACTTGGAGAGTCAGTGCCTTTAACCTCCTGTTTGGCCCAGTTTGCAATTTCTGTGGAAGATGAACAGGAATAGGGAGAACCAATGACAGACTAGCTGGAGGTGTCTGGACGGGCAAATTTAACTCTCATTTCCCACCAGGAAGAGGAATTAACCAAAGGCTCAGCGTGCCGTGCCGGAACCTGATTAGGGCCTGAAGCCATCCTGCGGTGTTGCGGCCAGCTCACGAGAAAGCGAGTTGAAGAAAGGAGCTCAGGGGCACTGTAATTCACAAACCTGCAGAGTTATAAATGACAGCTATCGTCCAAAAATATACTGAAGTAAGGCTGCCAAGAGGACTTGAAAGCGGGGCAGAATTGCAGGAAACCGATTTCAGGAGGTAGACTGGAATTGCATTGAAAGCATAGGAAAAGAGGCAGAACGTCCACAATGATGCACTTGGCCAAAAAGGGCGTATGCGTTTTTTCCTGAATATATTCAGGAAAAAACGCATACGCCCTTTTTGGCCAACCAAGCAAGCTTGCAAAGGAAATCTGCACTACAATGAAGTCTCACTTCCCCCCGGTCAAAAGGGCCATCTGAAAAAAGTGTAAAATCCAGAAAGGCAGGACAGGCCATGGAGAACTGGGAGCCTTGTTATGCTGATGGGCGGGATGTAAATTGCCAACAGCCACTCGGGAGAAGTGTATGGTGTTTCCTGAAACATCTAAAAAACAAAGCAACAGAGCCTAGGGCACTTCCACTTATGGTCCTATAGCTTAGGGAAATTAAAATCAAAAGACACAGCCACCCCAAAAGTTGGGACGGCTCTGTTTACAAGAACCTGGTTACGGTACAAGTTCAATATCGCAGAAAGTGAAAAATGGATAAAGAAGTTGTGGTACTTACGTACAATGCAGTATCACTCAGCAATGAAATCTATGTCATCAGGCCCGTAGCAGCATAATGAGTGGATTCAGGTACGATGATTCTAACTGAAATAAGTTACACAGGAAAAGAAACATCATAAGATATCACTAATACACGGAATGTAACCTTGGACCACAGGAACTGAATTACAAAACAGAACAGGGTCTCAAATTTAGAAACCCAACTTATGCTTGCTTAAGGGGAAAGGTGAGTTGGGGTGCTGCATAAAACCAGAGATTGAAATGAGCACAGATAAAGTTCCTTAAGCCAAATATGGAATAGACAAGAGCTACTCCTTGCTCAACGAAATGGACTCAACACCCCATATTAAATGCCTAAGAGTGTACCTGACTAGGAAGTATCTTAAAACCTATGGATTGCTATGTCTCTGAAAGAGAATCAAGTGTGTGTACAGGGGCATAAACGCAGCAGTGATAGGATTGGAGAGGTTCGGTGAGCAAATGAAGACCCTTTGAAGTCATATTGCATGGTACCCATTCCACGGGTCTCAACTCTCCAGGTTGAAGGTATTCTTCCTTCAGCTAAAACATGCATGTGGAACCCAGAGTATGATCAACCGTGTGATCGGGAGACGTGTTCCAATATGTCTCAGTTTTCGTCCCCTGGTACTCGGGTGCAACATGCCAGACGCTTTACTAACACTCTCCCGACTTGGAGAGTCAGTGCCTTTAACCTCCTGTTTGGCCCAGTTTGCAATTTCTGCGGAAGATGAACAGGAATAGGGAGAACCAATGACAGACTAGCTGGAGGTGTCTGGACGGGCAAATTTAACTCTCATTTCCCACCAGGAAGAGGAATTAACCAAAGGCTCAGCGTGCCGTGCCGGAATCAGATTAGGGCCTGAAGCCATCCTGCGGTGTTGCGGCCAGCTCACGAGAAAGCGAGTTGAAGAAAGGAGCTCAGGGGCACTGTAATTCACAAACCTGCAGAGTTATAAATGACAGCTATCGTCCAAAAATATACTGAAGTAAGGCTACCAAGAGGACTTGAAAGCGGGGCAGAATTGCAGGAAACCGATTTCAGGAGGTAGACTGGAATTGCATTTAAAGCATAGGAAAAGAGGCAGAACGTCCACAATGATGCACTTGGCCAAAAAGGGCGTATGCGTTTTTTCCTGAATATATTCAGGAAAAAACGCATACGCCCTTTTTGGCCAACCAAGCAAGCTTGCAAAGAAATCTGCACTACAATGAAGTCTCACTTCCCCCCGGTCAAAAGGGCCATCTGAAAAAAGTGTAAAATCCAGAAAGGCAGGACAGGCCATGGAGAACTGGGAGCCTTGTTATGCTGATGGGCGGGATGTAAATTGCCAACAGCCACTCGGGAGAAGTGTATGGTGTTTCCTGAAACATCTAAAAAACAAAGCAACAGAGCCTAGGGCACTTCCACTTATGGTCCTATAGCTTAGGGAAATTAAAATCAAAAAGACACAGCCACCCCAAAGGTTGGGACGGCTCTGTTTACAAGAACCTGGTTTACGGTACAAGTTCAATATCGCAGAAAGTGAAAAATGGATAAAGAAGTTGTGGTACTTACGTACAATGCAGTATCACTCAGCAATGAAATCTATGTCATCAGGCCCGTAGCAGCATAATGAGTGGATTCAGGTACGATGATTCTAACTGAAATAAGTCACACAGAAAAAGAAACATCATAAGATATCACTAATACACGGAATGTAAACTTGGCTACACAGGAACTGAATTACAAAACAGAACAGGGTCTCAAATTTAGAAACCCAACTTATGCTTGCTTAAGGGGAAAGGTGAGTTGGGGTGCTGCATAAAACCAGAGATTGAAATGAGCACAGATAAAGTTCCTTAAGCCAAATATGGAATAGACAAGAGCTACTCCTTGCTCAACGAAATGGACTCAACACCCCATATTAAATGCCTAAGAGTGTACCTGACTAGGAAGTATCTTAAAACCTATGGATTGCTATGTCTCTGAAAGAGAATCAAGTGTGTGTACAGGGGCATAAACGCAGCAGTGATAGGATTGGAGAGGTTCGGTGAGCAAATGAAGACCCTTTGAAGTCATATTGCATGGTACCCATTCCACGGGTCTCAACTCTCCAGGTTTAAGGTATTCTTCCTTCAGCTAAAACATGCATGTGGAACCCAGAGTATGATCAACCGTGTGATCGGGAGACGTGTTCCAATATGTCTCAGTTTTCGTCCCCTGGTACTCGGGTGCAACATTCCAGACGCTTTACTAACACTCTCCCGACTTGGAGAGTCAGTGCCTTTAACCTCCTGTTTGGCCCAGTTTGCAATTTCTGCGGAAGATGAACAGGAATAGGGAGAACCAATGACAGACTAGCTGGAGGTGTCTGGACGGGCAAATTTAACTCTCATTTCCCACCAGGAAGAGGAATTAACCAAAGGCTCAGCGTGCCGTGCCGGAACCTGATTAGGGCCTGAAGCCATCCTGCGGTGTTGCGGCCAGCTCACGAGAAAGCGAGTTGAAGAAAGGAGCTCAGGGGCACTGTAATTCACAAACCTGCAGAGTTATAAATGACAGCTATCGTCCAAAAATATACTGAAGTAAGGCTGCCAAGAGGACTTGAAAGCGGGGCAGAATTGCAGGAAACCGATTTCAGGAGGTAGACTGGAATTGCATTGAAAGCATAGGAAAAGAGGCAGAACGTCCACAATGATGCACTTGGCCAAAAAGGGCGTATGCGTTTTTTCCTGAATATATTCAGGAAAAAACGCATACGCCCTTTTTGGCCAACCAAGCAAGCTTGCAAAGGAAATCTGCACTACAATGAAGTCTCACATCCCCCCGGTCAAAAGGGCCATCTGAAAAAAGTGTAAAATCCAGAAAGGCAGGAGAGGCCATGGAGAACTGGGAGCCTTGTTATGCTGATGGGCGGGATGTAAATTGCCAACAGCCACTCGGGAGAAGTGTATGGTGTTTCCTGAAACATCTAAAAAACAAAGCAACAGAGCCTAGGGCACTTCCACTTATGGTCCTATAGCTTAGGGAAATTAAAATCAAAAGACACAGCCACCCCAAAGGTTGGGACGGCTCTGTTTACAAGAACCTGGTTTACGGTACAAGTTCAATATCGCAGAAAGTGAAAAATGGATAAAGAAGTTGTGGTACTTACGTACAATGCAGTATCACTCAGCAATGAAATCTATGTCATCAGGCCCGTAGCAGCATAATGAGTGGATTCAGGTACGATGATTCTAACTGAAATAAGTCACACAGAAAAAGAAACATCATAAGATATCACTAATACACGGAATGTAAACTTGGCTACACAGGAACTGAATTACAAAACAGAACAGGGTCTCAAATTTAGAAACCCAACTTATGCTTGCTTAAGGGGAAAGGTGAGTTGGGGTGCTGCATAAAACCAGAGATTGAAATGAGCACAGATAAAGTTCCTTAAGCCAAATATGGAATAGACAAGAGCTACTCCTTGCTCAACGAAATGGACTCAACACCCCATATTAAATGCCTAAGAGTGTACCTGACTAGGAAGTATCTTAAAACCTATGGATTGCTATGTCTCTGAAAGAGAATCAAGTGTGTGTACAGGGGCATAAACGCAGCAGTGATAGGATTGGAGAGGTTCGGTGAGCAAATGAAGACCCTTTGAAGTCATATTGCATGGTACCCATTCCACGGGTCTCAACTCTCCAGGTTTAAGGTATTCTTCCTTCAGCTAAAACATGCATGTGGAACCCAGAGTATGATCAACCGTGTGATCGGGAGACGTGTTCCAATATGTGTCAGTTTTCGTCCCCTGGTACTCGGGTGCAACATTCCAGACGCTTTACTAACACTCTCCCGACTTGGAGAGTCAGTGCCTTTAACCTCCTGTTTGGCCCAGTTTGCAATTTCTGCGGAAGATGAACAGGAATAGGGAGAACCAATGACAGACTAGCTGGAGGTGTCTGGACGGGCAAATTTAACTCTCATTTCCCACCAGGAAGAGGAATTAACCAAAGGCTCAGCGTGCCGTGCCGGAACCAGATTAGGGCCTGAAGCCATCCTGCGGTGTTGCGGCCAGCTCACGAGAAAGCGAGTTGAAGAAAGGAGCTCAGGGGCACTGTAATTCACAAACCTGCAGAGTTATAAATGACAGCTATCGTCCAAAAATATACTGAAGTAAGGCTGCCAAGAGGACTTGAAAGCGGGGCAGAATTGCAGGAAACCGATTTCAGGAGGTAGACTGGAATTGCATTTAAAGCATAGGAAAAGAGGCAGAACGTCCACAATGATGCACTTGGCCAAAAAGGGCGTATGCGTTTTTTCCTGAATATATTCAGGAAAAAACGCATACGCCCTTTTTGGCCAACCAAGCAAGCTTGCAAAGGAAATCTGCACTACAATGAAGTCTCACATCCCCCCGGTCAAAAGGGCCATCTGAAAAAAGTGTAAAATCCAGAAAGGCAGGAGAGGCCATGGAGAACTGGGAGCCTTGTTATGCTGATGGGCGGGATGTAAATTGCCAACAGCCACTCGGGAGAAGTGTATGGTGTTTCCTGAAACATCTAAAAAACAAAGCAACAGAGCCTAGGGCACTTCCACTTATGGTCCTATAGCTTAGGGAAATTAAAATCAAAAGACACAGCCACCCCAAAGGTTGGGACGGCTCTGTTTACAAGAACCTGGTTTACGGTACAAGTTCAATATCGCAGAAAGTGAAAAATGGATAAAGAAGTTGTGGTACTTACGTACAATGCAATATCACTCAGCAATGAAATCTATGTCATCAGGCCCGTAGCAGCATAATGAGTGGATTCAGGTACGATGATTCTAACTGAAATAAGTCACACAGAAAAAGAAACATCATAAGATATCACTAATACACGGAATGTAAACTTGGCTACACAGGAACTGAATTACAAAACAGAACAGGGTCTCAAATTTAGAAACCCAACTTATGCTTGCTTAAGGGGAAAGGTGAGTTGGGGTGCTGCATAAAACCAGAGATTGAAATGAGCACAGATAAAGTTCCTTAAGCCAAATATGGAATAGACAAGAGCTACTCCTTGCTCAACGAAATGGACTCAACACCCCATATTAAATGCCTAAGAGTGTACCTGACTAGGAAGTATCTTAAAACCTATGGATTGCTATGTCTCTGAAAGAGAATCAAGTGTGTGTACAGGGGCATAAACGCAGCAGTGATAGGATTGGAGAGGTTCGGTGAGCAAATGAAGACCCTTTGAAGTCATATTGCATGGTACCCATTCCACGGGTCTCAACTCTCCAGGTTTAAGGTATTCTTCCTTCAGCTAAAACATGCATGTGGAACCCAGAGTATGATCAACCATGTGATCGGGAGACGTGTTCCAATATGTCTCAGTTTTCGTCCCCTGGTACTCGGGTGCAACATTCCAGACGCTTTACTAACACTCTCCCGACTTGGAGAGTCAGTGCCTTTAACCTCCTGTTTGGCCCAGTTTGCAATTTCTGCGGAAGATGAACAGGAATAGGGAGAACCAATGACAGACTAGCTGGAGGTGTCTGGACGGGCAAATTTAACTCTCATTTCCCACCAGGAAGAGGAATTAACCAAAGGCTCAGCGTGCCGTGCCGGAATCAGATTAGGGCCTGAAGCCATCCTGCGGTGTTGCGGCCAGCTCACGAGAAAGCGAGTTGAAGAAAGGAGCTCAGGGGCACTGTAATTCACAAACCTGCAGAGTTATAAATGACAGCTATCGTCCAAAAATATACTGAAGTAAGGCTACCAAGAGGACTTGAAAGCGGGGCAGAATTGCAGGAAACCGATTTCAGGAGGTAGACTGGAATTGCATTTAAAGCATAGGAAAAGAGGCAGAACGTCCACAATGATGCACTTGGCCAAAAAGGGCGTATGCGTTTTTTCCTGAATATATTCAGGAAAAAACGCATACGCCCTTTTTGGCCAACCAAGCAAGCTTGCAAAGGAAATCTGCACTACAATGAAGTCTCACTTCCCCCCGGTCAAAAGGGCCATCTGAAAAAAGTGTAAAATCCAGAAAGGCAGGACAGGCCATGGAGAACTGGGAGCCTTGTTATGCTGATGGGCGGGATGTCAATTGCCAACAGCCACTCGGGAGAAGTGTATGGTGTTTCCTGAAACATCTAAAAAACAAAGCAACAGAGCCTAGGGCACTTCCACTTATGGTCCTATAGCTTAGGGAAATTAAAATCAAAAAGACACAGCCACCCCAAAGGTTGGGACGGCTCTGTTTACAAGAACCTGGTTTACGGTACAAGTTCAATATCGCAGAAAGTGAAAAATGGATAAAGAAGTTGTGGTACTTACGTACAATGCAATATCACTCAGCAATGAAATCTATGTCATCAGGCCCGTAGCAGCATAATGAGTGGATTCAGGTACGATGATTCTAACTGAAATAAGTCACACAGAAAAAGAAACATCATAAGATATCACTAATACACGGAATGTAACCTTGGCTACACAGGAACTGAATTACAAAACAGAACAGGGTCTCAAATTTAGAAACCCAACTTATGCTTGCTTAAGGGGAAAGGTGAGTTGGGGTGCTGCATAAAACCAGAGATTGAAATGAGCACAGATAAAGTTCCTTAAGCCAAATATGGAATAGACAAGAGCTACTCCTTGCTCAACGAAATGGACTCAACACCCCATATTAAATGCCTAAGAGTGTACCTGACTAGGAAGTATCTTAAAACCTATGGATTGCTATGTCTCTGAAAGAGAATCAAGTGTGTGTACAGGGGCATAAACGCAGCAGTGATAGGATTGGAGAGGTTCGGTGAGCAAATGAAGACCCTTTGAAATCATATTGCATGGTACCCATTCCACGGGTCTCAACTCTCCAGGTTTAAGGTATTCTTCCTTCAGCTAAAACATGCATGTGGAACCCAGAGTATGATCAACCGTGTGATCGGGAGACGTGTTCCAATATGTCTCAGTTTTCGTCCCCTGGTACTCGGGTGCAACATTCCAGACGCTTTACTAACACTCTCCCGACTTGGAGAGTCAGTGCCTTTAACCTCCTGTTTGGCCCAGTTTGCAATTTCTGCGGAAGATGAACAGGAATAGGGAGAACCAATGACAGACTAGCTGGAGGTGTCTGGACGGGCAAATTTAACTCTCATTTCCCACCAGGAAGAGGAATTAACCAAAGGCTCAGCGTGCCGTGCCGGAACCAGATTAGGGCCTGAAGCCATCCTGCGGTGTTGCGGCCAGCTCACGAGAAAGCGAGTTGAAGAAAGGAGCTCAGGGGCACTGTAATTCACAAACCTGCAGAGTTATAAATGACAGCTATCGTCCAAAAATATACTGAAGTAAGGCTGCCAAGAGGACTTGAAAGCGGGGCAGAATTGCAGGAAACCGATTTCAGGAGGTAGACTGGAATTGCATTGAAAGCATAGGAAAAGAGGCAGAACGTCCACAATGATGCACTTGGCCAAAAAGGGCGTATGCGTTTTTTCCTGAATTTATTCAGGAAAAAACGCATATGCCCTTTTTGGCCAACCAAGCAAGCTTGCAAAGGAAATCTGCACTACAATGAAGTCTCACTTCCCCCCGCTCAAAAGGGCCATCTGAAAAAAGTGTAAAATCCAGAAAGGCAGGACAGGCCATGGAGAACTGGGAGCCTTGTTATGCTGATGGGCGGGATGTAAATTGCCAACAGCCACTCGGGAGAAGTGTATGGTGTTTCCTGAAACATCTAAAAAACAAAGCAACAGAGCCTAGGGCACTTCCACTTATGGTCCTATAGCTTAGGGAAATTAAAATCAAAAAGACACAGCCACCCCAAAGGTTGGGACGGCTCTGTTTACAAGAACCTGGTTTACGGTACAAGTTCAATATCGCAGAAAGTGAAAAATGGATAAAGAAGTTGTGGTACTTACGTACAATGCAGTATCACTCAGCAATGAAATCTATGTCATCAGGCCCGTAGCAGCATAATGAGTGGATTCAGGTACGATGATTCTAACTGAAATAAGTCACACAGAAAAAGAAACATCATAAGATATCACTAATACACGGAATGTAACCTTGGCTACACAGGAACTGAATTACAAAACAGAACAGGGTCTCAAATTTAGAAACCCAACTTATGCTTGCTTAAGGGGAAAGGTGAGTTGGGGTGCTGCATAAAACCAGAGATTGAAATGAGCACAGATAAAGTTCCTTAAGCCAAATATGGAATAGACAAGAGCTACTCCTTGCTCAACGAAATGGACTCAACACCCCATATTAAATGCCTAAGAGTGTACCTGACTAGGAAGTATCTTAAAACCTATGGATTGCTATGTCTCTGAAAGAGAATCAAGTGTGTGTACAGGGGCATAAACGCAGCAGTGATAGGATTGGAGAGGTTCGGTGAGCAAATGAAGACCCTTTGAAGTCATATTGCATGGTACCCATTCCACGGGTCTCAACTCTCCAGGTTTAAGGTATTCTTCCTTCAGCTAAAACATGCATGTGGAACCCAGAGTATGATCAACCGTGTGATCGGGAGACGTGTTCCAATATGTCTCAGTTTTCGTCCCCTGGTACTCGGGTGCAACATTCCAGACGCTTTACTAACACTCTCCCGACTTGGAGAGTCAGTGCCTTTAACCTCCTGTTTGGCCCAGTTTGCAATTTCTGCGGAAGATGAACAGGAATAGGGAGAACCAATGACAGACTAGCTGGAGGTGTCTGGACGGGCAAATTTAACTCTCATTTCCCACCAGGAAGAGGAATTAACCAAAGGCTCAGCGTGCCGTGCCGGAACCAGATTAGGGCCTGAAGCCATCCTGCGGTGTTGCGGCCAGCTCACGAGAAAGCGAGTTGAAGAAAGGAGCTCAGGGGCACTGTAATTCACAAACCTGCAGAGTTATAAATGACAGCTATCGTCCAAAAATATACTGAAGTAAGGCTGCCAAGAGGACTTGAAAGCGGGGCAGAATTGCAGGAAACCGATTTCAGGAGGTAGACTGGAATTGCATTGAAAGCATAGGAAAAGAGGCAGAACGTCCACAATGATGCACTTGGCCAAAAAGGGCGTATGCGTTTTTTCCTGAATTTATTCAGGAAAAAACGCATATGCCCTTTTTGGCCAACCAAGCAAGCTTGCAAAGGAAATCTGCACTACAATGAAGTCTCACTTCCCCCCGGTCAAAAGGGCCATCTGAAAAAAGTGTAAAATCCAGAAAGGCAGGACAGGCCATGGAGAATTGGGAGCCTTGTTATGCTGATGGGCGGGATGTAAATTGCCAACAGCCACTCGGGAGAAGTGTATGGTGTTTCCTGAAACATCTAAAAAACAAAGCAACAGAGCCTAGGGCACTTCCACTTATGGTCCTATAGCTTAGGGAAATTAAAATAAAAAAGACACAGCCACCCCAAAGGTTGGGGCGGCTCTGTTTACAAGAACCTGGTTTACGGTACAAGTTCAATATCGCAGAAAGTGAAAAGTGGATAAAGAAGTTGTGGTACTTACGTACAATGCAGTATCACTCAGGAATGAAATCTATGTCATCAGGCCCGTAGCAGCATAATGAGTGGATTCAGGTATGATGATTCTAACTGAAATAAGTCACACAGGAAAAGAAACATCATAAGATATCACTAATACACGGAATGTAACCTTGGCTACACAGGAACTGAATTACAAAACAGAACAGGGTCTCAAATTTAGAAACCCAACTTATGCTTGCTTAAGGGGAAAGGTGAGTTGGGGTGCTGCATAAAACCAGAGATTGAAATGAGCACAGATAAAGTTCCTTAAGCCAAATATGGAATAGACAAGAGCTACTCCTTGCTCAACGAAATGGACTCAACACCCCATATTAAATGCCTAAGAGTGTACCTGACTAGGAAGTATCTTAAAACCTATGGATTGCTATGTCTCTGAAAGAGAATCAAGTGTGTGTACAGGGGCATAAACGCAGCAGTGATAGGATTGGAGAGGTTCGGTGAGCAAATGAAGACCCTTTGAAGTCATATTGCATGGTACCCATTCCACGGGTCTCAACTCTCCAGGTTTAAGGTATTCTTCCTTCAGCTAAAACATGCATGTGGAACCCAGAGTATGATCAACCGTGTGATCGGGAGACGTGTTCCAATATGTCTCAGTTTTCGTCCCCTGGTACTCGGGTGCAACATTCCAGACGCTTTACTAACACTCTCCCGACTTGGAGAGTCAGTGCCTTTAACCTCCTATTTGGCCCAGTTTGCAATTTCTGCGGAAGATGAACAGGAATAGGGAGAACCAATGACAGACTAGCTGGAGGTGTCTGGACGGGCAAATTTAACTCTCATTTCCCACCAGGAAGAGGAATTAACCAAAGGCTCAGCGTGCCGTGCCGGAATCAGATTAGGGCCTGAAGCCATCCTGCGGTGTTGCGGCCAGCTCACGAGAAAGCGAGTTGAAGAAAGGAGCTCAGGGGCACTGTAATTCACAAACCTGCAGAGTTATAAATGACAGCTATCGTCCAAAAATATACTGAAGTAAGGCTACCAAGAGGACTTGAAGCGGGGCAGAATTGCAGGAAACCGATTTCAGGAGGTAGACTGGAATTGCATTGAAAGCATAGGAAAAGAGGCAGAACGTCCACAATGATGCACTTGGCCAAAAAGGGCATATGCGTTTTTTCCTGAATTTATTCAGGAAAAAACGCATATGTCCTTTTTGGCCAACCAAGCAAGCTTGCAAAGGAAATCTGCACTACAATGAAGTCTCACTTCCCCCCGGTCAAAAGGGCCATCTGAAAAAAGTGTAAAATCCAGAAAGGCAGGACAGGCCATGGAGAACTGGGAGCCTTGTTATGCTGATGGGCGGGATGTCAATTGCCAACAGCCACTCGGGAGAAGTGTATGGTGTTTCCTGAAACATCTAAAAAACAAAGCAACAGAGCCTAGGGCACTTCCACTTATGGTCCTATAGCTTAGGGAAATTAAAATAAAAAAGACACAGCCACCCCAAAGGTTGGGGCGGCTCTGTTTACAAGAACCTGGTTTACGGTACAAGTTCAATATCGCAGAAAGTGAAAAGTGGATAAAGAAGTTGTGGTACTTACGTACAATGCAGTATCACTCAGGAATGAAATCTATGTCATCAGGCCCGTAGCAGCATAATGAGTGGATTCAGGTATGATGATTCTAACTGAAATAAGTCACACAGGAAAAGAAACATCATAAGATATCACTAATACACGGAATGTAAACTTGGCTACACAGGAACTGAATTACAAAACAGAACAGGGTCTCAAATTTAGAAACCCAACTTATGCTTGCTTAAGGGGAAAGGTGAGTTGGGGTGCTGCATAAAACCAGAGATTGAAATGAGCACAGATAAAGTTCCTTAAGCCAAATATGGAATAGACAAGAGCTACTCCTTGCTCAACGAAATGGACTCAACACCCCATATTAAATGCCTAAGAGTGTACCTGACTAGGAAGTATCTTAAAACCTATGGATTGCTATGTCTCTGAAAGAGAATCAAGTGTGTGTACAGGGGCATAAACGCAGCAGTGATAGGATTGGAGAGGTTCGGTGAGCAAATGAAGACCCTTTGAAGTCATATTGCATGGTACCCATTCCACGGGTCTCAACTCTCCAGGTTGAAGGTATTCTTCCTTCAGCTAAAACATGCATGTGGAACCCAGAGTATGATCAACCGTGTGATCGGGAGACGTGTTCCAATATGTCTCAGTTTTCGTCCCCTGGTACTCGGGTGCAACATGCCAGACGCTTTACTAACACTCTCCCGACTTGGAGAGTCAGTGCCTTTAACCTCCTGTTTGGCCCAGTTTGCAATTTCTGCGGAAGATGAACAGGAATAGGGAGAACCAATGACAGACTAGCTGGAGGTGTCTGGACGGGCAAATTTAACTCTCATTTCCCACCAGGAAGAGGAATTAACCAAAGGCTCAGCGTGCCGTGCCGGAATCAGATTAGGGCCTGAAGCCATCCTGCGGTGTTGCGGCCAGCTCACGAGAAAGCGAGTTGAAGAAAGGAGCTCAGGGGCACTGTAATTCACAAACCTGCAGAGTTATAAATGACAGCTATCGTCCAAAAATATACTGAAGTAAGGCTACCAAGAGGACTTGAAAGCGGGGCAGAATTGCAGGAAACCGATTTCAGGAGGTAGACTGGAATTGCATTTAAAGCATAGGAAAAGAGGCAGAACGTCCACAATGATGCACTTGGCCAAAAAGGGCGTATGCGTTTTTTCCTGAATATATTCAGGAAAAAACGCATACGCCCTTTTTGGCCAACCAAGCAAGCTTGCAAAGAAATCTGCACTACAATGAAGTCTCACTTCCCCCCGGTCAAAAGGGCCATCTGAAAAAAGTGTAAAATCCAGAAAGGCAGGACAGGCCATGGAGAACTGGGAGCCTTGTTATGCTGATGGGCGGGATGTAAATTGCCAACAGCCACTCGGGAGAAGTGTATGGTGTTTCCTGAAACATCTAAAAAACAAAGCAACAGAGCCTAGGGCACTTCCACTTATGGTCCTATAGCTTAGGGAAATTAAAATCAAAAAGACACAGCCACCCCAAAGGTTGGGACGGCTCTGTTTACAAGAACCTGGTTTACGGTACAAGTTCAATATCGCAGAAAGTGAAAAATGGATAAAGAAGTTGTGGTACTTACGTACAATGCAGTATCACTCAGCAATGAAATCTATGTCATCAGGCCCGTAGCAGCATAATGAGTGGATTCAGGTACGATGATTCTAACTGAAATAAGTCACACAGAAAAAGAAACATCATAAGATATCACTAATACACGGAATGTGAACTTGGCTACACAGGAACTGAATTACAAAACAGAACAGGGTCTCAAATTTAGAAACCCAACTTATGCTTGCTTAAGGGGAAAGGTGAGTTGGGGTGCTGCATAAAACCAGAGATTGAAATGAGCACAGATAAAGTTCCTTAAGCCAAATATGGAATAGACAAGAGCTACTCCTTGCTCAACGAAATGGACTCAACACCCCATATTAAATGCCTAAGAGTGTACCTGACTAGGAAGTATCTTAAAACCTATGGATTGCTATGTCTCTGAAAGAGAATCAAGTGTGTGTACAGGGGCATAAACGCAGCAGTGATAGGATTGGAGAGGTTCGGTGAGCAAATGAAGACCCTTTGAAGTCATATTGCATGGTACCCATTCCACGGGTCTCAACTCTCCAGGTTTAAGGTATTCTTCCTTCAGCTAAAACATGCATGTGGAACCCAGAGTATGATCAACCGTGTGATCGGGAGACGTGTTCCAATATGTCTCAGTTTTCGTCCCCTGGTACTCGGGTGCAACATTCCAGACGCTTTACTAACACTCTCCCGACTTGGAGAGTCAGTGCCTTTAACCTCCTGTTTGGCCCAGTTTGCAATTTCTGCGGAAGATGAACAGGAATAGGGAGAACCAATGACAGACTAGCTGGAGGTGTCTGGACGGGCAAATTTAACTCTCATTTCCCACCAGGAAGAGGAATTAACCAAAGGCTCAGCGTGCCGTGCCGGAACCTGATTAGGGCCTGAAGCCATCCTGCGGTGTTGCGGCCAGCTCACGAGAAAGCGAGTTGAAGAAAGGAGCTCAGGGGCACTGTAATTCACAAACCTGCAGAGTTATAAATGACAGCTATCGTCCAAAAATATACTGAAGTAAGGCTGCCAAGAGGACTTGAAAGCGGGGCAGAATTGCAGGAAACCGATTTCAGGAGGTAGACTGGAATTGCATTGAAAGCATAGGAAAAGAGGCAGAACGTCCACAATGATGCACTTGGCCAAAAAGGGCGTATGCGTTTTTTCCTGAATATATTCAGGAAAAAACGCATACGCCCTTTTTGGCCAACCAAGCAAGCTTGCAAAGGAAATCTGCACTACAATGAAGTCTCACATCCCCCCGGTCAAAAGGGCCATCTGAAAAAAGTGTAAAATCCAGAAAGGCAGGAGAGGCCATGGAGAACTGGGAGCCTTGTTATGCTGATGGGCGGGATGTAAATTGCCAACAGCCACTCGGGAGAAGTGTATGGTGTTTCCTGAAACATCTAAAAAACAAAGCAACAGAGCCTAGGGCACTTCCACTTATGGTCCTATAGCTTAGGGAAATTAAAATCAAAAGACACAGCCACCCCAAAGGTTGGGACGGCTCTGTTTACAAGAACCTGGTTTACGGTACAAGTTCAATATCGCAGAAAGTGAAAAATGGATAAAGAAGTTGTGGTACTTACGTACAATGCAATATCACTCAGCAATGAAATCTATGTCATCAGGCCCGTAGCAGCATAATGAGTGGATTCAGGTACGATGATTCTAACTGAAATAAGTCACACAGAAAAAGAAACATCATAAGATATCACTAATACACGGAATGTAAACTTGGCTACACAGGAACTGAATTACAAAACAGAACAGGGTCTCAAATTTAGAAACCCAACTTATGCTTGCTTAAGGGGAAAGGTGAGTTGGGGTGCTGCATAAAACCAGAGATTGAAATGAGCACAGATAAAGTTCCTTAAGCCAAATATGGAATAGACAAGAGCTACTCCTTGCTCAACGAAATGGACTCAACACCCCATATTAAATGCCTAAGAGTGTACCTGACTAGGAAGTATCTTAAAACCTATGGATTGCTATGTCTCTGAAAGAGAATCAAGTGTGTGTACAGGGGCATAAACGCAGCAGTGATAGGATTGGAGAGGTTCGGTGAGCAAATGAAGACCCTTTGAAGTCATATTGCATGGTACCCATTCCACGGGTCTCAACTCTCCAGGTTTAAGGTATTCTTCCTTCAGCTAAAACATGCATGTGGAACCCAGAGTATGATCAACCGTGTGATCGGGAGACGTGTTCCAATATGTGTCAGTTTTCGTCCCCTGGTACTCGGGTGCAACATTCCAGACGCTTTACTAACACTCTCCCGACTTGGAGAGTCAGTGCCTTTAACCTCCTGTTTGGCCCAGTTTGCAATTTCTGCGGAAGATGAACAGGAATAGGGAGAACCAATGACAGACTAGCTGGAGGTGTCTGGACGGGCAAATTTAACTCTCATTTCCCACCAGGAAGAGGAATTAACCAAAGGCTCAGCGTGCCGTGCCGGAACCAGATTAGGGCCTGAAGCCATCCTGCGGTGTTGCGGCCAGCTCACGAGAAAGCGAGTTGAAGAAAGGAGCTCAGGGGCACTGTAATTCACAAACCTGCAGAGTTATAAATGACAGCTATCGTCCAAAAATATACTGAAGTAAGGCTGCCAAGAGGACTTGAAAGCGGGGCAGAATTGCAGGAAACCGATTTCAGGAGGTAGACTGGAATTGCATTTAAAGCATAGGAAAAGAGGCAGAACGTCCACAATGATGCACTTGGCCAAAAAGGGCGTATGCGTTTTTTCCTGAATATATTCAGGAAAAAACGCATACGCCCTTTTTGGCCAACCAAGCAAGCTTGCAAAGGAAATCTGCACTACAATGAAGTCTCACATCCCCCCGGTCAAAAGGGCCATCTGAAAAAAGTGTAAAATCCAGAAAGGCAGGAGAGGCCATGGAGAACTGGGAGCCTTGTTATGCTGATGGGCGGGATGTAAATTGCCAACAGCCACTCGGGAGAAGTGTATGGTGTTTCCTGAAACATCTAAAAAACAAAGCAACAGAGCCTAGGGCACTTCCACTTATGGTCCTATAGCTTAGGGAAATTAAAATCAAAAGACACAGCCACCCCAAAGGTTGGGACGGCTCTGTTTACAAGAACCTGGTTTACGGTACAAGTTCAATATCGCAGAAAGTGAAAAATGGATAAAGAAGTTGTGGTACTTACGTACAATGCAATATCACTCAGCAATGAAATCTATGTCATCAGGCCCGTAGCAGCATAATGAGTGGATTCAGGTACGATGATTCTAACTGAAATAAGTCACACAGAAAAAGAAACATCATAAGATATCACTAATACACGGAATGTAAACTTGGCTACACAGGAACTGAATTACAAAACAGAACAGGGTCTCAAATTTAGAAACCCAACTTATGCTTGCTTAAGGGGAAAGGTGAGTTGGGGTGCTGCATAAAACCAGAGATTGAAATGAGCACAGATAAAGTTCCTTAAGCCAAATATGGAATAGACAAGAGCTACTCCTTGCTCAACGAAATGGACTCAACACCCCATATTAAATGCCTAAGAGTGTACCTGACTAGGAAGTATCTTAAAACCTATGGATTGCTATGTCTCTGAAAGAGAATCAAGTGTGTGTACAGGGGCATAAACGCAGCAGTGATAGGATTGGAGAGGTTCGGTGAGCAAATGAAGACCCTTTGAAGTCATATTGCATGGTACCCATTCCACGGGTCTCAACTCTCCAGGTTTAAGGTATTCTTCCTTCAGCTAAAACATGCATGTGGAACCCAGAGTATGATCAACCATGTGATCGGGAGACGTGTTCCAATATGTCTCAGTTTTCGTCCCCTGGTACTCGGGTGCAACATTCCAGACGCTTTACTAACACTCTCCCGACTTGGAGAGTCAGTGCCTTTAACCTCCTGTTTGGCCCAGTTTGCAATTTCTGCGGAAGATGAACAGGAATAGGGAGAACCAATGACAGACTAGCTGGAGGTGTCTGGACGGGCAAATTTAACTCTCATTTCCCACCAGGAAGAGGAATTAACCAAAGGCTCAGCGTGCCGTGCCGGAATCAGATTAGGGCCTGAAGCCATCCTGCGGTGTTGCGGCCAGCTCACGAGAAAGCGAGTTGAAGAAAGGAGCTCAGGGGCACTGTAATTCACAAACCTGCAGAGTTATAAATGACAGCTATCGTCCAAAAATATACTGAAGTAAGGCTACCAAGAGGACTTGAAAGCGGGGCAGAATTGCAGGAAACCGATTTCAGGAGGTAGACTGGAATTGCATTTAAAGCATAGGAAAAGAGGCAGAACGTCCACAATGATGCACTTGGCCAAAAAGGGCGTATGCGTTTTTTCCTGAATATATTCAGGAAAAAACGCATACGCCCTTTTTGGCCAACCAAGCAAGCTTGCAAAGGAAATCTGCACTACAATGAAGTCTCACTTCCCCCCGGTCAAAAGGGCCATCTGAAAAAAGTGTAAAATCCAGAAAGGCAGGACAGGCCATGGAGAACTGGGAGCCTTGTTATGCTGATGGGCGGGATGTCAATTGCCAACAGCCACTCGGGAGAAGTGTATGGTGTTTCCTGAAACATCTAAAAAACAAAGCAACAGAGCCTAGGGCACTTCCACTTATGGTCCTATAGCTTAGGGAAATTAAAATCAAAAAGACACAGCCACCCCAAAGGTTGGGACGGCTCTGTTTACAAGAACCTGGTTTACGGTACAAGTTCAATATCGCAGAAAGTGAAAAATGGATAAAGAAGTTGTGGTACTTACGTACAATGCAATATCACTCAGCAATGAAATCTATGTCATCAGGCCCGTAGCAGCATAATGAGTGGATTCAGGTACGATGATTCTAACTGAAATAAGTCACACAGAAAAAGAAACATCATAAGATATCACTAATACACGGAATGTAACCTTGGCTACACAGGAACTGAATTACAAAACAGAACAGGGTCTCAAATTTAGAAACCCAACTTATGCTTGCTTAAGGGGAAAGGTGAGTTGGGGTGCTGCATAAAACCAGAGATTGAAATGAGCACAGATAAAGTTCCTTAAGCCAAATATGGAATAGACAAGAGCTACTCCTTGCTCAACGAAATGGACTCAACACCCCATATTAAATGCCTAAGAGTGTACCTGACTAGGAAGTATCTTAAAACCTATGGATTGCTATGTCTCTGAAAGAGAATCAAGTGTGTGTACAGGGGCATAAACGCAGCAGTGATAGGATTGGAGAGGTTCGGTGAGCAAATGAAGACCCTTTGAAATCATATTGCATGGTACCCATTCCACGGGTCTCAACTCTCCAGGTTTAAGGTATTCTTCCTTTAGCTAAAACATGCATGTGGAACCCAGAGTATGATCAACCGTGTGATCGGGAGACGTGTTCCAATATGTCTCAGTTTTCGTCCCCTGGTACTCGGGTGCAACATTCCAGACGCTTTACTAACACTCTCCCGACTTGGAGAGTCAGTGCCTTTAACCTCCTGTTTGGCCCAGTTTGCAATTTCTGCGGAAGATGAACAGGAATAGGGAGAACCAATGACAGACTAGCTGGAGGTGTCTGGACGGGCAAATTTAACTCTCATTTCCCACCAGGAAGAGGAATTAACCAAAGGCTCAGCATGCCGTGCCGGAACCAGATTAGGGCCTGAAGCCATCCTGCGGTGTTGCGGCCAGCTCACGAGAAAGCGAGTTGAAGAAAGGAGCTCAGGGGCACTGTAATTCACAAACCTGCAGAGTTATAAATGACAGCTATCGTCCAAAAATATACTGAAGTAAGGCTGCCAAGAGGACTTGAAAGCGGGGCAGAATTGCAGGAAACCGATTTCAGGAGGTAGACTGGAATTGCATTGAAAGCATAGGAAAAGAGGCAGAACGTCCACAATGATGCACTTGGCCAAAAAGGGCGTATGCGTTTTTTCCTGAATTTATTCAGGAAAAAACGCATATGCCCTTTTTGGCCAACCAAGCAAGCTTGCAAAGGAAATCTGCACTACAATGAAGTCTCACTTCCCCCCGCTCAAAAGGGCCATCTGAAAAAAGTGTAAAATCCAGAAAGGCAGGACAGGCCATGGAGAACTGGGAGCCTTGTTATGCTGATGGGCGGGATGTAAATTGCCAACAGCCACTCGGGAGAAGTGTATGGTGTTTCCTGAAACATCTAAAAAACAAAGCAACAGAGCCTAGGGCACTTCCACTTATGGTCCTATAGCTTAGGGAAATTAAAATCAAAAAGACACAGCCACCCCAAAGGTTGGGACGGCTCTGTTTACAAGAACCTGGTTTACGGTACAAGTTCAATATCGCAGAAAGTGAAAAATGGATAAAGAAGTTGTGGTACTTACGTACAATGCAGTATCACTCAGCAATGAAATCTATGTCATCAGGCCCGTAGCAGCATAATGAGTGGATTCAGGTACGATGATTCTAACTGAAATAAGTCACACAGAAAAAGAAACATCATAAGATATCACTAATACACGGAATGTAACCTTGGCTACACAGGAACTGAATTACAAAACAGAACAGGGTCTCAAATTTAGAAAACCAACTTATGCTTGCTTAAGGGGAAAGGTGAGTTGGGGTGCTGCATAAAACCAGAGATTGAAATGAGCACAGATAAAGTTCCTTAAGCCTAATATGGAATAGACAAGAGCTACTCCTTGCTCAACGAAATGGACTCAACACCCCATATTAAATGCCTAAGAGTGTACCTGACTAGGAAGTATCTTAAAACCTATGGATTGCTATGTCTCTGAAAGAGAATCAAGTGTGTGTACAGGGGCATAAACGCAGCAGTGATAGGATTGGAGAGGTTCGGTGAGCAAATGAAGACCCTTTGAAGTCATATTGCATGGTACCCATTCCACGGGTCTCAACTCTCCAGGTTGAAGGTATTCTTCCTTCAGCTAAAACATGCATGTGGAACCCAGAGTATGATCAACCGTGTGATCGGGAGACGTGTTCCAATATGTCTCAGTTTTCGTCCCCTGGTACTCGGGTGCAACATTCCAGACGCTTTACTAACACTCTCCCGACTTGGAGAGTCAGTGCCTTTAACCTCCTGTTTGGCCCAGTTTGCAATTTCTGCGGAAGATGAACAGGAATAGGGAGAACCAATGACAGACTAGCTGGAGGTGTCTGGACGGGCAAATTTAACTCTCATTTCCCACCAGGAAGAGGAATTAACCAAAGGCTCAGCGTGCCGTGCCGGAACCAGATTAGGGCCTGAAGCCATCCTGCGGTGTTGCGGCCAGCTCACGAGAAAGCGAGTTGAAGAAAGGAGCTCAGGGGCACTGTAATTCACAAACCTGCAGAGTTATAAATGACAGCTATCGTCCAAAAATATACTGAAGTAAGGCTGCCAAGAGGACTTGAAAGCGGGGCAGAATTGCAGGAAACCGATTTCAGGAGGTAGACTGGAATTGCATTGAAAGCATAGGAAAAGAGGCAGAACGTCCACAATGATGCACTTGGCCAAAAAGGGCGTATGCGTTTTTTCCTGAATTTATTCAGGAAAAAACGCATATGCCCTTTTTGGCCAACCAAGCAAGCTTGCAAAGGAAATCTGCACTACAATGAAGTCTCACTTCCCCCCGGTCAAAAGGGCCATCTGAAAAAAGTGTAAAATCCAGAAAGGCAGGACAGGCCATGGAGAACTGGGAGCCTTGTTATGCTGATGGGCGGGATGTAAATTGCCAACAGCCACTCGGGAGAAGTGTATGGTGTTTCCTGAAACATCTAAAAAACAAAGCAACAGAGCCTAGGGCACTTCCACTTATGGTCCTATAGCTTAGGGAAATTAAAATAAAAAAGACACAGCCACCCCAAAGGTTGGGGCGGCTCTGTTTACAAGAACCTGGTTTACGGTACAAGTTCAATATCGCAGAAAGTGAAAAGTGGATAAAGAAGTTGTGGTACTTACGTACAATGCAGTATCACTCAGGAATGAAATCTATGTCATCAGGCCCGTAGCAGCATAATGAGTGGATTCAGGTATGATGATTCTAACTGAAATAAGTCACACAGGAAAAGAAACATCATAAGATATCACTAATACACGGAATGTAACCTTGGCTACACAGGAACTGAATTACAAAACAGAACAGGGTCTCAAATTTAGAAACCCAACTTATGCTTGCTTAAGCGGAAAGGTGAGTTGGGGTGCTGCATAAAACCAGAGATTGAAATGAGCACAGATAAAGTTCCTTAAGCCAAATATGGAATAGACAAGAGCTACTCCTTGCTCAACGAAATGGACTCAACACCCCATATTAAATGCCTAAGAGTGTACCTGACTAGGAAGTATCTTAAAACCTATGGATTGCTATGTCTCTGAAAGAGAATCAAGTGTGTGTACAGGGGCATAAACGCAGCAGTGATAGGATTGGAGAGGTTCGGTGAGCAAATGAAGACCCTTTGAAGTCATATTGCATGGTACCCATTCCACGGGTCTCAACTCTCCAGGTTTAAGGTATTCTTCCTTCAGCTAAAACATGCATGTGGAACCCAGAGTATGATCAACCGTGTGATCGGGAGACGTGTTCCAATATGTCTCAGTTTTCGTCCCCTGGTACTCGGGTGCAACATTCCAGACGCTTTACTAACACTCTCCCGACTTGGAGAGTCAGTGCCTTTAACCTCCTATTTGGCCCAGTTTGCAATTTCTGCGGAAGATGAACAGGAATAGGGAGAACCAATGACAGACTAGCTGGAGGTGTCTGGACGGGCAAATTTAACTCTCATTTCCCACCAGGAAGAGGAATTAACCAAAGGCTCAGCGTGCCGTGCCGGAATCAGATTAGGGCCTGAAGCCATCCTGCGGTGTTGCGGCCAGCTCACGAGAAAGCGAGTTGAAGAAAGGAGCTCAGGGGCACTGTAATTCACAAACCTGCAGAGTTATAAATGACAGCTATCGTCCAAAAATATACTGAAGTAAGGCTACCAAGAGGACTTGAAGCGGGGCAGAATTGCAGGAAACCGATTTCAGGAGGTAGACTGGAATTGCATTGAAAGCATAGGAAAAGAGGCAGAACGTCCACAATGATGCACTTGGCCAAAAAGGGCATATGCGTTTTTTCCTGAATTTATTCAGGAAAAAACGCATATGCCCTTTTTGGCCAACCAAGCAAGCTTGCAAAGGAAATCTGCACTACAATGAAGTCTCACTTCCCCCCGGTCAAAAGGGCCATCTGAAAAAAGTGTAAAATCCAGAAAGGCAGGACAGGCCATGGAGAACTGGGAGCCTTGTTATGCTGATGGGCGGGATGTAAATTGCCAACAGCCACTCGGGAGAAGTGTATGGTGTTTCCTGAAACATCTAAAAAACAAAGCAACAGAGCCTAGGGCACTTCCACTTATGGTCCTATAGCTTAGGGAAATTAAAATAAAAAAGACACAGCCACCCCAAAGGTTGGGGCGGCTCTGTTTACAAGAACCTGGTTTACGGTACAAGTTCAATATCGCAGAAAGTGAAAAGTGGATAAAGAAGTTGTGGTACTTACGTACAATGCAGTATCACTCAGGAATGAAATCTATGTCATCAGGCCCGTAGCAGCATAATGAGTGGATTCAGGTATGATGATTCTAACTGAAATAAGTCACACAGGAAAAGAAACATCATAAGATATCACTAATACACGGAATGTAACCTTGGCTACACAGGAACTGAATTACAAAACAGAACAGGGTCTCAAATTTAGAAACCCAACTTATGCTTGCTTAAGGGGAAAGGTGAGTTGGGGTGCTGCATAAAACCAGAGATTGAAATGAGCACAGATAAAGTTCCTTAAGCCAAATATGGAATAGACAAGAGCTACTCCTTGCTCAACGAAATGGACTCAACACCCCATATTAAATGCCTAAGAGTGTACCTGAGTAGGAAGTATCTTAAAACCTATGGATTGCTATGTCTCTGAAAGAGAATCAAGTGTGTGTACAGGGGCATAAACGCAGCAGTGATAGGATTGGAGAGGTTCGGTGAGCAAATGAAGACCCTTTGAAGTCATATTGCATGGTACCCATTCCACGGGTCTCAACTCTCCAGGTTTAAGGTATTCTTCCTTCAGCTAAAACATGCATGTGGAACCCAGAGTATGATCAACCGTGTGATCGGGAGACGTGTTCCAATATGTGTCAGTTTTCGTCCCCTGGTACTCGGGTGCAACATTCCAGACGCTTTACTAACACTCTCCCGACTTGGAGAGTCAGTGCCTTTAACCTCCTGTTTGGCCCAGTTTGCAATTTCTGTGGAAGATGAACAGGAATAGGCAGAACCAATGACAGACTAGATGGAGGTGTCTGGACGGGCAAATTTAACTCTCATTTCCCACCAGGAAGAGGAATTAACCAAAGGCTCAGCGTGCCGTGCCGGAACCTGATTAGGGCCTGAAGCCATCCTGCGGTGTTGCGGCCAGCTCACGAGAAAGCGAGTTGAAGAAAGGAGCTCAGGGGCACTGTAATTCACAAACCTGCAGAGTTATAAATGACAGCTATCGTCCAAAAATATACTGAAGTAAGGCTGCCAAGAGGACTTGAAAGCGGGGCAGAATTGCAGGAAACCGATTTCAGGAGGTAGACTGGAATTGCATTTAAAGCATAGGAAAAGAGGCAGAACGTCCACAATGATGCACTTGGCCAAAAAGGGCGTATGCGTTTTTTCCTGAATATATTCAGGAAAAAACGCATACGCCCTTTTTGGCCAACCAAGCAAGCTTGCAAAGGAAATCTGCACTACAATGAAGTCTCACTTCCCCCCGGTCAAAAGGGCCATCTGAAAAAAGTGTAAAATCCAGAAAGGCAGGACAGGCCATGGAGAACTGGGAGCCTTGTTATGCTGATGGGCGGGATGTAAATTGCCAACAGCCACTCGGGAGAAGTGTATGGTGTTTCCTGAAACATCTAAAAAACAAAGCAACAGAGCCTAGGGCACTTCCACTTATGGTCCTATAGCTTAGGGAAATTAAAATCAAAAAGACACAGCCACCCCAAAGGTTGGGACGGCTCTGTTTACAAGAACCTGGTTTACGGTACAAGTTCAATATCGCAGAAAGTGAAAAATGGATAAAGAAGTTGTGGTACTTACGTACAATGCAGTATCACTCAGCAATGAAATCTATGTCATCAGGCCCGTAGCAGCATAATGAGTGGATTCAGGTACGATGATTCTAACTGAAATAAGTCACACAGAAAGGAAACATCATAAGATATCACTAATACACGGAATGTAAACTTGGCTACACAGGAACTGAATTACAAAACAGAACAGGGTCTCAAATTTAGAAACCCAACTTATGCTTGCTTAAGGGGAAAGGTGAGTTGGGGTGCTGCATAAAACCAGAGATTGAAATGAGCACAGATAAAGTTCCTTAAGCCAAATATGGAATAGACAAGAGCTACTCCTTGCTCAACGAAATGGACTCAACACCCCATATTAAATGCCTAAGAGTGTACCTGACTAGGAAGTATCTTAAAACCTATGGATTGCTATGTCTCTGAAAGAGAATCAAGTGTGTGTACAGGGGCATAAACGCAGCAGTGATAGGATTGGAGAGGTTCGGTGAGCAAATGAAGACCCTTTGAAGTCATATTGCATGGTACCCATTCCACGGGTCTCAACTCTCCAGGTTTAAGGTATTCTTCCTTCAGCTAAAACATGCATGTGGAACCCAGAGTATGATCAACCGTGTGATCGGGAGACGTGTTCCAATATGTCTCAGTTTTCGTCCCCTGGTACTCGGGTGCAACATTCCAGACGCTTTACTAACACTCTCCCGACTTGGAGAGTCAGTGCCTTTAACCTCCTGTTTGGCCCAGTTTGCAATTTCTGCGGAAGATGAACAGGAATAGGGAGAACCAATGACAGACTAGCTGGAGGTGTCTGGACGGGCAAATTTAACTCTCATTTCCCACCAGGAAGAGGAATTAACCAAAGGCTCAGCGTGCCGTGCCGGAACCAGATTAGGGCCTGAAGCCATCCTGCGGTGTTGCGGCCAGCTCACGAGAAAGCGAGTTGAAGAAAGGAGCTCAGGGGCACTGTAATTCACAAACCTGCAGAGTTATAAATGACAGCTATCGTCCAAAAATATACTGAAGTAAGGCTGCCAAGAGGACTTGAAAGCGGGGCAGAATTGCAGGAAACCGATTTCAGGAGGTAGACTGGAATTGCATTTAAAGCATAGGAAAAGAGGCAGAACGTCCACAATGATGCACTTGGCCAAAAAGGGCGTATGCGTTTTTTCCTGAATATATTCAGGAAAAAACGCATACGCCCTTTTTGGCCAACCAAGCAAGCTTGCAAAGGAAATCTGCACTACAATGAAGTCTCACATCCCCCCGGTCAAAAGGGCCATCTGAAAAAAGTGTAAAATCCAGAAAGGCAGGAGAGGCCATGGAGAACTGGGAGCCTTGTTATGCTGATGGGAGGGATGTAAATTGCCAACAGCCACTCGGGAGAAGTGTATGGTGTTTCCTGAAACATCTAAAAAACAAAGCAACAGAGCCTAGGGCACTTCCACTTATGGTCCTATAGCTTAGGGAAATTAAAATCAAAAGACACAGCCACCCCAAAGGTTGGGACGGCTCTGTTTACAAGAACCTGGTTTACGGTACAAGTTCAATATCGCAGAAAGTGAAAAATGGATAAAGAAGTTGTGGTACTTACGTACAATGCAATATCACTCAGCAATGAAATCTATGTCATCAGGCCCGTAGCAGCATAATGAGTGGATTCAGGTACGATGATTCTAACTGAAATAAGTCACACAGAAAAAGAAACATCATAAGATATCACTAATACACGGAATGTAAACTTGGCTACACAGGAACTGAATTACAAAACAGAACAGGGTCTCAAATTTAGAAACCCAACTTATGCTTGCTTAAGGGGAAAGGTGAGTTGGGGTGCTGCATAAAACCAGAGATTGAAATGAGCACAGATAAAGTTCCTTAAGCCAAATATGGAATAGACAAGAGCTACTCCTTGCTCAACGAAATGGACTCAACACCCCATATTAAATGCCTAAGAGTGTACCTGACTAGGAAGTATCTTAAAACCTATGGATTGCTATGTCTCTGAAAGAGAATCAAGTGTGTGTACAGGGGCATAAACGCAGCAGTGATAGGATTGGAGAGGTTCGGTGAGCAAATGAAGACCCTTTGAAGTCATATTGCATGGTACCCATTCCACGGGTCTCAACTCTCCAGGTTTAAGGTATTCTTCCTTCAGCTAAAACATGCATGTGGAACCCAGAGTATGATCAACCGTGTGATCGGGAGACGTGTTCCAATATGTCTCAGTTTTCGTCCCCTGGTACTCGGGTGCTGCATGCCAGACGCTTTACTAACACTCTCCCGACTTGGAGAGTCAGTGCCTTTAACCTCCTGTTTGGCCCAGTTTGCAATTTCTGCGGAAGATGAACAGGAATAGGGAGAACCAATGACAGACTAGCTGGAGGTGTCTGGACGGGCAAATTTAACTCTCATTTCCCACCAGGAAGAGGAATTAACCAAAGGCTCAGCGTGCCGTGCCGGAATCAGATTAGGGCCTGAAGCCATCCTGCGGTGTTGCGGCCAGCTCACGAGAAAGCGAGTTGAAGAAAGGAGCTCAGGGGCACTGTAATTCACAAACCTGCAGAGTTATAAATGACAGCTATCGTCCAAAAATATACTGAAGTAAGGCTACCAAGAGGACTTGAAAGCGGGGCAGAATTGCAGGAAACCGATTTCAGGAGGTAGACTGGAATTGCATTTAAAGCATAGGAAAAGAGGCAGAACGTCCACAATGATGCACTTGGCCAAAAAGGGCGTATGCGTTTTTTCCTGAATATATTCAGGAAAAAACACATACGCCCTTTTTGGCCAACCAAGCAAGCTTGCAAAGGAAATCTGCACTACAATGAAGTCTCACTTCCCCCCGGTCAAAAGGGCCATCTGAAAAAAGTGTAAAATCCAGAAAGGCAGGACAGGCCATGGAGAACTGGGAGCCTTGTTATGCTGATGGGCGGGATGTCAATTGCCAACAGCCACTCGGGAGAAGTGTATGGTGTTTCCTGAAACATCTAAAAAACAAAGCAACAGAGCCTAGGGCACTTCCACTTATGGTCCTATAGCTTAGGGAAATTAAAATCAAAAAGACACAGCCACCCCAAAGGTTGGGACGGCTCTGTTTACAAGAACCTGGTTTACGGTACAAGTTCAATATCGCAGAAAGTGAAAAATGGATAAAGAAGTTGTGGTACTTACGTACAATGCAGTATCACTCAGCAATGAAATCTATGTCATCAGGCCCGTAGCAGCATAATGAGTGGATTCAGGTACGATGATTCTAACTGAAATAAGTCACACAGAAAAAGAAACATCATAAGATATCACTAATACACGGAATGTAACCTTGGCTACACAGGAACTGAATTACAAAACAGAACAGGGTCTCAAATTTAGAAACCCAACTTATGCTTGCTTAAGGGGAAAGGTGAGTTGGGGTGCTGCATAAAACCAGAGATTGAAATGAGCACAGATAAAGTTCCTTAAGCCAAATATGGAATAGACAAGAGCTACTCCTTGCTCAACGAAATGGACTCAACACCCCATATTAAATGCCTAAGAGTGTACCTGACTAGGAAGTATCTTAAAACCTATGGATTGCTATGTCTCTGAAAGAGAATCAAGTGTGTGTACAGGGGCATAAACGCAGCAGTGATAGGATTGGAGAGGTTCGGTGAGCAAATGAAGACCCTTTGAAGTCATATTGCATGGTACCCATTCCACGGGTCTCAACTCTCCAGGTTTAAGGTATTCTTCCTTCAGCTAAAACATGCATGTGGAACCCAGAGTATGATCAACCGTGTGATCGGGAGACGTGTTCCAATATGTCTCAGTTTTCGTCCCCTGGTACTCGGGTGCAACATTCCAGACGCTTTACTAACACTCTCCCGACTTGGAGAGTCAGTGCCTTTAACCTCCTGTTTGGCCCAGTTTGCAATTTCTGCGGAAGATGAACAGGAATAGGGAGAACCAATGACAGACTAGCTGGAGGTGTCTGGACGGGCAAATTTAACTCTCATTTCCCACCAGGAAGAGGAATTAACCAAAGGCTCAGCGTGCCGTGCCGGAACCAGATTAGGGCCTGAAGCCATCCTGCGGTGTTGCGGCCAGCTCACGAGAAAGCGAGTTGAAGAAAGGAGCTCAGGGGCACTGTAATTCACAAACCTGCAGAGTTATAAATGACAGCTATCGTCCAAAAATATACTGAAGTAAGGCTGCCAAGAGGACTTGAAAGCGGGGCAGAATTGCAGGAAACCGATTTCAGGAGGTAGACTGGAATTGCATTTAAAGCATAGGAAAAGAGGCAGAACGTCCACAATGATGCACTTGGCCAAAAAGGGCGTATGCGTTTTTTCCTGAATATATTCAGGAAAAAACGCATACGCCCTTTTTGGCCAACCAAGCAAGCTTGCAAAGGAAATCTGCACTACAATGAAGTCTCACATCCCCCCGGTCAAAAGGGCCATCTGAAAAAAGTGTAAAATCCAGAAAGGCAGGAGAGGCCATGGAGAACTGGGAGCCTTGTTATGCTGATGGGCGGGATGTAAATTGCCAACAGCCACTCGGGAGAAGTGTATGGTGTTTCCTGAAACATCTAAAAAACAAAGCAACAGAGCCTAGGGCACTTCCACTTATGGTCCTATAGCTTAGGGAAATTAAAATCAAAAGACACAGCCACCCCAAAGGTTGGGACGGCTCTGTTTACAAGAACCTGGTTTACGGTACAAGTTCAATATCGCAGAAAGTGAAAAATGGATAAAGAAGTTGTGGTACTTACGTACAATGCAATATCACTCAGCAATGAAATCTATGTCATCAGGCCCGTAGCAGCATAATGAGTGGATTCAGGTACGATGATTCTAACTGAAATAAGTCACACAGAAAAAGAAACATCATAAGATATCACTAATACACGGAATGTAAACTTGGCTACACAGGAACTGAATTACAAAACAGAACAGGGTCTCAAATTTAGAAACCCAACTTATGCTTGCTTAAGGGGAAAGGTGAGTTGGGGTGCTGCATAAAACCAGAGATTGAAATGAGCACAGATAAAGTTCCTTAAGCCAAATATGGAATAGACAAGAGCTACTCCTTGCTCAACGAAATGGACTCAACACCCCATATTAAATGCCTAAGAGTGTACCTGACTAGGAAGTATCTTAAAACCTATGGATTGCTATGTCTCTGAAAGAGAATCAAGTGTGTGTACAGGGGCATAAACGCAGCAGTGATAGGATTGGAGAGGTTCGGTGAGCAAATGAAGACCCTTTGAAGTCATATTGCATGGTACCCATTCCACGGGTCTCAACTCTCCAGGTTTAAGGTATTCTTCCTTCAGCTAAAACATGCATGTGGAACCCAGAGTATGATCAACCGTGTGATCGGGAGACGTGTTCCAATATGTCTCAGTTTTCGTCCCCTGGTACTCGGGTGCAACATTCCAGACGCTTTACTAACACTCTCCCGACTTGGAGAGTCAGTGCCTTTAACCTCCTGTTTGGCCCAGTTTGCAATTTCTGCGGAAGATGAACAGGAATAGGGAGAACCAATGACAGACTAGCTGGAGGTGTCTGGACGGGCAAATTTAACTCTCATTTCCCACCAGGAAGAGGAATTAACCAAAGGCTCAGCGTGCCGTGCCGGAACCAGATTAAGGCCTGAAGCCATCCTGCGGTGTTGCGGCCAGCTCACGAGAAAGCGAGTTGAAGAAAGGAGCTCAGGGGCACTGTAATTCACAAACCTGCAGAGTTATAAATGACAGCTATCGTCCAAAAATATACTGAAGTAAGGCTGCCAAGAGGACTTGAAAGCGGGGCAGAATTGCAGGAAACCGATTTCAGGAGGTAGACTGGAATTGCATTTAAAGCATAGGAAAAGAGGCAGAACGTCCACAATGATGCACTTGGCCAAAAAGGGCGTATGCGTTTTTTCCTGAATATATTCAGGAAAAAACGCATACGCCCTTTTTGGCCAACCAAGCAAGCTTGCAAAGGAAATCTGCACTACAATGAAGTCTCACTTCCCCCCGGTCAAAAGGGCCATCTGAAAAAAGTGTAAAATCCAGAAAGGCAGGACAGGCCATGGAGAACTGGGAGCCTTGTTATGCTGATGGGCGGGATGTAAATTGCCAACAGCCACTCGGGAGAAGTGTATGGTGTTTCCTGAAACATCTAAAAAACAAAGCAACAGAGCCTAGGGCACTTCCACTTATGGTCCTATAGCTTAGGGAAATTATAATCAAAAAGACACAGCCACCCCAAAGGTTGGGACGGCTCTGTTTACAAGAACCTGGTTTACGGTACAAGTTCAATATCGCAGAAAGTGAAAAATGGATAAAGAAGTTGTGGTACTTACGTACAATGCAGTATCACTCAGCAATGAAATCTATGTCATCAGGCCCGTAGCAGCATAATGAGTGGATTCAGGTACGATGATTCTAACTGAAATAAGTCACACAGGAAAAGAAACATCATAAGATATCACTAATACACGGAATGTAACCTTGGCTACACAGGAACTGAATTACAAAACAGAACAGGGTCTCAAATTTAGAAAACAAACTTATGCTTGCTTAAGGGGAAAGGTGAGTTGGGGTGCTGCATAAAACCAGAGATTGAAATGAGCACAGATAAAGTTCCTTAAGCCAAATATGGAATAGACAAGAGCTACTCCTTGCTCAACGAAATGGACTCAACACCCCATATTAAATGCCTAAGAGTGTACCTGACTAGGAAGTATCTTAAAACCTATGGATTGCTATGTCTCTGAAAGAGAATCAAGTGTGTGTACAGGGGCATAAACGCAGCAGTGATAGGATTGGAGAGGTTCGGTGAGCAAATGAAGACCCTTTGAAGTCATATTGCATGGTACCCATTCCACGGGTCTCAACTCTCCAGGTTTAAGGTATTCTTCCTTCAGCTAAAACATGCATGTGGAACCCAGAGTATGATCAACCGTGTGATCGGGAGACGTGTTCCAATATGTCTCAGTTTTCGTCCCCTGGTACTCGGGTGCAACATTCCAGACGCTTTACTAACACTCTCCCGACTTGGAGAGTCAGTGCCTTTAACCTCCTGTTTGGCCCAGTTTGCAATTTCTGCGGAAGATGAACAGGAATAGGGAGAACCAATGACAGACTAGCTGGAGGTGTCTGGACGGGCAAATTTAACTCTCATTTCCCACCAGGAAGAGGAATTAACCAAAGGCTCAGCGTGCCGTGCCGGAACCAGATTAGGGCCTGAAGCTATCCTGCGGTGTTGCGGCCAGCTCACGAGAAAGCGAGTTGAAGAAAGGAGCTCAGGGGCACTGTAATTCACAAACCTGCAGAGTTATAAATGACAGCTATCGTCCAAAAATATACTGAAGTAAGGCTGCCAAGAGGACTTGAAAGCGGGGCAGAATTGCAGGAAACCGATTTCAGGAGGTAGACTGGAATTGCATTTAAAGCATAGGAAAAGAGGCAGAACGTCCACAATGATGCACTTGGCCAAAAAGGGCATATGCGTTTTTTCCTGAATATATTCAGGAAAAAACGCATATGCCCTTTTTGGCCAACCAAGCAAGCTTGCAAAGGAAATCTGCACTACAATGAAGTCTCACTTCCCCCCGGTCAAAAGGGCCATCTGAAAAAAGTGTAAAATCCAGAAAGGCAGGACAGGCCATGGAGAACTGGGAGCCTTGTTATGCTGATGGGCGGGATGTAAATTGCCAACAGCCACTCGGGAGAAGTGTATGGTGTTTCCTGAAACATCTAAAAAACAAAGCAACAGAGCCTAGGGCACTTCCACTTATGGTCCTATAGCTTAGGGAAATTAAAATCAAAAAGACACAGCCACCCCAAAGGTTGGAACGGCTCTGTTTACAAGAACCTGGTTTACGGTACAAGTTCAATATCGCAGAAAGTGAAAAATGGATAAAGAAGTTGTGGTACTTACGTACAATGCAGTATCACTCAGCAATGAAATCTATGTCATCAGGCCCGTAGCAGCATAATGAGTGGATTCAGGTACGATGATTCTAACTGAAATAAGTCACACAGAAAAAGAAACATCATAAGATATCACTAATACACGGAATGTAAACTTGGCTACACAGGAACTGAATTACAAAACAGAACAGGGTCTCAAATTTAGAAACCCAACTTATGCTTGCTTAAGGGGAAAGGTGAGTTGGGGTGCTGCATAAAACCAGAGATTGAAATGAGCACAGATAAAGTTCCTTAAGCCAAATATGGAATAGACAAGAGCTACTCCTTGCTCAACGAAATGGACTCAACACCCCATATTAAATGCCTAAGAGTGTACCTGACTAGGAAGTATCTTAAAACCTATGGATTGCTATGTCTCCGAAAGAGAATCAAGTGTGTGTACAGGGGCATAAACGCAGCAGTGATAGGATTGGAGAGGTTCGGTGAGCAAATGAAGACCCTTTGAAGTCATATTGCATGGTACCCATTCCACGGGTCTCAACTCTCCAGGTTTAAGGTATTCTTCCTTCAGCTAAAACATGCATGTGGAACCCAGAGTATGATCAACCGTGTGATCGGGAGACGTGTTCCAATATGTCTCAGTTTTCGTCCCCTGGTACTCGGGTGCAACATTCCAGACGCTTTACTAACACTCTCCCGACTTGGAGAGTCAGTGCCTTTAACCTCCTGTTTGGCCCAGTTTGCAATTTCTGCGGAAGATGAACAGGAATAGGGAGAACCAATGACAGACTAGCTGGAGGTGTCTGGACGGGCAAATTTAACTCTCATTTCCCACCAGGAAGAGGAATTAACCAAAGGCTCAGCGTGCCGTGCCGGAACCAGATTAAGGCCTGAAGCCATCCTGCGGTGTTGCGGCCAGCTCACGAGAAAGCGAGTTGAAGAAAGGAGCTCAGGGGCACTGTAATTCACAAACCTGCAGAGTTATAAATGACAGCTATCGTCCAAAAATATACTGAAGTAAGGCTGCCAAGAGGACTTGAAAGCGGGGCAGAATTGCAGGAAACCGATTTCAGGAGGTAGACTGGAATTGCATTTAAAGCATAGGAAAAGAGGCAGAACGTCCACAATGATGCACTTGGCCAAAAAGGGCGTATGCGTTTTTTCCTGAATATATTCAGGAAAAAACGCATACGCCCTTTTTGGACAACCAAGCAAGCTTGCAAAGGAAATCTGCACTACAATGAAGTCTCACTTTCCCCCGGTAAAAAGGGCCATCTGAAAAAAGTGTAAAATCCAGAAAGGCAGGACAGGCCATGGAGAACTGGGAGCCTTGTTATGCTGATGGGCGGGATGTAAATTGCCAACAGCCACTCGGGAGAAGTGTATGGTGTTTCCTGAAACATCTAAAAAACAAAGCAACAGAGCCTAGGGCACTTCCACTTATGGTCCTATAGCTTAGGGAAATTAAAATCAAAAAGACACAGCCACCCCAAAGGTTGGGACGGCTCTGTTTACAAGAACCTGGTTTACGGTACAAGTTCAATATCGCAGAAAGTGAAAAATGGATAAAGAAGTTGTGGTACTTACGTACAATGCAGTATCACTCAGCAATGAAATCTATGTCATCAGGCCCGTAGCAGCATAATGAGTGGATTCAGGTACGATGATTCTAACTGAAATAAGTCACACAGGAAAAGAAACATCATAAGATATCACTAATACACGGAATGTAACCTTGGCTACACAGGAACTGAATTACAAAACAGAACAGGGTCTCAAATTTAGAAAACAAACTTATGCTTGCTTAAGGGGAAAGGTGAGTTGGGGTGCTGCATAAAACCAGAGATTGAAATGAGCACAGATAAAGTTCCTTAAGCCAAATATGGAATAGACAAGAGCTACTCCTTGCTCAACGAAATGGACTCAACACCCCATATTAAATGCCTAAGAGTGTACCTGACTAGGAAGTATCTTAAAACCTATGGATTGCTATGTCTCTGAAAGAGAATCAAGTGTGTGTACAGGGGCATAAACGCAGCAGTGATAGGATTGGAGAGGTTCGGTGAGCAAATGAAGACCCTTTGAAGTCATATTGCATGGTACCCATTCCACGGGTCTCAACTCTCCAGGTTTAAGGTATTCTTCCTTCAGCTAAAACATGCATGTGGAACCCAGAGTATGATCAACCGTGTGATCGGGAGACGTGTTCCAATATGTCTCAGTTTTCGTCCCCTGGTACTCGGGTGCAACATTCCAGACGCTTTACTAACACTCTCCCGACTTGGAGAGTCAGTGCCTTTAACCTCCTGTTTGGCCCAGTTTGCAATTTCTGCGGAAGATGAACAGGAATAGGGAGAACCAATGACAGACTAGCTGGAGGTGTCTGGACGGGCAAATTTAACTCTCATTTCCCACCAGGAAGAGGAATTAACCAAAGGCTCAGCGTGCCGTGCCGGAACCAGATTAGGGCCTGAAGCTATCCTGCGGTGTTGCGGCCAGCTCACGAGAAAGCGAGTTGAAGAAAGGAGCTCAGGGGCACTGTAATTCACAAACCTGCAGAGTTATAAATGACAGCTATCGTCCAAAAATATACTGAAGTAAGGCTGCCAAGAGGACTTGAAAGCGGGGCAGAATTGCAGGAAACCGATTTCAGGAGGTAGACTGGAATTGCATTTAAAGCATAGGAAAAGAGGCAGAACGTCCACAATGATGCACTTGGCCAAAAAGGGCGTATGCGTTTTTTCCTGAGTATATTCAGGAAAAAACGCATATGCCCTTTTTGGCCAACCAAGCAAGCTTGCAAAGGAAATCTGCACTACAATGAAGTCTCACTTCCCCCCGGTCAAAAGGGCCATCTGAAAAAAGTGTAAAATCCAGAAAGGCAGGACTGGCCATGGAGAACTGGGAGCCTTGTTATGCTGATGGGCGGGATGTAAATTGCCAACAGCCACTCGGGAGAAGTGTATGGTGTTTCCTGAAACATCTAAAAAACAAAGCAACATAGCCTAGGGCACTTCCACTTATGGTCCTATAGCTTAGGGAAATTAAAATAAAAAAGACACAGCCACCCCAAAGGTTGGGACGGCTCTGTTTACAAGAACCTGGTTTACGGTACAAGTTCAATATCGCAGAAAGTGAAAAGTGGATAAAGAAGTTGTGGTACTTACGTACAATGCAGTATCACTCAGGAATGAAATCTATGTCATCAGGCCCGTAGCAGCATAATGAGTGGATTCAGGTTTGATGATTCTAACTGAAATAAGTCACACAGGAAAAGAAACATCATAAGATATCACTAATACACGGAATGTAACCTTGGCTACACAGGAACTGAATTACAAAACAGAACAGGGTCTCAAATTTAGAAACCCAACTTATGCTTGCTTAAGGGGAAAGGTGAGTTGGGGTGCTGCATAAAAGCAGAGATTGAAATGAGCACAGATAAATTCCTTAAGCCAAATATGGAATAGACAAGAGCTACTCCTTGCTCAACGAAATGGACTCAACACCCCATATTAAATGCCTAAGAGTGTACCTGACTAGGAAGTATCTTAAAACCTATGGATTGCTATGTCTCTGAAAGAGAATCAAGTGTGTGTACAGGGGCATAAACGCAGCAGTGATAGGATTGGAGAGGTTCGGTGAGCAAATGAAGACCCTTTGAAGTCATATTGCATGGTACCCATTCCACGGGTCTCAACTCTCCAGTTTTAACGTATTCTTCCTTCAGCTAAAACATGCATGTGGAACCCAGAGTATGATCAACCGTGTGATCGGGAGACGTGTTCCAATATGTGTCAGTTTTCGTCCCCTGGTACTCGGGTGCAACATTCCAGACGCTTTACTAACACTCTCCCGACTTGGAGAGTCAGTGCCTTTAACCTCCTGTTTGGCCCAGTTTGCAATTTCTGCGGAAGATGAACAGGAATAGGGAGAACCAATGACAGACTAGCTGGAGGTGTCTGGACGGGCAAATTTAACTCTCATTTCCCACCAGGAAGAGGAATTAACCAAAGGCTCAGCGTGCCGTGCCGGAACCAGATTAGGGCCTGAAGCCATCCTGCGGTGTTGCGGCCAGCTCACGAGAAAGCGAGTTGAAGAAAGGAGCTCAGGGGCACTGTAATTCACAAACCTGCAGAGTTATAAATGACAGCTATCGTCCAAAAATATACTGAAGTAAGGCTGCCAAGAGGACTTGAAAGCGGGGCAGAATTGCAGGAAACCGATTTCAGGAGGTAGACTGGAATTGCATTTAAAGCATAGGAAAAGAGGCAGAACGTCCACAATGATGCACTTGGCCAAAAAGGGCGTATGCGTTTTTTCCTGAATATATTCAGGAAAAAACGCATACGCCCTTTTTGGCCAACCAAGCAAGCTTGCAAAGGAAATCTGCACTACAATGAAGTCTCACTTCCCCCCGGTCAAAAGGGCCATCTGAAAAAAGTGTAAAATCCAGAAAGGCAGGACAGGCCATGGAGAACTGGGAGCCTTGTTATGCTGATGGGCGGGATGTCAATTGCCAACAGCCACTCGGGAGAAGTGTATGGTGTTTCCTGAAACATCTAAAAAACAAAGCAACAGAGCCTAGGGCACTTCCACTTATGGTCCTATAGCTTAGGGAAATTAAAATCAAAAGACACAGCCACCCCAAAGGTTGGGACGGCTCTGTTTACAAGAACCTGGTTTACGGTACAAGTTCAATATCGCAGAAAGTGAAAAATGGATAAAGAAGTTGTGGTACTTACGTACAATGCAGTATCACTCAGCAATGAAATCTATGTCATCAGGCCCGTAGCAGCATAATGAGTGGATTCAGGTACGATGATTCTAACTGAAATAAGTCACACAGGAAAAGAAACATCATAAGATATCACTAATACACGGAATGTAACCTTGGCTACACAGGAACTGAATTCCAAAACAGAACAGGGTCTCAAATTTAGAAAACCAACTTATGCTTGCTTAAGGGGAAAGGTGAGTTGGGGTGCTGCATAAAACCAGAGATTGAAATGAGCACAGATAAAGTTCCTTAAGCCAAATATGGAATAGACAAGAGCTACTCCTTGCTCAAGGAAATGGACTCAACACCCCATATTAAATGCCTAAGAGTGTACCTGACTAGGAAGTATCTTAAAACCTATGGATTGCTATGTCTCTGAAAGAGAATCAAGTGTGTGTACAGGGGCATAAACGCAGCAGTGATAGGATTGGAGAGGTTCGGTGAGCAAATGAAGACCCTTTGAAGTCATATTGCATGGTACCCATTCCACGGGTCTCAACTCTCCAGGGTTAAGGTATTCTTCCTTCAGCTAAAACATGCATGTGGAACCCAGAGTATGATCAACCGTGTGATCGGGAGACGTGTTCCAATATGTCTCAGTTTTCGTCCCCTGGTACTCGGGTGCAACATTCCAGACGCTTTACTAACACTCTCCCGACTTGGAGAGTCAGTGCCTTTAACCTCCTGTTTGGCCCAGTTTGCAATTTCTGCGGAAGATGAACAGGAATAGGGAGAACCAATGACAGACTAGCTGGAGGTGTCTGGACGGGCAAATTTAACTCTCATTTCCCACCAGGAAGAGGAATTAACCAAAGGCTCAGCGTGCCGTGCCAGAACCAGATTAAGGCCTGAAGCCATCCTGCGGTGTTGCGGCCAGCTCACGAGAAAGCGAGTTGAAGAAAGGAGCTCAGGGGCACTGTAATTCACAAACCTGCAGAGTTATAAATGACAGCTATCGTCCAAAAATATACTGAAGTAAGGCTGCCAAGAGGACTTGAAAGCGGGGCAGAATTGCAGGAAACCGATTTCAGGAGGTAGACTGGAATTGCATTTAAAGCATAGGAAAAGAGGCAGAACGTCCACAATGATGCACTTGGCCAAAAAGGGCGTATGCGTTTTTTCCTGAATATATTCAGGAAAAAACGCATACGCCCTTTTTGGACAACCAAGCAAGCTTGCAAAGGAAATCTGCACTACAATGAAGTCTCACTTTCCCCCGGTCAAAAGGGCCATCTGAAAAAAGTGTAAAATCCAGAAAGGCAGGACAGGCCATGGAGAACTGGGAGCCTTGTTATGCTGATGGGCGGGATGTCAATTGCCAACAGCCACTCGGGAGAAGTGTATGGTGTTTCCTGAAACATCTAAAAAACAAATCAACAGAGCCTAGGGCACTTCCACTTATGGTCCTATAGCTTAGGGAAATTAAAATCAAAAAGACACAGCCACCCCAAAGGTTGGGACGGCTCTGTTTACAAGAACCTGGTTTACGGTACAAGTTCAATATCGCAGAAAGTGAAAAATGGATAAAGAAGTTGTGGTACTTACGTACAATGCAGTATCACTCAGCAATGAAATCTATGTCATCAGGCCCGTAGCATCATAATGAGTGGATTCAGGTACGATGATTCTAACTGAAATAAGTCACACAGGAAAAGAAACATCATAAGATATCACTAATACACGGAATGTAACCTTGGCTACACAGGAACTGAATTACAAAACAGAACAGGGTCTCAAATTTAGAAAACAAACTTATGCTTGCTTAAGGGGAAAGGTGAGTTGGGGTGCTGCATAAAACCAGAGATTGAAATGAGCACAGATAAAGTTCCTTAAGCCAAATATGGAATAGACAAGAGCTACTCCTTGCTCAAGGAAATGGACTCAACACCCCATATTAAATGCCTAAGAGTGTACCTGACTAGGAAGTATCTTAAAACCTATGGATTGCTATGTCTCTGAAAGAGAATCAAGTGTGTGTACAGGGGCATAAACGCAGCAGTGATAGGATTGGAGAGGTTCGGTGAGCAAATGAAGACCCTTTGAAGTCATATTGCATGGTACCCATTCCACGGGTCTCAACTCTCCAGGTTTAAGGTATTCTTCCTTCAGCTAAAACATGCATGTGGAACCCAGAGTATGATCAACCGTGTGATCGGGAGACGTGTTCCAATATGTCTCAGTTTTCGTCCCCTGGTACTCGGGTGCAACATTCCAGACGCTTTACTAACACTCTCCCGACTTGGAGAGTCAGTGCCTTTAACCTCCTGTTTGGCCCAGTTTGCAATTTCTGCGGAAGATGAACAGGAATAGGGAGAACCAATGACAGACTAGCTGGAGGTGTCTGGACGGGCAAATTTAACTCTCATTTCCCACCAGGAAGAGGAATTAACCAAAGGCTCAGCGTGCCGTGCCGGAACCAGATTAGGGCCTGAAGCTATCCTGCGGTGTTGCGGCCAGCTCACGAGAAAGCGAGTTGAAGAAAGGAGCTCATGGGCACTGTAATTCACAAACCTGCAGAGTTATAAATGACAGCTATCGTCCAAAAATATACTGAAGTAAGGCTGCCAAGAGGACTTGAAAGCGGGGCAGAATTGCAGGAAACCGATTTCAGGAGGTAGACTGGAATTGCATTTAAAGCATAGGAAAAGAGGCAGAACGTCCACAATGATGCACTTGGCCAAAAAGGGCATATGCGTTTTTTCCTGAATATATTCAGGAAAAAACGCATATGCCCTTTTTGGCCAACCAAGCAAGCTTGCAAAGGAAATCTGCACTACAATGAAGTCTCACTTCCCCCCGGTCAAAAGGGCCATCTGAAAAAAGTGTAAAATCCAGAAAGGCAGGACAGGCCATGGAGAACTGGGAGCCTTGTTATGCTGATGGGCGGGATGTAAATTGCCAACAGCCACTCGGGAGAAGTGTATGGTGTTTCCTGAAACATCTAAAAAACAAAGCAACATAGCCTAGGGCACTTCCACTTATGGTCCTATAGCTTAGGGAAATTAAAATAAAAAAGACACAGCCACCCCAAAGGTTGGGACGGCTCTGTTTACAAGAACCTGGTTTACGGTACAAGTTCAATATCGCAGAAAGTGAAAAGTGGATAAAGAAGTTGTGGTACTTACGTACAATGCAGTATCACTCAGGAATGAAATCTATGTCATCAGGCCCGTAGCAGCATAATGAGTGGATTCAGGTTTGATGATTCTAACTGAAATAAGTCACACAGGAAAAGAAACATCATAAGATATCACTAATACACGGAATGTAACCTTGGCTACACAGGAACTGAATTACAAAACAGAACAGGGTCTCAAATTTAGAAACCCAACTTATGCTTGCTTAAGGGGAAAGGTGAGTTGGGGTGCTGCATAAAAGCAGAGATTGAAATGAGCACAGATAAATTCCTTAAGCCAAATATGGAATAGACAAGAGCTACTCCTTGCTCAACGAAATGGACTCAACACCCCATATTAAATGCCTAAGAGTGTACCTGACTAGGAAGTATCTTAAAACCTATGGATTGCTATGTCTCTGAAAGAGAATCAAGTGTGTGTACAGGGGCATAAACGCAGCAGTGATAGGATTGGAGAGGTTCGGTGAGCAAATGAAGACCCTTTGAAGTCATATTGCATGGTACCCATTCCACGGGTCTCAACTCTCCAGTTTTAACGTATTCTTCCTTCAGCTAAAACATGCATGTGGAACCCAGAGTATGATCAACCGTGTGATCGGGAGACGTGTTCCAATATGTGTCAGTTTTCGTCCCCTGGTACTCGGGTGCAACATTCCAGACGCTTTACTAACACTCTCCCGACTTGGAGAGTCAGTGCCTTTAACCTCCTGTTTGGCCCAGTTTGCAATTTCTGCGGAAGATGAACAGGAATAGGGAGAACCAATGACAGACTAGCTGGAGGTGTCTGGACGGGCAAATTTAACTCTCATTTCCCACCAGGAAGAGGAATTAACCAAAGGCTCAGCGTGCCGTGCCGGAACCAGATTAGGGCCTGAAGCCATCCTGCGGTGTTGCGGCCAGCTCACGAGAAAGCGAGTTGAAGAAAGGAGCTCAGGGGCACTGTAATTCACAAACCTGCAGAGTTATAAATGACAGCTATCGTCCAAAAATATACTGAAGTAAGGCTGCCAAGAGGACTTGAAAGCGGGGCAGAATTGCAGGAAACCGATTTCAGGAGGTAGACTGGAATTGCATTTAAAGCATAGGAAAAGAGGCAGAACGTCCACAATGATGCACTTGGCCAAAAAGGGCGTATGCGTTTTTTCCTGAATATATTCAGGAAAAAACGCATACGCCCTTTTTGGCCAACCAAGCAAGCTTGCAAAGGAAATCTGCACTACAATGAAGTCTCACTTCCCCCCGGTCAAAAGGGCCATCTGAAAAAAGTGTAAAATCCAGAAAGGCAGGACAGGCCATGGAGAACTGGGAGCCTTGTTATGCTGATGGGCGGGATGTCAATTGCCAACAGCCACTCGGGAGAAGTGTATGGTGTTTCCTGAAACATCTAAAAAACAAAGCAACAGAGCCTAGGGCACTTCCACTTATGGTCCTATAGCTTAGGGAAATTAAAATCAAAAAGACACAGCCACCCCAAAGGTTGGGACGGCTCTGTTTACAAGAACCTGGTTTACGGTACAAGTTCAATATCGCAGAAAGTGAAAAATGGATAAAGAAGTTGTGGTACTTACGTACAATGCAGTATCACTCAGCAATGAAATCTATGTCATCAGGCCCGTAGCAGCATAATGAGTGGATTCAGGTACGATGATTCTAACTGAAATAAGTCACACAGGAAAAGAAACATCATAAGATATCACTAATACACGGAATGTAACCTTGGCTACACAGGAACTGAATTCCAAAACAGAACAGGGTCTCAAATTTAGAAAACCAACTTATGCTTGCTTAAGGGGAAAGGTGAGTTGGGGTGCTGCATAAAACCAGAGATTGAAATGAGCACAGATAAAGTTCCTTAAGCCAAATATGGAATAGACAAGAGCTACTCCTTGCTCAAGGAAATGGACTCAACACCCCATATTAAATGCCTAAGAGTGTACCTGACTAGGAAGTATCTTAAAACCTATGGATTGCTATGTCTCTGAAAGAGAATCAAGTGTGTGTACAGGGGCATAAACGCAGCAGTGATAGGATTGAAGAGGTTCGGTGAGCAAATGAAGACCCTTTGAAGTCATATTGCATGGTACCCATTCCACGGGTCTCAACTCTCCAGGGTTAAGGTATTCTTCCTTCAGCTAAAACATGCATGTGGAACCCAGAGTATGATCAACCGTGTGATCGGGAGACGTGTTCCAATATGTCTCAGTTTTCGTCCCCTGGTACTCGGGTGCAACATTCCAGACGCTTTACTAACACTCTCCCGACTTGGAGAGTCAGTGCCTTTAACCTCCTGTTTGGCCCAGTTTGCAATTTCTGCGGAAGATGAACAGGAATAGGGAGAACCAATGACAGACTAGCTGGAGGTGTCTGGACGGGCAAATTTAACTCTCATTTCCCACCAGGAAGAGGAATTAACCAAAGGCTCAGCGTGCCGTGCCGGAACCAGATTAGGGCCTGAAGCTATCCTGCGGTGTTGCGGCCAGCTCACGAGAAAGCGAGTTGAAGAAAGGAGCTCAGGGGCACTGTAATTCACAAACCTGCAGAGTTATAAATGACAGCTATCGTCCAAAAATATACTGAAGTAAGGCTGCCAAGAGGACTTGAAAGCGGGGCAGAATTGCAGGAAACCGATTTCAGGAGGTAGACTGGAATTGCATTTAAAGCATAGGAAAAGAGGCAGAACGTCCACAATGATGCACTTGGCCAAAAAGGGCATATGCGTTTTTTCCTGAATATATTCAGGAAAAAACGCATATGCCCTTTTTGGCCAACCAAGCAAGCTTGCAAAGGAAATCTGCACTACAATGAAGTCTCACTTCCCCCCGGTCAAAAGGGCCATCTGAAAAAAGTGTAAAATCCAGAAAGGCAGGACAGGCCATGGAGAACTGGGAGCCTTGTTATGCTGATGGGCGGGATGTAAATTGCCAACAGCCACTCGGGAGAAGTGTATGGTGTTTCCTGAAACATCTAAAAAACAAAGCAACATAGCCTAGGGCACTTCCACTTATGGTCCTATAGCTTAGGGAAATTAAAATAAAAAAGACACAGCCACCCCAAAGGTTGGGACGGCTCTGTTTACAAGAACCTGGTTTACGGTACAAGTTCAATATCGCAGAAAGTGAAAAGTGGATAAAGAAGTTGTGGTACTTACGTACAATGCAGTATCACTCAGGAATGAAATCTATGTCATCAGGCCCGTAGCAGCATAATGAGTGGATTCAGGTTTGATGATTCTAACTGAAATAAGTCACACAGGAAAAGAAACATCATAAGATATCACTAATACACGGAATGTAACCTTGGCTACACAGGAACTGAATTACAAAACAGAACAGGGTCTCAAATTTAGAAACCCAACTTATGCTTGCTTAAGGGGAAAGGTGAGTTGGGGTGCTGCATAAAAGCAGAGATTGAAATGAGCACAGATAAATTCCTTAAGCCAAATATGGAATAGACAAGAGCTACTCCTTGCTCAACGAAATGGACTCAACACCCCATATTAAATGCCTAAGAGTGTACCTGACTAGGAAGTATCTTAAAACCTATGGATTGCTATGTCTCTGAAAGAGAATCAAGTGTGTGTACAGGGGCATAAACGCAGCAGTGATAGGATTGGAGAGGTTCGGTGAGCAAATGAAGACCCTTTGAAGTCATATTGCATGGTACCCATTCCACGGGTCTCAACTCTCCAGTTTTAACGTATTCTTCCTTCAGCTAAAACATGCATGTGGAACCCAGAGTATGATCAACCGTGTGATCGGGAGACGTGTTCCAATATGTGTCAGTTTTCGTCCCCTGGTACTCGGGTGCAACATTCCAGACGCTTTACTAACACTCTCCCGACTTGGAGAGTCAGTGCCTTTAACCTCCTGTTTGGCCCAGTTTGCAATTTCTGCGGAAGATGAACAGGAATAGGGAGAACCAATGACAGACTAGCTGGAGGTGTCTGGACGGGCAAATTTAACTCTCATTTCCCACCAGGAAGAGGAATTAACCAAAGGCTCAGCGTGCCGTGCCGGAACCAGATTAGGGCCTGAAGCCATCCTGCGGTGTTGCGGCCAGCTCACGAGAAAGCGAGTTGAAGAAAGGAGCTCAGGGGCACTGTAATTCACAAACCTGCAGAGTTATAAATGACAGCTATCGTCCAAAAATATACTGAAGTAAGGCTGCCAAGAGGACTTGAAAGCGGGGCAGAATTGCAGGAAACCGATTTCAGGAGGTAGACTGGAATTGCATTTAAAGCATAGGAAAAGAGGCAGAACGTCCACAATGATGCACTTGGCCAAAAAGGGCGTATGCGTTTTTTCCTGAATATATTCAGGAAAAAACGCATACGCCCTTTTTGGCCAACCAAGCAAGCTTGCAAAGGAAATCTGCACTACAATGAAGTCTCACTTCCCCCCGGTCAAAAGGGCCATCTGAAAAAAGTGTAAAATCCAGAAAGGCAGGACAGGCCATGGAGAACTGGGAGCCTTGTTATGCTGATGGGCGGGATGTCAATTGCCAACAGCCACTCGGGAGAAGTGTATGGTGTTTCCTGAAACATCTAAAAAACAAAGCAACAGAGCCTAGGGCACTTCCACTTATGGTCCTATAGCTTAGGGAAATTAAAATCAAAAAGACACAGCCACCCCAAAGGTTGGGACGGCTCTGTTTACAAGAACCTGGTTTACGGTACAAGTTCAATATCGCAGAAAGTGAAAAATGGATAAAGAAGTTGTGGTACTTACGTACAATGCAGTATCACTCAGCAATGAAATCTATGTCATCAGGCCCGTAGCAGCATAATGAGTGGATTCAGGTACGATGATTCTAACTGAAATAAGTCACACAGGAAAAGAAACATCATAAGATATCACTAATACACGGAATGTAACCTTGGCTACACAGGAACTGAATTCCAAAACAGAACAGGGTCTCAAATTTAGAAAACCAACTTATGCTTGCTTAAGGGGAAAGGTGAGTTGGGGTGCTGCATAAAACCAGAGATTGAAATGAGCACAGATAAAGTTCCTTAAGCCAAATATGGAATAGACAAGAGCTACTCCTTGCTCAAGGAAATGGACTCAACACCCCATATTAAATGCCTAAGAGTGTACCTGACTAGGAAGTATCTTAAAACCTATGGATTGCTATGTCTCTGAAAGAGAATCAAGTGTGTGTACAGGGGCATAAACGCAGCAGTGATAGGATTGGAGAGGTTCGGTGAGCAAATGAAGACCCTTTGAAGTCATATTGCATGGTACCCATTCCACGGGTCTCAACTCTCCAGGGTTAAGGTATTCTTCCTTCAGCTAAAACATGCATGTGGAACCCAGAGTATGATCAACCGTGTGATCGGGAGACGTGTTCCAATATGTCTCAGTTTTCGTCCCCTGGTACTCGGGTGCAACATTCCAGACGCTTTACTAACACTCTCCCGACTTGGAGAGTCAGTGCCTTTAACCTCCTGTTTGGCCCAGTTTGCAATTTCTGCGGAAGATGAACAGGAATAGGGAGAACCAATGACAGACTAGCTGGAGGTGTCTGGACGGGCAAATTTAACTCTCATTTCCCACCAGGAAGAGGAATTAACCAAAGGCTCAGCGTGCCGTGCCGGAACCAGATTAGGGCCTGAAGCTATCCTGCGGTGTTGCGGCCAGCTCACGAGAAAGCGAGTTGAAGAAAGGAGCTCAGGGGCACTGTAATTCACAAACCTGCAGAGTTATAAATGACAGCTATCGTCCAAAAATATACTGAAGTAAGGCTGCCAAGAGGACTTGAAAGCGGGGCAGAATTGCAGGAAACCGATTTCAGGAGGTAGACTGGAATTGCATTTAAAGCATAGGAAAAGAGGCAGAACGTCCACAATGATGCACTTGGCCAAAAAGGGCGTATGCGTTTTTTCCTGAATATATTCAGGAAAAAACGCATATGCCCTTTTTGGCCAACCAAGCAAGCTTGCAAAGGAAATCTGCACTACAATGAAGTCTCACTTCCCCCCGGTCAAAAGGGCCATCTGAAAAAAGTGTAAAATCCAGAAAGGCAGGACAGGCCATGGAGAACTGGGAGCCTTGTTATGCTGATGGGCGGGATGTAAATTGCCAACAGCCACTCGGGAGAAGTGTATGGTGTTTCCTGAAACATCTAAAAAACAAAGCAACATAGCCTAGGGCACTTCCACTTATGGTCCTATAGCTTAGGGAAATTAAAATAAAAAAGACACAGCCACCCCAAAGGTTGGGACGGCTCTGTTTACAAGAACCTGGTTTACGGTACAAGTTCAATATCGCAGAAAGTGAAAAGTGGATAAAGAAGTTGTGGTACTTACGTACAATGCAGTATCACTCAGGAATGAAATCTATGTCATCAGGCCCGTAGCAGCATAATGAGTGGATTCAGGTATGATGATTCTAACTGAAATAAGTCACACAGGAAAAGAAACATCATAAGATATCACTAATACACGGAATGTAACCTTGGCTACACAGGAACTGAATTACAAAACAGAACAGGGTCTCAAATTTAGAAACCCAACTTATGCTTGCTTAAGGGGAAAGGTGAGTTGGGGTGCTGCATAAAAGCAGAGATTGAAATGAGCACAGATAAATTCCTTAAGCCAAATATGGAATAGACAAGAGCTACTCCTTGCTCAACGAAATGGACTCAACACCCCATATTAAATGCCTAAGAGTGTACCTGACTAGGAAGTATCTTAAAACCTATGGATTGCTATGTCTCTGAAAGAGAATCAAGTGTGTGTACAGGGGCATAAACGCAGCAGTGATAGGATTGGAGAGGTTCGGTGAGCAAATGAAGACCCTTTGAAGTCATATTGCATGGTACCCATTCCACGGGTCTCAACTCTCCAGTTTTAACGTATTCTTCCTTCAGCTAAAACATGCATGTGGAACCCAGAGTATGATCAACCGTGTGATCGGGAGACGTGTTCCAATATGTGTCAGTTTTCGTCCCCTGGTACTCGGGTGCAACATTCCAGACGCTTTACTAACACTCTCCCGACTTGGAGAGTCAGTGCCTTTAACCTCCTGTTTGGCCCAGTTTGCAATTTCTGCGGAAGATGAACAGGAATAGGGAGAACCAATGACAGACTAGCTGGAGGTGTCTGGACGGGCAAATTTAACTCTCATTTCCCACCAGGAAGAGGAATTAACCAAAGGCTCAGCGTGCCGTGCCGGAACCAGATTAGGGCCTGAAGCTATCCTGCGGTGTTGCGGCCAGCTCACGAGAAAGCGAGTTGAAGAAAGGAGCTCAGGGGCACTGTAATTCACAAACCTGCAGAGTTATAAATGACAGCTATCGTCCAAAAATATACTGAAGTAAGGCTGCCAAGAGGACTTGAAAGCGGGGCAGAATTGCAGGAAACCGATTTCAGGAGGTAGACTGGAATTGCATTTAAAGCATAGGAAAAGAGGCAGAACGTCCACAATGATGCACTTGGCCAAAAAGGGCGTATGCGTTTTTTCCTGAATATATTCAGGAAAAAACGCATATGCCCTTTTTGGCCAACCAAGCAAGCTTGCAAAGGAAATCTGCACTACAATGAAGTCTCACTTCCCCCCGGTCAAAAGGGCCATCTGAAAAAAGTGTAAAATCCAGAAAGGCAGGACAGGCCATGGAGAACTGGGAGCCTTGTTATGCTGATGGGCGGGATGTAAATTGCCAACAGCCACTCGGGAGAAGTGTATGGTGTTTCCTGAAACATCTAAAAAACAAAGCAACATAGCCTAGGGCACTTCCACTTATGGTCCTATAGCTTAGGGAAATTAAAATAAAAAAGACACAGCCACCCCAAAGGTTGGGACGGCTCTGTTTACAAGAACCTGGTTTACGGTACAAGTTCAATATCGCAGAAAGTGAAAAGTGGATAAAGAAGTTGTGGTACTTACGTACAATGCAGTATCACTCAGGAATGAAATCTATGTCATCAGGCCCGTAGCAGCATAATGAGTGGATTCAGGTATGATGATTCTAACTGAAATAAGTCACACAGGAAAAGAAACATCATAAGATATCACTAATACACGGAATGTAACCTTGGCTACACAGGAACTGAATTACAAAACAGAACAGGGTCTCAAATTTAGAAACCCAACTTATGCTTGCTTAAGGGGAAAGGTGAGTTGGGGTGCTGCATAAAAGCAGAGATTGAAATGAGCACAGATAAATTCCTTAAGCCAAATATGGAATAGACAAGAGCTACTCCTTGCTCAACGAAATGGACTCAACACCCCATATTAAATGCCTAAGAGTGTACCTGACTAGGAAGTATCTTAAAACCTATGGATTGCTATGTCTCTGAAAGAGAATCAAGTGTGTGTACAGGGGCATAAACGCAGCAGTGATAGGATTGGAGAGGTTCGGTGAGCAAATGAAGACCCTTTGAAGTCATATTGCATGGTACCCATTCCACGGGTCTCAACTCTCCAGTTTTAACGTATTCTTCCTTCAGCTAAAACATGCATGTGGAACCCAGAGTATGATCAACCGTGTGATCGGGAGACGTGTTCCAATATGTGTCAGTTTTCGTCCCCTGGTACTCGGGTGCAACATTCCAGACGCTTTACTAACACTCTCCCGACTTGGAGAGTCAGTGCCTTTAACCTCCTGTTTGGCCCAGTTTGCAATTTCTGCGGAAGATGAACAGGAATAGGGAGAACCAATGACAGACTAGCTGGAGGTGTCTGGACGGGCAAATTTAACTCTCATTTCCCACCAGGAAGAGGAATTAACCAAAGGCTCAGCGTGCCGTGCCGGAACCAGATTAGGGCCTGAAGCTATCCTGCGGTGTTGCGGCCAGCTCACGAGAAAGCGAGTTGAAGAAAGGAGCTCAGGGGCACTGTAATTCACAAACCTGCAGAGTTATAAATGACAGCTATCGTCCAAAAATATACTGAAGTAAGGCTGCCAAGAGGACTTGAAAGCGGGGCAGAATTGCAGGAAACCGATTTCAGGAGGTAGACTGGAATTGCATTTAAAGCATAGGAAAAGAGGCAGAACGTCCACAATGATGCACTTGGCCAAAAAGGGCGTATGCGTTTTTTCCTGAATATATTCAGGAAAAAACGCATATGCCCTTTTTGGCCAACCAAGCAAGCTTGCAAAGGAAATCTGCACTACAATGAAGTCTCACTTCCCCCCGGTCAAAAGGGCCATCTGAAAAAAGTGTAAAATCCAGAAAGGCAGGACAGGCCATGGAGAACTGGGAGCCTTGTTATGCTGATGGGCGGGATGTAAATTGCCAACAGCCACTCGGGAGAAGTGTATGGTGTTTCCTGAAACATCTAAAAAACAAAGCAACATAGCCTAGGGCACTTCCACTTATGGTCCTATAGCTTAGGGAAATTAAAATAAAAAAGACACAGCCACCCCAAAGGTTGGGACGGCTCTGTTTACAAGAACCTGGTTTACGGTACAAGTTCAATATCGCAGAAAGTGAAAAGTGGATAAAGAAGTTGTGGTACTTACGTACAATGCAGTATCACTCAGGAATGAAATCTATGTCATCAGGCCCGTAGCAGCATAATGAGTGGATTCAGGTATGATGATTCTAACTGAAATAAGTCACACAGGAAAAGAAACATCATAAGATATCACTAATACACGGAATGTAACCTTGGCTACACAGGAACTGAATTACAAAACAGAACAGGGTCTCAAATTTAGAAACCCAACTTATGCTTGCTTAAGGGGAAAGGTGAGTTGGGGTGCTGCATAAAAGCAGAGATTGAAATGAGCACAGATAAATTCCTTAAGCCAAATATGGAATAGACAAGAGCTACTCCTTGCTCAACGAAATGGACTCAACACCCCATATTAAATGCCTAAGAGTGTACCTGACTAGGAAGTATCTTAAAACCTATGGATTGCTATGTCTCTGAAAGAGAATCAAGTGTGTGTACAGGGGCATAAACGCAGCAGTGATAGGATTGGAGAGGTTCGGTGAGCAAATGAAGACCCTTTGAAGTCATATTGCATGGTACCCATTCCACGGGTCTCAACTCTCCAGTTTTAACGTATTCTTCCTTCAGCTAAAACATGCATGTGGAACCCAGAGTATGATCAACCGTGTGATCGGGAGACGTGTTCCAATATGTGTCAGTTTTCGTCCCCTGGTACTCGGGTGCAACATTCCAGACGCTTTACTAACACTCTCCCGACTTGGAGAGTCAGTGCCTTTAACCTCCTGTTTGGCCCAGTTTGCAATTTCTGCGGAAGATGAACAGGAATAGGGAGAACCAATGACAGACTAGCTGGAGGTGTCTGGACGGGCAAATTTAACTCTCATTTCCCACCAGGAAGAGGAATTAACCAAAGGCTCAGCGTGCCGTGCCGGAACCAGATTAGGGCCTGAAGCCATCCTGCGGTGTTGCGGCCAGCTCACGAGAAAGCGAGTTGAAGAAAGGAGCTCAGGGGCACTGTAATTCACAAACCTGCAGAGTTATAAATGACAGCTATCGTCCAAAAATATACTGAAGTAAGGCTGCCAAGAGGACTTGAAAGCGGGGCAGAATTGCAGGAAACCGATTTCAGGAGGTAGACTGGAATTGCATTTAAAGCATAGGAAAAGAGGCAGAACGTCCACAATGATGCACTTGGCCAAAAAGGGCGTATGCGTTTTTTCCTGAATATATTCAGGAAAAAACGCATACGCCCTTTTTGGCCAACCAAGCAAGCTTGCAAAGGAAATCTGCACTACAATGAAGTCTCACTTCCCCCCGGTCAAAAGGGCCATCTGAAAAAAGTGTAAAATCCAGAAAGGCAGGACAGGCCATGGAGAACTGGGAGCCTTGTTATGCTGATGGGCGGGATGTAAATTGCCAACAGCCACTCGGGAGAAGTGTATGGTGTTTCCTGAAACATCTAAAAAACAAAGCAACAGAGCCTAGGGCACTTCCACTTATGGTCCTATAGCTTAGGGAAATTAAAATCAAAAGACACAGCCACCCCAAAGGTTGGGACGGCTCTGTTTACAAGAACCTGGTTTACGGTACAAGTTCAATATCGCAGAAAGTGAAAAGTGGATAAAGAAGTTGTGGTACTTACGTACAATGCAGTATCACTCAGCAATGAAATCTATGTCATCAGGCCCGTAGCAGCATAATGAGTGGATTCAGGTACGATGATTCTAACTGAAATAAGTCACACAGGAAAAGAAACATCATAAGATATCACTAATACACGGAATGTAACCTTGGCTACACAGGAACTGAATTCCAAAACAGAACAGGGTCTCAAATTTAGAAAACCAACTTATGCTTGCTTAAGGGGAAAGGTGAGTTGGGGTGCTGCATAAAACCAGAGATTGAAATGAGCACAGATAAAGTTCCTTAAGCCAAATATGGAATAGACAAGAGCTACTCCTTGCTCAAGGAAATGGACTCAACACCCCATATTAAATGCCTAAGAGTGTACCTGACTAGGAAGTATCTTAAAACCTATGGATTGCTATGTCTCTGAAAGAGAATCAAGTGTGTGTACAGGGGCATAAACGCAGCAGTGATAGGATTGGAGAGGTTCGGTGAGCAAATGAAGACCCTTTGAAGTCATATTGCATGGTACCCATTCCACGGGTCTCAACTCTCCAGGGTTAAGGTATTCTTCCTTCAGCTAAAACATGCATGTGGAACCCAGAGTATGATCAACCGTGTGATCGGGAGACGTGTTCCAATATGTGTCAGTTTTCGTCCCCTGGTACTCGGGTGCAACATTCCAGACGCTTTACTAACACTCTCCCGACTTGGAGAGTCAGTGCCTTTAACCTCCTGTTTGGCCCAGTTTGCAATTTCTGCGGAAGATGAACAGGAATAGGGAGAACCAATGACAGACTAGCTGGAGGTGTCTGGACGGGCAAATTTAACTCTCATTTCCCACCAGGAAGAGGAATTAACCAAAGGCTCAGCGTGCTGTGCCGGAACCAGATTAGGGCCTGAAGCTATCCTGCGGTGTTGCGGCCAGCTCACGAGAAAGCGAGTTGAAGAAAGGAGCTCAGGGGCACTGTAATTCACAAACCTGCAGAGTTATAAATGACAGCTATCGTCCAAAAATATACTGAAGTAAGGCTGCCAAGAGGACTTGAAAGCGGGGCAGAATTGCAGGAAACCGATTTCAGGAGGTAGACTGGAATTGCATTTAAAGCATAGGAAAAGAGGCAGAACGTCCACAATGATGCACTTGGCCAAAAAGGGCGTATGCGTTTTTTCCTGAATATATTCAGGAAAAAACGCATATGCCCTTTTTGGCCAACCAAGCAAGCTTGCAAAGGAAATCTGCACTACAATGAAGTCTCACTTCCCCCCGGTCAAAAGGGCCATCTGAAAAAAGTGTAAAATCCAGAAAGGCAGGACAGGCCATGGAGAACTGGGAGCCTTGTTATGCTGATGGGCGGGATGTAAATTGCCAACAGCCACTCGGGAGAAGTGTATGGTGTTTCCTGAAACATCTAAAAAACAAAGCAACATAGCCTAGGGCACTTCCACTTATGGTCCTATAGCTTAGGGAAATTAAAATAAAAAAGACACAGCCACCCCAAAGGTTGGGACGGCTCTGTTTACAAGAACCTGGTTTACGGTACAAGTTCAATATCGCAGAAAGTGAAAAGTGGATAAAGAAGTTGTGGTACTTACGTACAATGCAGTATCACTCAGGAATGAAATCTATGTCATCAGGCCCGTAGCAGCATAATGAGTGGATTCAGGTTTGATGATTCTAACTGAAATAAGTCACACAGGAAAAGAAACATCATAAGATATCACTAATACACGGAATGTAACCTTGGCTACACAGGAACTGAATTACAAAACAGAACAGGGTCTCAAATTTAGAAACCCAACTTATGCTTGCTTAAGGGGAAAGGTGAGTTGGGGTGCTGCATAAAAGCAGAGATTGAAATGAGCACAGATAAATTCCTTAAGCCAAATATGGAATAGACAAGAGCTACTCCTTGCTCAACGAAATGGACTCAACACCCCATATTAAATGCCTAAGAGTGTACCTGACTAGGAAGTATCTTAAAACCTATGGATTGCTATGTCTCTGAAAGAGAATCAAGTGTGTGTACAGGGGCATAAACGCAGCAGTGATAGGATTGGAGAGGTTCGGTGAGCAAATGAAGACCCTTTGAAGTCATATTGCATGGTACCCATTCCACGGGTCTCAACTCTCCAGTTTTAACGTATTCTTCCTTCAGCTAAAACATGCATGTGGAACCCAGAGTATGATCAACCGTGTGATCGGGAGACGTGTTCCAATATGTGTCAGTTTTCGTCCCCTGGTACTCGGGTGCAACATTCCAGACGCTTTACTAACACTCTCCCGACTTGGAGAGTCAGTGCCTTTAACCTCCTGTTTGGCCCAGTTTGCAATTTCTGCGGAAGATGAACAGGAATAGGGAGAACCAATGACAGACTAGCTGGAGGTGTCTGGACGGGCAAATTTAACTCTCATTTCCCACCAGGAAGAGGAATTAACCAAAGGCTCAGCGTGCCGTGCCGGAACCAGATTAGGGCCTGAAGCCATCCTGCGGTGTTGCGGCCAGCTCACGAGAAAGCGAGTTGAAGAAAGGAGCTCAGGGGCACTGTAATTCACAAACCTGCAGAGTTATAAATGACAGCTATCGTCCAAAAATATACTGAAGTAAGGCTGCCAAGAGGACTTGAAAGCGGGGCAGAATTGCAGGAAACCGATTTCAGGAGGTAGACTGGAATTGCATTTAAAGCATAGGAAAAGAGGCAGAACGTCCACAATGATGCACTTGGCCAAAAAGGGCGTATGCGTTTTTTCCTGAATATATTCAGGAAAAAACGCATACGCCCTTTTTGGCCAACCAAGCAAGCTTGCAAAGGAAATCTGCACTACAATGAAGTCTCACTTCCCCCCGGTCAAAAGGGCCATCTGAAAAAAGTGTAAAATCCAGAAAGGCAGGACAGGCCATGGAGAACTGGGAGCCTTGTTATGCTGATGGGCGGGATGTAAATTGCCAACAGCCACTCGGGAGAAGTGTATGGTGTTTCCTGAAACATCTAAAAAACAAAGCAACAGAGCCTAGGGCACTTCCACTTATGGTCCTATAGCTTAGGGAAATTAAAATCAAAAGACACAGCCACCCCAAAGGTTGGGACGGCTCTGTTTACAAGAACCTGGTTTACGGTACAAGTTCAATATCGCAGAAAGTGAAAAATGGATAAAGAAGTTGTGGTACTTACGTACAATGCAATATCACTCAGCAATGAAATCTATGTCATCAGGCCCGTAGCAGCATAATGAGTGGATTCAGGTATGATGATTCTAACTGAAATAAGTCACACAGAAAAAGAAACATCATAAGATATCACTAATACACGGAATGTAAACTTGGCTACACAGGAACTGAATTACAAAACAGAACAGGGTCTCAAATTTAGAAACCCAACTTATGCTTGCTTAAGGGGAAAGGTGAGTTGGGGTGCTGCATAAAACCAGAGATTGAAATGAGCACAGATAAAGTTCCTTAAGCCAAATATGGAATAGACAAGAGCTACTCCTTGCTCAACGAAATGGACTCAACACCCCATATTAAATGCCTAAGAGTGTACCTGACTAGGAAGTATCTTAAAACCTATGGATTGCTATGTCTCCGAAAGAGAATCAAGTGTGTGTACAGGGGCATAAACGCAGCAGTGATAGGATTGGAGAGGTTCGGTGAGCAAATGAAGACCCTTTGAAGTCATATTGCATGGTACCCATTCCACGGGTCTCAACTCTCCAGGTTTAAGGTATTCTTCCTTCAGCTAAAACATGCATGTGGAACCCAGAGTATGATCAACCGTGTGATCGGGAGACGTGTTCCAATATGTGTCAGTTTTCGTCCCCTGGTACTCGGGTGCAACATTCCAGACGCTTTACTAACACTCTCCCGACTTGGAGAGTCAGTGCCTTTAACCTCCTGTTTGGCCCAGTTTGCAATTTCTGCGGAAGATGAACAGGAATAGGGAGAACCAATGAGAGACTAGCTGGAGGTGTCTGGACGGGCAAATTTAACTCTCATTTCCCACCAGGAAGAGGAATTAACCAAAGGCTCAGCGTGCCGTGCCGGAACCAGATTAGGGCCTGAAGCCATCCTGCGGTGTTGCGGCCAGCTCACGAGAAAGCGAGTTGAAGAAAGGAGCTCAGGGGCACTGTAATTCACAAACCTGCAGAGTTATAAATGACAGCTATCATCCAAAAATATACTGAAGTAAGGCTGCCAAGAGGACTTGAAAGCGGGGCAGAATTGCAGGAAACCGATTTCAGGAGGTAGACTGGAATTGCATTTAAAGCATAGGAAAAGAGGCAGAACGTCCACAATGATGCACTTGGCCAAAAAGGGCGTATGCGTTTTTTCCTGAATATATTCAGGAAAAAACGCATACGCCCTTTTTGGCCAACCAAGCAAGCTTGCAAAGGAAATCTGCACTACAATGAAGTCTCACTTCCCCCCGGTCAAAAGGGCCATCTGAAAAAAGTGTAAAATCCAGAAAGGCAGGACAGGCCATGGAGAACTGGGAGCCTTGTTATGCTGATGGGCGGGATGTAAATTGCCAACAGCCACTCGGGAGAAGTGTATGGTGTTTCCTGAAACATCTAAAAAACAAAGCAACAGAGCCTAGGGCACTTCCACTTATGGTCCTATAGCTTAGGGAAATTAAAATCAAAAGACACAGCCACCCCAAAGGTTGGGACGGCTCTGTTTACAAGAACCTGGTTTACGGTACAAGTTCAATATCGCAGAAAGTGAAAAATGGATAAAGAAGTTGTGGTACTTACGTACAATGCAGTATCACTCAGCAATGAAATCTATGTCATCAGGCCCGTAGCAGCATAATGAGTGGATTCAGGTACGATTATTCTAACTGAAATAAGTCACACAGAAAAAGAAACATCATAAGATATCACTAATACACGGAATGTAAACTTGGCTACACAGGAACTGAATTACAAAACAGAACAGGGTCTCAAATTTAGAAAACAAACTTATGCTTGCTTAAGGGGAAAGGTGAGTTGGGGTGCTGCATAAAACCAGAGATTGAAATGAGCACAGATAAAGTTTCTTAAGCCAAATATGGAATAGACAAGAGCTACTCCTTGCTCAACGAAATGGACTCAACACCCCATATTAAATGCCTAAGAGTGTACCTGACTAGGAAGTATCTTAAAACCTATGGATTGCTATGTCTCTGAAAGAGAATCAAGTGTGTGTACAGGGGCATAAACGCAGCAGTGATAGGATTGGAGAGGTTCGGTGAGCAAATGAAGACCCTTTGAAGTCATATTGCATGGTACCCATTCCACGGGTCTCAACTCTCCAGGTTTAAGGTATTCTTCCTTCAGCTAAAACATGCATGTGGAACCCAGAGTATGATCAACCGTGTGATCGGGAGACGTGTTCCAATATGTCTCAGTTTTCGTCCCCTGGTACTCGGGTGCAACATTCCAGACGCTTTACTAACACTCTCCCGACTTGGAGAGTCAGTGCCTTTAACCTCCTGTTTGGCCCAGTTTGCAATTTCTGCGGAAGATGAACAGGAATAGGGAGAACCAATGACAGACTAGCTGGAGGTGTCTGGACGGGCAAATTTAACTCTCATTTCCCACCAGGAAGAGGAATTAACCAAAGGCTCAGCGTGCCGTGCCGGAACCAGATTAGGGCCTGAAGCCATCCTGCGGTGTTGCGGCCAGCTCACGAGAAAGCGAGTTGAAGAAAGGAGCTCAGGGGCACTGTAATTCACAAACCTGCAGAGTTATAAATGACAGCTATCGTCCAAAAATATACTGAAGTAAGGCTGCCAAGAGGACTTGAAAGCGGGGCAGAATTGCAGGAAACCGATTTCAGGAGGTAGACTGGAATTGCATTTAAAGCATAGGAAAAGAGGCAGAACGTCCACAATGATGCACTTGGCCAAAAAGGGCGTATGCGTTTTTTCCTGAATATATTCAGGAAAAAACGCATACGCCCTTTTTGGCCAACCAAGCAAGCTTGCAAAGGAAATCTGCACTACAATGAAGTCTCACTTCCCCCCGGTCAAAAGGGCCATCTGAAAAAAGTGTAAAATCCAGAAAGGCAGGACAGGCCATGGAGAACTGGGAGCCTTGTTATGCTGATGGGCGGGATGTCAATTGCCAACAGCCACTCGGGAGAAGTGTATGGTGTTTCCTGAAACATCTAAAAAACAAAGCAACAGAGCCTAGGGCACTTCCACTTATGGTCCTATAGCTTAGGGAAATTAAAATAAAAAAGACACAGCCACCCCAAAGGTTGGGACGGCTCTGTTTACAAGAACCTGGTTTACGGTACAAGTTCAATATCGCAGAAAGTGAAAAATGGATAAAGAAGTTGTGGTACTTACGTACAATGCAGTATCACTCAGCAATGAAATCTATGTCATCAGGCCCGTAGCAGCATAATGAGTGGATTCAGGTATGATGATTCTAACTGAAATAAGTCACACAGGAAAAGAAACATCATAAGATATCACTAATACACGGAATGTAACCTTGGCTACACAGGAACTGAATTACAAAACAGAACAGGGTCTCAAATTTAGAAACCCAACTTATGCTTGCTTAAGGGGAAAGGTGAGTTGGGGTGCTGCATAAAACCAGAGATTGAAATGAGCACAGATAAAGTTCCTTAAGCCAAATATGGAATAGACAAGAGCTACTCCTTGCTCAACGAAATGGACTCAACACCCCATATTAAATGCCTAAGAGTGTACCTGACTAGGAAGTATCTTAAAACCTATGGATTGCTATGTCTCTGAAAGAGAATCAAGTGTGTGTACAGGGGCATAAACGCAGCAGTGATAGGATTGGAGAGGTTCGGTGAGCAAATGAAGACCCTTTGAAGTCATATTGCATGGTACCCATTCCACGGGTCTCAACTCTCCAGGTTTAAGGTATTCTTCCTTCAGCTAAAACATGCATGTGGAACCCAGAGTATGATCAACCGTGTGATCGGGAGACGTGTTCCAATATGTCTCAGTTTTCGTCCCCTGGTACTCGGGTGCAACATTCCAGACGCTTTACTAACACTCTCCCGACTTGGAGAGTCAGTGCCTTTAACCTCCTGTTTGGCCCAGTTTGCAATTTCTGCGGAAGATGAACAGGAATAGGGAGAACCAATGACAGACTAGCTGGAGGTGTCTGGACGGGCAAATTTAACTCTCATTTCCCACCAGGAAGAGGAATTAACCAAAGGCTCAGCGTGCCGTGCCGGAACCAGATTAGGGCCTGAAGCCATCCTGCGGTGTTGCGGCCAGCTCACGAGAAAGCGAGTTGAAGAAAGGAGCTCAGGGGCACTGTAATTCACAAACCTGCAGAGTTATAAATGACAGCTATCGTCCAAAAATATACTGAAGTAAGGCTGCCAAGAGGACTTGAAAGCGGGGCAGAATTGCAGGAAACCGATTTCAGGAGGTAGACTGGAATTGCATTTAAAGCATAGGAAAAGAGGCAGAACGTCCACAATGATGCACTTGGCCAAAAAGGGCGTATGCGTTTTTTCCTGAATATATTCAGGAAAAAACGCATACGCCCTTTTTGGCCAACCAAGCAAGCTTGCAAAGGAAATCTGCACTACAATGAAGTCTCACTTCCCCCCGGTCAAAAGGGCCATCTGAAAAAAGTGTAAAATCCAGAAAGGCAGGACAGGCCATGGAGAACTGGGAGCCTTGTTATGCTGATGGGCGGGATGTAAATTGCCAACAGCCACTCGGGAGAAGTGTATGGTGTTTCCTGAAACATCTAAAAAACAAAGCAACAGAGCCTAGGGCACTTCCACTTATGGTCCTATAGCTTAGGGAAATTAAAATCAAAAAGACACAGCCACCCCAAAGGTTGGGACGGCTCTGTTTACAAGAACCTGGTTTACGGTACAAGTTCAATATCGCAGAAAGTGAAAAATGGATAAAGAAGTTGTGGTACTTACGTACAATGCAGTATCACTCAGCAATGAAATCTATGTCATCAGGCCCGTAGCAGCATAATGAGTGGATTCAGGTACGATGATTCTAACTGAAATAAGTCACACAGGAAAAGAAACATCATAAGATATCACTAATACACGGAATGTAACCTTGGCTACACAGGAACTGAATTACAAAACAGAACAGGGTCTCAAATTTAGAAAACCAACTTATGCTTGCTTAAGGGGAAAGGTGAGTTGGGGTGCTGCATAAAACCAGAGATTGAAATGAGCACAGATAAAGTTCCTTAAGCCAAATATGGAATAGACAAGAGCTACTCCTTGCTCAACGAAATGGACTCAACACCCCATATTAAATGCCTAAGAGTGTACCTGACTAGGAAGTATCTTAAAACCTATGGATTGCTATGTCTCTGAAAGAGAATCAAGTGTGTGTACAGGGGCATAAACGCAGCAGTGATAGGATTGGAGAGGTTCGGTGAGCAAATGAAGACCCTTTGAAGTCATATTGCATGGTACCCATTCCACGGGTCTCAACTCTCCAGGTTTAAGGTATTCTTCCTTCAGCTAAAACATGCATGTGGAACCCAGAGTATGATCAACCGTGTGATCGGGAGACGTGTTCCAATATGTGTCAGTTTTCGTCCCCTGGTACTCGGGTGCAACATTCCAGACGCTTTACTAACACTCTCCCGACTTGGAGAGTCAGTGCCTTTAACCTCCTGTTTGGCCCAGTTTGCAATTTCTGCGGAAGATGAACAGGAATAGGGAGAACCAATGACAGACTAGCTGGAGGTGTCTGGACGGGCAAATTTAACTCTCATTTCCCACCAGGAAGAGGAATTAACCAAAGGCTCAGCGTGCCGTGCCGGAACCAGATTAGGGCCTGAAGCCATCCTGCGGTGTTGCGGCCAGCTCACGAGAAAGCGACTTGAAGAAAGGAGCTCAGGGGCACTGTAATTCACAAACCTGCAGAGTTATAAATGACAGCTATTGTCCAAATATATACTGAAGTAAGGCTGCCAAGAGGACTTGAAAGCGGGGCAGAATTGCAGGAAACCGATTTCAGGAGGTAGACTGGAATTGCATTGAAAGCATAGGAAAAGAGGCAGAACGTCCACAATGATGCACTTGGCCAAAAAGGGCGTATGCGTTTTTTCCTGAATATATTCAGGAAAAAACGCATACGCCCTTTTTGGCCAACCAAGCAAGCTTGCAAAGGAAATCTGCACTACAATGAAGTCTCACTTCCCCCCGGTCAAAAGGGCCATCTGAAAAAAGTGTAAAATCCAGAAAGGCAGGACAGGCCATGGAGAACTGGGAGCCTTGTTATGCTGATGGGCGGGATGTAAATTGCCAACAGCCACTCGGGAGAAGTGTATGGTGTTTCCTGAAACATCTAAAAAACAAAGCAACAGAGCCTAGGGCACTTCCACTTATGGTCCTATAGCTTAGGGAAATTAAAATCAAAAAGACACAGCCACCCCAAAGGTTGGGACGGCTCTGTTTACAAGAACCTGGTTTACGGTACAAGTTCAATATCGCAGAAAGTGAAAAATGGATAAAGAAGTTGTGGTACTTACGTACAATGCAGTATCACTCAGCAATGAAATCTATGTCATCAGGCCCGTAGCAGCATAATGAGTGGATTCAGGTACGATGATTCTAACTGAAATAAGTCACACAGGAAAAGAAACATCATAAGATATCACTAATACACGGAACGTAACCTTGGCTACACAGGAACTGAATTACAAAACAGAACAGGGTCTCAAATTTAGAAAACCAACTTATGCTTGCTTAAGGGGAAAGGTGAGTTGGGGTGCTGCATAAAACCAGAGATTGAAATGAGCACAGATAAAGTTCCTTAAGCCAAATATGGAATAGACAAGAGCTACTCCTTGCTCAACGAAATGGACTCAACACCCCATATTAAATGCCTAAGAGTGTACCTGACTAGGAAGTATCTTAAAACCTATGGATTGCTATGTCTCTGAAAGAGAATCAAGTGTGTGTACAGGGGCATAAACGCAGCAGTGATAGGATTGGAGAGGTTCGGTGAGCAAATGAAGACCCTTTGAAGTCATATTGCATGGTACCCATTCCACGGGTCTCAACTCTCCAGGTTTAAGGTATTCTTCCTTCAGCTAAAACATGCATGTGGAACCCAGAGTATGATCAACCGTGTGATCGGGAGACGTGTTCCAATATGTGTCAGTTTTCGTCCCCTGGTACTCGGGTGCAACATTCCAGACGCTTTACTAACACTCTCCCGACTTGGAGAGTCAGTGCCTTTAACCTCCTGTTTGGCCCAGTTTGCAATTTCTGCGGAAGATGAACAGGAATAGGGAGAACCAATGACAGACTAGCTGGAGGTGTCTGGACGGGCAAATTTAACTCTCATTTCCCACCAGGAAGAGGAATTAACCAAAGGCTCAGCGTGCCGTGCCGGAACCAGATTAGGGCCTGAAGCCATCCTGCGGTGTTGCGGCCAGCTCACGAGAAAGCGACTTGAAGAAAGGAGCTCAGGGGCACTGTAATTCACAAACCTGCAGAGTTATAAATGACAGCTATTGTCCAAATATATACTGAAGTAAGGCTGCCAAGAGGACTTGAAAGCGGGGCAGAATTGCAGGAAACCGATTTCAGGAGGTAGACTGGAATTGCATTGAAAGCATAGGAAAAGAGGCAGAACGTCCACAATGATGCACTTGGCCAAAAAGGGCGTATGCGTTTTTTCCTGAATATATTCAGGAAAAAACGCATACGCCCTTTTTGGCCAACCAAGCAAGCTTGCAAAGGAAATCTGCACTACAATGAAGTCTCACTTCCCCCCGGTCAAAAGGGCCATCTGAAAAAAGTGTAAAATCCAGAAAGGCAGGACAGGCCATGGAGAACTGGGAGCCTTGTTATGCTGATGGGCGGGATGTAAATTGCCAACAGCCACTCGGGAGAAGTGTATGGTGTTTCCTGAAACATCTAAAAAACAAAGCAACAGAGCCTAGGGCACTTCCACTTATGGTCCTATAGCTTAGGGAAATTAAAATCAAAAAGACACAGCCACCCCAAAGGTTGGGACGGCTCTGTTTACAAGAACCTGGTTTACGGTACAAGTTCAATATCGCAGAAAGTGAAAAATGGATAAAGAAGTTGTGGTACTTACGTACAATGCAATATCACTCAGCAATGAAATCTATGTCATCAGGCCCGTAGCAGCATAATGAGTGGATTCAGGTACGATGATTCTAACTGAAATAAGTCACACAGGAAAAGAAACATCATAAGATATCACTAATACACGGAACGTAACCTTGGCTACACAGGAACTGAATTACAAAACAGAACAGGGTGTCAAATTTAGAAAACCAACTTATGCTTGCTTAAGGGGAAAGGTGAGTTGGGGTGCTGCATAAAACCAGAGATTGAAATGAGCACAGATAAAGTTCCTTAAGCCAAATATGGAATAGACAAGAGCTACTCCTTGCTCAACGAAATGGACTCAACACCCCATATTAAATACCTAAGAGTGTACCTGACTAGGAAGTATCTTAAAACCTATGGATTGCTATGTCTCTGAAAGAGAATCAAGTGTGTGTACAGGGGCATAAACGCAGCAGTGATAGGATTGGAGAGGTTCGGTGAGCAAATGAAGACCCTTTGAAGTCATATTGCATGGTACCCATTCCACGGGTCTCAACTCTCCAGGTTTAAGGTATTCTTCCTTCAGCTAAAACATGCATGTGGAACCCAGAGTATGATCAACCGTGTGATCGGGAGACGTGTTCCAATATGTGTCAGTTTTCGTCCCCTGGTACTCGGGTGCAACATGCCAGACGCTTTACTAACACTCTCCCGACTTGGAGAGTCAGTGCCTTTAACCTCCTGTTTGGCCCAGTTTGCAATTTCTGCGGAAGATGAACAGGAATAGGGAGAACCAATGAGAGACTAGCTGGAGGTGTCTGGACGGGCAAATTTAACTCTCATTTCCCACCAGGAAGAGGAATTAACCAAAGGCTCAGCGTGCCGTGCCGGAACCAGATTAGGGCCTGAAGCCATCCTGCGGTGTTGCGGCCAGCTCACGAGAAAGCGACTTGAAGAAAGGAGCTCAGGGGCACTGTAATTCACAAACCTGCAGAGTTATAAATGACAGCTATTGTCCAAATATATACTGAAGTAAGGCTGCCAAGAGGACTTGAAAGCGGGGCAGAATTGCAGGAAACCGATTTCAGGAGGTAGACTGGAATTGCATTGAAAGCATAGGAAAAGAGGCAGAACGTCCACAATGATGCACTTGGCCAAAAAGGGCGTATGCGTTTTTTCCTGAATATATTCAGGAAAAAACGCATACGCCCTTTTTGGCCAACCAAGCAAGCTTGCAAAGGAAATCTGCACTACAATGAAGTCTCACTTCCCCCCGGTCAAAAGGGCCATCTGAAAAAAGTGTAAAATCCAGAAAGGCAGGACAGGCCATGGAGAACTGGGAGCCTTGTTATGCTGATGGGTGGGATGTAAATTGCCAACAGCCACTCGGGAGAAGTGTATGGTGTTTCCTGAAACATCTAAAAAACAAAGCAACAGAGCCTAGGGCACTTCCACTTATGGTCCTATAGCTTAGGGAAATTAAAATCAAAAAGACACAGCCACCCCAAAGGTTGGGACGGCTCTGTTTACAAGAACCTGGTTTACGGTACAAGTTCAATATCGCAGAAAGTGAAAAATGGATAAAGAAGTTGTGGTACTTACCTACAATGCAGTATCACTCAGCAATGAAATCTATGTCATCAGGCCCGTAGCAGCATAATGAGTGGATTCAGGTACGATGATTCTAACTGAAATAAGTCACACAGGAAAAGAAACATCATAAGATATCACTAATACACGGAATGTAACCTTGGCTACACAGGAACTGAATTACAAAACAGAACAGGGTCTCAAATTTAGAAACCCAACTTATGCTTGCTTAAGGGGAAAGGTGAGTTGGGGTGCTGCATAAAACCAGAGATTGAAATGAGCACAGATAAAGTTCCTTAAGCCAAATATGGAATAGACAAGAGCTACTCCTTGCTCAACGAAATGGACTCAACACCCCATATTAAATGCCTAAGAGTGTACCTGACTAGGAAGTATCTTAAAACCTATGGATTGCTATGTCTCTGAAAGAGAATCAAGTGTGTGTACAGGGGCATAAACGCAGCAGTGATAGGATTGGAGAGGTTCGGTGAGCAAATGAAGACCCTTTGAAGTCATATTGCATGGTACCCATTCCACGGGTCTCAACTCTCCAGGTTTAAGGTATTCTTCCTTCAGCTAAAACATGCATGTGGAACCCAGAGTATGATCAACCGTGTGATCGGGAGACGTGTTCCAATATGTGTCAGTTTTCGTCCCCTGGTACTCGGGTGCAACATTCCAGACGCTTTACTAACACTCTCCCGACTTGGAGAGTCAGTGCCTTTAACCTCCTGTTTGGCCCAGTTTGCAATTTCTGTGGAAGATGAACAGGAATAGGGAGAAACAATGACAGACTAGATGGAGGTGTCTGGACGGGCAAATTTAACTCTCATTTCCCACCAGGAAGAGGAATTAACCAAAGGCTCAGCGTGCCGTGCCGGAACCAGATTAGGGCCTGAAGCCATCCTGCGGTGTTGTGGCCAGCTCACGAGAAAGCGAGTTGAAGAAAGGAGCTCAGGGGCACTGTAATTCACAAACCTGCAGAGTTATAAATGACAGCTATCGTCCAAAAATATACTGAAGTAAGGCTGCCAAGAGGACTTGAAAGCGGGGCAGAATTGCAGGAAACCGATTTCAGGAGGTAGACTGGAATTGCATTTAAAGCATAGGAAAAGAGGCAGAACGTCCACAATGATGCACTTGGCCAAAAAGGGCGTATGCGTTTTTTCCTGAATATATTCAGGAAAAAACGCATACGCCCTATTTGGCCAAACAAGCAAGCTTGCAAAGGAAATCTGCACTACAATGAAGTCTCACTTCCCCCCGGTCAAAAGGGCCATCTGAAAAAAGTGTAAAATCCAGAAAGGCAGGACAGGCCATGGAGAACTGGGAGCCTTGTTATGCTGATGGGCGGGATGTAAATTGCCAACAGCCACTCGGGAGAAGTGTATGGTGTTTCCTGAAACATCTAAAAAACAAAGCAACAGAGCCTAGGGCACTTCCACTTATGGTCCTATAGCTTAGGGAAATTAAAATCAAAAAGACACAGCCACCCCAAAGGTTGGGACGGCTCTGTTTACAAGAACCTGGTTTACGGTACAAGTTCAATATCGCAGAAAGTGAAAAATGGATAAAGAAGTTGTGGTACTTACCTACAATGCAGTATCACTCAGCAATGAAATCTATGTCATCAGGCCCGTAGCAGCATAATGAGTGGATTCAGGTACGATGATTCTAACTGAAATAAGTCACACAGGAAAAGAAACATCATAAGATATCACTAATACACGGAATGTAACCTTGTCTACACAGGAACTGAATTACAAAACAGAACAGGGTCTCAAATTTAGAAACCCAACTTATGCTTGCTTAAGGGGAAAGGTGAGTTGGGGTGCTGCATAAAACCAGAGATTGAAATGAGCACAGATAAAGTTCCTTAAGCCAAATATGGAATAGACAAGAGCTACTCCTTGCTCAACGAAATGGACTCAACACCCCATGTTAAATGCCTAAGAGTGTACCTGACTAGGAAGTATCTTAAAACCTATGGATTGCTATGTCTCTGAAAGAGAATCAAGTGTGTGTACAGGGGCATAAACGCAGCAGTGATAGGATTGGAGAGGTTCGGTGAGCAAATGAAGACCCTTTGAAGTCATATTGCATGGTACCCATTCCACGGGTCTCAACTCTCCAGGTTTAAGGTATTCTTCCTTCAGCTAAAACATGCATGTGGAACCCAGAGTATGATCAACCGTGTGATCGGGAGACGTGTTCCAATATGTGTCAGTTTTCGTCCCCTGGTACTCGGGTGCAACATTCCAGACGCTTTACTAACACTCTCCCGACTTGGAGAGTCAGTGCCTTTAACCTCCTGTTTGGCCCAGTTTGCAATTTCTGCGGAAGATGAACAGGAATAGGGAGAACCAATGACAGACTAGCTGGAGGTGTCTGGACGGGCAAATTTAACTCTCATTTCCCACCAGGAAGAGGAATTAACCAAAGGCTCAGCGTGCCGTGCCGGAACCAGATTAGGGCCTGAAGCCATCCTGCGGTGTTGCGGCCAGCTCACGAGAAAGCGAGTTGAAGAAAGGAGCTCAGGGGCACTGTAATTCACAAACCTGCAGAGTTATAAATGACAGCTATTGTCCAAATATATATTGAAGTAAGGCTGCCAAGAGGACTTGAAAGCGGGGCAGAATTGCAGGAAACCGATTTCAGGAGGTAGACTGGAATTGCATTTAAAGCATAGGAAAAGAGGCAGAACGTCCACAATGATGCACTTGGCCAAAAAGGGCGTATGCGTTTTTTCCTGAATATATTCAGGAAAAAACGCATACGCCCTTTTTGGCCAACCAAGCAAGCTTGCAAAGGAAATCTGCACTACAATGAAGTCTCACTTCCCCCCGGTCAAAAGGGCCATCTGAAAAAAGTGTAAAATCCAGAAAGGCAGGACAGGCCATGGAGAACTGGGAGCCTTGTTATGCTGATGGGTGGGATGTAAATTGCCAACAGCCACTCGGGAGAAGTGTATGGTGTTTCCTGAAACATCTAAAAAACAAAGCAACAGAGCCTAGGGCACTTCCACTTATGGTCCTATAGCTTAGGGAAATTAAAATCAAAAAGACACAGCCACCCCAAATGTTGGGACAGCTCTGTTTACAAGAACCTGGTTTACGGTACAAGTTCAATATCGCAGAAAGTGAAAAATGGATAAAGAAGTTGTGGTACTTACGTACAATGCAGTATCACTCAGCAATGAAATCTATGTCATCAGGCCCGTAGCAGCATAATGAGTGGATTCAGGTACGATGATTCTAACTGAAATAAGTCACACAGGCAAAGAAACATCATAAGATATCACTAATACACGGAATGTAACCTTGGCTACACAGGAACTGAATTACAAAACAGAACAGGGTCTCAAATTTAGAAACCCAACTTATGCTTGCTTAAGGGGAAAGGTGAGTTGGGGTGCTGCATAAAACCAGAGATTGAAATGAGCACAGATAAAGTTCCTTAAGCCAAATATGGAATAGACAAGAGCTACTCCTTGCTCAACGAAATGGACTCAACACCCCATATTAAATGCCTAAGAGTGTACCTGACTAGGAAGTATCTTAAAACCTATGGATTGCTATGTCTCTGAAAGAGAATCAAGTGTGTGTACAGGGGCATAAACGCAGCAGTGATAGGATTGGAGAGGTTCGGTGAGCAAATGAAGACCCTTTGAAGTCATATTGCATGGTACCCATTCCACGGGTCTCAACTCTCCAGGTTTAAGGTATTCTTCCTTCAGCTAAAACATGCATGTGGAACCCAGAGTATGATCAACCGTGTGATCGGGAGACGTGTTCCAATATGTGTCAGTTTTCGTCCCCTGGTACTCGGGTGCAACATTCCAGACGCTTTACTAACACTCTCCCGACTTGGAGAGTCAGTGCCTTTAACCTCCTGTTTGGCCCAGTTTGCAATTTCTGTGGAAGATGAACAGGAATAGGGAGAAACAATGACAGACTAGATGGAGGTGTCTGGACGGGCAAATTTAACTCTCATTTCCCACCAGGAAGAGGAATTAACCAAAGGCTCAGCGTGCCGTGCCGGAACCAGATTAGGGCCTGAAGCCATCCTGCGGTGTTGTGGCCAGCTCACGAGAAAGCGAGTTGAAGAAAGGAGCTCAGGGGCACTGTAATTCACAAACCTGCAGAGTTATAAATGACAGCTATCGTCCAAAAATATACTGAAGTAAGGCTGCCAAGAGGACTTGAAAGCGGGGCAGAATTGCAGGAAACCGATTTCAGGAGGTAGACTGGAATTGCATTTAAAGCATAGGAAAAGAGGCAGAACGTCCACAATGATGCACTTGGCCAAAAAGGGCGTATGCGTTTTTTCCTGAATATATTCAGGAAAAAACGCATACGCCCTATTTGGCCAAACAAGCAAGCTTGCAAAGGAAATCTGCACTACAATGAAGTCTCACTTCCCCCCGGTCAAAAGGGCCATCTGAAAAAAGTGTAAAATCCAGAAAGGCAGGACAGGCCATGGAGAACTGGGAGCCTTGTTATGCTGATGGGCGGGATGTAAATTGCCAACAGCCACTCGGGAGAAGTGTATGGTGTTTCCTGAAACATCTAAAAAACAAAGCAACAGAGCCTAGGGCACTTCCACTTATGGTCCTATAGCTTAGGGAAATTAAAATCAAAAAGACACAGCCACCCCAAAGGTTGGGACGGCTCTGTTTACAAGAACCTGGTTTACGGTACAAGTTCAATATCGCAGAAAGTGAAAAATGGATAAAGAAGTTGTGGTACTTACCTACAATGCAGTATCACTCAGCAATGAAATCTATGTCATCAGGCCCGTAGCAGCATAATGAGTGGATTCAGGTACGATGATTCTAACTGAAATAAGTCACACAGGAAAAGAAACATCATAAGATATCACTAATACACGGAATGTAACCTTGTCTACACAGGAACTGAATTACAAAACAGAACAGGGTCTCAAATTTAGAAACCCAACTTATGCTTGCTTAAGGGGAAAGGTGAGTTGGGGTGCTGCATAAAACCAGAGATTGAAATGAGCACAGATAAAGTTCCTTAAGCCAAATATGGAATAGACAAGAGCTACTCCTTGCTCAACGAAATGGACTCAACACCCCATGTTAAATGCCTAAGAGTGTACCTGACTAGGAAGTATCTTAAAACCTATGGATTGCTATGTCTCTGAAAGAGAATCAAGTGTGTGTACAGGGGCATAAACGCAGCAGTGATAGGATTGGAGAGGTTCGGTGAGCAAATGAAGACCCTTTGAAGTCATATTGCATGGTACCCATTCCACGGGTCTCAACTCTCCAGGTTTAAGGTATTCTTCCTTCAGCTAAAACATGCATGTGGAACCCAGAGTATGATCAACCGTGTGATCGGGAGACGTGTTCCAATATGTGTCAGTTTTCGTCCCCTGGTACTCGGGTGCAACATTCCAGACGCTTTACTAACACTCTCCCGACTTGGAGAGTCAGTGCCTTTAACCTCCTGTTTGGCCCAGTTTGCAATTTCTGCGGAAGATGAACAGGAATAGGGAGAACCAATGACAGACTAGCTGGAGGTGTCTGGACGGGCAAATTTAACTCTCATTTCCCACCAGGAAGAGGAATTAACCAAAGGCTCAGCGTGCCGTGCCGGAACCAGATTAGGGCCTGAAGCCATCCTGCGGTGTTGCGGCCAGCTCACGAGAAAGCGAGTTGAAGAAAGGAGCTCAGGGGCACTGTAATTCACAAACCTGCAGAGTTATAAATGACAGCTATTGTCCAAATATATACTGAAGTAAGGCTGCCAAGAGGACTTGAAAGCGGGGCAGAATTGCAGGAAACCGATTTCAGGAGGTAGACTGGAATTGCATTTAAAGCATAGGAAAAGAGGCAGAACGTCCACAATGATGCACTTGGCCAAAAAGGGCGTATGCGTTTTTTCCTGAATATATTCAGGAAAAAACGCATACGCCCTTTTTGGCCAACCAAGCAAGCTTGCAAAGGAAATCTGCACTACAATGAAGTCTCACTTCCCCCCGGTCAAAAGGGCCATCTGAAAAAAGTGTAAAATCCAGAAAGGCAGGACAGGCCATGGAGAACTGGGAGCCTTGTTATGCTGATGGGTGGGATGTAAATTGCCAACAGCCACTCGGGAGAAGTGTATGGTGTTTCCTGAAACATCTAAAAAACAAAGCAACAGAGCCTAGGGCACTTCCACTTATGGTCCTATAGCTTAGGGAAATTAAAATCAAAAAGACACAGCCACCCCAAATGTTGGGACAGCTCTGTTTACAAGAACCTGGTTTACGGTACAAGTTCAATATCGCAGAAAGTGAAAAATGGATAAAGAAGTTGTGGTACTTACGTACAATGCAGTATCACTCAGCAATGAAATCTATGTCATCAGGCCCGTAGCAGCATAATGAGTGGATTCAGGTACGATGATTCTAACTGAAATAAGTCACACAGGCAAAGAAACATCATAAGATATCACTAATACACGGAATGTAACCTTGGCTACACAGGAACTGAATTACAAAACAGAACAGGGTCTCAAATTTAGAAACCCAACTTATGCTTGCTTAAGGGGAAAGGTGAGTTGGGGTGCTGCATAAAACCAGAGATTGAAATGAGCACAGATAAAGTTCCTTAAGCCAAATATGGAATAGACAAGAGCTACTCCTTGCTCAACGAAATGGACTCAACACCCCATATTAAATGCCTAAGAGTGTACCTGACTAGGAAGTATCTTAAAACCTATGGATTGCTATGTCTCTGAAAGAGAATCAAGTGTGTGTACAGGGGCATAAACGCAGCAGTGATAGGATTGGAGAGGTTCGGTGAGCAAATGAAGACCCTTTGAAGTCATATTGCATGGTACCCATTCCACGGGTCTCAACTCTCCAGGTTTAAGGTATTCTTCCTTCAGCTAAAACATGCATGTGGAACCCAGAGTATGATCAACCGTGTGATCGGGAGACGTGTTCCAATATGTGTCAGTTTTCGTCCCCTGGTACTCGGGTGCAACATTCCAGACGCTTTACTAACACTCTCCCGACTTGGAGAGTCAGTGCCTTTAACCTCCTGTTTGGCCCAGTTTGCAATTTCTGTGGAAGATGAACAGGAATAGGGAGAAACAATGACAGACTAGATGGAGGTGTCTGGACGGGCAAATTTAACTCTCATTTCCCACCAGGAAGAGGAATTAACCAAAGGCTCAGCGTGCCGTGCCGGAACCAGATTAGGGCCTGAAGCCATCCTGCGGTGTTGCGGCCAGCTCACGAGAAAGCGAGTTGAAGAAAGGAGCTCAGGGGCACTGTAATTCACAAACCTGCAGAGTTATAAATGACAGCTATCGTCCAAAAATATACTGAAGTAAGGCTGCCAAGAGGACTTGAAAGCGGGGCAGAATTGCAGGAAACCGATTTCAGGAGGTAGACTGGAATTGCATTTAAAGCATAGGAAAAGAGGCAGAACGTCCACAATGATGCACTTGGCCAAAAAGGGCGTATGCGTTTTTTCCTGAATATATTCAGGAAAAAACGCATACGCCCTATTTGGCCAAACAAGCAAGCTTGCAAAGGAAATCTGCACTACAATGAAGTCTCACTTCCCCCCGGTCAAAAGGGCCATCTGAAAAAAGTGTAAAATCCAGAAAGGCAGGACAGGCCATGGAGAACTGGGAGCCTTGTTATGCTGATGGGCGGGATGTAAATTGCCAACAGCCACTCGGGAGAAGTGTATGGTGTTTCCTGAAACATCTAAAAAACAAAGCAACAGAGCCTAGGGCACTTCCACTTATGGTCCTATAGCTTAGGGAAATTAAAATCAAAAAGACACAGCCACCCCAAAGGTTGGGACGGCTCTGTTTACAAGAACCTGGTTTACGGTACAAGTTCAATATCGCAGAAAGTGAAAAATGGATAAAGAAGTTGTGGTACTTACCTACAATGCAGTATCACTCAGCAATGAAATCTATGTCATCAGGCCCGTAGCAGCATAATGAGTGGATTCAGGTACGATGATTCTAACTGAAATAAGTCACACAGGAAAAGAAACATCATAAGATATCACTAATACACGGAATGTAACCTTGTCTACACAGGAACTGAATTACAAAACAGAACAGGGTCTCAAATTTAGAAACCCAACTTATGCTTGCTTAAGGGGAAAGGTGAGTTGGGGTGCTGCATAAAACCAGAGATTGAAATGAGCACAGATAAAGTTCCTTAAGCCAAATATGGAATAGACAAGAGCTACTCCTTGCTCAACGAAATGGACTCAACACCCCATGTTAAATGCCTAAGAGTGTACCTGACTAGGAAGTATCTTAAAACCTATGGATTGCTATGTCTCTGAAAGAGAATCAAGTGTGTGTACAGGGGCATAAACGCAGCAGTGATAGGATTGGAGAGGTTCGGTGAGCAAATGAAGACCCTTTGAAGTCATATTGCATGGTACCCATTCCACGGGTCTCAACTCTCCAGGTTTAAGGTATTCTTCCTTCAGCTAAAACATGCATGTGGAACCCAGAGTATGATCAACCGTGTGATCGGGAGACGTGTTCCAATATGTGTCAGTTTTCGTCCCCTGGTACTCGGGTGCAACATTCCAGACGCTTTACTAACACTCTCCCGACTTGGAGAGTCAGTGCCTTTAACCTCCTGTTTGGCCCAGTTTGCAATTTCTGCGGAAGATGAACAGGAATAGGGAGAACCAATGAGAGACTAGCTGGAGGTGTCTGGACGGGCAAATTTAACTCTCATTTCCCACCAGGAAGAGGAATTAACCAAAGGCTCAGCGTGCCGTGCCGGAACCAGATTAGGGCCTGAAGCCATCCTGCGGTGTTGCGGCCAGCTCACGAGAAAGCGAGTTGAAGAAAGGAGCTCAGGGGCACTGTAATTCACAAACCTGCAGAGTTATAAATGACAGCTATCGTCCAAAAATATACTGAAGTAAGGCTGCCAAGAGGACTTGAAAGCGGGGCAGAATTGCAGGAAACCGATTTCAGGAGGTAGACTGGAATTGCATTTAAAGCATAGGAAAAGAGGCAGAACGTCCACAATGATGCACTTGGCCAAAAAGGGCGTATGCGTTTTTTCCTGAGTATATTCAGGAAAAAACGCATATGCCCTTTTTGGCCAACCAAGCAAGCTTGCAAAGGAAATCTGCACTACAATGAAGTCTCACTTCCCCCCGGTCAAAAGGGCCATCTGAAAAAAGTGTAAAATCCAGAAAGGCAGGACAGGCCATGGAGAACTGGGAGCCTTGTTATGCTGATGGGCGGGATGTAAATTGCCAACAGCCACTCGGGAGAAGTGTATGGTGTTTCCTGAAACATCTAAAAAACAAAGCAACAGAGGCTAGGGCACTTCCACTTATGGTCCTATAGCTTAGGGAAATTAAAATCAAAAGACACAGCCACCCCAAATGTTGGGACGGCTCTGTTTACAAGAACCTGGTTTACGGTACAAGTAAAATATCGCAGAAAGTGAAAAATGGATAAAGAAGTTGTGGTACTTACGTACAATGCAGTATCACTCAGCAATGAAATCTATGTCATCAGGCCCGTAGCAGCATAATGAGTGGATTCAGGTACGATGATTCTAACTGAAATAAGTCACACAGGAAAAGAAACATCATAAGATATCACTAATACACGGAATGTAACCTTGGCTACACAGGAACTGAATTACAAAACAGAACAGGGTCTCAAATTTAGAAACCCAACTTATGCTTGCTTAAGGGGAAAGGTGAGTTGGGGTGCTGCATAAAACCAGAGATTGAAATGAGCACAGATAAAGTTCCTTAAGCCAAATATGGAATAGACAAGAGCTACTCCTTGCTCAACGAAATGGACTCAACACCCCATATTAAATGCCTAAGAGTGTACCTGACTAGGAAGTATCTTAAAACCTATGGATTGCTATGTCTCCAAAAGAGAATCAAGCGTGTGTGCAGGGGCATAAACGTAGCAGTGATAGGATTGGAGAGGTTCGGTGAGCAAATGAAGACCCTTTGAAGTCATATTGCATGGTACCCATTCCACGGGTCTCAACTCTCCAGGTTTAAGGTATTCTTCCTTCAGCTAAAACATGCATGTGGAACCCAGAGTATGATCAACCGTGTGATCGGGAGACGTGTTCCAATATGTGTCAGTTTTCGTCCCCTGGTACTCGGGTGCAACATTCCAGACGCTTTACTAACACTCTCCCGACTTGGAGAGTCAGTGCCTTTAACCTCCTGTTTGGCCCAGTTTGCAATTTCTGCGGAAGATGAACAGGAATAGGGAGAACCAATGACAGACTAGCTGGAGGTGTCTGGACGGGCAAATTTAACTCTCATTTCCCACCAGGAAGAGGAATTAACCAAAGGCTCAGCGTGCCGTGCCGGAACCAGATTAGGGCCTGAAGCCATCCTGCGGTGTTGCGGCCAGCTCACGAGAAAGCGAGTTGAAGAAAGGAGCTCAGGGGCACTGTAATTCACAAACCTGCAGAGTTATAAATGACAGCTATCGTCCAAAAATATACTGAAGTAAGGCTGCCAAGAGGACTTGAAAGCGGGGCAGAATTGCAGGAAACCGATTTCAGGAGGTAGACTGGAATTGCATTGAAAGCATAGGAAAAGAGGCAGAACGTCCACAATGATGCACTTGGCCAAAAAGGGCGTATGCGTTTTTTCCTGAATATATTCAGGAAAAAACGCATACGCCCTTTTTGGCCAACCAAGCAAGCTTGCAAAGGAAATCTGCACTACAATGAAGTCTCACATCCCCCCGGTCAAAAGGGCCATCTGAAAAAAGTGTAAAATCCAGAAAGGCAGGACAGGCCATGGAGAACTGGGAGCCTTGTTATGCTGATGGGCGGGATGTAAATTGCCAACAGCCACTCGGGAGAAGTGTATGGTGTTTCCTGAAACATCTAAAAAACAAAGCAACAGAGCCTAGGGCACTTCCACTTATGGTCCTATAGCTTAGGGAAATTAAAATCAAAAGACACAGCCACCCCAAAGGTTGGGACGGCTCTGTTTACAAGAACCTGGTTTACGGTACAAGTTCAATATCGCAGAAAGTGAAAAATGGATAAAGAAGTTGTGGTACTTACGTACAATGCAATATCACTCAGCAATGAAATCTATGTCATCAGGCCCGTAGCAGCATAATGAGTGGATTCAGGTACGATGATTCTAACTGAAATAAGTCACACAGAAAAAGAAACATCATAAGATATCACTAATACACGGAATGTAACCTTGGCTACACAGGAACTGAATTACAAAACAGAACAGGGTCTCAAATTTAGAAACCCAACTTATGCTTGCTTAAGGGGAAAGGTGAGTTGGGGTGCTGCATAAAACCAGAGATTGAAATGAGCACAGATAAAGTTCCTTAAGCCAAATATGGAATAGACAAGAGCTACTCCTTGCTCAACGAAATGGACTCAACACCCCATATTAAATGCCTAAGAGTGTACCTGACTAGGAAGTATCTTAAAACCTATGGATTGCTATGTCTCCGAAAGAGAATCAAGCGTGTGTGCAGGGGCATAAACGCAGCAGTGATAGGATTGGAGAGGTTCGGTGAGCAAATGAAGACCCTTTGAAGTCATATTGCATGGTACCCATTCCACGGGTCTCAACTCTCCAGGTTTAAGGTATTCTTCCTTCAGCTAAAACATGCATGTGGAACCCAGAGTATGATCAACCGTGTGATCGGGAGACGTGTTCCAATATGTCTCAGTTTTCGTCCCCTGGTACTCGGGTGCAACATTCCAGACGCTTTACTAACACTCTCCCGACTTGGAGAGTCAGTGCCTTTAACCTCCTGTTTGGCCCAGTTTGCAATTTCTGCGGAAGATGAACAGGAATAGGGAGAACCAATGACAGACTAGCTGGAGGTGTCTGGACGGGCAAATTTAACTCTCATTTCCCACCAGGAAGAGGAATTAACCAAAGGCTCAGCGTGCCGTGCCGGAACCAGATTAGGGCCTGAAGCCATCCTGCGGTGTTGCGGCCAGCTCACGAGAAAGCGAGTTGAAGAAAGGAGCTCAGGGGCACTGTAATTCACAAACCTGCAGAGTTATAAATGACAGCTATCGTCCAAAAATATACTGAAGTAAGGCTGCCAAGAGGACTTGAAAGCGGGGCAGAATTGCAGGAAACCGATTTCAGGAGGTAGACTGGAATTGCATTGAAAGCATAGGAAAAGAGGCAGAACGTCCACAATGATGCACTTGGCCAAAAAGGGCGTATGCGTTTTTTCCTGAATATATTCAGGAAAAAACGCATACGCCCTTTTTGGCCAACCAAGCAAGCTTGCAAAGGAAATCTGCACTACAATGAAGTCTCACTTCCCCCCGGTCAAAAGGGCCATCTGAAAAAAGTGTAAAATCCAGAAAGGCAGGACAGGCCATGGAGAACTGGGAGCCTTGTTATGCTGATGGGCGGGATGTCAATTGCCAACAGCCACTCGGGAGAAGTGTATGGTGTTTCCTGAAACATCTAAAAAACAAAGCAACAGAGCCTAGGGCACTTCCACTTATGGTCCTATAGCTTAGGGAAATTAAAATCAAAAGACACAGCCACCCCAAAGGTTGGGACGGCTCTGTTTACAAGAACCTGGTTTACGGTACAAGTTCAATATCGCAGAAAGTGAAAAATGGATAAAGAAGTTGTGGTACTTACGTACAATGCAATATCACTCAGCAATGAAATCTATGTCATCAGGCCCGTAGCAGCATAATGAGTGGATTCAGGTATGATGATTCTAACTGAAATAAGTCACACAGAAAAAGAAACATCATAAGATATCACTAATACACGGAATGTAACCTTGGCTACACAGGAACTGAATTACAAAACAGAACAGGGTCTCAAATTTAGAAACCCAAGTTATGCTTGCTTAAGGGGAAAGGTGAGTTGGGGTGCTGCATAAAACCAGAGATTGAAATGAGCACAGATAAAGTTCCTTAAGCCAAATATGGAATAGACAAGAGCTACTCCTTGCTCAACGAAATGGACTCAACACCCCATATTAAATGCCTAAGAGTGTACCTGACTAGGAAGTATCTTAAAACCTATGGATTGCTATGTCTCCGAAAGAGAATCAAGCGTGTGTGCAGGGGCATAAACGCAGCAGTGATAGGATTGGAGAGGTTCGGTGAGCAAATGAAGACCCTTTGAAGTCATATTGCATGGTACCCATTCCACGGGTCTCAACTCTCCAGGTTTAAGGTATTCTTCCTTCAGCTAAAACATGCATGTGGAACCCAGAGTATGATCAACCGTGTGATCGGGAGACGTGTTCCAATATGTGTCAGTTTTCGTCCCCTGGTACTCGGGTGCAACATTCCAGACGCTTTACTAACACTCTCCCGACTTGGAGAGTCAGTGCCTTTAACCTCCTGTTTGGCCCAGTTTGCAATTTCTGCGGAAGATGAACAGGAATATGGAGAACCAATGACAGACTAGCTGGAGGTGTCTGGACGGGCAAATTTAACTCTCATTTCCCACCAGGAAGAGGAATTAACCAAAGGCTCAGCGTGCCGTGCCGGAACCAGATTAGGGCCTGAAGCCATCCTGCGGTGTTGCGGCCAGCTCACGAGAAAGCGACTTGAAGAAAGGAGCTCAGGGGCACTGTAATTCACAAACCTGCAGAGTTATAAATGACAGCTATCGTCCAAAAATATACTGAAGTAAGGCTGCCAAGAGGACTTGAACTTGGGGCAGAATTGCAGGAAACCGATTTCAGGAGGTAGACTGGAATTGCATTTAAAGCATAGGAAAAGAGGCAGAACGTCCACAATGATGCACTTGGCCAAAAAGGGCGTATGCGTTTTTTCCTGAATATATTCAGGAAAAAACGCATACGCCCTTTTTGGCCAACCAAGCAAGCTTGCAAAGGAAATCTGCACTACAATGAAGTCTCACTTCCCCCCGGTCAAAAGGGCCATCTGAAAAAAGTGTAAAATCCAGAAAGGCAGGACAGGCCATGGAGAACTGGGAGCCTTGTTATGCTGATGGGCGGGATGTCAATTGCCAACAGCCACTCGGGAGAAGTGTATGGTGTTTCCTGAAACATCTAAAAAACAAAGCAACAGAGCCTAGGGCACTTCCACTTATGGTCCTATAGCTTAGGGAAATTAAAATCAAAAGACATAGCCACCCCAAATGTTGGGACGGCTCTGTTTACAAGAACCTGGTTTACGGTACAAGTTCAATATCGCAGAAAGTGAAAAATGGATAAAGAAGTTGTGGTACTTACGTACAATGCAGTATCACTCAGCAATGAAATCTATGTCATCAGGCCCGTAGCAGCATAATGAGTGGATTCAGGTACGATGATTCTAACTGAAATAAGTCACACAGGAAAAGAAACATCATAAGATATCACTAATACACGGAATGTAACCTTGGCTACACAGGAACTGAATTACAAAACAGAACAGGGTCTCAAATTTAGAAACCCAACTTATGCTTGCTTAAGGGGAAAGGTGAGTTGGGGTGCTGCATAAAACCAGAGATTGAAATGAGCACAGATAAAGTTCCTTAAGCCAAATATGGAATAGACAAGAGCTACTCCTTGCTCAACGAAATGGACTCAACACCCCATATTAAATGCCTAAGAGTGTACCTGACTAGGAAGTATCTTAAAACCTATGGATTGCTATGTCTCTGAAAGAGAATCAAGCGTGTGTACAGGGGCATAAACGCAGCAGTGATAGGATTGGAGAGGTTCGGTGAGCAAATGAAGACCCTTTGAAGTCATATTGCATGGTACCCATTCCACGGGTCTCAACTCTCCAGGTTTAAGGTATTCTTCCTTCAGCTAAAACATGCATGTGGAACCCAGAGTATGATCAACCGTGTGATCGGGAGACGTGTTCCAATATGTCTCAGTTTTCGTCCCCTGGTACTCGGGTGCTGCATGCCAGACGCTTTACTAACACTCTCCCGACTTGGAGAGTCAGTGCCTTTAACCTCCTGTTTGGCCCAGTTTGCAATTTCTGCGGAAGATGAACAGGAATAGGGAGAACCAATGACAGACTAGCTGGAGGTGTCTGGACGGGCAAATTTAACTCTCATTTCCCACCAGGAAGAGGAATTAACCAAAGGCTCAGCGTGCCGTGCCGGAACCAGATTAGGGCCTGAAGCCATCCTGCGGTGTTGCGGCCAGCTCACGAGAAAGCGACTTGAAGAAAGGAGCTCAGGGGCACTGTAATTCACAAACCTGCAGAGTTATAAATGACAGCTATCATCCAAAAATATACTGAAGTAAGGCTGCCAAGAGGACTTGAAAGCGGGGCAGAATTGCAGGAAACCGATTTCAGGAGGTAGACTGGAATTGCATTTAAAGCATAGGAAAAGAGGCAGAACGTCCACAATGATGCACTTGGCCAAAAAGGGCGTATGCGTTTTTTCCTGAATATATTCAGGAAAAAACGCATACGCCCTTTTTGGCCAACCAAGCAAGCTTGCAAAGGAAATCTGCACTACAATGAAGTCTCACTTCCCCCCGGTCAAAAGGGCCATCTGAAAAAAGTGTAAAATCCAGAAAGGCAGGACAGGCCATGGAGAACTGGGAGCCTTGTTATGCTGATGGGCGGGATGTAAATTGCCAACAGCCACTCGGGAGAAGTGTATGGTGTTTCCTGAAACATCTAAAAAACAAAGCAACAGAGCCTAGGGCACTTCCACTTATGGTCCTATAGCTTAGGGAAATTAAAATCAAAAGACATAGCCACCCCAAATGTTGGGACGGCTCTGTTTACAAGAACCTGGTTTACGGTACAAGTTCAATATCGCAGAAAGTGAAAAATGGATAAAGAAGTTGTGGTACTTACGTACAATGCAGTATCACTCAGCAATGAAATCTATGTCATCAGGCCCGTAGCAGCATAATGAGTGGATTCAGGTACGATGATTCTAACTGAAATAAGTCACACAGGAAAAGAAACATCATAAGATATCACTAATACACGGAATGTAACCTTGGCTACACAGGAACTGAATTACAAAACAGAACAGGGTCTCAAATTTAGAAACCCAACTTATGCTTGCTTAAGGGGAAAGGTGAGTTGGGGTGCTGCATAAAACCAGAGATTGAAATGAGCACAGATAAAGTTCCTTAAGCCAAATATGGAATAGACAAGAGCTACTCCTTGCTCAACGAAATGGACTCAACACCCCATATTAAATGCCTAAGAGTGTACCTGACTAGGAAGTATCTTAAAACCTATGGATTGCTATGTCTCTGAAAGAGAATCAAGCGTGTGTACAGGGGCATAAACGCAGCAGTGATAGGATTGGAGAGGTTCGGTGAGCAAATGAAGACCCTTTGAAGTCATATTGCATGGTACCCATTCCACGGGTCTCAACTCTCCAGGTTTAAGGTATTCTTCCTTCAGCTAAAACATGCATGTGGAACCCAGAGTATGATCAACCGTGTGATCGGGAGACGTGTTCCAATATGTCTCAGTTTTCGTCCCCTGGTACTCGGGTGCTGCATGCCAGACGCTTTACTAACACTCTCCCGACTTGGAGAGTCAGTGCCTTTAACCTCCTGTTTGGCCCAGTTTGCAATTTCTGCGGAAGATGAACAGGAATAGGGAGAACCAATGACAGACTAGCTGGAGGTGTCTGGACGGGCAAATTTAACTCTCATTTCCCACCAGGAAGAGGAATTAACCAAAGGCTCAGCGTGCCGTGCCGGAACCAGATTAGGGCCTGAAGCCATCCTGCGGTGTTGCGGCCAGCTCACGAGAAAACGAGTTGAAGAAAGGAGCTCAGGGGCACTGTAATTCACAAACCTGCAGAGTTATAAATGACAGCTATCATCCAAAAATATACTGAAGTAAGGCTGCCAAGAGGACTTGAAAGCAGGGCAGAATTGCAGGAAACCGATTTCAGGAGGTAGACTGGAATTGCATTTAAAGCATAGGAAAAGAGGCAGAACGTCCACAATGATGCACTTGGCCAAAAAGGGCGTATGCGTTTTTTCCTGAATATATTCAGGAAAAAACGCATACGCCCTTTTTGGCCAACCAAGCAAGCTTGCAAAGGAAATCTGCACTACAATGAAGTCTCACTTCCCCCCGGTCAAAAGGGCCATCTGAAAAAAGTGTAAAATCCAGAAAGGCAGGACAGGCCATGGAGAACTGGGAGCCTTGTTATGCTGATGGGCGGGATGTCAATTGCCAACAGCCACTCGGGAGAAGTGTATGGTGTTTCCTGAAACATCTAAAAAACAAAGCAACAGAGCCTAGGGCACTTCCACTTATGGTCCTATAGCTTAGGGAAATTAAAATCAAAAGACATAGCCACCCCAAATGTTGGGACGGCTCTGTTTACAAGAACCTGGTTTACGGTACAAGTTCAATATCGCAGAAAGTGAAAAATGGATAAAGAAGTTGTGGTACTTACGTACAATGCAGTATCACTCAGCAATGAAATCTATGTCATCAGGCCCGTAGCAGCATAATGAGTGGATTCAGGTACGATGATTCTAACTGAAATAAGTCACACAGGAAAAGAAACATCATAAGATATCACTAATACACGGAATGTAACCTTGGCTACACAGGAACTGAATTACAAAACAGAACAGGGTCTCAAATTTAGAAACCCAACTTATGCTTGCTTAAGGGGAAAGGTGAGTTGGGGTGCTGCATAAAACCAGAGATTGAAATGAGCACAGATAAAGTTCCTTAAGCCAAATATGGAATAGACAAGAGCTACTCCTTGCTCAACGAAATGGACTCAACACCCCATATTAAATGCCTAAGAGTGTACCTGACTAGGAAGTATCTTAAAACCTATGGATTGCTATGTCTCTGAAAGAGAATCAAGTGTGTGTACAGGGGCATAAACGCAGCAGTGATAGGATTGGAGAGGTTCGGTGAGCAAATGAAGACCCTTTGAAGTCATATTGCATGGTACCCATTCCACGGGTCTCAACTCTCCAGGTTGAAGGTATTCTTCCTTCAGCTAAAACATGCATGTGGAACCCAGAGTATGATCAACCGTGTGATCGGGAGACGTCTTCCAATATGTCTCAGTTTTCGTCCCCTGGTACTCGGTGCAACATGCCAGACGCTTTACTAACACTCTCCCGACTTGGAGAGTCAGTGCCTTTAACCTCCTGTTTGGCCCAGTTTGCAATTTCTGCGGAAGATGAACAGGAATAGGGAGAACCAATGACAGACTAGCTGGAGGTGTCTGGACGGGCAAATTTAACTCTCATTTCCCACCAGGAAGAGGAATTAACCAAAGGCTCAGCGTGCCGTGCCGGAACCAGATTAGGGCCTGAAGCCATCCTGCGGTGTTGCGGCCAGCTCACGAGAAAGCGACTTGAAGAAAGGAGCTCAGGGGCACTGTAATTCACAAACCTGCAGAGTTATAAATGACAGCTATCATCCAAAAATATACTGAAGTAAGGCTGCCAAGAGGACTTGAAAGCGGGGCAGAATTGCAGGAAACCGATTTCAGGAGGTAGACTGGAATTGCATTTAAAGCATAGGAAAAGAGGCAGAACGTCCACAATGATGCACTTGGCCAAAAAGGGCGTATGCGTTTTTTCCTGAATATATTCAGGAAAAAACGCATACGCCCTTTTTGGCCAACCAAGCAAGCTTGCAAAGGAAATCTGCACTACAATGAAGTCTCACTTCCCCCCGGTCAAAAGGGCCATCTGAAAAAAGTGTAAAATCCAGAAAGGCAGGACAGGCCATGGAGAACTGGGAGCCTTGTTATGCTGATGGGCGGGATGTAAATTGCCAACAGCCACTCGGGAGAAGTGTATGGTGTTTCCTGAAACATCTAAAAAACAAAGCAACAGAGCCTAGGGCACTTCCACTTATGGTCCTATAGCTTAGGGAAATTAAAATCAAAAGACATAGCCACCCCAAATGTTGGGACGGCTCTGTTTACAAGAACCTGGTTTACGGTACAAGTTCAATATCGCAGAAAGTGAAAAATGGATAAAGAAGTTGTGGTACTTACGTACAATGCAGTATCACTCAGCAATGAAATCTATGTCATCAGGCCCGTAGCAGCATAATGAGTGGATTCAGGTACGATGATTCTAACTGAAATAAGTCACACAGGAAAAGAAACATCATAAGATATCACTAATACACGGAATGTAACCTTGGCTACACAGGAACTGAATTACAAAACAGAACAGGGTCTCAAATTTAGAAACCCAACTTATGCTTGCTTAAGGGGAAAGGTGAGTTGGGGTGCTGCATAAAACCAGAGATTGAAATGAGCACAGATAAAGTTCCTTAAGCCAAATATGGAATAGACAAGAGCTACTCCTTGCTCAACGAAATGGACTCAACACCCCATATTAAATGCCTAAGAGTGTACCTGACTAGGAAGTATCTTAAAACCTATGGATTGCTATGTCTCTGAAAGAGAATCAAGTGTGTGTACAGGGGCATAAACGCAGCAGTGATAGGATTGGAGAGGTTCGGTGAGCAAATGAAGACCCTTTGAAGTCATATTGCATGGTACCCATTCCACGGGTCTCAACTCTCCAGGTTGAAGGTATTCTTCCTTCAGCTAAAACATGCATGTGGAACCCAGAGTATGATCAACCGTGTGATCGGGAGACGTGTTCCAATATGTCTCAGTTTTCGTCCCCTGGTACTCGGGTGCAACATGCCAGACGCTTTACTAACACTCTCCCGACTTGGAGAGTCAGTGCCTTTAACCTCCTGTTTGGCCCAGTTTGCAATTTCTGCGGAAGATGAACAGGAATAGGGAGAACCAATGACAGACTAGCTGGAGGTGTCTGGACGGGCAAATTTAACTCTCATTTCCCACCAGGAAGAGGAATTAACCAAAGGCTCAGCGTGCCGTGCCGGAACCAGATTAGGGCCTGAAGCCATCCTGCGGTGTTGCGGCCAGCTCACGAGAAAGCGAGTTGAAGAAAGGAGCTCAGGGGCACTGTAATTCACAAACCTGCAGAGTTATAAATGACAGCTATCATCCAAAAATATACTGAAGTAAGGCTGCCAAGAGGACTTGAAAGCGGGGCAGAATTGCAGGAAACCGATTTCAGGAGGTAGACTGGAATTGCATTTAAAGCATAGGAAAAGAGGCAGAACGTCCACAATGATGCACTTGGCCAAAAAGGGCGTATGCGTTTTTTCCTGAATATATTCAGGAAAAAACGCATACGCCCTTTTTGGCCAACCAAGCAAGCTTGCAAAGGAAATCTGCACTACAATGAAGTCTCACTTCCCCCCGGTCAAAAGGGCCATCTGAAAAAAGTGTAAAATCCAGAAAGGCAGGACAGGCCATGGAGAACTGGGAGCCTTGTTATGCTGATGGGTGGGATGTAAATTGCCAACAGCCACTCGGGAGAAGTGTATGGTGTTTCCTGAAACATCTAAAAAACAAAGCAACAGAGCCTAGGGCACTTCCACTTATGGTCCTATAGCTTAGGGAAATTAAAATCAAAAGACATAGCCACCCCAAATGTTGGGACGGCTCTGTTTACAAGAACCTGGTTTACGGTACAAGTTCAATATCGCAGAAAGTGAAAAATGGATAAAGAAGTTGTGGTACTTACGTACAATGCAGTATCACTCAGCAATGAAATCTATGTCATCAGGCCCGTAGCAGCATAATGAGTGGATTCAGGTACGATGATTCTAACTGAAATAAGTCACACAGGAAAAGAAACATCATAAGATATCACTAATACACGGAATGTAACCTTGGCTACACAGGAACTGAATTACAAAACAGAACAGGGTCTCAAATTTAGAAACCCAACTTATGCTTGCTTAAGGGGAAAGGTGAGTTGGGGTGCTGCATAAAACCAGAGATTGAAATGAGCACAGATAAAGTTCCTTAAGCCAAATATGGAATAGACAAGAGCTACTCCTTGCTCAACGAAATGGACTCAACACCCCATATTAAATGCCTAAGAGTGTACCTGACTAGGAAGTATCTTAAAACCTATGGATTGCTATGTCTCTGAAAGAGAATCAAGCGTGTGTACAGGGGCATAAACGCAGCAGTGATAGGATTGGAGAGGTTCGGTGAGCAAATGAAGACCCTTTGAAGTCATATTGCATGGTACCCATTCCACGGGTCTCAACTCTCCAGGTTTAAGGTATTCTTCCTTCAGCTAAAACATGCATGTGGAACCCAGAGTATGATCAACCGTGTGATCGGGAGACGTGTTCCAATATGTCTCAGTTTTCGTCCCCTGGTACTCGGGTGCTGCATGCCAGACGCTTTACTAACACTCTCCCGACTTGGAGAGTCAGTGCCTTTAACCTCCTGTTTGGCCCAGTTTGCAATTTCTGCGGAAGATGAACAGGAATAGGGAGAACCAATGACAGACTAGCTGGAGGTGTCTGGACGGGCAAATTTAACTCTCATTTCCCACCAGGAAGAGGAATTAACCAAAGGCTCAGCGTGCCGTGCCGGAACCAGATTAGGGCCTGAAGCCATCCTGCGGTGTTGCGGCCAGCTCACGAGAAAACGAGTTGAAGAAAGGAGCTCAGGGGCACTGTAATTCACAAACCTGCAGAGTTATAAATGACAGCTATCATCCAAAAATATACTGAAGTAAGGCTGCCAAGAGGACTTGAAAGCGGGGCAGAATTGCAGGAAACCGATTTCAGGAGGTAGACTGGAATTGCATTTAAAGCATAGGAAAAGAGGCAGAACGTCCACAATGATGCACTTGGCCAAAAAGGGCGTATGCGTTTTTTCCTGAATATATTCAGGAAAAAACGCATACGCCCTTTTTGGCCAACCAAGCAAGATTGCAAAGGAAATCTGCACTACAATGAAGTCTCACTTCCCCCCGGTCAAAAGGGCCATCTGAAAAAAGTGTAAAATCCAGAAAGGCAGGACAGGCCATGGAGAACTGGGAGCCTTGTTATGCTGATGGGCGGGATGTAAATTGCCAACAGCCACTCGGGAGAAGTGTATGGTGTTTCCTGAAACATCTAAAAAACAAAGCAACACAGCCTAGGGCACTTCCACTTATGGTCCTATAGCTTAGGGAAATTAAAATCAAAAGACATAGCCACCCCAAATGTTGGGACGGCTCTGTTTACAAGAACCTGGTTTACGGTACAAGTTCAATATCGCAGAAAGTGAAAAATGGATAAAGAAGTTGTGGTACTTACGTACAATGCAGTATCACTCAGCAATGAAATCTATGTCATCAGGCCCGTAGCAGCATAATGAGTGGATTCAGGTACGATGATTCTAACTGAAATAAGTCACACAGGAAAAGAAACATCATAAGATATCACTAATACACGGAATGTAACCTTGGCTACACAGGAACTGAATTACAAAACAGAACAGGGTCTCAAATTTAGAAACCCAACTTATGCTTGCTTAAGGGGAAAGGTGAGTTGGGGTGCTGCATAAAACCAGAGATTGAAATGAGCACAGATAAAGTTCCTTAAGCCAAATATGGAATAGACAAGAGCTACTCCTTGCTCAACGAAATGGACTCAACACCCCATATTAAATGCCTAAGAGTGTACCTGACTAGGAAGTATCTTAAAACCTATGGATTGCTATGTCTCTGAAAGAGAATCAAGCGTGTGTACAGGGGCATAAACGCAGCAGTGATAGGATTGGAGAGGTTCGGTGAGCAAATGAAGACCCTTTGAAGTCATATTGCATGGTACCCATTCCACGGGTCTCAACTCTCCAGGTTTAAGGTATTCTTCCTTCAGCTAAAACATGCATGTGGAACCCAGAGTATGATCAACCGTGTGATCGGGAGACGTGTTCCAATATGTCTCAGTTTTCGTCCCCTGGTACTCGGGTGCTGCATGCCAGACGCTTTACTAACACTCTCCCGACTTGGAGAGTCAGTGCCTTTAACCTCCTGTTTGGCCCAGTTTGCAATTTCTGCGGAAGATGAACAGGAATAGGGAGAACCAATGACAGACTAGCTGGAGGTGTCTGGACGGGCAAATTTAACTCTCATTTCCCACCAGGAAGAGGAATTAACCAAAGGCTCAGCGTGCCGTGCCGGAACCAGATTAGGGCCTGAAGCCATCCTGCGGTGTTGCGGCCAGCTCACGAGAAGGCGAGTTGAAGAAAGGAGCTCAGGGGCACTGTAATTCACAAACCTGCAGAGTTATAAATGACAGCTATCGTCCAAAAATATACTGAAGTAAGGCTGCCAAGAGGACTTGAAAGCGGGGCAGAATTGCAGGAAACCGATTTCAGGAGGTAGACTGGAATTGCATTTAAAGCATAGGAAAAGAGGCAGAACGTCCACAATGATGCACTTGGCCAAAAAGGGCGTATGCGTTTTTTCCTGAATATATTCAGGAAAAAACGCATACGCCCTTTTTGGCCAACCAAGCAAGCTTGCAAAGGAAATCTGCACTACAATGAAGTCTCACTTCCCCCCGGTCAAAAGGGCCATCTGAAAAAAGTGTAAAATCCAGAAAGGCAGGACAGGCCATGGAGAACTGGGAGCCTTGTTATGCTGATGGGCGGGATGTAAATTGCCAACAGCCACTCGGGAGAAGTGTATGGTGTTTCCTGAAACATCTAAAAAACAAAGCAACAGAGCCTAGGGCACTTCCACTTATGGTCCTATAGCTTAGGGAAATTAAAATCAAAAAGACACAGCCACCCCAAAGGTTGGGACGGCTCTGTTTACAAGAACCTGGTTTACGGTACAAGTTCAATATCGCAGAAAGTGAAAAATGGATAAAGAAGTTGTGGTACTTACGTACAATGCAGTATCACTCAGCAATGAAATCTATGTCATCAGGCCCGTAGCAGCATAATGAGTGGATTCAGGTACGATGATTCTAACTGAAATAAGTCACACAGGAAAAGAAACATCATAAGATATCACTAATACACGGAATGTAACCTTGGCTACACAGGAACTGAATTACAAAACAGAACAGGGTCTCAAATTTAGAAACCCAACTTATGCTTGCTTAAGGGGAAAGGTGAGTTGGGGTGCTGCATAAAACCAGAGATTGAAATGAGCACAGATAAAGTTCCTTAAGCCAAATATGGAATAGACAAGAGCTACTCCTTGCTCAACGAAATGGACTCAACACCCCATATTAAATGCCTAAGAGTGTACCTGACTAGGAAGTATCTTAAAACCTATGGATTGCTATGTCTCTGAAAGTGAATCAAGCGTGTGTACAGGGGCATAAACGCAGCAGTGATAGGATTGGAGAGGTTCGGTGAGCAAATGAAGACCCTTTGAAGTCATATTGCATGGTACCCATTCCACGGGTCTCAACTCTCCAGGTTTAAGGTATTCTTCCTTCAGCTAAAACATGCATGTGGAACCCAGAGTATGATCAACCGTGTGATCGGGAGACGTGTTCCAATATGTCTCAGTTTTCGTCCCCTGGTACTCGGGTGCTGCATGCCAGACGCTTTACTAACACTCTCCCGACTTGGAGAGTCAGTGCCTTTAACCTCCTGTTTGGCCCAGTTTGCAATTTCTGCGGAAGATGAACAGGAATAGGGAGAACCAATGACAGACTAGCTGGAGGTGTCTGGACGGGCAAATTTAACTCTCATTTCCCACCAGGAAGAGGAATTAACCAAAGGCTCAGCGTGCCGTGCCGGAACCAGATTAGGGCCTGAAGCCATCCTGCGGTGTTGCGGCCAGCTCACGAGAAAACGAGTTGAAGAAAGGAGCTCAGGGGCACTGTAATTCACAAACCTGCAGAGATATAAATGACAGCTATCATCCAAAAATATACTGAAGTAAGGCTGCCAAGAGGACTTGAAAGCGGGGCAGAATTGCAGGAAACCGATTTCAGGAGGTAGACTGGAATTGCATTTAAAGCATAGGAAAAGAGGCAGAACGTCCACAATGATGCACTTGGCCAAAAAGGGCGTATGCGTTTTTTCCTGAATATATTCAGGAAAAAACGCATACGCCCTTTTTGGCCAACCAAGCAAGCTTGCAAAGGAAATCTGCACTACAATGAAGTCTCACTTCCCCCCGGTCAAAAGGGCCATCTGAAAAAAGTGTAAAATCCAGAAAGGCAGGACAGGCCATGGAGAACTGGGAGCCTTGTTATGCTGATGGGCGGGATGTCAATTGCCAACAGCCACTCGGGAGAAGTGTATGGTGTTTCCTGAAACATCTAAAAAACAAAGCAACAGAGCCTAGGGCACTTCCACTTATGGTCCTATAGCTTAGGGAAATTACAATCAAAAAGACACAGCCACCCCAAAGGTTGGGACGGCTCTGTTTACAAGAACCTGGTTTACGGTACAAGTTCAATATCGCAGAAAGTGAAAAATGGATAAAGAAGTTGTGGTACTTACGTACAATGCAGTATCACTCAGCAATGAAATCTATGTCATCAGGCCCGTAGCAGCATAATGAGTGGATTCAGGTACGATGATTCTAACTGAAATAAGTCACACAGGAAAAGAAACATCATAAGATATCACTAATACACGGAATGTAACCTTGGCTACACAGGAACTGAATTACAAAACAGAACAGGGTCTCAAATTTAGAAACCCAACTTATGCTTGCTTAAGGGGAAAGGTGAGTTGGGGTGCTGCATAAAACCAGAGATTGAAATGAGCACAGATAAAGTTCCTTAAGCCAAATATGGAATAGACAAGAGCTACTCCTTGCTCAACGAAATGGACTCAACACCCCATATTAAATGCCTAAGAGTGTACCTGACTAGGAAGTATCTTAAAACCTATGGATTGCTATGTCTCTGAAAGAGAATCAAGTGTGTGTACAGGGGCATAAACGCAGCAGTGATAGGATTGGAGAGGTTCGGTGAGCAAATGAAGACCCTTTGAAGTCATATTGCATGGTACCCATTCCACGGGTCTCAACTCTCCAGGTTTAAGGTATTCTTCCTTCAGCTAAAACATGCATGTGGAACCCAGAGTATGATCAACCGTGTGATCGGGAGACGCGTTCCAATATGTGTCAGTTTTCGTCCCCTGGTACTCGGGTGCAACATTCCAGACGCTTTACTAACACTCTCCCGACTTGGAGAGTCAGTGCCTTTAACCTCCTGTTTGGCCCAGTTTGCAATTTCTGCGGAAGATGAACAGGAATAGGGAGAACCAATGACAGACTAGCTGGAGGTGTCTGGACGGGCAAATTTAACTCTCATTTCCCACCAGGAAGAGGAATTAACCAAAGGCTCAGCGTGCCGTGCCGGAACCAGATTAGGGCCTGAAGCCATCCTGCGGTGTTGCGGCCAGCTCACGAGAAAGCGACTTGAAGAAAGGAGCTCAGGGGCACTGTAATTCACAAACCTGCAGAGTTATAAATGACAGCTATCGTCCAAAAATATACTGAAGTAAGGCTGCCAAGAGGACTTGAAAGCGGGGCAGAATTGCAGGAAACCGATTTCAGGAGGTAGACTGGAATTGCATTGAAAGCATAGGAAAAGAGGCAGAACGTCCACAATGATGCACTTGGCCAAAAAGGGCGTATGCGTTTTTTCCTGAATATATTCAGGAAAAAACGCATACGCCCTTTTTGGCCAACCAAGCAAGCTTGCAAAGGAAATCTGCACTACAATGAAGTCTCACTTCCCCCCGGTCAAAAGGGCCATCTGAAAAAAGTGTAAAATCCAGAAAGGCAGGACAGGCCATGGAGAACTGGGAGCCTTGTTATGCTGATGGGCGGGATGTCAATTGCCAACAGCCACTCGGGAGAAGTGTATGGTGTTTCCTGAAACATCTAAAAAACAAAGCAACAGAGCCTAGGGCACTTCCACTTATGGTCCTATAGCTTAGGGAAATTAAAATCAAAAGACATAGCCACCCCAAATGTTGGGACGGCTCTGTTTACAAGAACCTGGTTTACGGTACAAGTTCAATATCGCAGAAAGTGAAAAATGGATAAAGAAGTTGTGGTACTTACGTACAATGCAGTATCACTCAGCAATGAAATCTATGTCATCAGGCCCGTAGCAGCATAATGAGTGGATTCAGGTACGATGATTCTAACTGAAATAAGTCACACAGGAAAAGAAACATCATAAGATATCACTAATACACGGAATGTAACCTTGGCTACACAGGAACTGAATTACAAAACAGAACAGGGTCTCAAATTTAGAAACCCAACTTATGCTTGCTTAAGGGGAAAGGTGAGTTGGGGTGTTGCATAAAACCAGAGATTGAAATGAGCACAGATAAAGTTCCTTAAGCCAAATATGGAATAGACAAGAGCTACTCCTTGCTCAACGAAATGGACTCAACACCCCATATTAAATGCCTAAGAGTGTACCTGACTAGGAAGTATCTTAAAACCTATGGATTGCTATGTCTCTGAAAGAGAATCAAGTGTGTGTACAGGGGCATAAACGCAGCAGTGATAGGATTGGAGAGGTTCGGTGAGCAAATGAAGACCCTTTGAAGTCATATTGCATGGTACCCATTCCACGGGTCTCAACTCTCCAGGTTTAAGGTATTCTTCCTTCAGCTAAAACATGCATGTGGAACCCAGAGTATGATCAACCGTGTGATCGGGAGACGTGTTCCAATATGTGTCAGTTTTCGTCCCCTGGTACTCGGGTGCAACATTCCAGACGCTTTACTAACACTCTCCCGACTTGGAGAGTCAGTGCCTTTAACCTCCTGTTTGGCCCAGTTTGCAATTTCTGCGGAAGATGAACAGGAATAGGGAGAACCAATGACAGACTAGCTGGAGGTGTCTGGACGGGCAAATTTAACTCTCATTTCCCACCAGGAAGAGGAATTAACCAAAGGCTCAGCGTGCCGTGCCGGAACCAGATTAGGGCCTGAAGCCATCCTGCGGTGTTGCGGCCAGCTCACGAGAAAGCGAGTTGAAGAAAGGAGCTCAGGGGCACTGTAATTCACAAACCTGCAGAGTTATAAATGACAGCTATCATCCAAAAATATACTGAAGTAAGGCTGCCAAGAGGACTTGAAAGCGGGGCAGAATTGCAGGAAACCGATTTCAGGAGGTAGACTGGAATTGCATTTAAAGCATAGGAAAAGAGGCAGAACGTCCACAATGATGCACTTGGCCAAAAAGGGCGTATGCGTTTTTTCCTGAATATATTCAGGAAAAAACGCATACGCCCTTTTTGGCCAACCAAGCAAGCTTGCAAAGGAAATCTGCACTACAATGAAGTCTCACTTCCCCCCGGTCAAAAGGGCCATCTGAAAAAAGTGTAAAATCCAGAAAGGCAGGACAGGCCATGGAGAACTGGGAGCCTTGTTATGCTGATGGGCGGGATGTAAATTGCCAACAGCCACTCGGGAGAAGTGTATGGTGTTTCCTGAAACATCTAAAAAACAAAGCAACAGAGCCTAGGGCACTTCCACTTATGGTCCTATAGCTTAGGGAAATTAAAATCAAAAGACATAGCCACCCCAAATGTTGGGACGGCTCTGTTTACAAGAACCTGGTTTACGGTACAAGTTCAATATCGCAGAAAGTGAAAAATGGATAAAGAAGTTGTGGTACTTACGTACAATGCAGTATCACTCAGCAATGAAATCTATGTCATCAGGCCCGTAGCAGCATAATGAGTGGATTCAGGTACGATGATTCTAACTGAAATAAGTCACACAGGAAAAGAAACATCATAAGATATCACTAATACACGGAATGTAACCTTGGCTACACAGGAACTGAATTACAAAACAGAACAGGGTCTCAAATTTAGAAACCCAACTTATGCTTGCTTAAGGGGAAAGGTGAGTTGGGGTGCTGCATAAAACCAGAGATTGAAATGAGCACAGATAAAGTTCCTTAAGCCAAATATGGAATAGACAAGAGCTACTCCTTGCTCAACGAAATGGACTCAACACCCCATATTAAATGCCTAAGAGTGTACCTGACTAGGAAGTATCTTAAAACCTATGGATTGCTATGTCTCTGAAAGAGAATCAAGCATGTGTACAGGGGCATAAACGCAGCAGTGATAGGATTGGAGAGGTTCGGTGAGCAAATGAAGACCCTTTGAAGTCATATTGCATGGTACCCATTCCACGGGTCTCAACTCTCCAGGTTTAAGGTATTCTTCCTTCAGCTAAAACATGCATGTGGAACCCAGAGTATGATCAACCGTGTGATCGGGAGACGTGTTCCAATATGTCTCAGTTTTCGTCCCCTGGTACTCGGGTGCTGCATGCCAGACGCTTTACTAACACTCTCCCGACTTGGAGAGTCAGTGCCTTTAACCTCCTGTTTGGCCCAGTTTGCAATTTCTGCGGAAGATGAACAGGAATAGGGAGAACCAATGACAGACTAGCTGGAGGTGTCTGGACGGGCAAATTTAACTCTCATTTCCCACCAGGAAGAGGAATTAACCAAAGGCTCAGCGTGCCGTGCCGGAACCAGATTAGGGCCTGAACCCATCCTGCGGTGTTGCGGCCAGCTCACGAGAAAGCGACTTGAAGAAAGGAGCTCAGGGGCACTGTAATTCACAAACCTGCAGAGTTATAAATGACAGCTATCATCCAAAAATATACTGAAGTAAGGTTGCCAAGAGGACTTGAAAGCGGGGCAGAATTGCAGGAAACCGATTTCAGGAGGTAGACTGGAATTGCATTTAAAGCATAGGAAAAGAGGCAGAACGTCCACAATGATGCACTTGGCCAAAAAGGGCGTATGCGTTTTTTCCTGAATATATTCAGGAAAAAACGCATACGCCCTTTTTGGCCAACCAAGCAAGGTTGCAAAGGAAATCTGCACTACAATGAAGTCTCACTTCCCCCCGGTCAAAAGGGCCATCTGAAAAAAGTGTAAAATCCAGAAAGGCAGGACAGGCCATGGAGAACTGGGAGCCTTGTTATGCTGATGGGCGGGATGTAAATTGCCAACAGCCACTCGGGAGAAGTGTATGGTGTTTCCTGAAACATCTAAAAAACAAAGCAACAGAGCCTAGGGCACTTCCACTTATGGTCCTATAGCTTAGGGAAATTAAAATCAAAAGACATAGCCACCCCAAATGTTGGGACGGCTCTGTTTACAAGAACCTGGTTTACGGTACAAGTTCAATATCGCAGAAAGTGAAAAATGGATAAAGAAGTTGTGGTACTTACGTACAATGCAGTATCACTCAGCAATGAAATCTATGTCATCAGGCCCGTAGCAGCATAATGAGTGGATTCAGGTACGATGATTCTAACTGAAATAAGTCACACAGGAAAAGAAACATCATAAGATATCACTAATACACCGAATGTAACCTTGGCTACACAGGAACTGAATTACAAAACAGAACAGGGTCTCAAATTTAGAAAACCAACTTATGCTTGCTTAAGGGGAAAGGTGAGTTGGGGTGCTGCATAAAACCAGAGATTGAAATGAGCACAGATAAAGTTCCTTAAGCCAAATATGGAATAGACAAGAGCTACTCCTTGCTCAACGAAATGGACTCAACACCCCATATTAAATGCCTAAGAGTGTACCTGACTAGGAAGTATCTTAAAACCTATGGATTGCTATGTCTCTGAAAGAGAATCAAGTGTGTGTACAGGGGCATAAACGCAGCAGTGATAGGATTGGAGAGGTTCGGTGAGCAAATGAAGACCCTTTGAAGTCATATTGCATGGTACCCATTCCACGGGTCTCAACTCTCCAGGTTTAAGGTATTCTTCCTTCAGCTAAAACATGCATGTGGAACCCAGAGTATGATCAACCGTGTGATCGGGAGACGTGTTCCAATATGTGTCAGTTTTCGTCCCCTGGTACTCGGGTGCAACATTCCAGACGCTTTACTAACACTCTCCCGACTTGGAGAGTCAGTGCCTTTAACCTCCTGTTTGGCCCAGTTTGCAATTTCTGCGGAAGATGAACAGGAATAGGGAGAACCAATGACAGACTAGCTGGAGGTGTCTGGACGGGCAAATTTAACTCTCATTTCCCACCAGGAAGAGGAATTAACCAAAGGCTCAGCGTGCCGTGCCGGAGCCAGATTAGGGCCTGAAGCCATCCTGCGGTGTTGCGGCCAGCTCACGAGAAAGCGACTTGAAGAAAGGAGCTCAGGGGCACTGTAATTCACAAACCTGCAGAGTTATAAATGACAGCTATCGTCCAAAAATATACTGAAGTAAGGCTGCCAAGAGGACTTGAAAGCGGGGCAGAATTGCAGGAAACCGATTTCAGGAGGTAGACTGGAATTGCATTTAAAGCATAGGAAAAGAGGCAGAACGTCCACAATGATGCACTTGGCCAAAAAGGGCGTATGCGTTTTTTCCTGAATATATTCAGGAAAAAACGCATACGCCCTTTTTGGCCAACCAAGCAAGCTTGCAAAGGAAATCTGCACTACAATGAAGTCTCACTTCCCCCCGGTCAAAAGGGCCATCTGAAAAAAGTGTAAAATCCAGAAAGGCAGGACAGGCCATGGAGAACTGGGAGCCTTGTTATGCTGATGGGCGGGATGTAAATTGCCAACAGCCACTCGGGAGAAGTGTATGGTGTTTCCTGAAACATCTAAAAAACAAAGCAACAGAGCCTAGGGCACTTCCACTTATGGTCCTATAGCTTAGGGAAATTAAAATCAAAAAGACACAGCCACCCCAAAGGTTGGGACGGCTCTGTTTACAAGAACCTGGTTTACGGTACAAGTTCAATATCGCAGAAAGTGAAAAATGGATAAAGAAGTTGTGGTACTTACGTACAATGCAGTATCACTCAGCAATGAAATCTATGTCATCAGGCCCGTAGCAGCATAATGAGTGGATTCAGGTATGATGATTCTAACTGAAATAAGTCACACAGGAAAAGAAACATCATAAGATATCACTAATACACGGAATGTAACCTTGGCTACACAGGAACTGAATTACAAAACAGAACAGGGTCTCAAATTTAGAAACCCAACTTATGCTTGCTTAAGGGGAAAGGTGAGTTGGGGTGCTGCATAAAACCAGAGATTGAAATGAGCACAGATAAAGTTCCTTAAGCCAAATATGGAATAGACAAGAGCTACTCCTTGCTCAACGAAATGGACTCAACACCCCATATTAAATGCCTAAGAGTGTACCTGACTAGGAAGTATCTTAAAACCTATGGATTGCTATGTCTCTGAAAGAGAATCAAGTGTGTGTACAGGGCCATAAACGCAGCAGTGATAGGATTGGAGAGGTTCGGTGAGCAAATGAAGACCCTTTGAAGTCATATTGCATGGTACCCATTCCACGGGTCTCAACTCTCCAGGTTTAAGGTATTCTTCCTTCAGCTAAAACATGCATGTGGAACCCAGAGTATGATCAACCGTGTGATCGGGAGACGCGTTCCAATATGTGTCAGTTTTCGTCCCCTGGTACTCGGGTGCAACATTCCAGACGCTTTACTAACACTCTCCCGACTTGGAGAGTCAGTGCCTTTAACCTCCTGTTTGGCCCAGTTTGCAATTTCTGCGGAAGATGAACAGGAATAGGGAGAACCAATGACAGACTAGCTGGAGGTGTCTGGACGGGCAAATTTAACTCTCATTTCCCACCAGGAAGAGGAATTAACCAAAGGCTCAGCGTGCCGTGCCGGAACCAGATTAGGGCCTGAAGCCATCCTGCGGTGTTGCGGCCAGCTCACGAGAAAGCGACTTGAAGAAAGGAGCTCAGGGGCACTGTAATTCACAAACCTGCAGAGTTATAAATGACAGCTATCGTCCAAAAATATACTGAAGTAAGGCTGCCAAGAGGACTTGAAAGCGGGGCAGAATTGCAGGAAACCGATTTCAGGAGGTAGACTGGAATTGCATTGAAAGCATAGGAAAAGAGGCAGAACGTCCACAATGATGCACTTGGCCAAAAAGGGCGTATGCGTTTTTTCCTGAATATATTCAGGAAAAAACGCATACGCCCTTTTTGGCCAACCAAGCAAGCTTGCAAAGGAAATCTGCACTACAATGAAGTCTCACTTCCCCCCGGTCAAAAGGGCCATCTGAAAAAAGTGTAAAATCCAGAAAGGCAGGACAGGCCATGGAGAACTGGGAGCCTTGTTATGCTGATGGGCGGGATGTCAATTGCCAACAGCCACTCGGGAGAAGTGTATGGTGTTTCCTGAAACATCTAAAAAACAAAGCAACAGAGCCTAGGGCACTTCCACTTATGGTCCTATAGCTTAGGGAAATTAAAATCAAAAGACATAGCCACCCCAAATGTTGGGACGGCTCTGTTTACAAGAACCTGGTTTACGGTACAAGTTCAATATCGCAGAAAGTGAAAAATGGATAAAGAAGTTGTGGTACTTACGTACAATGCAGTATCACTCAGCAATGAAATCTATGTCATCAGGCCCGTAGCAGCATAATGAGTGGATTCAGGTACGATGATTCTAACTGAAATAAGTCACACAGGAAAAGAAACATCATAAGATATCACTAATACACGGAATGTAACCTTGGCTACACAGGAACTGAATTACAAAACAGAACAGGGTCTCAAATTTAGAAACCCAACTTATGCTTGCTTAAGGGGAAAGGTGAGTTGGGGTGTTGCATAAAACCAGAGATTGAAATGAGCACAGATAAAGTTCCTTAAGCCAAATATGGAATAGACAAGAGCTACTCCTTGCTCAACGAAATGGACTCAACACCCCATATTAAATGCCTAAGAGTGTACCTGACTAGGAAGTATCTTAAAACCTATGGATTGCTATGTCTCTGAAAGAGAATCAAGTGTGTGTACAGGGGCATAAACGCAGCAGTGATAGGATTGGAGAGGTTCGGTGAGCAAATGAAGACCCTTTGAAGTCATATTGCATGGTACCCATTCCACGGGTCTCAACTCTCCAGGTTTAAGGTATTCTTCCTTCAGCTAAAACATGCATGTGGAACCCAGAGTATGATCAACCGTGTGATCGGGAGACGTGTTCCAATATGTGTCAGTTTTCGTCCCCTGGTACTCGGGTGCAACATTCCAGACGCTTTACTAACACTCTCCCGACTTGGAGAGTCAGTGCCTTTAACCTCCTGTTTGGCCCAGTTTGCAATTTCTGCGGAAGATGAACAGGAATAGGGAGAACCAATGACAGACTAGCTGGAGGTGTCTGGACGGGCAAATTTAACTCTCATTTCCCACCAGGAAGAGGAATTAACCAAAGGCTCAGCGTGCCGTGCCGGAACCAGATTAGGGCCTGAAGCCATCCTGCGGTGTTGCGGCCAGCTCACGAGAAAGCGAGTTGAAGAAAGGAGCTCAGGGGCACTGTAATTCACAAACCTGCAGAGTTATAAATGACAGCTATCATCCAAAAATATACTGAAGTAAGGCTGCCAAGAGGACTTGAAAGCGGGGCAGAATTGCAGGAAACCGATTTCAGGAGGTAGACTGGAATTGCATTTAAAGCATAGGAAAAGAGGCAGAACGTCCACAATGATGCACTTGGCCAAAAAGGGCGTATGCGTTTTTTCCTGAATATATTCAGGAAAAAACGCATACGCCCTTTTTGGCCAACCAAGCAAGCTTGCAAAGGAAATCTGCACTACAATGAAGTCTCACTTCCCCCCGGTCAAAAGGGCCATCTGAAAAAAGTGTAAAATCCAGAAAGGCAGGACAGGCCATGGAGAACTGGGAGCCTTGTTATGCTGATGGGCGGGATGTAAATTGCCAACAGCCACTCGGGAGAAGTGTATGGTGTTTCCTGAAACATCTAAAAAACAAAGCAACAGAGCCTAGGGCACTTCCACTTATGGTCCTATAGCTTAGGGAAATTAAAATCAAAAGACATAGCCACCCCAAATGTTGGGACGGCTCTGTTTACAAGAACCTGGTTTACGGTACAAGTTCAATATCGCAGAAAGTGAAAAATGGATAAAGAAGTTGTGGTACTTACGTACAATGCAGTATCACTCAGCAATGAAATCTATGTCATCAGGCCCGTAGCAGCATAATGAGTGGATTCAGGTACGATGATTCTAACTGAAATAAGTCACACAGGAAAAGAAACATCATAAGATATCACTAATACACGGAATGTAACCTTGGCTACACAGGAACTGAATTACAAAACAGAACAGGGTCTCAAATTTAGAAACCCAACTTATGCTTGCTTAAGGGGAAAGGTGAGTTGGGGTGCTGCATAAAACCAGAGATTGAAATGAGCACAGATAAAGTTCCTTAAGCCAAATATGGAATAGACAAGAGCTACTCCTTGCTCAACGAAATGGACTCAACACCCCATATTAAATGCCTAAGAGTGTACCTGACTAGGAAGTATCTTAAAACCTATGGATTGCTATGTCTCTGAAAGAGAATCAAGCATGTGTACAGGGGCATAAACGCAGCAGTGATAGGATTGGAGAGGTTCGGTGAGCAAATGAAGACCCTTTGAAGTCATATTGCATGGTACCCATTCCACGGGTCTCAACTCTCCAGGTTTAAGGTATTCTTCCTTCAGCTAAAACATGCATGTGGAACCCAGAGTATGATCAACCGTGTGATCGGGAGACGTGTTCCAATATGTCTCAGTTTTCGTCCCCTGGTACTCGGGTGCTGCATGCCAGACGCTTTACTAACACTCTCCCGACTTGGAGAGTCAGTGCCTTTAACCTCCTGTTTGGCCCAGTTTGCAATTTCTGCGGAAGATGAACAGGAATAGGGAGAACCAATGACAGACTAGCTGGAGGTGTCTGGACGGGCAAATTTAACTCTCATTTCCCACCAGGAAGAGGAATTAACCAAAGGCTCAGCGTGCCGTGCCGGAACCAGATTAGGGCCTGAACCCATCCTGCGGTGTTGCGGCCAGCTCACGAGAAAGCGACTTGAAGAAAGGAGCTCAGGGGCACTGTAATTCACAAACCTGCAGAGTTATAAATGACAGCTATCATCCAAAAATATACTGAAGTAAGGTTGCCAAGAGGACTTGAAAGCGGGGCAGAATTGCAGGAAACCGATTTCAGGAGGTAGACTGGAATTGCATTTAAAGCATAGGAAAAGAGGCAGAACGTCCACAATGATGCACTTGGCCAAAAAGGGCGTATGCGTTTTTTCCTGAATATATTCAGGAAAAAACGCATACGCCCTTTTTGGCCAACCAAGCAAGGTTGCAAAGGAAATCTGCACTACAATGAAGTCTCACTTCCCCCCGGTCAAAAGGGCCATCTGAAAAAAGTGTAAAATCCAGAAAGGCAGGACAGGCCATGGAGAACTGGGAGCCTTGTTATGCTGATGGGCGGGATGTAAATTGCCAACAGCCACTCGGGAGAAGTGTATGGTGTTTCCTGAAACATCTAAAAAACAAAGCAACAGAGCCTAGGGCACTTCCACTTATGGTCCTATAGCTTAGGGAAATTAAAATCAAAAGACATAGCCACCCCAAATGTTGGGACGGCTCTGTTTACAAGAACCTGGTTTACGGTACAAGTTCAATATCGCAGAAAGTGAAAAATGGATAAAGAAGTTGTGGTACTTACGTACAATGCAGTATCACTCAGCAATGAAATCTATGTCATCAGGCCCGTAGCAGCATAATGAGTGGATTCAGGTACGATGATTCTAACTGAAATAAGTCACACAGGAAAAGAAACATCATAAGATATCACTAATACACCGAATGTAACCTTGGCTACACAGGAACTGAATTACAAAACAGAACAGGGTCTCAAATTTAGAAAACCAACTTATGCTTGCTTAAGGGGAAAGGTGAGTTGGGGTGCTGCATAAAACCAGAGATTGAAATGAGCACAGATAAAGTTCCTTAAGCCAAATATGGAATAGACAAGAGCTACTCCTTGCTCAACGAAATGGACTCAACACCCCATATTAAATGCCTAAGAGTGTACCTGACTAGGAAGTATCTTAAAACCTATGGATTGCTATGTCTCTGAAAGAGAATCAAGTGTGTGTACAGGGGCATAAACGCAGCAGTGATAGGATTGGAGAGGTTCGGTGAGCAAATGAAGACCCTTTGAAGTCATATTGCATGGTACCCATTCCACGGGTCTCAACTCTCCAGGTTTAAGGTATTCTTCCTTCAGCTAAAACATGCATGTGGAACCCAGAGTATGATCAACCGTGTGATCGGGAGACGTGTTCCAATATGTGTCAGTTTTCGTCCCCTGGTACTCGGGTGCAACATTCCAGACGCTTTACTAACACTCTCCCGACTTGGAGAGTCAGTGCCTTTAACCTCCTGTTTGGCCCAGTTTGCAATTTCTGCGGAAGATGAACAGGAATAGGGAGAACCAATGACAGACTAGCTGGAGGTGTCTGGACGGGCAAATTTAACTCTCATTTCCCACCAGGAAGAGGAATTAACCAAAGGCTCAGCGTGCCGTGCCGGAGCCAGATTAGGGCCTGAAGCCATCCTGCGGTGTTGCGGCCAGCTCACGAGAAAGCGACTTGAAGAAAGGAGCTCAGGGGCACTGTAATTCACAAACCTGCAGAGTTATAAATGACAGCTATCGTCCAAAAATATACTGAAGTAAGGCTGCCAAGAGGACTTGAAAGCGGGGCAGAATTGCAGGAAACCGATTTCAGGAGGTAGACTGGAATTGCATTTAAAGCATAGGAAAAGAGGCAGAACGTCCACAATGATGCACTTGGCCAAAAAGGGCGTATGCGTTTTTTCCTGAATATATTCAGGAAAAAACGCATACGCCCTTTTTGGCCAACCAAGCAAGCTTGCAAAGGAAATCTGCACTACAATGAAGTCTCACTTCCCCCCGGTCAAAAGGGCCATCTGAAAAAAGTGTAAAATCCAGAAAGGCAGGACAGGCCATGGAGAACTGGGAGCCTTGTTATGCTGATGGGCGGGATGTAAATTGCCAACAGCCACTCGGGAGAAGTGTATGGTGTTTCCTGAAACATCTAAAAAACAAAGCAACAGAGCCTAGGGCACTTCCACTTATGGTCCTATAGCTTAGGGAAATTAAAATCAAAAAGACACAGCCACCCCAAAGGTTGGGACGGCTCTGTTTACAAGAACCTGGTTTACGGTACAAGTTCAATATCGCAGAAAGTGAAAAATGGATAAAGAAGTTGTGGTACTTACGTACAATGCAGTATCACTCAGCAATGAAATCTATGTCATCAGGCCCGTAGCAGCATAATGAGTGGATTCAGGTATGATGATTCTAACTGAAATAAGTCACACAGGAAAAGAAACATCATAAGATATCACTAATACACGGAATGTAACCTTGGCTACACAGGAACTGAATTACAAAACAGAACAGGGTCTCAAATTTAGAAACCCAACTTATGCTTGCTTAAGGGGAAAGGTGAGTTGGGGTGCTGCATAAAACCAGAGATTGAAATGAGCACAGATAAAGTTCCTTAAGCCAAATATGGAATAGACAAGAGCTACTCCTTGCTCAACGAAATGGACTCAACACCCCATATTAAATGCCTAAGAGTGTACCTGACTAGGAAGTATCTTAAAACCTATGGATTGCTATGTCTCTGAAAGAGAATCAAGTGTGTGTACAGGGCCATAAACGCAGCAGTGATAGGATTGGAGAGGTTCGGTGAGCAAATGAAGACCCTTTGAAGTCATATTGCATGGTACCCATTCCACGGGTCTCAACTCTCCAGGTTTAAGGTATTCTTCCTTCAGCTAAAACATGCATGTGGAACCCAGAGTATGATCAACCATGTGATCGGGAGACGTGTTCCAATATGTGTCAGTTTTCGTCCCCTGGTACTCGGGTGCAACATTCCAGACGCTTTACTAACACTCTCCCGACTTGGAGAGTCAGTGCCTTTAACCTCCTGTTTGGCCCAGTTTGCAATTTCTGCGGAAGATGAACAGGAATAGGGAGAACCAATGACAGACTAGCTGGAGGTGTCTGGACGGGCAAATTTAACTCTCATTTCCCACCAGGAAGAGGAATTAACCAAAGGCTCAGCGTGCCGTGCCGGAACCAGATTAGGGCCTGAAGCCATCCTGCGGTGTTGCGGCCAGCTCACGAGAAAGCGAGTTGAAGAAAGGAGCTCAGGGGCACTGTAATTCACAAACCTGCAGAGTTATAAATGACAGCTATCGTCCAAAAATATACTGAAGTAAGGCTGCCAAGAGGACTTGAAAGCGGGGCAGAATTGCAGGAAACCGATTTCAGGAGGTAGACTGGAATTGCATTTAAAGCATAGGAAAAGAGGCAGAACGTCCACAATGATGCACTTGGCCAAAAAGGGCGTATGCGTTTTTTCCTGAATATATTCAGGAAAAAACGCATACGCCCTTTTTGGCCAACCAAGCAAGCTTGCAAAGGAAATCTGCACTACAATGAAGTCTCACTTCCCCCCGGTCAAAAGGGCCATCTGAAAAAAGTGTAAAATCCAGAAAGGCAGGACAGGCCATGGAGAACTGGGAGCCTTGTTATGCTGATGGGCGGGATGTAAATTGCCAACAGCCACTCGGGAGAAGTGTATGGTGTTTCCTGAAACATCTAAAAAACAAAGCAACAGAGCCTAGGGCAATTCCACTTATGGTCCTATAGCTTAGGGAAATTAAAATCAAAAAGACACAGCCACCCCAAAGTTTGGGACAGCTCTGTTTACAAGAACCTGGTTTACGGTACAAGTTCAATATCGCAGAAAGTGAAAAATGGATAAAGAAGTTGTGGTACTTACGTACAATGCAGTATCACTCAGCAATGAAATCTATGTCATCAGGCCCGTAGCAGCATAATGAGTGGATTCAGGTACGATGATTCTAACTGAAATAAGTCACACAGGAAAAGAAACATCATAAGATATCACTAATACACCGAATGTAACCTTGGCTACACAGGAACTGAATTACAAAACAGAACAGGGTCTCAAATTTAGAAACCCAACTTATGCTTGCTTAAGGGGAAAGGTGAGTTGGGGTGCTGCATAAAACCAGAGATTGAAATGAGCACAGATAAAGTTCCTTAAGCCAAATATGGAATAGACAAGAGCTACTCCTTGCTCAACGAAATGGACTCAACACCCCATATTAAATGCCTAAGAGTGTACCTGACTAGGAAGTATCTTAAAACCTATGGATTGCTATGTCTCTGAAAGAGAATCAAGTGTGTGTACAGGGGCATAAACGCAGCAGTGATAGGATTGGAGAGGTTCGGTGAGCAAATGAAGACCCTTTGAAGTCATATTGCATGGTACCCATTCCACGGGTCTCAACTCTCCAGGTTTAAGGTATTCTTCCTTCAGCTAAAACATGCATGTGGAACCCAGAGTATGATCAACCGTGTGATCGGGAGACGTGTTCCAATATGTGTCAGTTTTCGTCCCCTGGTACTCGGGTGCAACATTCCAGACGCTTTACTAACACTCTCCCGACTTGGAGAGTCAGTGCCTTTAACCTCCTGTTTGGCCCAGTTTGCAATTTCTGTGGAAGATGAACAGGAATAGGGAGAACCAATGACAGACTAGCTGGAGGTGTCTGGACGGGCAAATTTAACTCTCATTTCCCACCAGGAAGAGGAATTAACCAAAGGCTCAGCGTGCCGTGCCGGAACCAGATTAGGGCCTGAAGCGATCCTGCGGTGTTGCGGCCAGCTCACGAGAAAGCGACTTGAAGAAAGGAGCTCAGGGGCACTGTAATTCACAAACCTGCAGAGTTATAAATGACAGCTATCGTCCAAAAATATACTGAAGTAAGGCTGCCAAGAGGACTTGAAAGCGGGGCAGAATTGCAGGAAACCGATTTCAGGAGGTAGACTGGAATTGCATTTAAAGCATAGGAAAAGAGGCAGAACGTCCACAATGATGCACTTGGCCAAAAAGGGCGTATGCGTTTTTTCCTGAATATATTCAGGAAAAAACGCATACGCCCTTTTTGGCCAACCAAGCAAGCTTGCAAAGGAAATCTGCACTACAATGAAGTCTCACTTCCCCCCGGTCAAAAGGGCCATCTGAAAAAAGTGTAAAATCCAGAAAGGCAGGACAGGCCATGGAGAACTGGGAGCCTTGTTATGCTGATGGGCGGGATGTCAATTGCCAACAGCCACTCGGGAGAAGTGTGTGGTGTTTCCTGAAACATCTAAAAAACAAAGCAACAGAGCCTAGGGCACTTCCACTTATGGTCCTATAGCTTAGGGAAATTAAAATCAAAAAGACACAGCCACCCCAAAGGTTGGGACGGCTCTGTTTACAAGAACCTGGTTTACGGTACAAGTTCAATATCGCAGAAAGTGAAAAATGGATAAAGAAGTTGTGGTACTTACGTACAATGCAGTATCACTCAGCAATGAAATCTATGTCATCAGGCCCGTAGCAGCATAATGAGTGGATTCAGGTACGATGATTCTAACTGAAATAAGTCACACAGAAAAAGAAACATCATAAGATATCACTAATACACGGAATGTGAACTTGGCTACACATGAACTGAATTACAAAACAGAACAGGGTCTCAAATTTAGAAACCCAACTTATGCTTGCTTAAGGGGAAAGGTGAGTTGGGGTGCTGCATAAAACCAGAGATTGAAATGAGCACAGATAAAGTTCCTTAAGCCAAATATGGAATAGACAAGAGCTACTCCTTGCTCAACGAAATGGACTCAACACCCCATATTAAATGCCTAAGAGTGTACCTGACTAGGAAGTATCTTAAAACCTATGGATTGCTATGTCTCCGAAAGAGAATCAAGCGTGTGTGCAGGGGCATAAACGCAGCAGTGATAGGATTGGAGAGGTTCGGTGAGCAAATGAAGACCCTTTGAAGTCATATTGCATGGTACCCATTCCACGGGTCTCAACTCTCCAGGTTTAAGGTATTCTTCCTTCAGCTAAAACATGCATGTGGAACCCAGAGTATGATCAACCGTGTGATCGGGAGACGTGTTCCAATATGTGTCAGTTTTCGTCCCCTGGTACTCGGGTGCAACATTCCAGACGCTTTACTAACACTCTCCCGACTTGGAGAGTCAGTGCCTTTAACCTCCTGTTTGGCCCAGTTTGCAATTTCTGCGGAAGATGAACAGGAATAGGGAGAACCAATGACAGACTAGCTGGAGGTGTCTGGACGGGCAAATTTAACTCTCATTTCCCACCAGGAAGAGGAATTAACCAAAGGCTCAGCATGCCGTGCCGGAGCCAGATTAGGGCCTGAAGCCATCCTGCGGTGTTGCGGCCAGCTCACGAGAAAGCGACTTGAAGAAAGGAGCTCAGGGGCACTGTAATTCACAAACCTGCAGAGTTATAAATGACAGCTATCGTCCAAAAATATACTGAAGTAAGGCTGCCAAGAGGACTTGAAAGCGGGGCAGAATTGCAGGAAACCGATTTCAGGAGGTAGACTGGAATTGCATTTAAAGCATAGGAAAAGAGGCAGAACGTCCACAATGATGCACTTGGCCAAAAAGGGCGTATGCGTTTTTTCCTGAATATATTCAGGAAAAAACGCATACGCCCTTTTTGGCCAACCAAGCAAGCTTGCAAAGGAAATCTGCACTACAATGAAGTCTCACTTCCCCCCGGTCAAAAGGGCCATCTGAAAAAAGTGTAAAATCCAGAAAGGCAGGACAGGCCATGGAGAACTGGGAGCCTTGTTATGCTGATGGGCGGGATGTAAATTGCCAACAGCCACTCGGGAGAAGTGTATGGTGTTTCCTGAAACATCTAAAAAACAAAGCAACAGAGCCTAGGGCACTTCCACTTATGGTCCTATAGCTTAGGGAAATTAAAATCAAAAAGACACAGCCACCCCAAAGGTTGGGACGGCTCTGTTTACAAGAACCTGGTTTACGGTACAAGTTCAATATCGCAGAAAGTGAAAAATGGATAAAGAAGTTGTGGTACTTACGTACAATGCAGTATCACTCAGCAATGAAATCTATGTCATCAGGCCCGTAGCAGCATAATGAGTGGATTCAGGTATGATGATTCTAACTGAAATAAGTCACACAGGAAAAGAAACATCATAAGATATCACTAATACACGGAATGTAACCTTGGCTACACAGGAACTGAATTACAAAACAGAACAGGGTCTCAAATTTAGAAACCCAACTTATGCTTGCTTAAGGGGAAAGGTGAGTTGGGGTGCTGCATAAAACCAGAGATTGAAATGAGCACAGATAAAGTTCCTTAAGCCAAATATGGAATAGACAAGAGCTACTCCTTGCTCAACGAAATGGACTCAACACCCCATATTAAATGCCTAAGAGTGTACCTGACTAGGAAGTATCTTAAAACCTATGGATTGCTATGTCTCTGAAAGAGAATCAAGTGTGTGTACAGGGGCATAAACGCAGCAGTGATAGGATTGGAGAGGTTCGGTGAGCAAATGAAGACCCTTTGAAGTCATATTGCATGGTACCCATTCCACGGGTCTCAACTCTCCAGGTTTAAGGTATTCTTCCTTCAGCTAAAACATGCATGTGGAACCCAGAGTATGATCAACCATGTGATCGGGAGACGTGTTCCAATATGTGTCAGTTTTCGTCCCCTGGTACTCGGGTGCAACATTCCAGACGCTTTACTAACACTCTCCCGACTTGGAGAGTCAGTGCCTTTAACCTCCTGTTTGGCCCAGTTTGCAATTTCTGCGGAAGATGAACAGGAATAGGGAGAACCAATGACAGACTAGCTGGAGGTGTCTGGACGGGCAAATTTAACTCTCATTTCCCACCAGGAAGAGGAATTAACCAAAGGCTCAGCGTGCCGTGCCGGAACCAGATTAGGGCCTGAAGCCATCCTGCGGTGTTGCGGCCAGCTCACGAGAAGGCGAGTTGAAGAAAGGAGCTCAGGGGCACTGTAATTCACAAACCTGCAGAGTTATAAATGACAGCTATCGTCCAAAAATATACTGAAGTAAGGCTGCCAAGAGGACTTGAAAGCGGGGCAGAATTGCAGGAAACCGATTTCAGGAGGTAGACTGGAATTGCATTTAAAGCATAGGAAAAGAGGCAGAACGTCCACAATGATGCACTTGGCCAAAAAGGGCGTATGCGTTTTTTCCTGAATATATTCAGGAAAAAACGCATACGCCCTTTTTGGCCAACCAAGCAAGCTTGCAAAGGAAATCTGCACTACAATGAAGTCTCACTTCCCCCCGGTCAAAAGGGCCATCTGAAAAAAGTGTAAAATCCAGAAAGGCAGGACAGGCCATGGAGAACTGGGAGCCTTGTTATGCTGATGGGCGGGATGTCAATTGCCAACAGCCACTCGGGAGAAGTGTATGGTGTTTCCTGAAACATCTAAAAAACAAAGCAACAGAGCCTAGGGCAATTCCACTTATGGTCCTATAGCTTAGGGAAATTAAAATCAAAAAGACACAGCCACCCCAAAGTTTGGGACAGCTCTGTTTACAAGAACCTGGTTTACGGTACAAGTTCAATATCGCAGAAAGTGAAAAATGGATAAAGAAGTTGTGGTACTTACGTACAATGCAGTATCACTCAGCAATGAAATCTATGTCATCAGGCCCGTAGCAGCATAATGAGTGGATTCAGGTACGATGATTCTAACTGTAATAAGTCACACAGGAAAAGAAACATCATAAGATATCACTAATACACCGAATGTAACCTTGGCTACACAGGAACTGAATTACAAAACAGAACAGGGTCTCAAATTTAGAAAACCAACTTATGCTTGCTTAAGGGGAAAGGTGAGTTGGGGTGCTGCATAAAACCAGAGATTGAAATGAGCACAGATAAAGTTCCTTAAGCCAAATATGGAATAGACAAGAGCTACTCCTTGCTCAACGAAATGGACTCAACACCCCATATTAAATGCCTAAGAGTGTACCTGACTAGGAAGTATCTTAAAACCTATGGATTGCTATGTCTCTGAAAGAGAATCAAGTGTGTGTACAGGGGCATAAACGCAGCAGTGATAGGATTGGAGAGGTTCGGTGAGCAAATGAAGACCCTTTGAAGTCATATTGCATGGTACCCATTCCACGGGTCTCAACTCTCCAGGTTTAAGGTATTCTTCCTTCAGCTAAAACATGCATGTGGAACCCAGAGTATGATCAACCGTGTGATCGGGAGACGTGTTCCAATATGTGTCAGTTTTCGTCCCCTGGTACTCGGGTGCAACATTCCAGACGCTTTACTAACACTCTCCCGACTTGGAGAGTCAGTGCCTTTAACCTCCTGTTTGGCCCAGTTTGCAATTTCTGTGGAAGATGAACAGGAATAGGGAGAACCAATGACAGACTAGCTGGAGGTGTCTGGACGGGCAAATTTAACTCTCATTTCCCACCAGGAAGAGGAATTAACCAAAGGCTCAGCGTGCCGTGCCGGAACCAGATTAGGGCCTGAAGCGATCCTGCGGTGTTGCGGCCAGCTCACGAGAAAGCGAGTTGAAGAAAGGAGCTCAGGGGCACTGTAATTCACAAACCTGCAGAGTTATAAATGACAGCTATCGTCCAAAAATATACTGAAGTAAGGCTGCCAAGAGGACTTGAAAGCGGGGCAGAATTGCAGGAAACCGATTTCAGGAGGTAGACTGGAATTGCATTTAAAGCATAGGAAAAGAGGCAGAACGTCCACAATGATGCACTTGGCCAAAAAGGGCGTATGCGTTTTTTCCTGAATATATTCAGGAAAAAACGCATACGCCCTTTTTGGCCAACCAAGCAAGCTTGCAAAGGAAATCTGCACTACAATGAAGTCTCACTTCCCCCCGGTCAAAAGGGCCATCTGAAAAAAGTGTAAAATCCAGAAAGGCAGGACAGGCCATGGAGAACTGGGAGCCTTGTTATGCTGATGGGCGGGATGTCAATTGCCAACAGCCACTCGGGAGAAGTGTGTGGTGTTTCCTGAAACATCTAAAAAACAAAGCAACAGAGCCTAGGGCACTTCCACTTATGGTCCTATAGCTTAGGGAAATTAAAATCAAAAAGACACAGCCACCCCAAAGGTTGGGACGGCTCTGTTTACAAGAACCTGGTTTACGGTACAAGTTCAATATCGCAGAAAGTGAAAAATGGATAAAGAAGTTGTGGTACTTACGTACAATGCAGTATCACTCAGCAATGAAATCTATGTCATCAGGCCCGTAGCAGCATAATGAGTGGATTCAGGTACGATGATTCTAACTGAAATAAGTCACACAGAAAAAGAAACATCATAAGATATCACTAATACACGGAATGTAACCTTGGCTACACAGGAACTGAATTACAAAACAGAACAGGGTCTCAAATTTAGAAACCCAACTTATGCTTGCTTAAGGGGAAAGGTGAGTTGGGTTGCTGCATAAAACCAGAGATTGAAATGAGCACAGATAAAGTTCCTTAAGCCAAATATGGAATAGACAAGAGCTACTCCTTGCTCAACGAAATGGACTCAACACCCCATATTAAATGCCTAAGAGTGTACCTGACTAGGAAGTATCTTAAAACCTATGGATTGCTATGTCTCTGAAAGAGAATCAAGTGTGTGTACAGGGGCATAAACGCAGCAGTGATAGGATTGGAGAGGTTCGGTGAGCAAATGAAGACCCTTTGAGGTCATATTGCATGGTACCCATTCCACGGGTCTCAACTCTCCAGGTTTAAGGTATTCTTCCTTCAGCTAAAACATGCATGTGGAACCCAGAGTATGATCAACCGTGTGATCGGGAGACGTGTTCCAATATGTGTCAGTTTTCGTCCCCTAGTACTCGGGTGCAACATTCCAGACGCTTTACTAACACTCTCCCGACTTGGAGAGTCAGTGCCTTTAACCTCCTGTTTGGCCCAGTTTGCAATTTCTGCGGAAGATGAACAGGAATAGGGAGAACCAATGACAGACTAGCTGGAGGTGTCTGGACGGGCAAATTTAACTCTCATTTCCCACCAGGAAGAGGAATTAACCAAAGGCTCAGCGTGCCGTGCCGGAGCCAGATTAGGGCCTGAAGCCATCCTGCGGTGTTGCGGCCAGCTCACGAGAAAGCGACTTGAAGAAAGGAGCTCAGGGGCACTGTAATTCACAAACCTGCAGAGTTATAAATGACAGCTATCGTCCAAAAATATACTGAAGTAAGGCTGCCAAGAGGACTTGAAAGCGGGGCAGAATTGCAGGAAACCGATTTCAGGAGGTAGACTGGAATTGCATTTAAAGCATAGGAAAAGAGGCAGAACGTCCACAATGATGCACTTGGCCAAAAAGGGCGTATGCGTTTTTTCCTGAATATATTCAGGAAAAAACGCATACGCCCTTTTTGGCCAACCAAGCAAGCTTGCAAAGGAAATCTGCACTACAATGAAGTCTCACTTCCCCCCGGTCAAAAGGGCCATCTGAAAAAAGTGTAAAATCCAGAAAGGCAGGACAGGCCATGGAGAACTGGGAGCCTTGTTATGCTGATGGGCGGGATGTAAATTGCCAACAGCCACTCGGGAGAAGTGTATGGTGTTTCCTGAAACATCTAAAAAACAAAGCAACAGAGCCTAGGGCACTTCCACTTATGGTCCTATAGCTTAGGGAAATTAAAATCAAAAAGACACAGCCACCCCAAAGGTTGGGACGGCTCTGTTTACAAGAACCTGGTTTACGGTACAAGTTCAATATCGCAGAAAGTGAAAAATGGATAAAGAAGTTGTGGTACTTACGTACAATGCAGTATCACTCAGCAATGAAATCTATGTCATCAGGCCCGTAGCAGCATAATGAGTGGATTCAGGTACGATGATTCTAACTGAAATAAGTCACACAGGAAAAGAAACATCATAAGATATCACTAATACACGGAATGTAACCTTGGCTACACAGGAACTGAATTACAAAACAGAACAGGGTCTCAAATTTAGAAACCCAACTTATGCTTGCTTAAGGGGAAAGGTGAGTTGGGGTGCTGCATAAAACCAGAGATTGAAATGAGCACAGATAAAGTTCCTTAAGCCAAATATGGAATAGACAAGAGCTACTCCTTGCTCAACGAAATGGACTCAACACCCCATATTAAATGCCTAAGAGTGTACCTGACTAGGAAGTATCTTAAAACCTATGGATTGCTATGTCTCTGAAAGAGAATCAAGTGTGTGTACAGGGGCATAAACGCAGCAGTGATAGGATTGGAGAGGTTCGGTGAGCAAATGAAGACGCTTTGAAGTCATATTGCATGGTACCCATTCCACGGGTCTCAACTCTCCAGGTTTAACGTATTCTTCCTTCAGCTAAAACATGCATGTGGAACCCAGAGTATGATCAACCGTGTGATCGGGAGACGTGTTCCAATATGTCTCAGTTTTCGTCCCCTGGTACTCGGGTGCAACATTCCAGACGCTTTACTAACACTCTCCCGACTTGGAGAGTCAGTGCCTTTAACCTCCTGTTTGGCCCAGTTTGCAATTTCTGCGGAAGATGAACAGGAATAGGGAGAACCAATGACAGACTAGCTGGAGGTGTCTGGACGGGCAAATTTAACTCTCATTTCCCACCAGGAAGAGGAATTAACCAAAGGCTCAGCGTGCCGTGCCGGAACCAGATTAGGGCCTGAAGCCATCCTGCGGTGTTGCGGCCAGCTCACGAGAAAGCGAGTTGAAGAAAGGAGCTCAGGGGCACTGTAATTCACAAACCTGCAGAGTTATAAATGACAGCTATCGTCCAAAAATATACTGAAGTAAGGCTGCCAAGAGGACTTGAAAGCGGGGCAGAATTGCAGGAAACCGATTTCAGGAGGTAGACTGGAATTGCATTTAAAGCATAGGAAAAGAGGCAGAACGTCCACAATGATGCACTTGGCCAAAAAGGGCGTATGCGTTTTTTCCTGAATATATTCAGGAAAAAACGCATACGCCCTTTTTGGCCAACCAAGCAAGCTTGCAAAGGAAATCTGCACTACAATGAAGTCTCACTTCCCCCCGGTCAAAAGGACCATCTGAAAAAAGTGTAAAATCCAGAAAGGCAGGACAGGCCATGGAGAACTGGGAGCCTTGTTATGCTGATGGGCGGGATGTAAATTGCCAACAGCCACTCGGGAGAAGTGTATGGTGTTTCCTGAAACATCTAAAAAACAAAGCAACAGAGCCTAGGGCACTTCCACTTATGGTCCTATAGCTTAGGGAAATTAAAATCAAAAAGACACAGCCACCCCAAAGGTTGGGACGGCTCTGTTTACAAGAACCTGGTTTACGGTACAAGTTCAATATCGCAGAAAGTGAAAAACGGATAAAGAAGTTGTGGTACTTACGTACAATGCAGTATCACTCAGCAATGAAATCTATGTCATCAGGCCCGTAGCAGCATAATGAGTGGATTCAGGTACGATGATTCTAACTGAAATAAGTCACACAGGAAAAGAAACATCATAAGATATCACTAATACACGGAATGTAACCTTGGCTACACAGGAACTGAATTACAAAACAGAACAGGGTCTCAAATTTAGAAACCCAACTTATGCTTGCTTAAGGGGAAAGGTGAGTTGGGGTGCTGCATAAAACCAGAGATTGAAATGAGCACAGATAAAGTTCCTTAAGCCAAATATGGAATAGACAAGAGCTACTCCTTGCTCAACGAAATGGACTCAACACCCCATATTAAATGCCTAAGAGTGTACCTGACTAGGAAGTATCTTAAAACCTATGGATTGCTATGTCTCTGAAAGAGAATCAAGTGTGTGTACAGGGGCATAAACGCAGCAGTGATAGGATTGGAGAGGTTCGGTGAGCAAATGAAGACGCTTTGAAGTCATATTGCATGGTACCCATTCCACGGGTCTCAACTCTCCAGGTTTAACGTATTCTTCCTTCAGCTAAAACATGCATGTGGAACCCAGAGTATGATCAACCGTGTGATCGGGAGACGTGTTCCAATATGTCTCAGTTTTCGTCCCCTGGTACTCGGGTGCAACATTCCAGACGCTTTACTAACACTCTCCCGACTTGGAGAGTCAGTGCCTTTAACCTCCTGTTTGGCCCAGTTTGCAATTTCTGTGGAAGATGAACAGGAATAGGGAGAACCAATGACAGACTAGCTGGAGGTGTCTGGACGGGCAAATTTAACTCTCATTTCCCACCAGGAAGAGGAATTAACCAAAGGCTCAGCGTGCCGTGCCGGAACCAGATTAGGGCCTGAAGCACTCATGCGGTGTTGCGGCCAGCTCACGAGAAAGCGAGTTGAAGAAAGGAGCTCAGGGGCACTGTAATTCACAAACCTGCAGAGTTATAAATGACAGCTATCGTCCAAAAATATACTGAAGTAAGGCTGCCAAGAGGACTTGAAAGCGGGGCAGAATTGCAGGAAACCGATTTCAGGAGGTAGACTGGAATTGCATTGAAAGCATAGGAAAAGAGGCAGAACGTCCACAATGATGCACTTGGCCAAAAAGGGCGTATGCGTTTTTTCCTGAGTATATTCAGGAAAAAACGCATACGCCCTTTTTGGCCAACCAAGCAAGCTTGCAAAGGAAATCTGCACTACAATGAAGTCTCACTTCCCCCCGGTCAAAAGGGCCATCTGAAAAAAGTGTAAAATCCAGAAAGGCAGGACAGGCCATGGAGAACTGGGAGCCTTGTTATGCTGATGGGCGGGATGTAAATTGCCAACAGCCACTCGGGAGAAGTGTATGGTGTTTCCTGAAACATCTAAAAAACAAAGCAACAGAGCCTAGGGCACTTCCACTTATGGTCCTATAGCTTAGGGAAATTAAAATCAAAAAGACACAGCCACCCCAAAGGTTGGGACGGCTCTGTTTACAAGAACCTGGTTTACGGTACAAGTTCAATATCGCAGAAAGTGAAAAATGGATAAAGAAGTTGTGGTACTTACGTACAATGCAGTATCACTCAGCAATGAAATCTATGTCATCAGGCCCGTAGCAGCATAATGAGTGGTTTCAAGTACGATGATTCTAACTGAAATAAGTCACACAGGAAAAGAAACATCATAAGATATCACTAATACACGGAATGTAACCTTGGCTACACAGGAACTGAATTACAAAACAGAACAGGGTCTCAAATTTAGAAACCCAACTTATGCTTGCTTAAGGGGAAAGGTGAGTTGGGGTGCTGCATAAAACCAGAGATTGAAATGAGCACAGATAAAGTTCCTTAAGCCAAATATGGAATAGACAAGAGCTACTCCTTGCTCAACGAAATGGACTCAACACCCCATATTAAATGCCTAAGAGTGTACCTGACTAGGAAGTATCTTAAAACCTATGGATTGCTATGTCTCTGAAAGAGAATCAAGTGTGTGTACAGGGGCATAAACGCAGCAGTGATAGGATTGGAGAGGTTCGGTGAGCAAATGAAGACCCTTTGAAGTCGTATTGCATGGTACCCATTCCACGGGTCTCAACTCTCCAGGTTTAACGTATTCTTCCTTCAGCTAAAACATGCATGTGGAACCCAGAGTATGATCAACCGTGTGATCGGGAGACGTGTTCCAATATGTCTCAGTTTTCGTCCCCTGGTACTCGGGTGCAACATTCCAGACGCTTTACTAACACTCTCCCGACTTGGAGAGTCAGTGCCTTTAACCTCCTGTTTGGCCCAGTTTGCAATTTCTGCGGAAGATGAACAGGAATAGGGAGAACCAATGACAGACTAGCTGGAGGTGTCTGGACGGGCAAATTTAACTCTCATTTCCCACCAGGAAGAGGAATTAACCAAAGGCTCAGCGTGCCGTGCCGGAACCAGATTAGGGCCTGAAGCCATCCTGCGGTGTTGCGGCCAGCTCACGAGAAAGCGAGTTGAAGAAAGGAGCTCAGGGGCACTGTAATTCACAAACCTGCAGAGTTATAAATGACAGCTATCGTCCAAAAATATACTGAAGTAAGGCTGCCAAGAGGACTTGAAAGCGGGGCAGAATTGCAGGAAACCGATTTCAGGAGGTAGACTGGAATTGCATTTAAAGCATAGGAAAAGAGGCAGAACGTCCACAATGATGCACTTGGCCAAAAAGGGCGTATGCGTTTTTTCCTGAGTATATTCAGGAAAAAACGCATACGCCCTTTTTGGCCAACCAAGCAAGCTTGCAAAGGAAATCTGCACTACAATGAAGTCTCACTTCCCCCCGGTCAAAAGGGCCATCTGAAAAAAGTGTAAAATCCAGAAAGGCAGGACAGGCCATGGAGAACTGGGAGCCTTGTTATGCTGATGGGCGGGATGTAAATTGCCAACAGCCACTCGGGAGAAGTGTATGGTGTTTCCTGAAACATCTAAAAAACAAAGCAACAGAGCCTAGGGCACTTCCACTTATGGTCCTATAGCTTAGGGAAATTAAAATCAAAAAGACACAGCCACCCCAAAGGTTGGGACGGCTCTGTTTACAAGAACCTGGTTTACGGTACAAGTTCAATATCGCAGAAAGTGAAAAATGGATAAAGAAGTTGTGGTACTTACGTACAATGCAGTATCACTCAGCAATGAGATCTATGTCATCAGGCCCGTAGCAGCATAATGAGTGGTTTCAGGTACGATGATTCTAACTGAAATAAGTCACACAGGAAAAGAAACATCATAAGATATCACTAATACACGGAATGTAACCTTGGCTACACAGGAACTGAATTACAAAACAGAACAGGGTCTCAAATTTAGAAACCCAACTTATGCTTGCTTAAGGGGAAAGGTGAGTTGGGGTGCTGCATAAAACCAGAGATTGAAATGAGCACAGATAAAGTTCCTTAAGCCAAATATGGAATAGACAAGAGCTACTCCTTGCTCAACGAAATGGACTCAACACCCCATATTAAATGCCTAAGAGTGTACCTGACTAGGAAGTATCTTAAAACCTATGGATTGCTATGTCTCTGAAAGAGAATCAAGTGTGTGTACAGGGGCATAAACGCAGCAGTGATAGGATTGGAGAGGTTCGGTGAGCAAATGAAGACCCTTTGAAGTCATATTGCATGGTACCCATTCCACGGGTCTCAACTCTCCAGGTTTAACGTATTCTTCCTTCAGCTAAAACATGCATGTGGAACCCAGAGTATGATCAACCGTGTGATCGGGAGACGTGTTCCAATATGTCTCAGTTTTCGTCCCCTGGTACTCGGGTGCAACATTCCAGACGCTTTACTAACACTCTCCCGACTTGGAGAGTCAGTGCCTTTAACCTCCTGTTTGGCCCAGTTTGCAATTTCTGTGGAAGATGAACAGGAATAGGGAGAACCAATGACAGACTAGCTGGAGGTGTCTGGACGGGCAAATTTAACTCTCATTTCCCACCAGGAAGAGGAATTAACCAAAGGCTCAGCGTGCCGTGCCGGAACCAGATTAGGGCCTGAAGCACTCATGCGGTGTTGCGGCCAGCTCACGAGAAAGCGAGTTGAAGAAAGGAGCTCAGGGGCACTGTAATTCACAAACCTGCAGAGTTATAAATGACAGCTATCGTCCAAAAATATACTGAAGTAAGGCTGCCAAGAGGACTTGAAAGCGGGGCAGAATTGCAGGAAACCGATTTCAGGAGGTAGACTGGAATTGCATTGAAAGCATAGGAAAAGAGGCAGAACGTCCACAATGATGCACTTGGCCAAAAAGGGCGTATGCGTTTTTTCCTGAATATATTCAGGAAAAAACGCATACGCCCTTTTTGGCCAACCAAGCAAGCTTGCAAAGGAAATCTGCACTACAATGAAGTCTCACTTCCCCCCGGTCAAAAGGGCCATCTGAAAAAAGTGTAAAATCCAGAAAGGCAGGACAGGCCATGGAGAACTGGGAGCCTTGTTATGCTGATGGGCGGGATGTCAATTGCCAACAGCCACTCGGGAGAAGTGTATGGTGTTTCCTGAAACATCTAAAAAACAAAGCAACAGAGCCTAGGGCACTTCCACTTATGGTCCTATAGCTTAGGGAAATTAAAATCAAAAGACATAGCCACCCCAAATGTTGGGACGGCTCTGTTTACAAGAACCTGGTTTACGGTACAAGTTCAATATCGCAGAAAGTGAAAAATGGATAAAGAAGTTGTGGTACTTACGTACAATGCAGTATCACTCAGCAATGAAATCTATGTCATCAGGCCCGTAGCAGCATAATGAGTGGATTCAGGTACGATGATTCTAACTGAAATAAGTCACACAGGAAAAGAAACATCATAAGATATCACTAATACACGGAATGTAACCTTGGCTACACAGGAACTGAATTACAAAACAGAACAGGGTCTCAAATTTAGAAACCCAACTTATGCTTGCTTAAGGGGAAAGGTGAGTTGGGGTGTTGCATAAAACCAGAGATTGAAATGAGCACAGATAAAGTTCCTTAAGCCAAATATGGAATAGACAAGAGCTACTCCTTGCTCAACGAAATGGACTCAACACCCCATATTAAATGCCTAAGAGTGTACCTGACTAGGAAGTATCTTAAAACCTATGGATTGCTATGTCTCTGAAAGAGAATCAAGTGTGTGTACAGGGGCATAAACGCAGCAGTGATAGGATTGGAGAGGTTCGGTGAGCAAATGAAGACCCTTTGAAGTCATATTGCATGGTACCCATTCCACGGGTCTCAACTCTCCAGGTTTAAGGTATTCTTCCTTCAGCTAAAACATGCATGTGGAACCCAGAGTATGATCAACCGTGTGATCGGGAGACGTGTTCCAATATGTGTCAGTTTTCGTCCCCTGGTACTCGGGTGCAACATTCCAGACGCTTTACTAACACTCTCCCGACTTGGAGAGTCAGTGCCTTTAACCTCCTGTTTGGCCCAGTTTGCAATTTCTGCGGAAGATGAACAGGAATAGGGAGAACCAATGACAGACTAGCTGGAGGTGTCTGGACGGGCAAATTTAACTCTCATTTCCCACCAGGAAGAGGAATTAACCAAAGGCTCAGCGTGCCGTGCCGGAACCAGATTAGGGCCTGAAGCCATCCTGCGGTGTTGCGGCCAGCTCACGAGAAAGCGAGTTGAAGAAAGGAGCTCAGGGGCACTGTAATTCACAAACCTGCAGAGTTATAAATGACAGCTATCATCCAAAAATATACTGAAGTAAGGCTGCCAAGAGGACTTGAAAGCGGGGCAGAATTGCAGGAAACCGATTTCAGGAGGTAGACTGGAATTGCATTTAAAGCATAGGAAAAGAGGCAGAACGTCCACAATGATGCACTTGGCCAAAAAGGGCGTATGCGTTTTTTCCTGAATATATTCAGGAAAAAACGCATACGCCCTTTTTGGCCAACCAAGCAAGCTTGCAAAGGAAATCTGCACTACAATGAAGTCTCACTTCCCCCCGGTCAAAAGGGCCATCTGAAAAAAGTGTAAAATCCAGAAAGGCAGGACAGGCCATGGAGAACTGGGAGCCTTGTTATGCTGATGGGCGGGATGTAAATTGCCAACAGCCACTCGGGAGAAGTGTATGGTGTTTCCTGAAACATCTAAAAAACAAAGCAACAGAGCCTAGGGCACTTCCACTTATGGTCCTATAGCTTAGGGAAATTAAAATCAAAAGACATAGCCACCCCAAATGTTGGGACGGCTCTGTTTACAAGAACCTGGTTTACGGTACAAGTTCAATATCGCAGAAAGTGAAAAATGGATAAAGAAGTTGTGGTACTTACGTACAATGCAGTATCACTCAGCAATGAAATCTATGTCATCAGGCCCGTAGCAGCATAATGAGTGGATTCAGGTACGATGATTCTAACTGAAATAAGTCACACAGGAAAAGAAACATCATAAGATATCACTAATACACGGAATGTAACCTTGGCTACACAGGAACTGAATTACAAAACAGAACAGGGTCTCAAATTTAGAAACCCAACTTATGCTTGCTTAAGGGGAAAGGTGAGTTGGGGTGCTGCATAAAACCAGAGATTGAAATGAGCACAGATAAAGTTCCTTAAGCCAAATATGGAATAGACAAGAGCTACTCCTTGCTCAACGAAATGGACTCAACACCCCATATTAAATGCCTAAGAGTGTACCTGACTAGGAAGTATCTTAAAACCTATGGATTGCTATGTCTCTGAAAGAGAATCAAGCATGTGTACAGGGGCATAAACGCAGCAGTGATAGGATTGGAGAGGTTCGGTGAGCAAATGAAGACCCTTTGAAGTCATATTGCATGGTACCCATTCCACGGGTCTCAACTCTCCAGGTTTAAGGTATTCTTCCTTCAGCTAAAACATGCATGTGGAACCCAGAGTATGATCAACCGTGTGATCGGGAGACGTGTTCCAATATGTCTCAGTTTTCGTCCCCTGGTACTCGGGTGCTGCATGCCAGACGCTTTACTAACACTCTCCCGACTTGGAGAGTCAGTGCCTTTAACCTCCTGTTTGGCCCAGTTTGCAATTTCTGCGGAAGATGAACAGGAATAGGGAGAACCAATGACAGACTAGCTGGAGGTGTCTGGACGGGCAAATTTAACTCTCATTTCCCACCAGGAAGAGGAATTAACCAAAGGCTCAGCGTGCCGTGCCGGAACCAGATTAGGGCCTGAACCCATCCTGCGGTGTTGCGGCCAGCTCACGAGAAAGCGACTTGAAGAAAGGAGCTCAGGGGCACTGTAATTCACAAACCTGCAGAGTTATAAATGACAGCTATCATCCAAAAATATACTGAAGTAAGGTTGCCAAGAGGACTTGAAAGCGGGGCAGAATTGCAGGAAACCGATTTCAGGAGGTAGACTGGAATTGCATTTAAAGCATAGGAAAAGAGGCAGAACGTCCACAATGATGCACTTGGCCAAAAAGGGCGTATGCGTTTTTTCCTGAATATATTCAGGAAAAAACGCATACGCCCTTTTTGGCCAACCAAGCAAGGTTGCAAAGGAAATCTGCACTACAATGAAGTCTCACTTCCCCCCGGTCAAAAGGGCCATCTGAAAAAAGTGTAAAATCCAGAAAGGCAGGACAGGCCATGGAGAACTGGGAGCCTTGTTATGCTGATGGGCGGGATGTAAATTGCCAACAGCCACTCGGGAGAAGTGTATGGTGTTTCCTGAAACATCTAAAAAACAAAGCAACAGAGCCTAGGGCACTTCCACTTATGGTCCTATAGCTTAGGGAAATTAAAATCAAAAGACATAGCCACCCCAAATGTTGGGACGGCTCTGTTTACAAGAACCTGGTTTACGGTACAAGTTCAATATCGCAGAAAGTGAAAAATGGATAAAGAAGTTGTGGTACTTACGTACAATGCAGTATCACTCAGCAATGAAATCTATGTCATCAGGCCCGTAGCAGCATAATGAGTGGATTCAGGTACGATGATTCTAACTGAAATAAGTCACACAGGAAAAGAAACATCATAAGATATCACTAATACACCGAATGTAACCTTGGCTACACAGGAACTGAATTACAAAACAGAACAGGGTCTCAAATTTAGAAAACCAACTTATGCTTGCTTAAGGGGAAAGGTGAGTTGGGGTGCTGCATAAAACCAGAGATTGAAATGAGCACAGATAAAGTTCCTTAAGCCAAATATGGAATAGACAAGAGCTACTCCTTGCTCAACGAAATGGACTCAACACCCCATATTAAATGCCTAAGAGTGTACCTGACTAGGAAGTATCTTAAAACCTATGGATTGCTATGTCTCTGAAAGAGAATCAAGTGTGTGTACAGGGGCATAAACGCAGCAGTGATAGGATTGGAGAGGTTCGGTGAGCAAATGAAGACCCTTTGAAGTCATATTGCATGGTACCCATTCCACGGGTCTCAACTCTCCAGGTTTAAGGTATTCTTCCTTCAGCTAAAACATGCATGTGGAACCCAGAGTATGATCAACCGTGTGATCGGGAGACGTGTTCCAATATGTGTCAGTTTTCGTCCCCTGGTACTCGGGTGCAACATTCCAGACGCTTTACTAACACTCTCCCGACTTGGAGAGTCAGTGCCTTTAACCTCCTGTTTGGCCCAGTTTGCAATTTCTGCGGAAGATGAACAGGAATAGGGAGAACCAATGACAGACTAGCTGGAGGTGTCTGGACGGGCAAATTTAACTCTCATTTCCCACCAGGAAGAGGAATTAACCAAAGGCTCAGCGTGCCGTGCCGGAGCCAGATTAGGGCCTGAAGCCATCCTGCGGTGTTGCGGCCAGCTCACGAGAAAGCGACTTGAAGAAAGGAGCTCAGGGGCACTGTAATTCACAAACCTGCAGAGTTATAAATGACAGCTATCGTCCAAAAATATACTGAAGTAAGGCTGCCAAGAGGACTTGAAAGCGGGGCAGAATTGCAGGAAACCGATTTCAGGAGGTAGACTGGAATTGCATTTAAAGCATAGGAAAAGAGGCAGAACGTCCACAATGATGCACTTGGCCAAAAAGGGCGTATGCGTTTTTTCCTGAATATATTCAGGAAAAAACGCATACGCCCTTTTTGGCCAACCAAGCAAGCTTGCAAAGGAAATCTGCACTACAATGAAGTCTCACTTCCCCCCGGTCAAAAGGGCCATCTGAAAAAAGTGTAAAATCCAGAAAGGCAGGACAGGCCATGGAGAACTGGGAGCCTTGTTATGCTGATGGGCGGGATGTAAATTGCCAACAGCCACTCGGGAGAAGTGTATGGTGTTTCCTGAAACATCTAAAAAACAAAGCAACAGAGCCTAGGGCACTTCCACTTATGGTCCTATAGCTTAGGGAAATTAAAATCAAAAAGACACAGCCACCCCAAAGGTTGGGACGGCTCTGTTTACAAGAACCTGGTTTACGGTACAAGTTCAATATCGCAGAAAGTGAAAAATGGATAAAGAAGTTGTGGTACTTACGTACAATGCAGTATCACTCAGCAATGAAATCTATGTCATCAGGCCCGTAGCAGCATAATGAGTGGATTCAGGTATGATGATTCTAACTGAAATAAGTCACACAGGAAAAGAAACATCATAAGATATCACTAATACACGGAATGTAACCTTGGCTACACAGGAACTGAATTACAAAACAGAACAGGGTCTCAAATTTAGAAACCCAACTTATGCTTGCTTAAGGGGAAAGGTGAGTTGGGGTGCTGCATAAAACCAGAGATTGAAATGAGCACAGATAAAGTTCCTTAAGCCAAATATGGAATAGACAAGAGCTACTCCTTGCTCAACGAAATGGACTCAACACCCCATATTAAATGCCTAAGAGTGTACCTGACTAGGAAGTATCTTAAAACCTATGGATTGCTATGTCTCTGAAAGAGAATCAAGTGTGTGTACAGGGCCATAAACGCAGCAGTGATAGGATTGGAGAGGTTCGGTGAGCAAATGAAGACCCTTTGAAGTCATATTGCATGGTACCCATTCCACGGGTCTCAACTCTCCAGGTTTAAGGTATTCTTCCTTCAGCTAAAACATGCATGTGGAACCCAGAGTATGATCAACCGTGTGATCGGGAGACGCGTTCCAATATGTGTCAGTTTTCGTCCCCTGGTACTCGGGTGCAACATTCCAGACGCTTTACTAACACTCTCCCGACTTGGAGAGTCAGTGCCTTTAACCTCCTGTTTGGCCCAGTTTGCAATTTCTGCGGAAGATGAACAGGAATAGGGAGAACCAATGACAGACTAGCTGGAGGTGTCTGGACGGGCAAATTTAACTCTCATTTCCCACCAGGAAGAGGAATTAACCAAAGGCTCAGCGTGCCGTGCCGGAACCAGATTAGGGCCTGAAGCCATCCTGCGGTGTTGCGGCCAGCTCACGAGAAAGCGACTTGAAGAAAGGAGCTCAGGGGCACTGTAATTCACAAACCTGCAGAGTTATAAATGACAGCTATCGTCCAAAAATATACTGAAGTAAGGCTGCCAAGAGGACTTGAAAGCGGGGCAGAATTGCAGGAAACCGATTTCAGGAGGTAGACTGGAATTGCATTGAAAGCATAGGAAAAGAGGCAGAACGTCCACAATGATGCACTTGGCCAAAAAGGGCGTATGCGTTTTTTCCTGAATATATTCAGGAAAAAACGCATACGCCCTTTTTGGCCAACCAAGCAAGCTTGCAAAGGAAATCTGCACTACAATGAAGTCTCACTTCCCCCCGGTCAAAAGGGCCATCTGAAAAAAGTGTAAAATCCAGAAAGGCAGGACAGGCCATGGAGAACTGGGAGCCTTGTTATGCTGATGGGCGGGATGTCAATTGCCAACAGCCACTCGGGAGAAGTGTATGGTGTTTCCTGAAACATCTAAAAAACAAAGCAACAGAGCCTAGGGCACTTCCACTTATGGTCCTATAGCTTAGGGAAATTAAAATCAAAAGACATAGCCACCCCAAATGTTGGGACGGCTCTGTTTACAAGAACCTGGTTTACGGTACAAGTTCAATATCGCAGAAAGTGAAAAATGGATAAAGAAGTTGTGGTACTTACGTACAATGCAGTATCACTCAGCAATGAAATCTATGTCATCAGGCCCGTAGCAGCATAATGAGTGGATTCAGGTACGATGATTCTAACTGAAATAAGTCACACAGGAAAAGAAACATCATAAGATATCACTAATACACGGAATGTAACCTTGGCTACACAGGAACTGAATTACAAAACAGAACAGGGTCTCAAATTTAGAAACCCAACTTATGCTTGCTTAAGGGGAAAGGTGAGTTGGGGTGTTGCATAAAACCAGAGATTGAAATGAGCACAGATAAAGTTCCTTAAGCCAAATATGGAATAGACAAGAGCTACTCCTTGCTCAACGAAATGGACTCAACACCCCATATTAAATGCCTAAGAGTGTACCTGACTAGGAAGTATCTTAAAACCTATGGATTGCTATGTCTCTGAAAGAGAATCAAGTGTGTGTACAGGGGCATAAACGCAGCAGTGATAGGATTGGAGAGGTTCGGTGAGCAAATGAAGACCCTTTGAAGTCATATTGCATGGTACCCATTCCACGGGTCTCAACTCTCCAGGTTTAAGGTATTCTTCCTTCAGCTAAAACATGCATGTGGAACCCAGAGTATGATCAACCGTGTGATCGGGAGACGTGTTCCAATATGTGTCAGTTTTCGTCCCCTGGTACTCGGGTGCAACATTCCAGACGCTTTACTAACACTCTCCCGACTTGGAGAGTCAGTGCCTTTAACCTCCTGTTTGGCCCAGTTTGCAATTTCTGCGGAAGATGAACAGGAATAGGGAGAACCAATGACAGACTAGCTGGAGGTGTCTGGACGGGCAAATTTAACTCTCATTTCCCACCAGGAAGAGGAATTAACCAAAGGCTCAGCGTGCCGTGCCGGAACCAGATTAGGGCCTGAAGCCATCCTGCGGTGTTGCGGCCAGCTCACGAGAAAGCGAGTTGAAGAAAGGAGCTCAGGGGCACTGTAATTCACAAACCTGCAGAGTTATAAATGACAGCTATCATCCAAAAATATACTGAAGTAAGGCTGCCAAGAGGACTTGAAAGCGGGGCAGAATTGCAGGAAACCGATTTCAGGAGGTAGACTGGAATTGCATTTAAAGCATAGGAAAAGAGGCAGAACGTCCACAATGATGCACTTGGCCAAAAAGGGCGTATGCGTTTTTTCCTGAATATATTCAGGAAAAAACGCATACGCCCTTTTTGGCCAACCAAGCAAGCTTGCAAAGGAAATCTGCACTACAATGAAGTCTCACTTCCCCCCGGTCAAAAGGGCCATCTGAAAAAAGTGTAAAATCCAGAAAGGCAGGACAGGCCATGGAGAACTGGGAGCCTTGTTATGCTGATGGGCGGGATGTAAATTGCCAACAGCCACTCGGGAGAAGTGTATGGTGTTTCCTGAAACATCTAAAAAACAAAGCAACAGAGCCTAGGGCACTTCCACTTATGGTCCTATAGCTTAGGGAAATTAAAATCAAAAGACATAGCCACCCCAAATGTTGGGACGGCTCTGTTTACAAGAACCTGGTTTACGGTACAAGTTCAATATCGCAGAAAGTGAAAAATGGATAAAGAAGTTGTGGTACTTACGTACAATGCAGTATCACTCAGCAATGAAATCTATGTCATCAGGCCCGTAGCAGCATAATGAGTGGATTCAGGTACGATGATTCTAACTGAAATAAGTCACACAGGAAAAGAAACATCATAAGATATCACTAATACACGGAATGTAACCTTGGCTACACAGGAACTGAATTACAAAACAGAACAGGGTCTCAAATTTAGAAACCCAACTTATGCTTGCTTAAGGGGAAAGGTGAGTTGGGGTGCTGCATAAAACCAGAGATTGAAATGAGCACAGATAAAGTTCCTTAAGCCAAATATGGAATAGACAAGAGCTACTCCTTGCTCAACGAAATGGACTCAACACCCCATATTAAATGCCTAAGAGTGTACCTGACTAGGAAGTATCTTAAAACCTATGGATTGCTATGTCTCTGAAAGAGAATCAAGCATGTGTACAGGGGCATAAACGCAGCAGTGATAGGATTGGAGAGGTTCGGTGAGCAAATGAAGACCCTTTGAAGTCATATTGCATGGTACCCATTCCACGGGTCTCAACTCTCCAGGTTTAAGGTATTCTTCCTTCAGCTAAAACATGCATGTGGAACCCAGAGTATGATCAACCGTGTGATCGGGAGACGTGTTCCAATATGTCTCAGTTTTCGTCCCCTGGTACTCGGGTGCTGCATGCCAGACGCTTTACTAACACTCTCCCGACTTGGAGAGTCAGTGCCTTTAACCTCCTGTTTGGCCCAGTTTGCAATTTCTGCGGAAGATGAACAGGAATAGGGAGAACCAATGACAGACTAGCTGGAGGTGTCTGGACGGGCAAATTTAACTCTCATTTCCCACCAGGAAGAGGAATTAACCAAAGGCTCAGCGTGCCGTGCCGGAACCAGATTAGGGCCTGAACCCATCCTGCGGTGTTGCGGCCAGCTCACGAGAAAGCGACTTGAAGAAAGGAGCTCAGGGGCACTGTAATTCACAAACCTGCAGAGTTATAAATGACAGCTATCATCCAAAAATATACTGAAGTAAGGTTGCCAAGAGGACTTGAAAGCGGGGCAGAATTGCAGGAAACCGATTTCAGGAGGTAGACTGGAATTGCATTTAAAGCATAGGAAAAGAGGCAGAACGTCCACAATGATGCACTTGGCCAAAAAGGGCGTATGCGTTTTTTCCTGAATATATTCAGGAAAAAACGCATACGCCCTTTTTGGCCAACCAAGCAAGCTTGCAAAGGAAATCTGCACTACAATGAAGTCTCACTTCCCCCCGGTCAAAAGGGCCATCTGAAAAAAGTGTAAAATCCAGAAAGGCAGGACAGGCCATGGAGAACTGGGAGCCTTGTTATGCTGATGGGCGGGATGTAAATTGCCAACAGCCACTCGGGAGAAGTGTATGGTGTTTCCTGAAACATCTAAAAAACAAAGCAACAGAGCCTAGGGCACTTCCACTTATGGTCCTATAGCTTAGGGAAATTAAAATCAAAAGACATAGCCACCCCAAATGTTGGGACGGCTCTGTTTACAAGAACCTGGTTTACGGTACAAGTTCAATATCGCAGAAAGTGAAAAATGGATAAAGAAGTTGTGGTACTTACGTACAATGCAGTATCACTCAGCAATGAAATCTATGTCATCAGGCCCGTAGCAGCATAATGAGTGGATTCAGGTACGATGATTCTAACTGAAATAAGTCACACAGGAAAAGAAACATCATAAGATATCACTAATACACCGAATGTAACCTTGGCTACACAGGAACTGAATTACAAAACAGAACAGGGTCTCAAATTTAGAAAACCAACTTATGCTTGCTTAAGGGGAAAGGTGAGTTGGGGTGCTGCATAAAACCAGAGATTGAAATGAGCACAGATAAAGTTCCTTAAGCCAAATATGGAATAGACAAGAGCTACTCCTTGCTCAACGAAATGGACTCAACACCCCATATTAAATGCCTAAGAGTGTACCTGACTAGGAAGTATCTTAAAACCTATGGATTGCTATGTCTCTGAAAGAGAATCAAGTGTGTGTACAGGGGCATAAACGCAGCAGTGATAGGATTGGAGAGGTTCGGTGAGCAAATGAAGACCCTTTGAAGTCATATTGCATGGTACCCATTCCACGGGTCTCAACTCTCCAGGTTTAAGGTATTCTTCCTTCAGCTAAAACATGCATGTGGAACCCAGAGTATGATCAACCGTGTGATCGGGAGACGTGTTCCAATATGTGTCAGTTTTCGTCCCCTGGTACTCGGGTGCAACATTCCAGACGCTTTACTAACACTCTCCCGACTTGGAGAGTCAGTGCCTTTAACCTCCTGTTTGGCCCAGTTTGCAATTTCTGCGGAAGATGAACAGGAATAGGGAGAACCAATGACAGACTAGCTGGAGGTGTCTGGACGGGCAAATTTAACTCTCATTTCCCACCAGGAAGAGGAATTAACCAAAGGCTCAGCGTGCCGTGCCGGAGCCAGATTAGGGCCTGAAGCCATCCTGCGGTGTTGCGGCCAGCTCACGAGAAAGCGACTTGAAGAAAGGAGCTCAGGGGCACTGTAATTCACAAACCTGCAGAGTTATAAATGACAGCTATCGTCCAAAAATATACTGAAGTAAGGCTGCCAAGAGGACTTGAAAGCGGGGCAGAATTGCAGGAAACCGATTTCAGGAGGTAGACTGGAATTGCATTTAAAGCATAGGAAAAGAGGCAGAACGTCCACAATGATGCACTTGGCCAAAAAGGGCGTATGCGTTTTTTCCTGAATATATTCAGGAAAAAACGCATACGCCCTTTTTGGCCAACCAAGCAAGCTTGCAAAGGAAATCTGCACTACAATGAAGTCTCACTTCCCCCCGGTCAAAAGGGCCATCTGAAAAAAGTGTAAAATCCAGAAAGGCAGGACAGGCCATGGAGAACTGGGAGCCTTGTTATGCTGATGGGCGGGATGTAAATTGCCAACAGCCACTCGGGAGAAGTGTATGGTGTTTCCTGAAACATCTAAAAAACAAAGCAACAGAGCCTAGGGCACTTCCACTTATGGTCCTATAGCTTAGGGAAATTAAAATCAAAAAGACACAGCCACCCCAAAGGTTGGGACGGCTCTGTTTACAAGAACCTGGTTTACGGTACAAGTTCAATATCGCAGAAAGTGAAAAATGGATAAAGAAGTTGTGGTACTTACGTACAATGCAGTATCACTCAGCAATGAAATCTATGTCATCAGGCCCGTAGCAGCATAATGAGTGGATTCAGGTATGATGATTCTAACTGAAATAAGTCACACAGGAAAAGAAACATCATAAGATATCACTAATACACGGAATGTAACCTTGGCTACACAGGAACTGAATTACAAAACAGAACAGGGTCTCAAATTTAGAAACCCAACTTATGCTTGCTTAAGGGGAAAGGTGAGTTGGGGTGCTGCATAAAACCAGAGATTGAAATGAGCACAGATAAAGTTCCTTAAGCCAAATATGGAATAGACAAGAGCTACTCCTTGCTCAACGAAATGGACTCAACACCCCATATTAAATGCCTAAGAGTGTACCTGACTAGGAAGTATCTTAAAACCTATGGATTGCTATGTCTCTGAAAGAGAATCAAGTGTGTGTACAGGGCCATAAACGCAGCAGTGATAGGATTGGAGAGGTTCGGTGAGCAAATGAAGACCCTTTGAAGTCATATTGCATGGTACCCATTCCACGGGTCTCAACTCTCCAGGTTTAAGGTATTCTTCCTTCAGCTAAAACATGCATGTGGAACCCAGAGTATGATCAACCATGTGATCGGGAGACGTGTTCCAATATGTGTCAGTTTTCGTCCCCTGGTACTCGGGTGCAACATTCCAGACGCTTTACTAACACTCTCCCGACTTGGAGAGTCAGTGCCTTTAACCTCCTGTTTGGCCCAGTTTGCAATTTCTGCGGAAGATGAACAGGAATAGGGAGAACCAATGACAGACTAGCTGGAGGTGTCTGGACGGGCAAATTTAACTCTCATTTCCCACCAGGAAGAGGAATTAACCAAAGGCTCAGCGTGCCGTGCCGGAACCAGATTAGGGCCTGAAGCCATCCTGCGGTGTTGCGGCCAGCTCACGAGAAAGCGAGTTGAAGAAAGGAGCTCAGGGGCACTGTAATTCACAAACCTGCAGAGTTATAAATGACAGCTATCGTCCAAAAATATACTGAAGTAAGGCTGCCAAGAGGACTTGAAAGCGGGGCAGAATTGCAGGAAACCGATTTCAGGAGGTAGACTGGAATTGCATTTAAAGCATAGGAAAAGAGGCAGAACGTCCACAATGATGCACTTGGCCAAAAAGGGCGTATGCGTTTTTTCCTGAATATATTCAGGAAAAAACGCATACGCCCTTTTTGGCCAACCAAGCAAGCTTGCAAAGGAAATCTGCACTACAATGAAGTCTCACTTCCCCCCGGTCAAAAGGGCCATCTGAAAAAAGTGTAAAATCCAGAAAGGCAGGACAGGCCATGGAGAACTGGGAGCCTTGTTATGCTGATGGGCGGGATGTAAATTGCCAACAGCCACTCGGGAGAAGTGTATGGTGTTTCCTGAAACATCTAAAAAACAAAGCAACAGAGCCTAGGGCAATTCCACTTATGGTCCTATAGCTTAGGGAAATTAAAATCAAAAAGACACAGCCACCCCAAAGTTTGGGACAGCTCTGTTTACAAGAACCTGGTTTACGGTACAAGTTCAATATCGCAGAAAGTGAAAAATGGATAAAGAAGTTGTGGTACTTACGTACAATGCAGTATCACTCAGCAATGAAATCTATGTCATCAGGCCCGTAGCAGCATAATGAGTGGATTCAGGTACGATGATTCTAACTGAAATAAGTCACACAGGAAAAGAAACATCATAAGATATCACTAATACACCGAATGTAACCTTGGCTACACAGGAACTGAATTACAAAACAGAACAGGGTCTCAAATTTAGAAACCCAACTTATGCTTGCTTAAGGGGAAAGGTGAGTTGGGGTGCTGCATAAAACCAGAGATTGAAATGAGCACAGATAAAGTTCCTTAAGCCAAATATGGAATAGACAAGAGCTACTCCTTGCTCAACGAAATGGACTCAACACCCCATATTAAATGCCTAAGAGTGTACCTGACTAGGAAGTATCTTAAAACCTATGGATTGCTATGTCTCTGAAAGAGAATCAAGTGTGTGTACAGGGGCATAAACGCAGCAGTGATAGGATTGGAGAGGTTCGGTGAGCAAATGAAGACCCTTTGAAGTCATATTGCATGGTACCCATTCCACGGGTCTCAACTCTCCAGGTTTAAGGTATTCTTCCTTCAGCTAAAACATGCATGTGGAACCCAGAGTATGATCAACCGTGTGATCGGGAGACGTGTTCCAATATGTGTCAGTTTTCGTCCCCTGGTACTCGGGTGCAACATTCCAGACGCTTTACTAACACTCTCCCGACTTGGAGAGTCAGTGCCTTTAACCTCCTGTTTGGCCCAGTTTGCAATTTCTGTGGAAGATGAACAGGAATAGGGAGAACCAATGACAGACTAGCTGGAGGTGTCTGGACGGGCAAATTTAACTCTCATTTCCCACCAGGAAGAGGAATTAACCAAAGGCTCAGCGTGCCGTGCCGGAACCAGATTAGGGCCTGAAGCGATCCTGCGGTGTTGCGGCCAGCTCACGAGAAAGCGACTTGAAGAAAGGAGCTCAGGGGCACTGTAATTCACAAACCTGCAGAGTTATAAATGACAGCTATCGTCCAAAAATATACTGAAGTAAGGCTGCCAAGAGGACTTGAAAGCGGGGCAGAATTGCAGGAAACCGATTTCAGGAGGTAGACTGGAATTGCATTTAAAGCATAGGAAAAGAGGCAGAACGTCCACAATGATGCACTTGGCCAAAAAGGGCGTATGCGTTTTTTCCTGAATATATTCAGGAAAAAACGCATACGCCCTTTTTGGCCAACCAAGCAAGCTTGCAAAGGAAATCTGCACTACAATGAAGTCTCACTTCCCCCCGGTCAAAAGGGCCATCTGAAAAAAGTGTAAAATCCAGAAAGGCAGGACAGGCCATGGAGAACTGGGAGCCTTGTTATGCTGATGGGCGGGATGTCAATTGCCAACAGCCACTCGGGAGAAGTGTGTGGTGTTTCCTGAAACATCTAAAAAACAAAGCAACAGAGCCTAGGGCACTTCCACTTATGGTCCTATAGCTTAGGGAAATTAAAATCAAAAAGACACAGCCACCCCAAAGGTTGGGACGGCTCTGTTTACAAGAACCTGGTTTACGGTACAAGTTCAATATCGCAGAAAGTGAAAAATGGATAAAGAAGTTGTGGTACTTACGTACAATGCAGTATCACTCAGCAATGAAATCTATGTCATCAGGCCCGTAGCAGCATAATGAGTGGATTCAGGTACGATGATTCTAACTGAAATAAGTCACACAGAAAAAGAAACATCATAAGATATCACTAATACACGGAATGTGAACTTGGCTACACATGAACTGAATTACAAAACAGAACAGGGTCTCAAATTTAGAAACCCAACTTATGCTTGCTTAAGGGGAAAGGTGAGTTGGGGTGCTGCATAAAACCAGAGATTGAAATGAGCACAGATAAAGTTCCTTAAGCCAAATATGGAATAGACAAGAGCTACTCCTTGCTCAACGAAATGGACTCAACACCCCATATTAAATGCCTAAGAGTGTACCTGACTAGGAAGTATCTTAAAACCTATGGATTGCTATGTCTCCGAAAGAGAATCAAGCGTGTGTGCAGGGGCATAAACGCAGCAGTGATAGGATTGGAGAGGTTCGGTGAGCAAATGAAGACCCTTTGAAGTCATATTGCATGGTACCCATTCCACGGGTCTCAACTCTCCAGGTTTAAGGTATTCTTCCTTCAGCTAAAACATGCATGTGGAACCCAGAGTATGATCAACCGTGTGATCGGGAGACGTGTTCCAATATGTGTCAGTTTTCGTCCCCTGGTACTCGGGTGCAACATTCCAGACGCTTTACTAACACTCTCCCGACTTGGAGAGTCAGTGCCTTTAACCTCCTGTTTGGCCCAGTTTGCAATTTCTGCGGAAGATGAACAGGAATAGGGAGAACCAATGACAGACTAGCTGGAGGTGTCTGGACGGGCAAATTTAACTCTCATTTCCCACCAGGAAGAGGAATTAACCAAAGGCTCAGCATGCCGTGCCGGAGCCAGATTAGGGCCTGAAGCCATCCTGCGGTGTTGCGGCCAGCTCACGAGAAAGCGACTTGAAGAAAGGAGCTCAGGGGCACTGTAATTCACAAACCTGCAGAGTTATAAATGACAGCTATCGTCCAAAAATATACTGAAGTAAGGCTGCCAAGAGGACTTGAAAGCGGGGCAGAATTGCAGGAAACCGATTTCAGGAGGTAGACTGGAATTGCATTTAAAGCATAGGAAAAGAGGCAGAACGTCCACAATGATGCACTTGGCCAAAAAGGGCGTATGCGTTTTTTCCTGAATATATTCAGGAAAAAACGCATACGCCCTTTTTGGCCAACCAAGCAAGCTTGCAAAGGAAATCTGCACTACAATGAAGTCTCACTTCCCCCCGGTCAAAAGGGCCATCTGAAAAAAGTGTAAAATCCAGAAAGGCAGGACAGGCCATGGAGAACTGGGAGCCTTGTTATGCTGATGGGCGGGATGTAAATTGCCAACAGCCACTCGGGAGAAGTGTATGGTGTTTCCTGAAACATCTAAAAAACAAAGCAACAGAGCCTAGGGCACTTCCACTTATGGTCCTATAGCTTAGGGAAATTAAAATCAAAAAGACACAGCCACCCCAAAGGTTGGGACGGCTCTGTTTACAAGAACCTGGTTTACGGTACAAGTTCAATATCGCAGAAAGTGAAAAATGGATAAAGAAGTTGTGGTACTTACGTACAATGCAGTATCACTCAGCAATGAAATCTATGTCATCAGGCCCGTAGCAGCATAATGAGTGGATTCAGGTATGATGATTCTAACTGAAATAAGTCACACAGGAAAAGAAACATCATAAGATATCACTAATACACGGAATGTAACCTTGGCTACACAGGAACTGAATTACAAAACAGAACAGGGTCTCAAATTTAGAAACCCAACTTATGCTTGCTTAAGGGGAAAGGTGAGTTGGGGTGCTGCATAAAACCAGAGATTGAAATGAGCACAGATAAAGTTCCTTAAGCCAAATATGGAATAGACAAGAGCTACTCCTTGCTCAACGAAATGGACTCAACACCCCATATTAAATGCCTAAGAGTGTACCTGACTAGGAAGTATCTTAAAACCTATGGATTGCTATGTCTCTGAAAGAGAATCAAGTGTGTGTACAGGGGCATAAACGCAGCAGTGATAGGATTGGAGAGGTTCGGTGAGCAAATGAAGACCCTTTGAAGTCATATTGCATGGTACCCATTCCACGGGTCTCAACTCTCCAGGTTTAAGGTATTCTTCCTTCAGCTAAAACATGCATGTGGAACCCAGAGTATGATCAACCATGTGATCGGGAGACGTGTTCCAATATGTGTCAGTTTTCGTCCCCTGGTACTCGGGTGCAACATTCCAGACGCTTTACTAACACTCTCCCGACTTGGAGAGTCAGTGCCTTTAACCTCCTGTTTGGCCCAGTTTGCAATTTCTGCGGAAGATGAACAGGAATAGGGAGAACCAATGACAGACTAGCTGGAGGTGTCTGGACGGGCAAATTTAACTCTCATTTCCCACCAGGAAGAGGAATTAACCAAAGGCTCAGCGTGCCGTGCCGGAACCAGATTAGGGCCTGAAGCCATCCTGCGGTGTTGCGGCCAGCTCACGAGAAGGCGAGTTGAAGAAAGGAGCTCAGGGGCACTGTAATTCACAAACCTGCAGAGTTATAAATGACAGCTATCGTCCAAAAATATACTGAAGTAAGGCTGCCAAGAGGACTTGAAAGCGGGGCAGAATTGCAGGAAACCGATTTCAGGAGGTAGACTGGAATTGCATTTAAAGCATAGGAAAAGAGGCAGAACGTCCACAATGATGCACTTGGCCAAAAAGGGCGTATGCGTTTTTTCCTGAATATATTCAGGAAAAAACGCATACGCCCTTTTTGGCCAACCAAGCAAGCTTGCAAAGGAAATCTGCACTACAATGAAGTCTCACTTCCCCCCGGTCAAAAGGGCCATCTGAAAAAAGTGTAAAATCCAGAAAGGCAGGACAGGCCATGGAGAACTGGGAGCCTTGTTATGCTGATGGGCGGGATGTCAATTGCCAACAGCCACTCGGGAGAAGTGTATGGTGTTTCCTGAAACATCTAAAAAACAAAGCAACAGAGCCTAGGGCAATTCCACTTATGGTCCTATAGCTTAGGGAAATTAAAATCAAAAAGACACAGCCACCCCAAAGTTTGGGACAGCTCTGTTTACAAGAACCTGGTTTACGGTACAAGTTCAATATCGCAGAAAGTGAAAAATGGATAAAGAAGTTGTGGTACTTACGTACAATGCAGTATCACTCAGCAATGAAATCTATGTCATCAGGCCCGTAGCAGCATAATGAGTGGATTCAGGTACGATGATTCTAACTGTAATAAGTCACACAGGAAAAGAAACATCATAAGATATCACTAATACACCGAATGTAACCTTGGCTACACAGGAACTGAATTACAAAACAGAACAGGGTCTCAAATTTAGAAAACCAACTTATGCTTGCTTAAGGGGAAAGGTGAGTTGGGGTGCTGCATAAAACCAGAGATTGAAATGAGCACAGATAAAGTTCCTTAAGCCAAATATGGAATAGACAAGAGCTACTCCTTGCTCAACGAAATGGACTCAACACCCCATATTAAATGCCTAAGAGTGTACCTGACTAGGAAGTATCTTAAAACCTATGGATTGCTATGTCTCTGAAAGAGAATCAAGTGTGTGTACAGGGGCATAAACGCAGCAGTGATAGGATTGGAGAGGTTCGGTGAGCAAATGAAGACCCTTTGAAGTCATATTGCATGGTACCCATTCCACGGGTCTCAACTCTCCAGGTTTAAGGTATTCTTCCTTCAGCTAAAACATGCATGTGGAACCCAGAGTATGATCAACCGTGTGATCGGGAGACGTGTTCCAATATGTGTCAGTTTTCGTCCCCTGGTACTCGGGTGCAACATTCCAGACGCTTTACTAACACTCTCCCGACTTGGAGAGTCAGTGCCTTTAACCTCCTGTTTGGCCCAGTTTGCAATTTCTGTGGAAGATGAACAGGAATAGGGAGAACCAATGACAGACTAGCTGGAGGTGTCTGGACGGGCAAATTTAACTCTCATTTCCCACCAGGAAGAGGAATTAACCAAAGGCTCAGCGTGCCGTGCCGGAACCAGATTAGGGCCTGAAGCGATCCTGCGGTGTTGCGGCCAGCTCACGAGAAAGCGAGTTGAAGAAAGGAGCTCAGGGGCACTGTAATTCACAAACCTGCAGAGTTATAAATGACAGCTATCGTCCAAAAATATACTGAAGTAAGGCTGCCAAGAGGACTTGAAAGCGGGGCAGAATTGCAGGAAACCGATTTCAGGAGGTAGACTGGAATTGCATTTAAAGCATAGGAAAAGAGGCAGAACGTCCACAATGATGCACTTGGCCAAAAAGGGCGTATGCGTTTTTTCCTGAATATATTCAGGAAAAAACGCATACGCCCTTTTTGGCCAACCAAGCAAGCTTGCAAAGGAAATCTGCACTACAATGAAGTCTCACTTCCCCCCGGTCAAAAGGGCCATCTGAAAAAAGTGTAAAATCCAGAAAGGCAGGACAGGCCATGGAGAACTGGGAGCCTTGTTATGCTGATGGGCGGGATGTCAATTGCCAACAGCCACTCGGGAGAAGTGTGTGGTGTTTCCTGAAACATCTAAAAAACAAAGCAACAGAGCCTAGGGCACTTCCACTTATGGTCCTATAGCTTAGGGAAATTAAAATCAAAAAGACACAGCCACCCCAAAGGTTGGGACGGCTCTGTTTACAAGAACCTGGTTTACGGTACAAGTTCAATATCGCAGAAAGTGAAAAATGGATAAAGAAGTTGTGGTACTTACGTACAATGCAGTATCACTCAGCAATGAAATCTATGTCATCAGGCCCGTAGCAGCATAATGAGTGGATTCAGGTACGATGATTCTAACTGAAATAAGTCACACAGAAAAAGAAACATCATAAGATATCACTAATACACGGAATGTAACCTTGGCTACACAGGAACTGAATTACAAAACAGAACAGGGTCTCAAATTTAGAAACCCAACTTATGCTTGCTTAAGGGGAAAGGTGAGTTGGGTTGCTGCATAAAACCAGAGATTGAAATGAGCACAGATAAAGTTCCTTAAGCCAAATATGGAATAGACAAGAGCTACTCCTTGCTCAACGAAATGGACTCAACACCCCATATTAAATGCCTAAGAGTGTACCTGACTAGGAAGTATCTTAAAACCTATGGATTGCTATGTCTCTGAAAGAGAATCAAGTGTGTGTACAGGGGCATAAACGCAGCAGTGATAGGATTGGAGAGGTTCGGTGAGCAAATGAAGACCCTTTGAGGTCATATTGCATGGTACCCATTCCACGGGTCTCAACTCTCCAGGTTTAAGGTATTCTTCCTTCAGCTAAAACATGCATGTGGAACCCAGAGTATGATCAACCGTGTGATCGGGAGACGTGTTCCAATATGTGTCAGTTTTCGTCCCCTAGTACTCGGGTGCAACATTCCAGACGCTTTACTAACACTCTCCCGACTTGGAGAGTCAGTGCCTTTAACCTCCTGTTTGGCCCAGTTTGCAATTTCTGCGGAAGATGAACAGGAATAGGGAGAACCAATGACAGACTAGCTGGAGGTGTCTGGACGGGCAAATTTAACTCTCATTTCCCACCAGGAAGAGGAATTAACCAAAGGCTCAGCGTGCCGTGCCGGAGCCAGATTAGGGCCTGAAGCCATCCTGCGGTGTTGCGGCCAGCTCACGAGAAAGCGACTTGAAGAAAGGAGCTCAGGGGCACTGTAATTCACAAACCTGCAGAGTTATAAATGACAGCTATCGTCCAAAAATATACTGAAGTAAGGCTGCCAAGAGGACTTGAAAGCGGGGCAGAATTGCAGGAAACCGATTTCAGGAGGTAGACTGGAATTGCATTTAAAGCATAGGAAAAGAGGCAGAACGTCCACAATGATGCACTTGGCCAAAAAGGGCGTATGCGTTTTTTCCTGAATATATTCAGGAAAAAACGCATACGCCCTTTTTGGCCAACCAAGCAAGCTTGCAAAGGAAATCTGCACTACAATGAAGTCTCACTTCCCCCCGGTCAAAAGGGCCATCTGAAAAAAGTGTAAAATCCAGAAAGGCAGGACAGGCCATGGAGAACTGGGAGCCTTGTTATGCTGATGGGCGGGATGTAAATTGCCAACAGCCACTCGGGAGAAGTGTATGGTGTTTCCTGAAACATCTAAAAAACAAAGCAACAGAGCCTAGGGCACTTCCACTTATGGTCCTATAGCTTAGGGAAATTAAAATCAAAAAGACACAGCCACCCCAAAGGTTGGGACGGCTCTGTTTACAAGAACCTGGTTTACGGTACAAGTTCAATATCGCAGAAAGTGAAAAATGGATAAAGAAGTTGTGGTACTTACGTACAATGCAGTATCACTCAGCAATGAAATCTATGTCATCAGGCCCGTAGCAGCATAATGAGTGGATTCAGGTACGATGATTCTAACTGAAATAAGTCACACAGGAAAAGAAACATCATAAGATATCACTAATACACGGAATGTAACCTTGGCTACACAGGAACTGAATTACAAAACAGAACAGGGTCTCAAATTTAGAAACCCAACTTATGCTTGCTTAAGGGGAAAGGTGAGTTGGGGTGCTGCATAAAACCAGAGATTGAAATGAGCACAGATAAAGTTCCTTAAGCCAAATATGGAATAGACAAGAGCTACTCCTTGCTCAACGAAATGGACTCAACACCCCATATTAAATGCCTAAGAGTGTACCTGACTAGGAAGTATCTTAAAACCTATGGATTGCTATGTCTCCGAAAGAGAATCAAGCGTGTGTGCAGGGGCATAAACGCAGCAGTGATAGGATTGGAGAGGTTCGGTGAGCAAATGAAGACCCTTTGAAGTCATATTGCATGGTACCCATTCCACGGGTCTCAACTCTCCAGGTTTAAGGTATTCTTCCTTCAGCTAAAACATGCATGTGGAACCCAGAGTATGATCAACCGTGTGATCGGGAGACGTGTTCCAATATGTGTCAGTTTTCGTCCCCTGGTACTCGGGTGCAACATTCCAGACGCTTTACTAACACTCTCCCGACTTGGAGAGTCAGTGCCTTTAACCTCCTGTTTGGCCCAGTTTGCAATTTCTGCGGAAGATGAACAGGAATAGGGAGAACCAATGACAGACTAGCTGGAGGTGTCTGGACGGGCAAATTTAACTCTCATTTCCCACCAGGAAGAGGAATTAACCAAAGGCTCAGCATGCCGTGCCGGAGCCAGATTAGGGCCTGAAGCCATCCTGCGGTGTTGCGGCCAGCTCACGAGAAAGCGACTTGAAGAAAGGAGCTCAGGGGCACTGTAATTCACAAACCTGCAGAGTTATAAATGACAGCTATCGTCCAAAAATATACTGAAGTAAGGCTGCCAAGAGGACTTGAAAGCGGGGCAGAATTGCAGGAAACCGATTTCAGGAGGTAGACTGGAATTGCATTTAAAGCATAGGAAAAGAGGCAGAACGTCCACAATGATGCACTTGGCCAAAAAGGGCGTATGCGTTTTTTCCTGAATATATTCAGGAAAAAACGCATACGCCCTTTTTGGCCAACCAAGCAAGCTTGCAAAGGAAATCTGCACTACAATGAAGTCTCACTTCCCCCCGGTCAAAAGGGCCATCTGAAAAAAGTGTAAAATCCAGAAAGGCAGGACAGGCCATGGAGAACTGGGAGCCTTGTTATGCTGATGGGCGGGATGTAAATTGCCAACAGCCACTCGGGAGAAGTGTATGGTGTTTCCTGAAACATCTAAAAAACAAAGCAACAGAGCCTAGGGCACTTCCACTTATGGTCCTATAGCTTAGGGAAATTAAAATCAAAAAGACACAGCCACCCCAAAGGTTGGGACGGCTCTGTTTACAAGAACCTGGTTTACGGTACAAGTTCAATATCGCAGAAAGTGAAAAATGGATAAAGAAGTTGTGGTACTTACGTACAATGCAGTATCACTCAGCAATGAAATCTATGTCATCAGGCCCGTAGCAGCATAATGAGTGGATTCAGGTATGATGATTCTAACTGAAATAAGTCACACAGGAAAAGAAACATCATAAGATATCACTAATACACGGAATGTAACCTTGGCTACACAGGAACTGAATTACAAAACAGAACAGGGTCTCAAATTTAGAAACCCAACTTATGCTTGCTTAAGGGGAAAGGTGAGTTGGGGTGCTGCATAAAACCAGAGATTGAAATGAGCACAGATAAAGTTCCTTAAGCCAAATATGGAATAGACAAGAGCTACTCCTTGCTCAACGAAATGGACTCAACACCCCATATTAAATGCCTAAGAGTGTACCTGACTAGGAAGTATCTTAAAACCTATGGATTGCTATGTCTCTGAAAGAGAATCAAGTGTGTGTACAGGGGCATAAACGCAGCAGTGATAGGATTGGAGAGGTTCGGTGAGCAAATGAAGACCCTTTGAAGTCATATTGCATGGTACCCATTCCACGGGTCTCAACTCTCCAGGTTTAAGGTATTCTTCCTTCAGCTAAAACATGCATGTGGAACCCAGAGTATGATCAACCATGTGATCGGGAGACGTGTTCCAATATGTGTCAGTTTTCGTCCCCTGGTACTCGGGTGCAACATTCCAGACGCTTTACTAACACTCTCCCGACTTGGAGAGTCAGTGCCTTTAACCTCCTGTTTGGCCCAGTTTGCAATTTCTGCGGAAGATGAACAGGAATAGGGAGAACCAATGACAGACTAGCTGGAGGTGTCTGGACGGGCAAATTTAACTCTCATTTCCCACCAGGAAGAGGAATTAACCAAAGGCTCAGCGTGCCGTGCCGGAACCAGATTAGGGCCTGAAGCCATCCTGCGGTGTTGCGGCCAGCTCACGAGAAGGCGAGTTGAAGAAAGGAGCTCAGGGGCACTGTAATTCACAAACCTGCAGAGTTATAAATGACAGCTATCGTCCAAAAATATACTGAAGTAAGGCTGCCAAGAGGACTTGAAAGCGGGGCAGAATTGCAGGAAACCGATTTCAGGAGGTAGACTGGAATTGCATTTAAAGCATAGGAAAAGAGGCAGAACGTCCACAATGATGCACTTGGCCAAAAAGGGCGTATGCGTTTTTTCCTGAATATATTCAGGAAAAAACGCATACGCCCTTTTTGGCCAACCAAGCAAGCTTGCAAAGGAAATCTGCACTACAATGAAGTCTCACTTCCCCCCGGTCAAAAGGGCCATCTGAAAAAAGTGTAAAATCCAGAAAGGCAGGACAGGCCATGGAGAACTGGGAGCCTTGTTATGCTGATGGGCGGGATGTCAATTGCCAACAGCCACTCGGGAGAAGTGTATGGTGTTTCCTGAAACATCTAAAAAACAAAGCAACAGAGCCTAGGGCAATTCCACTTATGGTCCTATAGCTTAGGGAAATTAAAATCAAAAAGACACAGCCACCCCAAAGTTTGGGACAGCTCTGTTTACAAGAACCTGGTTTACGGTACAAGTTCAATATCGCAGAAAGTGAAAAATGGATAAAGAAGTTGTGGTACTTACGTACAATGCAGTATCACTCAGCAATGAAATCTATGTCATCAGGCCCGTAGCAGCATAATGAGTGGATTCAGGTACGATGATTCTAACTGTAATAAGTCACACAGGAAAAGAAACATCATAAGATATCACTAATACACCGAATGTAACCTTGGCTACACAGGAACTGAATTACAAAACAGAACAGGGTCTCAAATTTAGAAAACCAACTTATGCTTGCTTAAGGGGAAAGGTGAGTTGGGGTGCTGCATAAAACCAGAGATTGAAATGAGCACAGATAAAGTTCCTTAAGCCAAATATGGAATAGACAAGAGCTACTCCTTGCTCAACGAAATGGACTCAACACCCCATATTAAATGCCTAAGAGTGTACCTGACTAGGAAGTATCTTAAAACCTATGGATTGCTATGTCTCTGAAAGAGAATCAAGTGTGTGTACAGGGGCATAAACGCAGCAGTGATAGGATTGGAGAGGTTCGGTGAGCAAATGAAGACCCTTTGAAGTCATATTGCATGGTACCCATTCCACGGGTCTCAACTCTCCAGGTTTAAGGTATTCTTCCTTCAGCTAAAACATGCATGTGGAACCCAGAGTATGATCAACCGTGTGATCGGGAGACGTGTTCCAATATGTGTCAGTTTTCGTCCCCTGGTACTCGGGTGCAACATTCCAGACGCTTTACTAACACTCTCCCGACTTGGAGAGTCAGTGCCTTTAACCTCCTGTTTGGCCCAGTTTGCAATTTCTGTGGAAGATGAACAGGAATAGGGAGAACCAATGACAGACTAGCTGGAGGTGTCTGGACGGGCAAATTTAACTCTCATTTCCCACCAGGAAGAGGAATTAACCAAAGGCTCAGCGTGCCGTGCCGGAACCAGATTAGGGCCTGAAGCGATCCTGCGGTGTTGCGGCCAGCTCACGAGAAAGCGAGTTGAAGAAAGGAGCTCAGGGGCACTGTAATTCACAAACCTGCAGAGTTATAAATGACAGCTATCGTCCAAAAATATACTGAAGTAAGGCTGCCAAGAGGACTTGAAAGCGGGGCAGAATTGCAGGAAACCGATTTCAGGAGGTAGACTGGAATTGCATTTAAAGCATAGGAAAAGAGGCAGAACGTCCACAATGATGCACTTGGCCAAAAAGGGCGTATGCGTTTTTTCCTGAATATATTCAGGAAAAAACGCATACGCCCTTTTTGGCCAACCAAGCAAGCTTGCAAAGGAAATCTGCACTACAATGAAGTCTCACTTCCCCCCGGTCAAAAGGGCCATCTGAAAAAAGTGTAAAATCCAGAAAGGCAGGACAGGCCATGGAGAACTGGGAGCCTTGTTATGCTGATGGGCGGGATGTCAATTGCCAACAGCCACTCGGGAGAAGTGTGTGGTGTTTCCTGAAACATCTAAAAAACAAAGCAACAGAGCCTAGGGCACTTCCACTTATGGTCCTATAGCTTAGGGAAATTAAAATCAAAAAGACACAGCCACCCCAAAGGTTGGGACGGCTCTGTTTACAAGAACCTGGTTTACGGTACAAGTTCAATATCGCAGAAAGTGAAAAATGGATAAAGAAGTTGTGGTACTTACGTACAATGCAGTATCACTCAGCAATGAAATCTATGTCATCAGGCCCGTAGCAGCATAATGAGTGGATTCAGGTACGATGATTCTAACTGAAATAAGTCACACAGAAAAAGAAACATCATAAGATATCACTAATACACGGAATGTAACCTTGGCTACACAGGAACTGAATTACAAAACAGAACAGGGTCTCAAATTTAGAAACCCAACTTATGCTTGCTTAAGGGGAAAGGTGAGTTGGGTTGCTGCATAAAACCAGAGATTGAAATGAGCACAGATAAAGTTCCTTAAGCCAAATATGGAATAGACAAGAGCTACTCCTTGCTCAACGAAATGGACTCAACACCCCATATTAAATGCCTAAGAGTGTACCTGACTAGGAAGTATCTTAAAACCTATGGATTGCTATGTCTCTGAAAGAGAATCAAGTGTGTGTACAGGGGCATAAACGCAGCAGTGATAGGATTGGAGAGGTTCGGTGAGCAAATGAAGACCCTTTGAGGTCATATTGCATGGTACCCATTCCACGGGTCTCAACTCTCCAGGTTTAAGGTATTCTTCCTTCAGCTAAAACATGCATGTGGAACCCAGAGTATGATCAACCGTGTGATCGGGAGACGTGTTCCAATATGTGTCAGTTTTCGTCCCCTAGTACTCGGGTGCAACATTCCAGACGCTTTACTAACACTCTCCCGACTTGGAGAGTCAGTGCCTTTAACCTCCTGTTTGGCCCAGTTTGCAATTTCTGCGGAAGATGAACAGGAATAGGGAGAACCAATGACAGACTAGCTGGAGGTGTCTGGACGGGCAAATTTAACTCTCATTTCCCACCAGGAAGAGGAATTAACCAAAGGCTCAGCGTGCCGTGCCGGAGCCAGATTAGGGCCTGAAGCCATCCTGCGGTGTTGCGGCCAGCTCACGAGAAAGCGACTTGAAGAAAGGAGCTCAGGGGCACTGTAATTCACAAACCTGCAGAGTTATAAATGACAGCTATCGTCCAAAAATATACTGAAGTAAGGCTGCCAAGAGGACTTGAAAGCGGGGCAGAATTGCAGGAAACCGATTTCAGGAGGTAGACTGGAATTGCATTTAAAGCATAGGAAAAGAGGCAGAACGTCCACAATGATGCACTTGGCCAAAAAGGGCGTATGCGTTTTTTCCTGAATATATTCAGGAAAAAACGCATACGCCCTTTTTGGCCAACCAAGCAAGCTTGCAAAGGAAATCTGCACTACAATGAAGTCTCACTTCCCCCCGGTCAAAAGGGCCATCTGAAAAAAGTGTAAAATCCAGAAAGGCAGGACAGGCCATGGAGAACTGGGAGCCTTGTTATGCTGATGGGCGGGATGTAAATTGCCAACAGCCACTCGGGAGAAGTGTATGGTGTTTCCTGAAACATCTAAAAAACAAAGCAACAGAGCCTAGGGCACTTCCACTTATGGTCCTATAGCTTAGGGAAATTAAAATCAAAAAGACACAGCCACCCCAAAGGTTGGGACGGCTCTGTTTACAAGAACCTGGTTTACGGTACAAGTTCAATATCGCAGAAAGTGAAAAATGGATAAAGAAGTTGTGGTACTTACGTACAATGCAGTATCACTCAGCAATGAAATCTATGTCATCAGGCCCGTAGCAGCATAATGAGTGGATTCAGGTACGATGATTCTAACTGAAATAAGTCACACAGGAAAAGAAACATCATAAGATATCACTAATACACGGAATGTAACCTTGGCTACACAGGAACTGAATTACAAAACAGAACAGGGTCTCAAATTTAGAAACCCAACTTATGCTTGCTTAAGGGGAAAGGTGAGTTGGGGTGCTGCATAAAACCAGAGATTGAAATGAGCACAGATAAAGTTCCTTAAGCCAAATATGGAATAGACAAGAGCTACTCCTTGCTCAACGAAATGGACTCAACACCCCATATTAAATGCCTAAGAGTGTACCTGACTAGGAAGTATCTTAAAACCTATGGATTGCTATGTCTCTGAAAGAGAATCAAGTGTGTGTACAGGGGCATAAACGCAGCAGTGATAGGATTGGAGAGGTTCGGTGAGCAAATGAAGACGCTTTGAAGTCATATTGCATGGTACCCATTCCACGGGTCTCAACTCTCCAGGTTTAACGTATTCTTCCTTCAGCTAAAACATGCATGTGGAACCCAGAGTATGATCAACCGTGTGATCGGGAGACGTGTTCCAATATGTCTCAGTTTTCGTCCCCTGGTACTCGGGTGCAACATTCCAGACGCTTTACTAACACTCTCCCGACTTGGAGAGTCAGTGCCTTTAACCTCCTGTTTGGCCCAGTTTGCAATTTCTGCGGAAGATGAACAGGAATAGGGAGAACCAATGACAGACTAGCTGGAGGTGTCTGGACGGGCAAATTTAACTCTCATTTCCCACCAGGAAGAGGAATTAACCAAAGGCTCAGCGTGCCGTGCCGGAACCAGATTAGGGCCTGAAGCCATCCTGCGGTGTTGCGGCCAGCTCACGAGAAAGCGAGTTGAAGAAAGGAGCTCAGGGGCACTGTAATTCACAAACCTGCAGAGTTATAAATGACAGCTATCGTCCAAAAATATACTGAAGTAAGGCTGCCAAGAGGACTTGAAAGCGGGGCAGAATTGCAGGAAACCGATTTCAGGAGGTAGACTGGAATTGCATTTAAAGCATAGGAAAAGAGGCAGAACGTCCACAATGATGCACTTGGCCAAAAAGGGCGTATGCGTTTTTTCCTGAATATATTCAGGAAAAAACGCATACGCCCTTTTTGGCCAACCAAGCAAGCTTGCAAAGGAAATCTGCACTACAATGAAGTCTCACTTCCCCCCGGTCAAAAGGACCATCTGAAAAAAGTGTAAAATCCAGAAAGGCAGGACAGGCCATGGAGAACTGGGAGCCTTGTTATGCTGATGGGCGGGATGTAAATTGCCAACAGCCACTCGGGAGAAGTGTATGGTGTTTCCTGAAACATCTAAAAAACAAAGCAACAGAGCCTAGGGCACTTCCACTTATGGTCCTATAGCTTAGGGAAATTAAAATCAAAAAGACACAGCCACCCCAAAGGTTGGGACGGCTCTGTTTACAAGAACCTGGTTTACGGTACAAGTTCAATATCGCAGAAAGTGAAAAACGGATAAAGAAGTTGTGGTACTTACGTACAATGCAGTATCACTCAGCAATGAAATCTATGTCATCAGGCCCGTAGCAGCATAATGAGTGGATTCAGGTACGATGATTCTAACTGAAATAAGTCACACAGGAAAAGAAACATCATAAGATATCACTAATACACGGAATGTAACCTTGGCTACACAGGAACTGAATTACAAAACAGAACAGGGTCTCAAATTTAGAAACCCAACTTATGCTTGCTTAAGGGGAAAGGTGAGTTGGGGTGCTGCATAAAACCAGAGATTGAAATGAGCACAGATAAAGTTCCTTAAGCCAAATATGGAATAGACAAGAGCTACTCCTTGCTCAACGAAATGGACTCAACACCCCATATTAAATGCCTAAGAGTGTACCTGACTAGGAAGTATCTTAAAACCTATGGATTGCTATGTCTCTGAAAGAGAATCAAGTGTGTGTACAGGGGCATAAACGCAGCAGTGATAGGATTGGAGAGGTTCGGTGAGCAAATGAAGACGCTTTGAAGTCATATTGCATGGTACCCATTCCACGGGTCTCAACTCTCCAGGTTTAACGTATTCTTCCTTCAGCTAAAACATGCATGTGGAACCCAGAGTATGATCAACCGTGTGATCGGGAGACGTGTTCCAATATGTCTCAGTTTTCGTCCCCTGGTACTCGGGTGCAACATTCCAGACGCTTTACTAACACTCTCCCGACTTGGAGAGTCAGTGCCTTTAACCTCCTGTTTGGCCCAGTTTGCAATTTCTGTGGAAGATGAACAGGAATAGGGAGAACCAATGACAGACTAGCTGGAGGTGTCTGGACGGGCAAATTTAACTCTCATTTCCCACCAGGAAGAGGAATTAACCAAAGGCTCAGCGTGCCGTGCCGGAACCAGATTAGGGCCTGAAGCACTCATGCGGTGTTGCGGCCAGCTCACGAGAAAGCGAGTTGAAGAAAGGAGCTCAGGGGCACTGTAATTCACAAACCTGCAGAGTTATAAATGACAGCTATCGTCCAAAAATATACTGAAGTAAGGCTGCCAAGAGGACTTGAAAGCGGGGCAGAATTGCAGGAAACCGATTTCAGGAGGTAGACTGGAATTGCATTGAAAGCATAGGAAAAGAGGCAGAACGTCCACAATGATGCACTTGGCCAAAAAGGGCGTATGCGTTTTTTCCTGAGTATATTCAGGAAAAAACGCATACGCCCTTTTTGGCCAACCAAGCAAGCTTGCAAAGGAAATCTGCACTACAATGAAGTCTCACTTCCCCCCGGTCAAAAGGGCCATCTGAAAAAAGTGTAAAATCCAGAAAGGCAGGACAGGCCATGGAGAACTGGGAGCCTTGTTATGCTGATGGGCGGGATGTAAATTGCCAACAGCCACTCGGGAGAAGTGTATGGTGTTTCCTGAAACATCTAAAAAACAAAGCAACAGAGCCTAGGGCACTTCCACTTATGGTCCTATAGCTTAGGGAAATTAAAATCAAAAAGACACAGCCACCCCAAAGGTTGGGACGGCTCTGTTTACAAGAACCTGGTTTACGGTACAAGTTCAATATCGCAGAAAGTGAAAAATGGATAAAGAAGTTGTGGTACTTACGTACAATGCAGTATCACTCAGCAATGAAATCTATGTCATCAGGCCCGTAGCAGCATAATGAGTGGTTTCAAGTACGATGATTCTAACTGAAATAAGTCACACAGGAAAAGAAACATCATAAGATATCACTAATACACGGAATGTAACCTTGGCTACACAGGAACTGAATTACAAAACAGAACAGGGTCTCAAATTTAGAAACCCAACTTATGCTTGCTTAAGGGGAAAGGTGAGTTGGGGTGCTGCATAAAACCAGAGATTGAAATGAGCACAGATAAAGTTCCTTAAGCCAAATATGGAATAGACAAGAGCTACTCCTTGCTCAACGAAATGGACTCAACACCCCATATTAAATGCCTAAGAGTGTACCTGACTAGGAAGTATCTTAAAACCTATGGATTGCTATGTCTCTGAAAGAGAATCAAGTGTGTGTACAGGGGCATAAACGCAGCAGTGATAGGATTGGAGAGGTTCGGTGAGCAAATGAAGACCCTTTGAAGTCGTATTGCATGGTACCCATTCCACGGGTCTCAACTCTCCAGGTTTAACGTATTCTTCCTTCAGCTAAAACATGCATGTGGAACCCAGAGTATGATCAACCGTGTGATCGGGAGACGTGTTCCAATATGTCTCAGTTTTCGTCCCCTGGTACTCGGGTGCAACATTCCAGACGCTTTACTAACACTCTCCCGACTTGGAGAGTCAGTGCCTTTAACCTCCTGTTTGGCCCAGTTTGCAATTTCTGCGGAAGATGAACAGGAATAGGGAGAACCAATGACAGACTAGCTGGAGGTGTCTGGACGGGCAAATTTAACTCTCATTTCCCACCAGGAAGAGGAATTAACCAAAGGCTCAGCGTGCCGTGCCGGAACCAGATTAGGGCCTGAAGCCATCCTGCGGTGTTGCGGCCAGCTCACGAGAAAGCGAGTTGAAGAAAGGAGCTCAGGGGCACTGTAATTCACAAACCTGCAGAGTTATAAATGACAGCTATCGTCCAAAAATATACTGAAGTAAGGCTGCCAAGAGGACTTGAAAGCGGGGCAGAATTGCAGGAAACCGATTTCAGGAGGTAGACTGGAATTGCATTTAAAGCATAGGAAAAGAGGCAGAACGTCCACAATGATGCACTTGGCCAAAAAGGGCGTATGCGTTTTTTCCTGAGTATATTCAGGAAAAAACGCATACGCCCTTTTTGGCCAACCAAGCAAGCTTGCAAAGGAAATCTGCACTACAATGAAGTCTCACTTCCCCCCGGTCAAAAGGGCCATCTGAAAAAAGTGTAAAATCCAGAAAGGCAGGACAGGCCATGGAGAACTGGGAGCCTTGTTATGCTGATGGGCGGGATGTAAATTGCCAACAGCCACTCGGGAGAAGTGTATGGTGTTTCCTGAAACATCTAAAAAACAAAGCAACAGAGCCTAGGGCACTTCCACTTATGGTCCTATAGCTTAGGGAAATTAAAATCAAAAAGACACAGCCACCCCAAAGGTTGGGACGGCTCTGTTTACAAGAACCTGGTTTACGGTACAAGTTCAATATCGCAGAAAGTGAAAAATGGATAAAGAAGTTGTGGTACTTACGTACAATGCAGTATCACTCAGCAATGAGATCTATGTCATCAGGCCCGTAGCAGCATAATGAGTGGTTTCAGGTACGATGATTCTAACTGAAATAAGTCACACAGGAAAAGAAACATCATAAGATATCACTAATACACGGAATGTAACCTTGGCTACACAGGAACTGAATTACAAAACAGAACAGGGTCTCAAATTTAGAAACCCAACTTATGCTTGCTTAAGGGGAAAGGTGAGTTGGGGTGCTGCATAAAACCAGAGATTGAAATGAGCACAGATAAAGTTCCTTAAGCCAAATATGGAATAGACAAGAGCTACTCCTTGCTCAACGAAATGGACTCAACACCCCATATTAAATGCCTAAGAGTGTACCTGACTAGGAAGTATCTTAAAACCTATGGATTGCTATGTCTCTGAAAGAGAATCAAGTGTGTGTACAGGGGCATAAACGCAGCAGTGATAGGATTGGAGAGGTTCGGTGAGCAAATGAAGACCCTTTGAAGTCATATTGCATGGTACCCATTCCACGGGTCTCAACTCTCCAGGTTTAACGTATTCTTCCTTCAGCTAAAACATGCATGTGGAACCCAGAGTATGATCAACCGTGTGATCGGGAGACGTGTTCCAATATGTCTCAGTTTTCGTCCCCTGGTACTCGGGTGCAACATTCCAGACGCTTTACTAACACTCTCCCGACTTGGAGAGTCAGTGCCTTTAACCTCCTGTTTGGCCCAGTTTGCAATTTCTGCGGAAGATGAACAGGAATAGGGAGAACCAATGACAGACTAGCTGGAGGTGTCTGGACGGGCAAATTTAACTCTCATTTCGCACCAGGAAGAGGAATTAACCAAAGGCTCAGCGTGCCGTGCCGGAACCAGATTAGGGCCTGAAGCGATCCTGCGGTGTTGCGGCCAGCTCACGAGAAAGCGAGTTGAAGAAAGGAGCTCAGGGGCACTGTAATTCACAAACCTGCAGAGTTATAAATGACAGCTATCGTCCAAAAATATACTGAAGTAAGGCTGCCAAGAGGACTTGAAAGCGGGGCAGAATTGCAGGAAACCGATTTCAGGAGGTAGACTGGAATTGCATTTAAAGCATAGGAAAAGAGGCAGAACGTCCACAATGATGCACTTGGCCAAAAAGGGCGTATGCGTTTTTTCCTGAATATATTCAGGAAAAAACGCATACGCCCTTTTTGGCCAACCAAGCAAGCTTGCAAAGGAAATCTGCACTACAATGAAGTCTCACTTCCCCCCGGTCAAAAGGGCCATCTGAAAAAAGTGTAAAATCCAGAAAGGCAGGACAGGCCATGGAGAACTGGGAGCCTTGTTATGCTGATGGGCGGGATGTAAATTGCCAACAGCCACTCGGGAGAAGTGTATGGTGTTTCCTGAAACATCTAAAAAACAAAGCAACAGAGCCTAGGGCACTTCCACTTATGGTCCTATAGCTTAGGGAAATTAAAATCAAAAAGACACAGCCACCCCAAAGGTTGGGACAGCTCTGTTTACAAGAACCTGGTTTACGGTACAAGTTCAATATCGCAGAAAGTGAAAAATGGATAAAGAAGTTGTGGTACTTACGTACAATGCAGTATCACTCAGCAATGAAATCTATGTCATCAGGCCCGTAGCAGCATAATGAGTGGATTCAGGTACGATGATTCTAACTGAAATAAGTCACACAGGAAAAGAAACATCATAAGATATCACTAATACACGGAATGTAACCTTGGCTACACAGGAACTGAATTACAAAACAGAACAGGGTCTCAAATTTAGAAACCCAACTTATGCTTGCTTAAGGGGAAAGGTGAGTTGGGGTGCTGCATAAAACCAGAGATTGAAATGAGCACAGATAAGGTTCCTTAAGCCAAATATGGAATAGACAAGAGCTACTCCTTGCTCAACAAAATGGACTCAACACCCCATATTAAATGCCTAAGAGTGTACCTGACTAGGAAGTATCTTAAAACCTATGGATTGCTATGTCTCTGAAAGAGAATCAAGTGTGTGTACAGGGGCATAAACGCAGCAGTGATAGGATTGGAGAGGTTCGGTGAGCAAATGAAGACCCTTTGAAGTCATATTGCATGGTACCCATTCCACGGGTCTCAACTCTCCAGGTTTAAGGTATTCTTCCTTCAGCTAAAACATGCATGTGGAACCCAGAGTATGATCAACCGTGTGATCGGGAGACGTGTTCCAATATGTCTCAGTTTTCGTCCCCTGGTACTCGGGTGCAACATTCCAGATGCTTTACTAACACTCTCCCGACTTGGAGAGTCAGTGCCTTTAACCTCCTGTTTGGCCCAGTTTGCAATTTCTGCGGAAGATGAACAGGAATAGGGAGAACCAATGACAGACTAGCTGGAGGTGTCTGGACGGGCAAATTTAACTCTCATTTCCCACCAGGAAGAGGAATTAACCAAAGGCTCAGCGTGCCGTGCCGGAACCAGATTAGGGCCTGAAGCCATCCTGCGGGGTTGCGGCCAGCTCACGAGAAAGCGAGTTGAAGAAAGGAGCTCAGGGGCACTGTAATTCACAAACCTGCAGAGTTATAAATGACAGCTATCGTCCAAAAATATACTGAAGTAAGGCTGCCAAGAGGACTTGAAAGCGGGGCAGAATTGCAGGAAACCGATTTCAGGAGGTAGACTGGAATTGCATTGAAAGCATAGGAAAAGAGGCAGAACGTCCACAATGATGCACTTGGCCAAAAAGGGCGTATGCGTTTTTTCCTGAATATATTCAGGAAAAAACGCATACACCCTTTTTGGCCAACCAAGCAAGCTTGCAAAGGAAATCTGCACTACAATGAAGTCTCACTTCCCCCCGGTCAAAAGGGCCATCTGAAAAAAGTGTAAAATCCAGAAAGGCAGGACAGGCCATGGAGAACTGGGAGCCTTGTTATGCTGATGGGCGGGATGTAAATTGCCAACAGCCACTTGGGAGAAGTGTATGGTGTTTCCTGAAACATCTAAAAAACAAAGCAACAGAGCCTAGGGCACTTCCACTTATGGTCCTATTGCTTAGTTAATTTAAAATCTAAAAGACACAGCCACCCCAAAGGTTGGGACGGTTCTTTTTACTGGAATCTCTTCTATGGCACAAGTTAAATATCCCAGAGAGCAAATAATGGATAAAGAAGTTGCGGTACTTATGTACAACAGAATACCACTCAGCAATGAAATCTATGTCACCAGGCCCGTACCAGCATAATGATTGGATTGAGGCACGATGATTCTAAGTGAAATAAGTCACACAGAAAAAGAAACATCATAAGGTATCACTAATACACGGAATGTGAACTTGGCTACACATGAACTGAATTACAAAACAGAACAGGGTCTCAAGTTTAGAAAACTAACTTATGCTTGCTTAAGGGGGAAGGTGAGTTGGGGTGCTGCATTAAACCAGAGTTTGAAATTAGCACAGATACCGTTCCATAAGCCAAATATGGAATAGACAAGACCTACCCCTTGCTCAACGAAATGGATTCAACAATGAGGTATCACCTCACACCTGGTAGAATAGGCATCATAGAAAATCTACAAGCAAAAAATGCTGGAAAGGGTGTGGAGAAAAGGAACCCTCTTCCACTATTGTTGGGAATATAAATTGATACAGTCACTATGGAGAACAATATGGAATTTCTTAAGAAACTAACAATAGAATTACCATATGATACAGCAATCCCACTACTGGACATATACCCAGACAAAACCATAAATCAAAAAGAGACATTCACCGCAATGTTCATTGCATCACTATTTACAATATCGAGGTAATGGAAGCAACCTAAATGCCCACAGACAGACGAATGCATAAAGCCGTGGTACATATATAAAATGGAATATTACTAAGCCATGAAAAGGAATGAAATTGGGTCATTTGTAGAGACGTCGATGCATCTAGAGACTGTCATACAGAGTGAAGTAAGTCAGAAAGAGAAAAACAAATCTTGTATATTCATGCATATATGTGGAACCTAGAAAACCTGTACAGATTAACCATTTTGCAAGGCATAAATAGAGCAACAGATGTAGACAACAAACGTATGGACAACAAGGGGGGAAAGCTGTTGGGGGGGGGTGGTGGGAGGAGTTGAGAGACTGGGATTGGCATGTATACATTTATATGTATAAAATAGATAACCAATAAGAACCTGCTGTATAAAAATATAAAATAAAATTCAAAATTAAAAAGAAATAAAATTTAAACAATAGAAAAAACAATTATTCCCTTCACATACATGTATTTATATGAATAAATTATTTCCATGCTTATATCTGTAAATACAAAAAAGAGGAATAAAATCTACCTTGAACCCAAAACGAAAAAGAGAAAAAAAACACAGAACCCACCAGTTCCACAGAGGAAAACCGTATCAGGGCACTTGCTCCAGTTGTAAACAATTCTGAAGTTGGTCAGTGGTGGGGAATCGTCTCCCATTCAGCCAGCAGCCCCCACGCAACAAGCGTCCTCATTGCAAAGCTGGGGCACCGTGCCGAGGCATCTGTGAGTAAACGTGAGCTGAGCCCCAGGCCAGTTGCTGCTGAACTATTCCCACCCATCCCAGGTAAAACACCTGAATATATACAAGGACTTGAAAGCCTAGAGGGAGGGCCATAGAGCCACACGAGTGACAGCATGCCGGCCGACTTGGTGCCTGCAGGCCAGCCAGGATGGTCCTGGCCCTGGGTGCTCTTCTGGAAGATTTCCATTTCCCTGCCTGAGATACCCGTCCTGTCCCTGCCCCCACTGCTTGTTTCCTTCCTCACCTCTGCCCAGGGAGAAATTCCAGCAGCAGGTATGGGTGACACATCTTCTTCTTTAGCAGGTGGCAGCCTGGCAACTGCTGCAGAAAGTCCAGCAGAGCCCCACTCACACTGGGCCACCCACAAAGCCGTGGCCTCTCACTCCCTCCCACCAGCCCAGCCCCGAGACTGCTGACAGGGCAGAGAAAATGGCGTCAGGCACGGCTGCAGGGGCTCTTGCTGCCTGGAGTGGTATTTATAGTGATCTCAACCCAGGCACACCTGGGGAGGGCTGGCCGGCACGGTAAGGCTGCCCAGGTCAGCCAATCATCACCCCTCAGGGGCTCACAGTTGCAGAAAATGGAACTTGCTGAACCGGCCAGGTCCAAGGAACAGGTGTGGGCTCCTGAGAGTCAGGATAGACAAGGGGCTGCAGCTTTGGCTTGTTTTCTAATCATTTTATCTGGCCCATGAGTGGGAGACAACTTCAAGAAAACCCTCTCCTAATGAGAGGAACCCAGGAGTCAGGGAGAGGAGGGGTGGGTGGTGGTTGGAGACAGAGGCCTGGTGCCCCGGGTGCAGTGGAAGTCTCTGGAAGACCAGGTGGAGGGAGGCCTCACGGAGTGATGCCCAGGGTCACAGACCTGTCGCAGCTGCTGTTTGTTAGTTCAAGTCCTGCTCTGAGGTGCTCTGTGTCAGCTCTGAGCGACAGGTGAGCTGGGGGTGCTCTGCAATGAGGGCTATGTGCACGGTTCCTGTGTGCCCAGCCCTGCCACGGTACCTGCAAGGGTAGCTCTGTATCCTGGGAGGGGCCTGACCACGAGAGCCCTGTGGGCTGGGGTGGGGGTGGGGTACCTGCCCAGGTGAGCTCCATATTCTGGGATTGGTCTGACCACGAGAGCCCCATGGGCTGCTGGGGACCTGGTAAAGGATGTCAGGACAGTCAGTGAAGCCACCGAGGATATACCTCCAGTTGCTCCTAATTCCTACACCCTGCTGGTCATTCTACCAACCACCAGGACATGGTATTCTGTATTAGTCTTCAATGATGCCTTCTTTTGTATTCCATTAGTCCCAGAGTCACAAGAAATTTTGGCTTGTGAGTGGCAGGACTCAACATACAACTAAAACAATACTTCCGGGCCGTCTGGCCCCAAGGGTGCAAAAATTCCCACACCATCTTTGGGGAAAGCTTAGCTAAAGACCTAAAAGTTCTACCTCTGGAAAAGGAAACCCTCCTTCAATATGCAGACGACATTCTGATCGCCAGCCCTACTAAGGAGGCCTCTGAACTACCAAGCCAATAAAGGATAGAAGTTGTCCAAGAAAAAGCTCAAATATCACAGACTGCCGTGACCTGCCTGGGCTTCATTCTCACAGAAGGTTGGAGAAGTCCATCCCAGGAAAGGGAAGAAACCATTTTCAGCCTTACCCCTTTCTAAAACTAGAAGACAGCTTAGGGGTTCCTGGGGAGGCCAGGGTTTGCTGCTTCTGGATCCCTAACTACAGTCTACTAGCTGGGCCTCTATATGAAACACTGAAAGGAAAAGATGATGATCCTTTTGAATAGAATCCAGAAGTGGCCTTTCAAGAATGGAAAGAGCAGTCAATTCAGACCCTTGCCCTGGAACTCCCTAATTTAGCTAAACCCTTTGACCTTTACATTCCCGGTGAAAGGTGAATCGCCATTGGAGAATTAGTGCAAAACCTGGGACCACTTGAAATGGAACAATGCAAGAATGCCATCCAGGTAGGATAAACTATGGTCACCAAGGGGCTTGGCCCACTGCCACATCTGGCCAAGATACTGGCGGTATCTAAAACCCTGGAAATCAGCAGCCCAAAAGGCCACCTCCCTCCTAAGGGAAAAGGACCCCACGTGGTGATCCTAACCACCAACCATGCCCTGAAGTTGCAGGGTTCGCTCCGTGGGCACACCGACCTCGAGTGAGGAGGCCCTCCAACTCCAACATCCAGAGAGATAACCGGGGGCAACAGGGCACCATGACGACTCGTGTGAACATCACTTGACCTGGAGTTTCTCTCATAAAACAACAAGAGTGTGTCCCAAAAGAGTAGACTACTGCTTGCCGGACTTACTGCACCCAGAGGGGAGCTAATAATCTTGGCGGGGGAACCGTATATCACACTGTCACCATAGAAAAGCCTACAGACACCGTGATGATGGTGGCCAGTAAGACCGGCTGGACTCTTGTTTACTTCAAAAGGCTGTTGGCTCAGTGGCCATCATGGTCCTTGATCACCACTGACCCTGGACTGTCTGCGAGTTGAGCGGGCAGGGCTCTGACACCTGGTGCTGTTTGTACGTTAATTCAGGGGCCTAATTGAAGAAAGCGCAGACTACTGGTCAGAGCATCTAGGCTGGCAGAAACGGTCGGCCTAAGGTGGCCGAACAAATGTGGGGCGGGGTGAAACCGGCCCCCACAGCGTCTCTGCACATCTCTTTCCTGGACCCTTGAAGGTCATTAGAATCTATAACACTTCCAATGCTGGTGCTCAGGTGGACGAGCAGGGAGGCAGGGGGCCTGGGGACAATCAACGTCACCTGGAGGCTGCTGGGGAGAAGCTCTGACCCTCGCCCCAGGGTATGAGGGCTCCCAACTCAGCACTCAGCAGTTACAGAAGAAGGGTCTGCACCCTCAGCACTCCAAGAATGAGGAACGGGACAAAAGGCAGAGGGGGGGTTTGTCCCCAGCAAAGCCCATTAAAAATCCCTGGGAGATAAAAATAGAATCTGGGCAATAAAGTCAAGTCTAACCTTTTTTATCCTTTGTGCTTTGTCTAATTTCACGTGCTCCTAGGGTCCCGCATGCAGAGGTTCCACACCCGGCACTTCAGACCAGATTTCCTAGTGCAGAATGGCTGGGTCGACACCTCAGCTCCTGGGGCCCAGTGCAGACTCCGCGATATAGAGCCTGAGCTACAGCCAACCCGGCCCTCGAGAGCTCCGCCCCCTCCCTCCCACTGACTCTGACAGGATCTCTACACAGCAGCCCAGCCCACAGCCCACGGGGTAGTACATGCTCTCACCTCTCCATTCTCTGATCAAAATATAAAGTTTCCTTTGCTTGTGAACCAAACTCAGTCTCGATCTGTTGGCCCCAATGACACTGGGCAGGGGGACACTTGTTGGGGTCCACTCTGGAGGATCAGTAACAGAAATTGAGACTATTGTAACCTCAATGAACAGATGTGTGAGCCAAAGTGTAGTTAACATAGAACAGTGCATAAGGCTCGGGTAAAATAAGATGTTTCTAACACTTCCATTGGATATTTCCATCACTTTATTATAAGCAAGTTCAGTGAAAAGGTTTGTCTTATTTGTCAGCTCAATATTAGAGAAATGAAGTGATTTCTTTCCAAGGATGTACATCTAATAATCTTGGTTAAACCTTCAATCTTGTTTTAAATGCTTTTCCATTGAAAATGATACCTCTCTTTCAGCTCCCCCATTTCTGAGAAGTATAAAATCTTATAATTTATTATTACCAAAGGGGAAAGGTGGGAGGAGGGATAAATTAACAGTTTGGGATTAACACATACACACTGCTATGTATAAAATAGATCATCAACAAGGAACTACTGTATAGCACAGGGAACTACACTCAACATTTTGCAATAACCTATAAGGGGAAATAATCTGAAAAAGAATAGATATTTTTATTGACATCATCTATCAATGACAGTTAAAGTGTAACCTAAGGGAAGCTGGTGGTGAGTGCTTCTGACCCTGAAGACTTCAATCATCTAAAGTTTGGACTCTGCCTACTTCCCAAGGCCCTTAATGAACATATGTGTAGCCGTAGCTTAAAAAATTCCCCAGTTTGGGTTTCGGGGAGACACTGATTTTGAAAAAGCCCTGGTGTTCTCCTTACATGAATGGGACTCTTCCTACTGCTAAAACATGTCTGTCACACCCAGAGGATGGTATACCGTCTGATCGGGAAGAGTTTGGAAAAGGCATCTCATCTCCTCATCTCCTGGTGCTCGGGTTCACCCCTCCAGCGTCTTTACTAACAGTCTCCCCACTTGGAGATGTCAGCACTGTCAACATCCTGTTGCGTACAGTTTGGAATTTGTCCAGAGGATGAAGCGGAAGGATGAGGAACAATGAGAGACAAGTCCTACGTGTTCAGACAGGCACATGTCACTCTAATTTCCAATCAGGAAGACGAATTGACCAAAGGCTAGGGTTGCCCATGGAAACAGTATAGAGCTTGAGGAAATCCCGCTGCTTTGTGGCCAGTTCCCATAAACACAAGTTGAACAATAGAACTCAGGGGCAGTAAAATTCACAAAACTGCAGAGTTGAAAATATCCATCACTGAAAAATGTCTTGAGGAAAGTCAGAGAAAAGGACTTGTAAGCAAGGGAGAATGGCAGGAAAGGGATTTGAGGAGGTAGAAAGGACTCGCCATTAAGCACAAGAAAAGGAGCTGAACATTGCCAACATTGCAGTTGGCCAAAAAGGGTGTATGCGTTTTTTTGTGTATATATTCAAGAAAAGAGCGTACACCTTTTTAGCCAACCAAACAGGTGGGCACTGGAAGTCAATACTACAAAAGACATCACTTCGCATCAGTCAGAAGAGCCATCCTCATAAAGCGTAAACAACAGAAATGCAGGACAGGGCAAGGAGAAGAGGGAGCCCTGTGAGACTTATAGTGGAAATGTATATTGCCAACGGCCATTCTGGAGAAGTGTATTGTGTTTACTAAAGCATCTAAACAATGAGCTACAGAGCATAGGGCACTTGCACTCATGGGCGTATATCTTGGGAAAAACAAAAATCGAGAGGACACAGGCACCCCAATGTTTACCCCCTCTCTGTTTAAAAGATCCTCGACTAGGATATAACTTAAATGTCTCTGGAGGGAAAAAATGGATAGAGATGTGGTACTTAGGTAGAGTGGAATATTATTCAGCCTGGAAATCAATGAAATATGGCCAGCTGTAACAACTCCGGAGGAGTTACGTATGATCATTCTAAGTGACAGAATTCAAAAAGAAGAAGACACATATCATAAGATATCACTTAAAGGTGGAATCCAAAATGGCTACACATGAAATAAATTACAAAACAAAAACATAGTCAAATATGTAGAAAACACGCATAAGGCTGCTAAACGGGAAAGGTGGGGAGGGGTGAGGCATCATCCAGGAGGTTGAAATTAGCAAAGATACCATTCCAAATACCAAACTGATAATCAACAAGGCCTACACGGTAGCTAAAAGAACTGCACTCAGCACACTCAAGTCACCGGAAAAGAATATATACGACTGGTAAGAATCTGAAAAAGAATTTATTGATGTCTCTCTGTACGTGAATCAAGTGGATGTACAGCAGCAAGAAACAGAGCTTTGAAAATCAGCTGTAACCAATATAGTAATAAATTGAAAAAAATAAACGACAGAGAGACAGAGAAAACCTCTTACAACTTTTCCTCAGGGACGGTGATGCAACATGGATTGAACACATCTAGACCCACAGCAGGATGAGACATAAGGCTGGAAACTGTTTGCGCTAAGAGAAATGTGAGGTTGGGTGAGGAAATGCACACCCTTTAAAGTAATACTACCTGGTACCCATTCAATGGGTCCCAAATCTGCAGGTTCAAGGGATCTTCCTACAGCTAAAACATGCATGGAAAACCCAGAGGACTGTACACCATGTGATCGGGAGATGTGTCTAAAATGCACCTCATTTATCCTCTCCTGGTGCTCCTGTTCACCATTCCAGCCACGTTACTTAGAAGCTCCCCACTTGGAGAATCAGCACATTTAAACTTCTGTTTCACACATTTTGCAAATTGTGAGGAGGATGAACGGGAAGAGGGGGAACCAATGAGAGAAGAGTTGTAGGGGTTTGGACGGGCACATATCACTCTAATTTCCCATTAAGAATAAGAATTAAAAAAAGGCTCAGCCTGCCTCGCCGGAGCCAAAATAGGGCCTGAAGCAATCCTGCGGGTTTGAGGCCAGCTCACAAAAGAGCAACTTAAAACATGGAGCTCAGGGTCACTGCAATTCACAAACCTGCAGAGTTATAAATGAAAACTAACGTCCAAAAATATGTTGAGGTAAGGCAAAGAAGAGGATCTGAATGCAAGACAGAATTGCAAGAAACAGATTTCAAGAGATAGATTGGACTCGTCTTTAACGCACATGAAAAGCGGCAGAATTTCGACAATGATGCAGTTGGCCCAAAAGGGCGTATGCGAGTTTTCCTGATTATATCCAGGAAAAAACGCATACGCACTTTATGGGCAACGAAGCAAGCAAGCAATGCAAATGTGCACAACAAAGAAGTCTCATTTCCCACCGGTCAAAAGGGCCATCCTAAAAAATTGTAAAAACCAGAAATGCAGGACAGGCCATGGAGAACAGGGAGCCTTTATACGCTGATGGGCAGTGTGTGAACTGCCGAGAGCCACTCTGGAGAAGTGTATGGTGGTTCCTAAATCATCTAAAAACAGAGCTACAGAGCATAGGACACTTCCAATCATGGGAGTATATCTAGGGAAGTCTAAAAATCAACAAGACACAAGCACACCACAGTTTAGGGCTACTCTGTTTACAAGAACCTCAACTTCAGTACACCTTAAATATCCCAGGAAAGAGAACAATGGATAAAGAAGATGTGGTACTTATGTACAATGGAATATCTCTTCACCATGAAATCAATGTAATAAGGCTAGTAGAAGGATAAAGAGTGGATTTAGGTCCGATAATACTACTTGAAATAAGTCAAACAGAAAAAGAAACATATCATAAGATATCACTTATAGAGGGAGGGTAAATATGGCTGCACAAGAAATGAATTACAGAACAGAACAGTGTCTCACATTTAGAAAACACACTTATGTCAGCTTAAGGGGAAAGGAGAGGTGGGGTGATGCATAAAACCAGAGTTTGAAATTAGCACAGATACCGTTCAAGAAACCAAATAGGTATTAGACAAGATCTACACCTTGCTCAATGAACTGGCCTCAACACACCCTATACACCGCAGAGAAATATATCTGAGTAATAAGAATCTTAAAACCCATGTATTGATATATCTCCATAAGGGAATCAAGTGTGTGCAGAGCGGCACAAACACAGCAGTGAAAATGAGCTAAACCCCATTATAGAAATAAATTTTAAAAACAAAACGCAGAAACAATGAAAGAGAGAAAAATTCTTACAAAATTCGCTCAGGGGCTGTGATGCAACCTGGATTGACCACATATAAACCCACAGCTGGATAAGACATAAGGCTGGACACTTGGGGCTGAGAGGATTGGTGAGCTTCGGTGAGCAACTGCCGAAAGTTTAATGCAATACTTCATGCTACTCATTCCAAGGGTCCCAACACTCTAGGTTGAAGGGAATCTTCCTACAGCTAAACCATGCTTGGGAAACCCAGCGACTGGTATACCATATGATCGGGAAAGGTTTCTAAAACACACCACATTTTTCCTCTCCTGGGGCTCCGGATCGACATTCCAGCCGCTTTACTAACAACATCCCCACATGGAGAGTCAATGCCTTTAAGTTCTGGTATCGCACAGTCTTCAGTTAGTGCGGAGGATGAATGGGAATAGGGGGAACCAGTGAGAAACTAGCTGTAGCGGTTTCAATGGGCACATGTCACTCTAATTTCACATCAGTAAGAAGAATGAAGCAAAGGCACAGCAAGGTGTCCCAGAAGAAGAATAGGGCTTCAAGGAATCCTGTGGTTATGGGGCAAGATCACAAAACTAAGAGCTGAAAAATGGAGCTAAGGGCCACTGCAATTCAAAAACCTGACTTGCCCAAAAAGGGCGTATGTGTTTTTTCCTGAATATATTCAGGAAAAAACGCATACGCCCTTTTTGGCCAACCAAGCAAGCTTGCAAAGGAAATCTGCACTACAATGAAGTCTGAATTCCCCCTGGTCAAAAGGGCCATCTGAAAAAAGTGTAAAATCCATAAAGGCATGACAGGCCATGGAGAACTGGGAGCCATCTTATGCTGATGGGCAGGATGTAAATTGCCAACAGCCACTCTGGAGAAGTGTTTGGTGTTTCCTGAAACATCTAAAAAACAAAGCAACAGAGCCTAGGGCACTTCCACTTATGGTACTATAGTTTAGGGCAATTAAAATCAAAAAGACACAGCCACCCCAAAGTTTGGGATGGCTCTGTTTACAAGAACCTCATATACGGTACAAGTTCAATATCGCAGAAAGTGAAAAATGGATAAAGAAGTTGTGGTACTTACGTACAATGCAATATCACTCAGCAATGAAATCTATGTCATCAGGCCCGTAGCAGCATAATGAGTGGACTAAGTACGATGAATCTAACTGAAATAAGTCACACAGAAAAAGAAACATCATAAGGTATCACTAATACACGGAATGTAAACTTGGCTACACAGGAACTGAATTCCAAAACAGAACAGGGTCTCAAATTTAGAAAACCAACTTATGCTTGCTTAAGGGGAAAGGTGAGTTGGGGTGCTGCATAAAACCAGAGATTGAAATGAGCACAGATAAAGTTCCTTAAGCCAAATATGGAATAGACAAGAGCTACTCCTTGCTCAACGAAATGGACTCAACACCCCATATTCAACGGCTAGGAATATACCTGACTAGTAAGAATCATAAAACCTATGGATTTATATATCTCTGTAGGAGAATCAAGAGTGTGTACAGCTGCATTAAAGCAGTGAAAATCAGGTAAATACCATAATAAAAATAAATTTCTTAAACAAAACACAATGACAGTGAAATAGAGAGAAATACTTAAGTAATCATTCAAGGCTTCTGATGCAACCTGCATTTACCACATCTACACCCAGAGCTGCGTGACACATAAGGCTGGACACTTGGGGCTCATAAGATTGGTGAGGTTCGGTGAGCAAATGAAGACCTTTGAAGTCATATTGCATGGTACCCATTCCATGGGTCTCAACTCTCCAGGTTTAAGGGATACTTCCTTCAGCTAAAACATGCATGTGGAACCCAGAGAATGATCAACCGTGTGATCGGGAGACGTGTTCCAATATGTGTCAGTTTTCGTCCCCTGGTACTCGGGTGCAACATGCCAGACGCTTTACTAACACTCTCCCGACTTGGAGAGTCAGTGCCTTTAACCTCCTGTTTGGCCCAGTTTGCAATTTCTGCGGAAGATGAACAGGAATAGGGAGAACCAATGACAGACTAGCTGGAGGTGTCTGGACGGGCAAATTTAACTCTCATTTCCCACCAGGAAGAGGAATTAACCAAAGGCTCAGCGTGCCGTGCCGGAACCAGATTAGGGCCTGAAGCCATCCTGCGGTGTTGCGGCCAGCTCACGAGAAAGCGAGTTGAAGAAAGGAGCTCAGGGGCACTGTAATTCACAAACTTGCAGAGTTATAAATGACAGCTATCGTCCAAAAATATACTGAAGTAAGGCTGCCAAGAGGACTTGAAAGCGGGGCAGAATTGCAGGAAACCGATTTCAGGAGGTAGACTGGAATTGCATTTAAAGCATAGGAAAAGAGGCAGAACGTCCACAATGATGCACTTGGCCAAAAAGGGCGTATGCGTTTTTTCCTGAATATATTCAGGAAAAAACGCATACGCCCTATTTGGCCAACCAAGCAAGCTTGCAAAGGAAATCTGCACTACAATGAAGTCTCACTTCCCCCCGGTCAAAAGGGCCATCTGAAAAAAGTGTAAAATCCAGAAAGGCAGGACAGGCCATGGAGAACTGGGAGCCTTGTTATGCTGATGGGCGGGATGTCAATTGCCAACAGCCACTCGGGAGAAGTGTATGGTGTTTCCTGAAACATCTAAAAAACAAAGCAACAGAGCCTAGGGCAATTCCACTTATGGTCCTATAGCTTAGGGAAATTAAAATCAAAAAGACACAGCCACCCCAAAGTTTGGGACAGCTCTGTTTACAAGAACCTGGTTTACGGTACAAGTTCAATATCGCAGAAAGTGAAAAATGGATAAAGAAGTTGTGGTACTTACGTACAATGCAGTATCACTCAGCAATGAAATCTATGTCATCAGGCCCGTAGCAGCATAATGAGTGGATTCAGGTACGATGATTCTAACTGAAATAAGTCACACAGGAAAAGAAACATCATAAGATATCACTAATACACCGAATGTAACCTTGGCTACACAGGAACTGAATTACAAAACAGAACAGGGTCTCAAATTTAGAAAACCAACTTATGCTTGCTTAAGGGGAAAGGTGAGTTGGGGTGCTGCATAAAACCAGAGATTGAAATGAGCACAGATAAAGTTCCTTAAGCCAAATATGGAATAGACAAGAGCTACTCCTTGCTCAACGAAATGGACTCAACACCCCATATTAAATGCCTAAGAGTGTACCTGACTAGGAAGTATCTTAAAACCTATGGATTGCTATGTCTCTGAAAGAGAATCAAGTGTGTGTACAGGGGCATAAACGCAGCAGTGATAGGATTGGAGAGGTTCGGTGAGCAAATGAAGACCCTTTGAAGTCATATTGCATGGTACCCATTCCACGGGTCTCAACTCTCCAGGTTTAAGGTATTCTTCCTTCAGCTAAAACATGCATGTGGAACCCAGAGTATGATCAACCATGTGATCGGGAGACGTGTTCCAATATGTGTCAGTTTTCGTCCCCTGGTACTCGGGTGCAACATTCCAGACGCTTTACTAACACTCTCCCGACTTGGAGAGTCAGTGCCTTTAACCTCCTGTTTGGCCCAGTTTGCAATTTCTGTGGAAGATGAACAGGAATAGGGAGAACCAATGACAGACTAGCTGGAGGTGTCTGGACGGGCAAATTTAACTCTCATTTCCCACCAGGAAGAGGAATTAACCAAAGGCTCAGCGTGCCGTGCCGGAACCAGATTAGGGCCTGAAGCGATCCTGCGGTGTTGCGGCCAGCTCACGAGAAAGCGACTTGAAGAAAGGAGCTCAGGGGCACTGTAATTCACAAACCTGCAGAGTTATAAATGACAGCTATCGTCCAAAAATATACTGAAGTAAGGCTGCCAAGAGGACTTGAAAGCGGGGCAGAATTGCAGGAAACCGATTTCAGGAGGTAGACTGGAATTGCATTTAAAGCATAGGAAAAGAGGCAGAACGTCCACAATGATGCACTTGGCCAAAAAGGGCGTATGCGTTTTTTCCTGAATATATTCAGGAAAAAACGCATACGCCCTTTTTGGCCAACCAAGCAAGCTTGCAAAGGAAATCTGCACTACAATGAAGTCTCACTTCCCCCCGGTCAAAAGGGCCATCTGAAAAAAGTGTAAAATCCAGAAAGGCAGGACAGGCCATGGAGAACTGGGAGCCTTGTTATGCTGATGGGCGGGATGTCAATTGCCAACAGCCACTCGGGAGAAGTGTATGGTGTTTCCTGAAACATCTAAAAAACAAAGCAACAGAGCCTAGGGCACTTCCACTTATGGTCCTATAGCTTAGGGAAATTAAAATCAAAAAGACACAGCCACCCCAAAGGTTGGAACGGCTCTGTTTACAAGAACCTGGTTTACGGTACAAGTTCAATATCGCAGAAAGTGAAAAATGGATAAAGAAGTTGTGGTACTTACGTACAATGCAGTATCACTCAGCAATGAAATCTATGTCATCAGGCCCGTAGCAGCATAATGAGTGGATTCAGGTACGATGATTCTAACTGAAATAAGTCACACAGAAAAAGAAACATCATAAGATATCACTAATACACGGAATGTAACCTTGGCTACACAGGAACTGAATTACAAAACAGAACAGGGTCTCAAATTTAGAAACCCAACTTATGCTTGCTTAAGGGGAAAGGTGAGTTGGGTTGCTGCATAAAACCAGAGATTGAAATGAGCACAGATAAAGTTCCTTAAGCCAAATATGGAATAGACAAGAGCTACTCCTTGCTCAACGAAATGGACTCAACACCCCATATTAAATGCCTAAGAGTGTACCTGACTAGGAAGTATCTTAAAACCTATGGATTGCTATGTCTCTGAAAGAGAATCAAGTGTGTGTACAGGGGCATAAACGCAGCAGTGATAGGATTGGAGAGGTTCGGTGAGCAAATGAAGACCCTTTGAAGTCATATTGCATGGTACCCATTCCACGGGTCTCAACTCTCCAGGTTTAACGTATTCTTCCTTCAGCTAAAACATGCATGTGGAACCCAGAGTATGATCAACCGTGTGATCGGGAGACGTGTTCCAATATGTGTCAGTTTTCGTCCCCTGGTACTCGGGTGCAACATTCCAGACGCTTTACTAACACTCTCCCGACTTGGAGAGTCAGTGCCTTTAACCTCCTGTTTGGCCCAGTTTGCAATTTCTGCGGAAGATGAACAGGAATAGGGAGAACCAATGACAGACTAGCTGGAGGTGTCTGGACGGGCAAATTTAACTCTCATTTCCCACCAGGAAGAGGAATTAACCAAAGGCTCAGCGTGCCGTGCCGGAGCCAGATTAGGGCCTGAAGGCATCCTGCGGTGTTGCGGCCAGCTCACGAGAAAGCGACTTGAAGAAAGGAGCTCAGGGGCACTGTAATTCACAAACCTGCAGAGTTATAAATGACAGCTATCGTCCAAAAATATACTGAAGTAAGGCTGCCAAGAGGACTTGAAAGCGGGGCAGAATTGCAGGAAACCGATTTCAGGAGGTAGACTGGAATTGCATTGAAAGCATAGGAAAAGAGGCAGAACGTCCACAATGATGCACTTGGCCAAAAAGGGCGTATGCGTTTATTCCTGAATATATTCAGGAAAAAACGCATACGCCCTTTTTGGCCAACCAAGCAAGCTTGCAAAGGAAATCTGCACTACAATGAAGTCTCACTTCCCCCCGGTCAAAAGGGCCATCTGAAAAAAGTGTAAAATCCAGAAAGGCAGGACAGGCCATGGAGAACTGGGAGCCTTGTTATGCTGATGGGCGGGATGTAAATTGCCAACAGCCACTCGGGAGAAGTGTATGGTGTTTCCTGAAACATCTAAAAAACAAAGCAACAGAGCCTAGGGCACTTCCACTTATGGTCCTATAGCTTAGGGAAATTAAAATCAAAAAGACACAGCCACCCCAAAGGTTGGGACGGCTCTGTTTACAAGAACCTGGTTTACAGTACAAGTTCAATATCGCAGAAAGTGAAAAATGGATAAAGAAGTTGTGGTACTTACGTACAATGCAGTATCACTCAGCAATGAAATCTATGTCATCAGGCCCGTAGCAGCATAATGAGTGGATTCAGGTATGATGATTCTAACTGAAATAAGTCACACAGGAAAAGAAACATCATAAGATATCACTAATACACGGAATGTAACCTTGGCTACACAGGAACTGAATTACAAAACAGAACAGGGTCTCAAATTTAGAAACCCAACTTATGCTTGCTTAAGGGGAAAGGTGAGTTGGGGTGCTGCATAAAACCAGAGATTGAAATGAGCACAGATAAAGTTCCTTAAGCCAAATATGGAATAGACAAGAGCTACTCCTTGCTCAACGAAATGGACTCAACACCCCATATTAAATGCCTAAGAGTGTACCTGACTAGGAAGTATCTTAAAACCTATGGATTGCTATGTCTCTGAAAGAGAATCAAGCGTGTGTACAGGGGCATAAACGCAGCAGTGATAGGATTGGAGAGGTTCGGTGAGCAAATGAAGACCCTTTGAAGTCATATTGCATGGTACCCATTCCACGGGTCTCAACTCTCCAGGTTTAAGGTATTCTTCCTTCAGCTAAAACATGCATGTGGAACCCAGAGTATGATCAACCATGTGATCGGGAGACGTGTTCCAATATGTGTCAGTTTTCGTCCCCTGGTACTCGGGTGCAACATTCCAGACGCTTTACTAACACTCTCCCGACTTGGAGAGTCAGTGCCTTTAACCTCCTGTTTGGCCCAGTTTGCAATTTCTGCGGAAGATGAACAGGAATAGGGAGAACCAATGACAGACTAGCTGGAGGTGTCTGGACGGGCAAATTTAACTCTCATTTCCCACCAGGAAGAGGAATTAACCAAAGGCTCAGTGTGCCGTGCCGGAACCAGATTAGGGCCTGAAGCCATCCTGCGGTGTTGCGGCCAGCTCACGAGAAAGCGAGTTGAAGAAAGGAGCTCAGGGGCACTGTAATTCACAAACCTGCAGAGTTATAAATGACAGCTATCGTCCAAAAATATACTGAAGTAAGGCTGCCAAGAGGACTTGAAAGCGGGGCAGAATTGCAGGAAACCGATTTCAGGAGGTAGACTGGAATTGCATTTAAAGCATAGGGAAAGAGGCAGAACGTCCACAATGATGCACTTGGCCAAAAAGGGCGTATGCGTTTTTTCCTAAATATATTCAGGAAAAAACGCATACGCCCTTTTTGGCCAACCAAGCAAGCTTGCAAAGGAAATGTGCACTACAATGAAGTCTCACTTCCCCCCGGTCAAAAGGGCCATCTGAAAAAAGTGTAAAATCCAGAAAGGCAGGACAGGCCATGGAGAACTGGGAGCCTTGTTATGTTGATGGGTGGGATGTAAATTGCCAACAGCCACTCGGGAGAAGTGTATGGTGTTTCCTGAAACATCTAAAAAACAAAGCAACAGAGCCTAGGGCACTTCCACTTATGGTCCTATAGCTTAGGGAAATTAAAATCAAAAGACACAGCCACCCCAAAGGTTGGGACGGCTCTGTTTACAAGAACCTGGTTTACGGTACAAGTTCAATATCGCAGAAAGTGAAAAATGGATAAAGAAGTTGTGGTACTTACGTACAATGCAGTATCACTCAGCAATGAAATCTATGTCATCAGGCCCGTAGCAGCATAATGAGTGGATTCAGGTATGATGATTCTAACTGAAATGAGTCACACAGAAAAAGAAACATCATAAGATATCACTAATACACGGAATGTAAACTTGGCTACACTGAAACTGAATTCCAAAACAGAACAGGGTGTCAAATTTAGAAAACCAACTTATGCTTCCTTAAGGGGAAAGGTGAGTTGGGGTGCTGCATAAAACCAGAGATTGAAATGAGCACAGATAAAGTTCCTTAAGCCAAATATGGAATAGACAAGAGCTACTCCTTGCTCAACGAAATGGACTCAACACCCCATATTAAATGCCTAAGAGTGTACCTGACTAGGAAGTATCTTAAAACCTATGGATTGCTATGTCTCCGAAAGAGAATCAAGCGTGTGTACAGGGGCATAAACGCAGCAGTGATAGGATTGGAGAGGTTCGGTGAGCAAATGAAGACCCTTTGAAGTCATATTGCATGGTACCCATTCCACGGGTCTCAACTCTCCAGGTTTAAGGTATTCTTCCTTCAGCTAAAACATGCATGTGGAACCCAGAGTATGATCAACCGTGTGATCGGGAGACGTGTTCCAATATGTCTCAGTTTTCGTCCCCTGGTACTCGGGTGCAACATTCCAGACGCTTTACTAACACTCTCCCGACTTGGAGAGTCAGTGCCTTTAACCTCCTGTTTGGCCCAGTTTGCAATTTCTGCGGAAGATGAACAGGGATAGGGAGAACCAATGAGAGACTAGCTGGAGGTGTCTGGACGGGCAAATTTAACTCTCATTTCCCACCAGGAAGAGGAATTAACCAAAGGCTCAGCGTGCCGTGCCGCAACCAGTTTAGGGCCTGAAGCAATCCTGCGGTGTTGCGGCCAGCTCACGAGAAAGCGAGTTGAAGAAAGGAGCTCAGGGGCACTGTAATTCACAAACCTGCAGAGTTATAAATGATAGCTATCATCCAAAAATATACTGAAGTAAGGCTGCCAAGAGGACTTGAAAGCGGGGCAGAATTGCAGGAAACCGATTTCAGGAGGTAGACTGGAATTGCATTTAAAGCATAGGAAAAGAGGCAGAACGTCCACAATGATGCACTTGGCCAAAAAGGGCGTATGCCTTTTTTCCTGAATATATTCAGGAAAAAACGCATACGCTCTTTTTGGCCAACCAAGCAAGCTTGCAAAGGAAATCTGCACTACAATGAAGTCTCACTTCCCCCCGGTCAAAAGGGCCATCTGAAAAAAGTGTAAAATCCAGAAAGGCAGGACAGGCCATGGAGAACTGGGAGCCTTGTTATGCTGATGGGCGGGATGTCAATTGCCAACAGCCACTCGGGAGAAGTGTATGGTGTTTCCTGAAACATCTAAAAAACAAAGCAACAGAGCCTAGGGCACTTCCACTTATGGTCCTATAGCTTAGGGAAATTAAAATCAAAAAGACACAGCCACCCCAAAGGTTGGAACGGCTCTGTTTACAAGAACCTGGTTTACGGTACAAGTTCAATATCGCAGAAAGTGAAAAATGGATAAAGAAGTTGTGGTACTTACGTACAATGCAGTATCACTCAGCAATGAAATCTATGTCATCAGGCCCGTAGCAGCATAATGAGTGGATTCAGGTACGATGATTCTAACTGAAATAAGTCACACAGAAAAAGAAACATCATAAGATATCACTAATACACGGAATGTAACCTTGGCTACACAGGAACTGAATTACAAAACAGAACAGGGTCTCAAATTTAGAAACCCAACTTATGCTTGCTTAAGGGGAAAGGTGAGTTGGGTTGCTGCATAAAACCAGAGATTGAAATGAGCACAGATAAAGTTCCTTAAGCCAAATATGGAATAGACAAGAGCTACTCCTTGCTCAACGAAATGGACTCAACACCCCATATTAAATGCCTAAGAGTGTACCTGACTAGGAAGTATCTTAAAACCTATGGATTGCTATGTCTCTGAAAGAGAATCAAGTGTGTGTACAGGGGCATAAACGCAGCAGTGATAGGATTGGAGAGGTTCGGTGAGCAAATGAAGACCCTTTGAAGTCATATTGCATGGTACCCATTCCACGGGTCTCAACTCTCCAGGTTTAACGTATTCTTCCTTCAGCTAAAACATGCATGTGGAACCCAGAGTATGATCAACCGTGTGATCGGGAGACGTGTTCCAATATGTGTCAGTTTTCGTCCCCTGGTACTCGGGTGCAACATTCCAGACGCTTTACTAACACTCTCCCGACTTGGAGAGTCAGTGCCTTTAACCTCCTGTTTGGCCCAGTTTGCAATTTCTGCGGAAGATGAACAGGAATAGGGAGAACCAATGACAGACTAGCTGGAGGTGTCTGGACGGGCAAATTTAACTCTCATTTCCCACCAGGAAGAGGAATTAACCAAAGGCTCAGCGTGCCGTGCCGGAGCCAGATTAGGGCCTGAAGGCATCCTGCGGTGTTGCGGCCAGCTCACGAGAAAGCGACTTGAAGAAAGGAGCTCAGGGGCACTGTAATTCACAAACCTGCAGAGTTATAAATGACAGCTATCGTCCAAAAATATACTGAAGTAAGGCTGCCAAGAGGACTTGAAAGCGGGGCAGAATTGCAGGAAACCGATTTCAGGAGGTAGACTGGAATTGCATTGAAAGCATAGGAAAAGAGGCAGAACGTCCACAATGATGCACTTGGCCAAAAAGGGCGTATGCGTTTATTCCTGAATATATTCAGGAAAAAACGCATACGCCCTTTTTGGCCAACCAAGCAAGCTTGCAAAGGAAATCTGCACTACAATGAAGTCTCACTTCCCCCCGGTCAAAAGGGCCATCTGAAAAAAGTGTAAAATCCAGAAAGGCAGGACAGGCCATGGAGAACTGGGAGCCTTGTTATGCTGATGGGCGGGATGTAAATTGCCAACAGCCACTCGGGAGAAGTGTATGGTGTTTCCTGAAACATCTAAAAAACAAAGCAACAGAGCCTAGGGCACTTCCACTTATGGTCCTATAGCTTAGGGAAATTAAAATCAAAAAGACACAGCCACCCCAAAGGTTGGGACGGCTCTGTTTACAAGAACCTGGTTTACGGTACAAGTTCAATATCGCAGAAAGTGAAAAATGGATAAAGAAGTTGTGGTACTTACGTACAATGCAGTATCACTCAGCAATGAAATCTATGTCATCAGGCCCGTAGCAGCATAATGAGTGGATTCAGGTATGATGATTCTAACTGAAATAAGTCACACAGGAAAAGAAACATCATAAGATATCACTAATACACGGAATGTAACCTTGGCTACACAGGAACTGAATTACAAAACAGAACAGGGTCTCAAATTTAGAAACCCAACTTATGCTTGCTTAAGGGGAAAGGTGAGTTGGGGTGCTGCATAAAACCAGAGATTGAAATGAGCACAGATAAAGTTCCTTAAGCCAAATATGGAATAGACAAGAGCTACTCCTTGCTCAACGAAATGGACTCAACACCCCATATTAAATGCCTAAGAGTGTACCTGACTAGGAAGTATCTTAAAACCTATGGATTGCTATGTCTCTGAAAGAGAATCAAGCGTGTGTACAGGGGCATAAACGCAGCAGTGATAGGATTGGAGAGGTTCGGTGAGCAAATGAAGACCCTTTGAAGTCATATTGCATGGTACCCATTCCACGGGTCTCAACTCTCCAGGTTTAAGGTATTCTTCCTTCAGCTAAAACATGCATGTGGAACCCAGAGTATGATCAACCATGTGATCGGGAGACGTGTTCCAATATGTGTCAGTTTTCGTCCCCTGGTACTCGGGTGCAACATTCCAGACGCTTTACTAACACTCTCCCGACTTGGAGAGTCAGTGCCTTTAACCTCCTGTTTGGCCCAGTTTGCAATTTCTGCGGAAGATGAACAGGAATAGGGAGAACCAATGACAGACTAGCTGGAGGTGTCTGGACGGGCAAATTTAACTCTCATTTCCCACCAGGAAGAGGAATTAACCAAAGGCTCAGTGTGCCGTGCCGGAACCAGATTAGGGCCTGAAGCCATCCTGCGGTGTTGCGGCCAGCTCACGAGAAAGCGAGTTGAAGAAAGGAGCTCAGGGGCACTGTAATTCACAAACCTGCAGAGTTATAAATGACAGCTATCGTCCAAAAATATACTGAAGTAAGGCTGCCAAGAGGACTTGAAAGCGGGGCAGAATTGCAGGAAACCGATTTCAGGAGGTAGACTGGAATTGCATTTAAAGCATAGGGAAAGAGGCAGAACGTCCACAATGATGCACTTGGCCAAAAAGGGCGTATGCGTTTTTTCCTAAATATATTCAGGAAAAAACGCATACGCCCTTTTTGGCCAACCAAGCAAGCTTGCAAAGGAAATGTGCACTACAATGAAGTCTCACTTCCCCCCGGTCAAAAGGGCCATCTGAAAAAAGTGTAAAATCCAGAAAGGCAGGACAGGCCATGGAGAACTGGGAGCCTTGTTATGTTGATGGGTGGGATGTAAATTGCCAACAGCCACTCGGGAGAAGTGTATGGTGTTTCCTGAAACATCTAAAAAACAAAGCAACAGAGCCTAGGGCACTTCCACTTATGGTCCTATAGCTTAGGGAAATTAAAATCAAAAGACACAGCCACCCCAAAGGTTGGGACGGCTCTGTTTACAAGAACCTGGTTTACGGTACAAGTTCAATATCGCAGAAAGTGAAAAATGGATAAAGAAGTTGTGGTACTTACGTACAATGCAGTATCACTCAGCAATGAAATCTATGTCATCAGGCCCGTAGCAGCATAATGAGTGGATTCAGGTATGATGATTCTAACTGAAATGAGTCACACAGAAAAAGAAACATCATAAGATATCACTAATACACGGAATGTAAACTTGGCTACACTGAAACTGAATTCCAAAACAGAACAGGGTGTCAAATTTAGAAAACCAACTTATGCTTCCTTAAGGGGAAAGGTGAGTTGGGGTGCTGCATAAAACCAGAGATTGAAATGAGCACAGATAAAGTTCCTTAAGCCAAATATGGAATAGACAAGAGCTACTCCTTGCTCAACGAAATGGACTCAACACCCCATATTAAATGCCTAAGAGTGTACCTGACTAGGAAGTATCTTAAAACCTATGGATTGCTATGTCTCCGAAAGAGAATCAAGCGTGTGTACAGGGGCATAAACGCAGCAGTGATAGGATTGGAGAGGTTCGGTGAGCAAATGAAGACCCTTTGAAGTCATATTGCATGGTACCCATTCCACGGGTCTCAACTCTCCAGGTTTAAGGTATTCTTCCTTCAGCTAAAACATGCATGTGGAACCCAGAGTATGATCAACCGTGTGATCGGGAGACGTGTTCCAATATGTCTCAGTTTTCGTCCCCTGGTACTCGGGTGCAACATTCCAGACGCTTTACTAACACTCTCCCGACTTGGAGAGTCAGTGCCTTTAACCTCCTGTTTGGCCCAGTTTGCAATTTCTGCGGAAGATGAACAGGGATAGGGAGAACCAATGAGAGACTAGCTGGAGGTGTCTGGACGGGCAAATTTAACTCTCATTTCCCACCAGGAAGAGGAATTAACCAAAGGCTCAGCGTGCCGTGCCGCAACCAGTTTAGGGCCTGAAGCAATCCTGCGGTGTTGCGGCCAGCTCACGAGAAAGCGAGTTGAAGAAAGGAGCTCAGGGGCACTGTAATTCACAAACCTGCAGAGTTATAAATGATAGCTATCATCCAAAAATATACTGAAGTAAGGCTGCCAAGAGGACTTGAAAGCGGGGCAGAATTGCAGGAAACCGATTTCAGGAGGTAGACTGGAATTGCATTTAAAGCATAGGAAAAGAGGCAGAACGTCCACAATGATGCACTTGGCCAAAAAGGGCGTATGCCTTTTTTCCTGAATATATTCAGGAAAAAACGCATACGCTCTTTTTGGCCAACCAAGCAAGCTTGCAAAGGAAATCTGCACTACAATGAAGTCTCACTTCCCCCCGGTCAAAAGGGCCATCTGAAAAAAGTGTAAAATCTAGAAAGGCAGGACAGGCCATGGAGAACTGGGAGCCTTGTTATGCTGATGGGTGGGATGTAAATTGCCAAGAGCCACTCGGGAGAATTGTATGGTGTTTCCTGAAACATCTAAAAAACAAAGCAACAGAGTCTAGGGCACTACCACTTATGGTCCTATAGCTTAGGGAAATTAAAATCAAAAAGATAGAGCCACCCAAAAGGTTGGGACGGCTCTGTTTACAAGAAACTCATTTACGGTACAAGTTCAATATCACAGAAAGTGAAAAATGGATAAAGAAGTTGTGGTACTTACGTACAATGCAATATCACTCAGCAATGAAATCTATGTCATCAGGCCCGTAGCAGCATAATGAGTGGATTCAGGTATGATGATTCTAACTGAAATAAGTCACACAGAAAAAGAAACATCATAAGATATCACTAATACACGGAATGTAACCTTGGCTACACAGGAACTGAATTACAAAACAGAACAGGGTCTCAAATTTAGAAACCCAACTTATGCTTGCTTAAGGGGAAAGGTGAGTTGGGGTGCTGCATAAAACCAGAGATTGAAATGAGCACAGATAAAGTTCCTTAAGCCAAATATGGAATAGACAAGAGCTACTCCTTGCTCAACGAAATGGACTCAAAACCCCATATTAAACGCCTAAGAGTGTACCTGACTAGGAAGTATCTTAAAACCTATGGATTGCTATGTCTCCGAAAGAGAATCAAGCGTGTGTGCAGGGGCATAAACGCAGCAGTGATAGGACTGGAGAGGTTCGGTGAGCAAATGAAGACCCTTTGAAGTCATATTGCATGGTACCCATTCCACGGGTCTCAACTCTCCAGGTTTAAGGTATTCTTCCTTCAGCTGAAACATGCATGTGGAACCCAGAGTGTGATCAACCGTGTGATCGGGAGACGTGTTCCAATATGTCTCAGTTTTCGTCCCCTGGTACTCGGGTGCAACATTCCAGACGCTTTACTAACACTCTCCCGACTTGGAGAGTCAGTGCCTTTAACCTCCTGTTTGGCCCAGTTTGCAATTTCTGCGGAAGATGAACAGGAATAGGGAGAACCAATGAGAGACTAGCTGGAGGTGTCTGGACGGGCAAATTTAACTCTCATTTCCCACCAGGAAGAGGAATTAACCAAAGGCTCAGCGTGCCGTGCCGCAAGCAGATTAGGGCCTGAGGCCATCCTGCGGTGTTGCGGACAGCTCACGAGAAAGCGAGTTGAAGAAAGGAGCTCAGGGGCACTGTACTTCACAAACCTGCAGAGTTATAAATGATAGCTATCGTCCAAAAATATACTGAAGTAAGGCTGCCAAGAGGACTTGAAAGCGGGGCAGAATTGCAGGAAACCGATTTCAGGAGGTAGACTGGAATTGCATTTAAAGCATAGGAAAAGAGGCAGAACGTCCACAATGATGCACTTGGCCAAAAAGGGCGTATGCGTTTTTTCCTGAATATATTCAGGAAAAAACGGATACGCCCTTTTTGGCCAACCAAGCAAGCTTGCAAAGGAAATCTGCACTACAATGAAGTCTCACTTCCCCCCGGTCAAAAGGGCCATCTGAAAAAAGTGTAAAATCTAGAAAGGCAGGACAGGCCATGGAGAACTGGGAGCCTTGTTATGCTGATGGGTGGGATGTAAATTGCAAAGAGCCACTCAGGAGAAGTGTATGGTGTTTCCTGAAACATCTAAAAAACAAAGCAACAGAGCCTAGGGCACTACCACTTATGGTCCTATAGCTTAGGGAAATTAAAATCAAAAAGATAGAGCCACCCAAAAGGTTGGGACGGCTCTGTTTACAAGAAACTCATTTACGGTACAAGTTCAATATCGCAGAAAGTGAAAAATGGATAAAGAAGTTGTGGTACTTACGTACAATGCAGTATCACTCAGCAATGAAATCTATGTCATCAGGCCAGTAGCAGCATAATGAGTGGATTCAGGTACGATGATTCTAACTGAAATAAGTCACACAGGAAAAGAAACATCATAAGATATCACTAATACACGGAATGTAACCTTGGCTACACAGGAACTGAATTCCAAAACAGAACAGTGTCTCAAATTTAGAAAACCAACTTATGCTTGCTTAAGGGGAAAGGTGAGTTGGGGTGCTGCATAAAACCAGAGATTGAAATGAGCACAGATAATGTTCCTTAAGCCAAATATGGAATAGACAAGAGCTACTCCTTGCTCAACGAAATGGACTCAACACCCCATATTAAATGCCTAAGAGTGTACCTGACTAGGAAGTATCTTAAAACCTATGGATTGCTATGTCTCTGAAAGAGAATCAAGTGTGTGTACAGGGGCATAAACGCAGCAGTGATAGGATTGGAGAGGTTCGGTGAGCAAATGAAGACCCTTTGAAGTCATATTGCATGGTACCCATTCCACGGGTCTCAACTCTCCAGGTTTAAGGTATTCTTCCTTCAGCTAAAACATGCATGTGGAACCCAGAGTATGATCAACCGTGTGATCGGGAGACGTGTTCCAATATGTCTCAGTTTTCGTCCCCTGGTACTCGGGTGCAACATTCCAGACGCTTTACTAACACTCTCCCGACTTGGAGAGTCAGTGCCTTTAACCTCCTGTTTGGCCCAGTTTGCAATTTCTGCGGAAGATGAACAGGAATAGGGAGAACCAATGACAGACTAGCTGGAGGTGTGTGGACGGGCAAATTTAACTCTCATTTCCCACCAGGAAGAGGAATTAACCAAAGGCTCAGCGTGCCGTGCCGGAACCAGATTAGGGCCTGAAGCCATCCTGCGGTGTTGCGGCCAGCTCACGAGAAAGCGAGTTGAAGAAAGGAGCTCAGGGGCACTGTAATTCACAAACCTGCAGAGTTATAAATGACAGCTATCGTCCAAAAATATACTGAAGTAAGGCTGCCAAGAGGACTTGAAAGCGGGGCAGAATTGCGGGAAACCGATTTCAGGAGGTAGACTGGAATTGCATTTAAAGCATAGGAAAAGAGGCAGAACGTCCACAATGATGCACTTGGCCAAAAAGGGCGTATGCGTTTTTTCCTGAATATATTCAGGAAAAAACGCATACGCCCTTTTTGGCCAACCAAGCAAGCTTGCAAAGGAAATCTGCACTACAATGAAGTCTCACTTCCCCCCGGTCAAAAGGGCCATCTGAAAAAAGTGTAAAATCCAGAAAGGCAGGACAGGCCATGGAGAACTGGGAGCCTTGTTATGCTGATGGGCGGGATGTAAATTGCCAACAGCCACTCGGGAGAAGTGTATGGTGTTTCCTGAAACATCTAAAAAACAAAGCAACAGAGCCTAGGGCACTTCCACTTATGGTCCTATAGCTTAGGGAAATTAAAATCAAAAGACACAGCCACCCCAAAGGTTGGGACGGCTCTGTTTACAAGAACCTGGTTTACGGTACAAGTTCAATATCGCAGAAAGTGAAAAATGGATAAAGAAGTTGTGGTACTTACGTACAATGCAGTATCACTCAGCAATGAAATCTATGTCATCAGGCCCGTAGCAGCATAATGAGTGGATTCAGGTATGATGATTCTAACTGAAATAAGTCACACAGAAAAAGAAACATCATAAGATATCACTAATACACGGAATGTAACCTTGGCTACACAGGAACTGAATTACAAAACAGAACAGGGTCTCAAATTTAGAAACCCAACTTATGCTTGCTTAAGGGGAAAGGTGAGTTGGGGTGCTGCATAAAACCAGAGATTGAAATGAGCACAGATAAAGTTCCTTAAGCCAAATATGGAATAGACAAGAGCTACTCCTTGCTCAACGAAATGGACTCAAAACCCCATATTAAACGCCTAAGAGTGTACCTGACTAGGAAGTATCTTAAAACCTATGGATTGCTATGTCTCCGAAAGAGAATCAAGCGTGTGTGCAGGGGCATAAACGCAGCAGTGATAGGACTGGAGAGGTTCGGTGAGCAAATGAAGACCCTTTGAAGTCATATTGCATGGTACCCATTCCACGGGTCTCAACTCTCCAGGTTTAAGGTATTCTTCCTTCAGCTGAAACATGCATGTGGAACCCAGAGTGTGATCAACCGTGTGATCGGGAGACGTGTTCCAATATGTCTCAGTTTTCGTCCCCTGGTACTCGGGTGCAACATTCCAGACGCTTTACTAACACTCTCCCGACTTGGAGAGTCAGCGCCTTTAACCTCCTGTTTGGCCCAGTTTGCAATTTCTGCGGAAGATGTACAGGAATAGGGAGAACCAATGAGAGACTAGCTGGAGGTGTCTGGACGGGCAAATTTAACTCTCATTTCCCACCAGGAAGAGGAATTAACCAAAGGCTCAGCGTGCCGTGCCGGAACCAGATTAGGGCCTGAAGCCATCCTGCGGGGTTGCGGCCAGCTCACGAGAAAGCGAGTTGAAGAAAGGAGCTCAGGGGCACTGTAATTCACAAACCTGCAGAGTTATAAATGACAGCTATCGTCCAAAAATATACTGAAGTAAGGCTGCCAAGAGGACTTGAAAGCGGGGCAGAATTGCAGGAAACCGATTTCAGGAGGTAGACTGGAATTGCATTTAAAGCATAGGAAAAGAGGCAGAACGTCCACAATGATGCACTTGGCCAAAAAGGGCGTATGCGTTTTTTCCTGAATATATTCAGGAAAAAACGCATACGCCCTTTTTGGCCAACCAAGCAAGCTTGCAAAGGAAATCTGCACTACAATGAAGTCTCACTTCCCCCCGGTCTAAAGGGCCATCTGAAAAAAGTGTAAAATCCAGAAAGGCAGGACAGGCCATGGAGAACTGGGAGCCTTGTTATGCTGATGGGCGGGATGTAAATTGCCAACAGCCACTCCGGAGAAGTGTATGGTGTTTCCTGAAACAGCTAAAAAACAAAGCAACAGAGCCTAGGGCACTTCCACTTATGGTCCTATAGCTTAGGGAAATTAAAATCAAAAAGACACAGCCATCCCAAAGGTTGGGACGGCTCTGTTTACAAGAACCTGGTTTACGGTACAAGTTCAATATCGCAGAAAGTGAAAAATGGATAAAGAAGTTGTGGTACTTACGTACAATGCAGTATCACTCAGCAATGAAATCTATGTCATCAGGCCCGTAGCAGCATAATGAGTGGATTCAGGTATGATGATTCTAACTGAAATAAGTCACACAGGAAAAGAAACATCATAAGATATCACTAATACACGGAATGTAAACTTGGCTACACAGGAACTGAATTCCAAAACAGAACAGGGTCTCAAATTTAGAAAACCAACTTATGCTTGCTTAAGGGGAAAGGTGAGTTGGGGTGCTGCATAAAACCAGAGATTGAAATGAGCACAGATAAAGTTCCTTAAGCCAAATATGGAATAGACAAGAGCTACTCCTTGCTCAACGAAATGGACTCAACACCCCATATTAAATGCCTAAGAGTGTACCTGACTAGGAAGTATCTTAAAATCTATGGATTGCTATGTCTCTGGAAGAGAATCAAGTGTGTGTACAGGGGCATAAACGCAGCAGTGATAGGATTGGAGAGGTTCGGTGAGCAAATGAAGACCCTTTGAAGTCATATTGCATGGTACCCATTCCACGGGTCTCAACTCTCCAGGTTTAAGGTATTCTTCCTTCAGCTAAAACATGCATGTGGAACCCAGAGTGTGATCAACCGTGTGATCGGGAGACGTGTTCCAATATGTCTCAGTTTTCGTCCCCTGGTACTCGGGTGCAACATTCCAGACGCTTTACTAACACTCTCCCGACTTGGAGAGTCAGTGCCTTTAACCTCCTGTTTGGCCCAGTTTGCAATTTCTGCGGAAGATGAACAGGAATAGGCAGAACCAATGACAGACTAGCTGGAGGTGTCTGGACGGGCAAATTTAACTCTCATTTCCCACCAGGAAGAGGAATTAACCAAAGGCTCAGCGTGCCGTGCCGGAACCAGATTAGGGCCTGAAGCCATCCTGCGGGGTTGCGGCCAGCTCACGAGAAAGCGAGTTGAAGAAAGGAGCTCAGGGGCACTGTAATTCACAAACCTGCAGAGTTATAAATGACAGCTATCGTCCAAAAATATACTGAAGTAAGGCTGCCAAGAGGACTTGAAAGCGGGGCAGAATTGCAGGAAACCGATTTCAGGAGGTAGACTGGAATTGCATTGAAAGCATAGGAAAAGAGGCAGAACGTCCACAATGATGCACTTGGCCAAAAAGGGCGTATGCGTTTTTTCCTGAATATATTCAGGAAAAAACGCATACGCCCTTTTTGGCCAACCAAGCAAGGTTGCAAAGGAAATCTGCACTACAGTGAAGTCTCACTTCCCCCCGGTCAAAAGGGCCATCTGAAAAAAGTGTAAAATCCAGAAAGGCAGGACAGGCCATGGAGAACTGGGAGCCTTGTTATGCTGATGGGCGGGATGTAAATTGCCAACAGCCACTCGGGAGAAGTGTATGGTGTTTCCTGAAACATCTAAAAAACAAAGCAACAGAGCCTAGGGCACTTCCACTTATGGTCCTATAGCTTAGGGAAATTAAAATCAAAAGACACAGCCACCCCAAATGTTGGGACGGCTCTGTTTACAAGAACCTGGTTTACGGTACAAGTTCAATATCGTAGAAAGTGAAAAATGGATAAAGAAGTTGTGGTACTTACGTACAATGCAGTATCACTCAGCAATGAAATCTATGTCATCAGGCCCGTAGCAGCATAATGAGTGGATTCAGGTATGATGATTCTAACTGAAATGAGTCACACAGGAAAAGAAACATCATAAGATATCACTAATACACGGAATGTAACCTTGGCTACACAGGAACTGAATTACAAAACAGAACAGGGTCTCAAATTTAGAAAACCAACTTATGCTTGCTTAAGGGGAAAGGTGAGTTGGGGTGCTGCATAAAACCAGAGATTGAAATGAGCACAGATAAAGTTCCTTAAGCCAAATATGGAATAGACAAGAGCTACTCCTTGCTCAACGAAATGGACTCAACACCCCATATTAAATGCCTAAGAGTGTACCTGACTAGGAAGTATCTTAAAACCTATGGATTGCTATGTCTCTGAAAGAGAATCAAGTGTGTGTACAGGGGCATAAACGCAGCAGTGATAGGATTGGAGAGGTTCGGTGAGCAAATGAAGACCCTTTGAAGTCATATTGCATGGTACCCATTCCACGGGTCTCAACTCTCCAGGTTTAAGGGATTCTTCCTTCAGCTAAAACATGCATGTGGAACCCAGAGTATGATCAACCGTGTGATCGGGAGACGTGTTCCAATATGTGTCAGTTTTCGTCCCCTGGTACTCGGGTGCAACATTCCAGACGCTTTACTAACACTCTCCCGACTTGGAGAGTCAGTGCCTTTAACCTCCTGTTTGGCCCAGTTTGCAATTTCTGCGGAAGATGAACAGGAATAGGGAGAACCAATGACAGACTAGCTGGAGGTGTCTGGACGGGCAAATTTAACTCTCATTTCCCACCAGGAAGAGGAATTAACCAAAGGCTCAGCGTGCCGTGCCGGAACCAGATTAGGGCCTGAAGCCATCCTGCGGTGTTGCGGCCAGCTCACGAGAAAGCGAGTTGAAGAAAGGAGCTCAGGGGCACTGTAATTCACAAACCTGCAGAGTTATAAATGACAGCTATCGTCCAAAAATATACTGAAGTAAGGCTGCCAAGAGGACTTGAAAGCGGGGCAGAATTGCAGGAAACCGATTTCAGGAGGTAGACTGGAATTGCATTTAAAGCATAGGAAAAGAGGCAGAACGTCCACAATGATGCACTTGGCCAAAAAGGGCGTATGCGTTTTTTCCTGAATATATTCAGGAAAAAACGCATACGCCCTTTTTGGCCAACCAAGCAAGCTTGCAAAGGAAATCTGCACTACAATGAAGTCTCACTTCCCCCCGGTCAAAAGGGCCATCTGAAAAAAGTGTAAAATCCAGAAAGGCAGGACAGGCCATGGAGAACTGGGAGCCTTGTTATGCTGATGGGCGGGATGTCAATTGCCAACAGCCACTCGGGAGAAGTGTATGGTGTTTCCTGAAACATCTAAAAAACAAAGCAACAGAGCCTAGGGCACTTCCACTTATGGTCCTATAGCTTAGGGAAATTAAAATCAAAAAGACACAGCCATCCCAAAGGTTGGGACGGCTCTGTTTACAAGAACCTGGTTTACGGTACAAGTTCAATATCGCAGAAAGTGAAAAATGGATAAAGAAGTTGTGGTACTTACGTACAATGCAGTATCACTCAGCAATGAAATCTATGTCATCAGGCCCGTAGCAGCATAATGAGTGGATTCAGGTATGATGATTCTAACTGAAATAAGTCACACAGGAAAAGAAACATCATAAGATATCACTAATACACGGAATGTAAACTTGGCTACACAGGAACTGAATTCCAAAACAGAACAGGGTCTCAAATTTAGAAACCCAACTTATGCTTGCTTAAGGGGAAAGGTGAGTTGGGGTGCTGCATAAAACCAGAGATTGAAATGAGCACAGATAAAGTTCCTTAAGCCAAATATGGAATAGACAAGAGCTACTCCTTGCTCAACGAAATGGACTCAACACCCCATATTAAATGCCTAAGAGTGTACCTGACTAGGAAGTATCTTAAAACCTATGGATTGCTATGTCTCTGGAAGAGAATCAAGTGTGTGTACAGGGGCATAAACGCAGCAGTGATAGGATTGGAGAGGTTCGGTGAGCAAATGAAGACCCTTTGAAGTCATATTGCATGGTACCCATTCCACGGGTCTCAACTCTCCAGGTTTAAGGTATTCTTCCTTCAGCTAAAACATGCATGTGGAACCCAGAGTGTGATCAACCGTGTGATCGGGAGACGTGTTCCGATATGTCTCAGTTTTCGTCCCCTGGTACTCGGGTGCAACATTCCAGACGCTTTACTAACACTCTCCCGACTTGGAGAGTCAGTGCCTTTAACCTCCTGTTTGGCCCAGTTTGCAATTTCTGCGGAAGATGAACAGGAATAGGCAGAACCAATGACAGACTAGCTGGAGGTGTCTGGACGGGCAAATTTAACTCTCATTTCCCACCAGGAAGAGGAATTAACCAAAGGCTCAGCGTGCCGTGCCGGAAGCAGATTAGGGCCTGAAGCCATCCTGCGGTGTTGCGGCCAGCTCACGAGAAAGCGAGTTGAAGAAAGGAGCTCAGGGGCACTGTAATTCACAAACCTGCAGAGTTATAAATGACAGCTATCGTCCAAAAATATACTGAAGTAAGGCTGCCAAGAGGACTTGAAAGCGGGGCAGAATTGCAGGAAACCGATTTCAGGAGGTAGACTGGAATTGCATTTAAAGCATAGGAAAAGAGGCAGAACGTCCACAATGATGCACTTGGCCAAAAAGGGCGTATGCGTTTTTTCCTGAATATATTCAGGAAAAAACGCATACGCCCTTTTTGGCCAACCAAGCAAGGTTGCAAATGAAATCTGCACTACAGTGAAGTCTCACTTCCCCCCGGTCAAAAGGGCCATCTGAAAAAAGTGTAAAATCCAGAAAGGCAGGACAGGCCATGGAGAACTGGGAGCCTTGTTATGCTGATGGGCGGGATGTAAATTGCCAACAGCCACTCGGGAGAAGTGTATGGTGTTTCCTGAAACATCTAAAAAACAAAGCAACAGAGCCTAGGGCACTTCCACTTATGGTCCTATAGCTTAGGGAAATTAAAATCAAAAGACACAGCCACCCCAAAGGTTGGGACGGCTCTGTTTACAAGAACCTGGTTTACGGTACAAGTTCAATATCGCAGAAAGTGAAAAATGGATAAAGAAGTTGTGGTACTTACGTACAATGCAGTATCACTCAGCAATGAAATCTATGTCATCAGGCCCGTAGCAGCATAATGAGTGGATTCAGGTACGATGATTCTAACTGAAATAAGTCACACAGGAAAAGAAACATCATAAGATATCACTAATACACGGAATGTAAACTTGGCTACACAGGAACTGAATTCCAAAACAGAACAGGGTCTCAAATTTAGAAACCCAACTTATGCTTGCTTAAGGGGAAAGGTGAGTTGGGGTGCTGCATAAAACCAGAGATTGAAATGAGCACAGATAAAGTTCCTTAAGCCAAATATGGAATAGACAAGAGCTACTCCTTGCTCAACGAAATGGACTCAACACCCCATATTAAATGCCTAAGAGTGTACCTGACTAGGAAGTATCTTAAAACCTATGGATTGCTATGTCTCTGAAAGAGAATCAAGTGTGTGTACAGGGGCATAAACGCAGCAGTGATAGGATTGGAGAGGTTCGGTGAGCAAATGAAGACCCTTTGAAGTCATATTGCATGGTACCCATTCCACGGGTCTCAACTCTCCAGGTTTAAGGTATTCTTCCTTCAGCTAAAACATGCATGTGGAACCCAGAGTATGATCAACCGTGTGATCGGGAGACGTGTTCCAATATGTCTCAGTTTTCGTCCCCTGGTACTCGGGTGCAACATTCCAGACGCTTTACTAACACTCTCCCGACTTGGAGAGTCAGCGCCTTTAACCTCCTGTTTGGCCCAGTTTGCAATTTCTGCGGAAGATGTACAGGAATAGGGAGAACCAATGACAGACTAGATGGAGGTGTCTGGACGGGCAAATTTAACTCTCATTTCCCACCAGGAAGAGGAATTAACCAAAGGCTCAGCGTGCCGTGCCGGAACCAGATTAGGGCCTGAAGCCATCCTGCGGTGTTGCGGCCAGCTCACGAGAAAGCGAGTTGAAGAAAGGAGCTCAGGGGCACTGTAATTCACAAACCTGCAGAGTTATAAATGACAGCTATCGTCCAAAAATATACTGAAGTAAGGCTGCCAAGAGGACTTGAAAGCGGGGCAGAATTGCAGGAAACCGATTTCAGGAGGTAGACTGGAATTGCATTTAAAGCATAGGAAAAGAGGCAGAACGTCCACAATGATGCACTTGGCCAAAAAGGGCGTATGCGTTTTTTCCTGAATATATTCAGGAAAAAACGCATATGCCCTTTTTGGCCAACCAAGCAATCTTCCAAAGGAAATCTGCACTACAATGAAGTCTCACTTCCCCCCGGTCTAAAGGGCCATCTGAAAAAAGTGTAAAATCCAGAAAGGCAGGACAGGCCATGGAGAACTGGGAGCCTTGTTATGCTGATGGGCGGGATGTAAATTGCCAACAGCCACTCCGGAGAAGTGTATGGTGTTTCCTGAAACAGCTAAAAAACAAAGCAACAGAGCCTAGGGCACTTCCACTTATGGTCCTATAGCTTAGGGAAATTAAAATCAAAAAGACACAGCCATCCCAAAGGTTGGGACGGCTCTGTTTACAAGAACCTGGTTTACGGTACAAGTTCAATATCGCAGAAAGTGAAAAATGGATAAAGAAGTTGTGGTACTTACGTACAATGCAGTATCACTCAGCAATGAAATCTATGTCATCAGGCCCGTAGCAGCATAATGAGTGGATTCAGGTATGATGATTCTAACTGAAATAAGTCACACAGGAAAAGAAACATCATAAGATATCACTAATACACGGAATGTAAACTTGGCTACACAGGAACTGAATTCCAAAACAGAACAGGGTCTCAAATTTAGAAACCCAACTTATGCTTGCTTAAGGGGAAAGGTGAGTTGGGGTGCTGCATAAAACCAGAGATTGAAATGAGCACAGATAAAGTTCCTTAAGCCAAATATGGAATAGACAAGAGCTACTCCTTGCTCAACGAAATGGACTCAACACCCCATATTAAATGCCTAAGAGTGTACCTGACTAGGAAGTATCTTAAAACCTATGGATTGCTATGTCTCTGGAAGAGAATCAAGTGTGTGTACAGGGGCATAAACGCAGCAGTGATAGGATTGGAGAGGTTCGGTGAGCAAATGAAGACCCTTTGAAGTCATATTGCATGGTACCCATTCCACGGGTCTCAACTCTCCAGGTTTAAGGTATTCTTCCTTCAGCTAAAACATGCATGTGGAACCCAGAGTGTGATCAACCGTGTGATCGGGAGACGTGTTCCGATATGTCTCAGTTTTCGTCCCCTGGTACTCGGGTGCAACATTCCAGACGCTTTACTAACACTCTCCCGACTTGGAGAGTCAGTGCCTTTAACCTCCTGTTTGGCCCAGTTTGCAATTTCTGCGGAAGATGAACAGGAATAGGCAGAACCAATGACAGACTAGCTGGAGGTGTCTGGACGGGCAAATTTAACTCTCATTTCCCACCAGGAAGAGGAATTAACCAAAGGCTCAGCGTGCCGTGCCGGAAGCAGATTAGGGCCTGAAGCCATCCTGCGGTGTTGCGGCCAGCTCACGAGAAAGCGAGTTGAAGAAAGGAGCTCAGGGGCACTGTAATTCACAAACCTGCAGAGTTATAAATGACAGCTATCGTCCAAAAATATACTGAAGTAAGGCTGCCAAGAGGACTTGAAAGCGGGGCAGAATTGCAGGAAACCGATTTCAGGAGGTAGACTGGAATTGCATTTAAAGCATAGGAAAAGAGGCAGAACGTCCACAATGATGCACTTGGCCAAAAAGGGCGTATGCGTTTTTTCCTGAATATATTCAGGAAAAAACGCATACGCCCTTTTTGGCCAACCAAGCAAGCTTGCAAAGGAAATCTGCACTACAATGAAGTCTCACTTCCCCCCGGTCAAAAGGGCCATCTGAAAAAAGTGTAAAATCCAGAAAGGCAGGACAGGCCATGGAGAACTGGGAGCCTTGTTATGCTGATGGGCGGGATGTAAATTGCCAACAGCCACTCGGGAGAAGTGTATGGTGTTTCCTGAAACATCTAAAAAACAAAGCAACAGAGCCTAGGGCACTTCCACTTATGGTCCTATAGCTTAGGGAAATTAAAATCAAAAGACACAGCCACCCCAAAGGTTGGGACGGCTCTGTTTACAAGAACCTGGTTTACGGTACAAGTTCAATATCGCAGAAAGTGAAAAATGGATAAAGAAGTTGTGGTACTTACGTACAATGCAGTATCACTCAGCAATGAAATCTATGTCATCAGGCCCGTAGCAGCATAATGAGTGGATTCAGGTATGATGATTCTAACTGAAATAAGTCACACAGGAAAAGAAACATCATAAGATATCACTAATACACGGAATGTAACCTTGGCTACACAGGAACTGAATTACAAAACAGAACAGGGTCTCAAATTTAGAAAACCAACTTATGCTTGCTTAAGGGGAAAGGTGAGTTGGGGTGCTGCATAAAACCAGAGATTGAAATGAGCACAGATAAAGTTCCTTAAGCCAAATATGGAATAGACAAGAGCTACTCCTTGCTCAACGAAATGGACTCAACACCCCATATTAAATGCCTAAGAGTGTACCTGACTAGGAAGTATCTTAAAACCTATGGATTGCTATGTCTCTGAAAGAGAATCAAGTGTGTGTACAGGGGCATAAACGCAGCAGTGATAGGATTGGAGAGGTTCGGTGAGCAAATGAAGACCCTTTGAAGTCATATTGCATGGTACCCATTCCACGGGTCTCAACTCTCCAGGTTTAAGGTATTCTTCCTTCAGCTAAAACATGCATGATGAACCCAGAGTATGATCAACCGTGTGATCGGGAGACGTGTTCCAATATGTCTCAGTTTTCGTCCCCTGGTACTCGGGTGCAACATTCCAGACGCTTTACTAACACTCTCCCGACTTGGAGAGTCAGTGCCTTTAACCTCCTCTTTGGGCCAGTTTGCAATTTCTGCGGAAGATGAACAGGGATATGGAGAACCAATGAGAGACTAGCTGGAGGTGTCTGGACGGGCAAATTTAACTCTCATTTCCAACCAGGAAGAGGAATTAACCAAAGGCTCAGCGTGCCGTGCCGGAACCACATTAGGGCCTGAAGCCATCCTGCGGTGTTGCGGCCAGCTCACGAGAAAGCGAGTTGAAGAAAGGAGCTCAGGGGCACTGTAATTCACAAACCTGCAGAGTTATAAATGACAGCTATCGTCCAAAAATATACTGAAGTAAGGCTGCCAAGAGGACTTGAAAGCGGGGCAGAATTGCAGGAAACCGATTTCAGGAGGTAGACTGGAATTGCATTTAAAGCATAGGAAAAGAGGCAGAACGTCCACAATGATGCACTTGGCCAAAAAGGGCGTATGCGTTTTTTCCTGAATATATTCAGGAAAAAACGCATACGCCCTTTTTGGCCAACCAAGCAAGCTTGCAAAGGAAATCTGCACTACAATGAAGTCTCACTTCCCCCCGGTCAAAAGGGCCATCTGAAAAAAGTGTAAAATCCAGAAAGGCAGGACAGGCCATGGAGAACTGGGAGCCTTGTTATGCTGATGGGCGGGATGTCAATTGCCAACAGCCACTCGGGAGAAGTGTATGGTGTTTCCTGAAACATCTAAAAAACAAAGCAACAAAGCCTAGGGCACTTCCACTTATGGTCCTATAGCTTAGGGAAATTAAAATCAAAAGACACAGCCACCCCAAAGGTTGGGACGGCTCTGTTTACAAGAACCTGGTTTACGGTACAAGTTCAATATCGCAGAAAGTGAAAAATGGATAAAGAAGTTGTGGTACTTACGTACAATGCAGTATCACTCAGCAATGAAATCTATGTCATCAGGCCCGTAGCAGCATAATGAGTGGATTCAGGTATGATGATTCTAACTGAAATGAGTCACACAGGAAAAGAAACATCATAAGATATCACTAATACACGGAATGTAACCTTGGCTACACAGGAACTGAATTACAAAACAGAACAGGGTCTCAAATTTAGAAAACCAACTTATGCTTGCTTAAGGGGAAAGGTGAGTTGGGGTGCTGCATAAAACCAGAGATTGAAATGAGCACAGATAAAGTTCCTTAAGCCAAATATGGAATAGACAAGAGCTACTCCTTGCTCAACGAAATGGACTCAACACCCCATATTAAATGCCTAAGAGTGTACCTGACTAGGAAGTATCTTAAAACCTATGGATTGCTATGTCTCTGAAAGAGAATCAAGTGTGTGTACAGGGGCATAAACGCAGCAGTGATAGGATTGGAGAGGTTCGGTGAGCAAATGAAGACCCTTTGAAGTCATATTGCATGGTACCCATTCCACGGGTCTCAACTCTCCAGGTTTAAGGGATTCTTCCTTCAGCTAAAACATGCATGTGGAACCCAGAGTATGATCAACCGTGTGATCGGGAGACGTGTTCCAATATGTCTCAGTTTTCGTCCCCTGGTACTCGGGTGCAACATTCCAGACGCTTTACTAACACTCTCCCGACTTGGAGAGTCAGTGCCTTTAACCTCCTGTTTGGCCCAGTTTGCAATTTCTGCGGAAGATGAACAGGAATAGGGAGAACCAATGAGAGACTAGCTGGAGGTGTCTGGACGGGCAAATTTAACTCTCATTTCCCACCAGGAAGAGGAATTAACCAAAGGCTCAGCGTGCCGTGCCGGAACCAGATTAGGGCCTGAAGCCATCCTGCGGTGTTGCGGCCAGCTCACGAGAAAGCGAGTTGAAGAAAGGAGCTCAGGGGCACTGTAATTCACAAACCTGCAGAGTTATAAATGACAGCTATCGTCCAAAAATATACTGAAGTAAGGCTGCCAAGAGGACTTGAAAGCGGGGCAGAATTGCAGGAAACCGATTTCAGGAGGTAGACTGGAATTGCATTTAAAGCATAGGAAAAGAGGCAGAACGTCCACAATGATGCACTTGGCCAAAAAGGGCGTATGCGTTTTTTCCTGAATATATTCAGGAAAAAACGCATACGCCCTTTTTGGCCAACCAAGCAAGCTTGCAAAGGAAATCTGCACTACAATGAAGTCTCACTTCCCCCCGGTCAAAAGGGCCATCTGAAAAAAGTGTAAAATCCAGAAAGGCAGGACAGGCCATGGAGAACTGGGAGCCTTGTTATGCTGATGGGCGGGATGTCAATTGCCAACAGCCACTCGGGAGAAGTGTATGGTGTTTCCTGAAACATCTAAAAAACAAAGCAACAGAGCCTAGGGCACTTCCACTTATGGTCCTATAGCTTAGGGAAATTAAAATCAAAAAGACACAGCCATCCCAAAGGTTGGGACGGCTCTGTTTACAAGAACCTGGTTTACGGTACAAGTTCAATATCGCAGAAAGTGAAAAATGGATAAAGAAGTTGTGGTACTTACGTACAATGCAGTATCACTCAGCAATGAAATCTATGTCATCAGGCCCGTAGCAGCATAATGAGTGGATTCAGGTATGATGATTCTAACTGAAATAAGTCACACAGGAAAAGAAACATCATAAGATATCACTAATACACGGAATGTAAACTTGGCTACACAGGAACTGAATTCCAAAACAGAACAGGGTCTCAAATTTAGAAACCCAACTTATGCTTGCTTAAGGGGAAAGGTGAGTTGGGGTGCTGCATAAAACCAGAGATTGAAATGAGCACAGATAAAGTTCCTTAAGCCAAATATGGAATAGACAAGAGCTACTCCTTGCTCAACGAAATGGACTCAACACCCCATATTAAATGCCTAAGAGTGTACCTGACTAGGAAGTATCTTAAAACCTATGGATTGCTATGTCTCTGGAAGAGAATCAAGTGTGTGTACAGGGGCATAAACGCAGCAGTGATAGGATTGGAGAGGTTCGGTGAGCAAATGAAGACCCTTTGAAGTCATATTGCATGGTACCCATTCCACGGGTCTCAACTCTCCAGGTTTAAGGTATTCTTCCTTCAGCTAAAACATGCATGTGGAACCCAGAGTGTGATCAACCGTGTGATCGGGAGACGTGTTCCGATATGTCTCAGTTTTCGTCCCCTGGTACTCGGGTGCAACATTCCAGACGCTTTACTAACACTCTCCCGACTTGGAGAGTCAGTGCCTTTAACCTCCTGTTTGGCCCAGTTTGCAATTTCTGCGGAAGATGAACAGGAATAGGCAGAACCAATGACAGACTAGCTGGAGGTGTCTGGACGGGCAAATTTAACTCTCATTTCCCACCAGGAAGAGGAATTAACCAAAGGCTCAGCGTGCCGTGCCGGAACCAGATTAGGGCCTGAAGCCATCCTGCGGTGTTGCGGCCAGCTCACGAGAAAGCGAGTTGAAGAAAGGAGCTCAGGGGCACTGTAATTCACAAACCTGCAGAGTTATAAATGACAGCTATCGTCCAAAAATATACTGAAGTAAGGCTGCCAAGAGGACTTGAAAGCGGGGCAGAATTGCAGGAAACCGATTTCAGGAGGTAGACTGGAATTGCATTTAAAGCATAGGAAAAGAGGCAGAACGTCCACAATGATGCACTTGGCCAAAAAGGGCGTATGCGTTTTTTCCTGAATATATTCAGGAAAAAACGCATACGCCCTTTTTGGCCAACCAAGCAAGGTTGCAAATGAAATCTGCACTACAGTGAAGTCTCACTTCCCCCCGGTCAAAAGGGCCATCTGAAAAAAGTGTAAAATCCAGAAAGGCAGGACAGGCCATGGAGAACTGGGAGCCTTGTTATGCTGATGGGCGGGATGTAAATTGCCAACAGCCACTCGAGAGAAGTGTATGGTGTTTCCTGAAACATCTAAAAAACAAAGCAACAGAGCCTAGGGCACTTCCACTTATGGTCCTATAGCTTAGGGAAATTAAAATCAAAAGACACAGCCACCCCAAAGGTTGGGACGGCTCTGTTTACAAGAACCTGGTTTACGGTACAAGTTCAATATCGCAGAAAGTGAAAAATGGATAAAGAAGTTGTGGTACTTACGTACAATGCAGTATCACTCAGCAATGAAATCTATGTCATCAGGCCCGTAGCAGCATAATGAGTGGATTCAGGTACGATGATTCTAACTGAAATAAGTCACACAGGAAAAGAAACATCATAAGATATCACTAATACACGGAATGTAAACTTGGCTACACAGGAACTGAATTCCAAAACAGAACAGGGTCTCAAATTTAGAAACCCAACTTATGCTTGCTTAAGGGGAAAGGTGAGTTGGGGTGCTGCATAAAACCAGAGATTGAAATGAGCACAGATAAAGTTCCTTAAGCCAAATATGGAATAGACAAGAGCTACTCCTTGCTCAACGAAATGGACTCAACACCCCATATTAAATGCCTAAGAGTGTACCTGACTAGGAAGTATCTTAAAACCTATGGATTGCTATGTCTCTGAAAGAGAATCAAGTGTGTGTACAGGGGCATAAACGCAGCAGTGATAGGATTGGAGAGGTTCGGTGAGCAAATGAAGACCCTTTGAAGTCATATTGCATGGTACCCATTCCACGGGTCTCAACTCTCCAGGTTTAAGGGATTCTTCCTTCAGCTAAAACATGCATGTGGAACCCAGAGTATGATCAACCGTGTGATCGGGAGACGTGTTCCAATATGTCTCAGTTTTCGTCCCCTGGTACTCGGGTGCAACATTCCAGACGCTTTACTAACACTCTCCCGACTTGGAGAGTCAGCGCCTTTAACCTCCTGTTTGGCCCAGTTTGCAATTTCTGCGGAAGATGTACAGGAATAGGGAGAACCAATGACAGACTAGATGGAGGTGTCTGGACGGGCAAATTTAACTCTCATTTCCCACCAGGAAGAGGAATTAACCAAAGGCTCAGCGTGCCGTGCCGGAACCAGATTAGGGCCTGAAGCCATCCTGCGGTGTTGCGGCCAGCTCACGAGAAAGCGAGTTGAAGAAAGGAGCTCAGGGGCACTGTAATTCACAAACCTGCAGAGTTATAAATGACAGCTATCGTCCAAAAATATACTGAAGTAAGGCTGCCAAGAGGACTTGAAAGCGGGGCAGAATTGCAGGAAACCGATTTCAGGAGGTAGACTGGAATTGCATTTAAAGCATAGGAAAAGAGGCAGAACGTCCACAATGATGCACTTGGCCAAAAAGGGCGTATGCGTTTTTTCCTGAATATATTCAGGAAAAAACGCATATGCCCTTTTTGGCCAACCAAGCAATCTTCCAAAGGAAATCTGCACTACAATGAAGTCTCACTTCCCCCCGGTCTAAAGGGCCATCTGAAAAAAGTGTAAAATCCAGAAAGGCAGGACAGGCCATGGAGAACTGGGAGCCTTGTTATGCTGATGGGCGGGATGTAAATTGCCAACAGCCACTCCGGAGAAGTGTATGGTGTTTCCTGAAACAGCTAAAAAACAAAGCAACAGAGCCTAGGGCACTTCCACTTATGGTCCTATAGCTTAGGGAAATTAAAATCAAAAAGACACAGCCATCCCAAAGGTTGGGACGGCTCTGTTTACAAGAACCTGGTTTACGGTACAAGTTCAATATCGCAGAAAGTGAAAAATGGATAAAGAAGTTGTGGTACTTACGTACAATGCAGTATCACTCAGCAATGAAATCTATGTCATCAGGCCCGTAGCAGCATAATGAGTGGATTCAGGTATGATGATTCTAACTGAAATAAGTCACACAGGAAAAGAAACATCATAAGATATCACTAATACACGGAATGTAAACTTGGCTACACAGGAACTGAATTCCAAAACAGAACAGGGTCTCAAATTTAGAAACCCAACTTATGCTTGCTTAAGGGGAAAGGTGAGTTGGGGTGCTGCATAAAACCAGAGATTGAAATGAGCACAGATAAAGTTCCTTAAGCCAAATATGGAATAGACAAGAGCTACTCCTTGCTCAACGAAATGGACTCAACACCCCATATTAAATGCCTAAGAGTGTACCTGACTAGGAAGTATCTTAAAACCTATGGATTGCTATGTCTCTGGAAGAGAATCAAGTGTGTGTACAGGGGCATAAACGCAGCAGTGATAGGATTGGAGAGGTTCGGTGAGCAAATGAAGACCCTTTGAAGTCATATTGCATGGTACCCATTCCACGGGTCTCAACTCTCCAGGTTTAAGGTATTCTTCCTTCAGCTAAAACATGCATGTGGAACCCAGAGTGTGATCAACCGTGTGATCGGGAGACGTGTTCCGATATGTCTCAGTTTTCGTCCCCTGGTACTCGGGTGCAACATTCCAGACGCTTTACTAACACTCTCCCGACTTGGAGAGTCAGTGCCTTTAACCTCCTGTTTGGCCCAGTTTGCAATTTCTGCGGAAGATGAACAGGAATAGGCAGAACCAATGACAGACTAGCTGGAGGTGTCTGGACGGGCAAATTTAACTCTCATTTCCCACCAGGAAGAGGAATTAACCAAAGGCTCAGCGTGCCGTGCCGGAAGCAGATTAGGGCCTGAAGCCATCCTGCGGTGTTGCGGCCAGCTCACGAGAAAGCGAGTTGAAGAAAGGAGCTCAGGGGCACTGTAATTCACAAACCTGCAGAGTTATAAATGACAGCTATCGTCCAAAAATATACTGAAGTAAGGCTGCCAAGAGGACTTGAAAGCGGGGCAGAATTGCAGGAAACCGATTTCAGGAGGTAGACTGGAATTGCATTTAAAGCATAGGAAAAGAGGCAGAACGTCCACAATGATGCACTTGGCCAAAAAGGGCGTATGCGTTTTTTCCTGAATATATTCAGGAAAAAACGCATATGCCCTTTTTGGCCAACCAAGCAATCTTCCAAAGGAAATCTGCACTACAATGAAGTCTCACTTCCCCCCGGTCTAAAGGGCCATCTGAAAAAAGTGTAAAATCCAGAAAGGCAGGACAGGCCATGGAGAACTGGGAGCCTTGTTATGCTGATGGGCGGGATGTAAATTGCCAACAGCCACTCCGGAGAAGTGTATGGTGTTTCCTGAAACAGCTAAAAAACAAAGCAACAGAGCCTAGGGCACTTCCACTTATGGTCCTATAGCTTAGGGAAATTAAAATCAAAAAGACACAGCCATCCCAAAGGTTGGGACGGCTCTGTTTACAAGAACCTGGTTTACGGTACAAGTTCAATATCGCAGAAAGTGAAAAATGGATAAAGAAGTTGTGGTACTTACGTACAATGCAGTATCACTCAGCAATGAAATCTATGTCATCAGGCCCGTAGCAGCATAATGAGTGGATTCAGGTATGATGATTCTAACTGAAATAAGTCACACAGGAAAAGAAACATCATAAGATATCACTAATACACGGAATGTAAACTTGGCTACACAGGAACTGAATTCCAAAACAGAACAGGGTCTCAAATTTAGAAACCCAACTTATGCTTGCTTAAGGGGAAAGGTGAGTTGGGGTGCTGCATAAAACCAGAGATTGAAATGAGCACAGATAAAGTTCCTTAAGCCAAATATGGAATAGACAAGAGCTACTCCTTGCTCAACGAAATGGACTCAACACCCCATATTAAATGCCTAAGAGTGTACCTGACTAGGAAGTATCTTAAAACCTATGGATTGCTATGTCTCTGGAAGAGAATCAAGTGTGTGTACAGGGGCATAAACGCAGCAGTGATAGGATTGGAGAGGTTCGGTGAGCAAATGAAGACCCTTTGAAGTCATATTGCATGGTACCCATTCCACGGGTCTCAACTCTCCAGGTTTAAGGTATTCTTCCTTCAGCTAAAACATGCATGTGGAACCCAGAGTGTGATCAACCGTGTGATCGGGAGACGTGTTCCGATATGTCTCAGTTTTCGTCCCCTGGTACTCGGGTGCAACATTCCAGACGCTTTACTAACACTCTCCCGACTTGGAGAGTCAGTGCCTTTAACCTCCTGTTTGGCCCAGTTTGCAATTTCTGCGGAAGATGAACAGGAATAGGCAGAACCAATGACAGACTAGCTGGAGGTGTCTGGACGGGCAAATTTAACTCTCATTTCCCACCAGGAAGAGGAATTAACCAAAGGCTCAGCGTGCCGTGCCGGAACCAGATTAGGGCCTGAAGCCATCCTGCGGTGTTGCGGCCAGCTCACGAGAAAGCGAGTTGAAGAAAGGAGCTCAGGGGCACTGTAATTCACAAACCTGCAGAGTTATAAATGACAGCTATCGTCCAAAAATATACTGAAGTAAGGCTGCCAAGAGGACTTGAAAGCGGGGCAGAATTGCAGGAAACCGATTTCAGGAGGTAGACTGGAATTGCATTTAAAGCATAGGAAAAGAGGCAGAACGTCCACAATGATGCACTTGGCCAAAAAGGGCGTATGCGTTTTTTCCTGAATATATTCAGGAAAAAACGCATACGCCCTTTTTGGCCAACCAAGCAAGCTTGCAAAGGAAATCTGCACTACAATGAAGTCTCACTTCCCCCCGGTCAAAAGGGCCATCTGAAAAAAGTGTAAAATCCAGAAAGGCAGGACAGGCCATGGAGAACTGGGAGCCTTGTTATGCTGATGGGCGGGATGTAAATTGCCAACAGCCACTCGGGAGAAGTGTATGGTGTTTCCTGAAACATCTAAAAAACAAAGCAACAGAGCCTAGGGCACTTCCACTTATGGTCCTATAGCTTAGGGAAATTAAAATCAAAAGACACAGCCACCCCAAAGGTTGGGACGGCTCTGTTTACAAGAACCTGGTTTACGGTACAAGTTCAATATCGCAGAAAGTGAAAAATGGATAAAGAAGTTGTGGTACTTACGTACAATGCAGTATCACTCAGCAATGAAATCTATGTCATCAGGCCCGTAGCAGCATAATGAGTGGATTCAGGTATGATGATTCTAACTGAAATAAGTCACACAGGAAAAGAAACATCATAAGATATCACTAATACACGGAATGTAACCTTGGCTACACAGGAACTGAATTACAAAACAGAACAGGGTCTCAAATTTAGAAAACCAACTTATGCTTGCTTAAGGGGAAAGGTGAGTTGGGGTGCTGCATAAAACCAGAGATTGAAATGAGCACAGATAAAGTTCCTTAAGCCAAATATGGAATAGACAAGAGCTACTCCTTGCTCAACGAAATGGACTCAACACCCCATATTAAATGCCTAAGAGTGTACCTGACTAGGAAGTATCTTAAAACCTATGGATTGCTATGTCTCTGAAAGAGAATCAAGTGTGTGTACAGGGGCATAAACGCAGCAGTGATAGGATTGGAGAGGTTCGGTGAGCAAATGAAGACCCTTTGAAGTCATATTGCATGGTACCCATTCCACGGGTCTCAACTCTCCAGGTTTAAGGTATTCTTCCTTCAGCTAAAACATGCATGATGAACCCAGAGTATGATCAACCGTGTGATCGGGAGACGTGTTCCAATATGTCTCAGTTTTCGTCCCCTGGTACTCGGGTGCAACATTACAGACGCTTTACTAACACTCTCCCGACTTGGAGAGTCAGTGCCTTTAACCTCCTCTTTGGGCCAGTTTGCAATTTCTGCGGAAGATGAACAGGGATATGGAGAACCAATGAGAGACTAGCTGGAGGTGTCTGGACGGGCAAATTTAACTCTCATTTCCAACCAGGAAGAGGAATTAACCAAAGGCTCAGCGTGCCGTGCCGGAACCACATTAGGGCCTGAAGCCATCCTGCGGTGTTGCGGCCAGCTCACGAGAAAGCGAGTTGAAGAAAGGAGCTCAGGGGCACTGTAATTCACAAACCTGCAGAGTTATAAATGACAGCTATCGTCCAAAAATATACTGAAGTAAGGCTGCCAAGAGGACTTGAAAGCGGGGCAGAATTGCAGGAAACCGATTTCAGGAGGTAGACTGGAATTGCATTTAAAGCATAGGAAAAGAGGCAGAACGTCCACAATGATGCACTTGGCCAAAAAGGGCGTATGCGTTTTTTCCTGAATATATTCAGGAAAAAACGCATACGCCCTTTTTGGCCAACCAAGCAAGCTTGCAAAGGAAATCTGCACTACAATGAAGTCTCACTTCCCCCCGGTCAAAAGGGCCATCTGAAAAAAGTGTAAAATCCAGAAAGGCAGGACAGGCCATGGAGAACTGGGAGCCTTGTTATGCTGATGGGCGGGATGTCAATTGCCAACAGCCACTCGGGAGAAGTGTATGGTGTTTCCTGAAACATCTAAAAAACAAAGCAACAAAGCCTAGGGCACTTCCACTTATGGTCCTATAGCTTAGGGAAATTAAAATCAAAAGACACAGCCACCCCAAAGGTTGGGACGGCTCTGTTTACAAGAACCTGGTTTACGGTACAAGTTCAATATCGCAGAAAGTGAAAAATGGATAAAGAAGTTGTGGTACTTACGTACAATGCTGTATCACTCAGCAATGAAATCTATGTCATCAGGCCCGTAGCAGCATAATGAGTGGATTCAGGTACGATGATTCTAACTGAAATAAGTCACACAGAAAAAGAAACATCATAAGATATCACTAATACACGGAATGTAACCTTGGCTACACAGGAACTGAATTACAAAACAGAACAGGGTCTCAAATTTAGAAAACCAACTTATGCTTGCTTAAGGGGAAAGGTGAGTTGGGGTGCTGCATAAAACCAGAGATTGAAATGAGCACAGATAAAGTTCCTTAAGCCAAATATGGAATAGACAAGAGCTACTCCTTGCTCAACGAAATGGACTCAACACCCCATATTAAATGCCTAAGAGTGTACCTGACTAGGAAGTATCTTAAAACCTATGGATTGCTATGTCTCTGAAAGAGAATCAAGTGTGTGTACAGGGGCATAAACGCAGCAGTGATAGGATTGGAGAGGTTCGGTGAGCAAATGAAGACCCTTTGAAGTCATATTGCATGGTACCCATTCCACGGGTCTCAACTCTCCAGGTTTAAGGTATTCTTCCTTCAGCTAAAACATGCATGTGGAACCCAGAGTATGATCAACCGTGTGATCGGGAGACGTGTTCCAATATGTCTCAGTTTTCGTCCCCTGGTACTCGGGTGCAACATTCCAGACGCTTTACTAACACTCTCCCGACTTGGAGAGTCAGTGCCTTTAACCTCCTGTTTGGCCCAGTTTGCAATTTCTGCGGAAGATGAACAGGAATAGGGAGAACCAATGACAGACTAGCTGGAGGTGTCTGGACGGGCAAATTTAACTCTCATTTCCCACCAGGAAGAGGAATTAACCAAAGGCTCAGCGTGCCGTGCCGGAACCAGATTAGGGCCTGAAGCCATCCTGCAGTGTTGCGGCCAGCTCACGAGAAAGCGAGTTGAAGAAAGGAGCTCAGGGGCACTGTAATTCACAAACCTGCAGAGTTATAAATGACAGCTATCGTCCAAAAATATACTGAAGTAAGGCTGCCAAGAGGACTTGAAAGCGGGGCAGAATTGCAGGAAACCGATTTCAGGAGGTAGACTGGAATTGCATTTAAAGCATAGGAAAAGAGGCAGAACGTCCACAATGATGCACTTGGCCAAAAAGGGCGTATGCGTTTTTTCCTGAATATATTCAGGAAAAAACGCATACGCCCTTTTTGGCCAACCAAGCAAGCTTGCAAAGGAAATCTGCACTACAATGAAGTCTCACTTCCCCCCGGTCAAAAGGGCCATCTGAAAAAAGTGTAAAATCCAGAAAGGCAGGACAGGCCATGGAGAACTGGGAGCCTTGTTATGCTGATGGGCGGGATGTAAATTGCCAACAGCCACTCCGGAGAAGTGTATGGTGTTTCCTGAAACAGCTAAAAAACAAAGCAACAGAGCCTAGGGCACTTCCACTTATGGTCCTATAGCTTAGGGAAATTAAAATCAAAAAGACACAGCCACCCCAAAGGTTGGGACGGCTCTGTTTACAAGAACCTGGTTTACGGTACAAGTTCAATATCGCAGAAAGTGAAAAATGGATAAAGAAGTTGTGGTACTTACGTACAATGCAGTATCACTCAGCAATTAAATCTATGTCATCAGGCCCGTAGCAGCATAATGAGTGGATTCAGGTACGATGATTCTAACTGAAATAAGTCACACAGGAAAAGAAACATCATAAGATATCACTAATACACGGAATGTAAACTTGGCTACACAGGAACTGAATTACAAAACAGAACAGGGTCTCAAATTTAGAAAACCAACTTATGCTTGCTTAAGGGGAAAGGTGAGTTGGGGTGCTGCATAAAACCAGAGATTGAAATGAGCACAGATAAAGTTCCTTAAGCCAAATATGGAATAGACAAGAGCTACTCCTTGCTCAACGAAATGGACTCAACTCCCCATATTAAATGCCTAAGAGTGTACCTGACTAGGAAGTATCTTAAAACCTATGGATTGCTATGTCTCTGAAAGAGAATCAAGTGTGTGTACAGGGGCATAAACGCAGCAGTGATAGGATTGGAGAGGTTCGGTGAGCAAATGAAGACCCTTTGAAGTCATATTGCATGGTACCCATTCCACGGGTCTCAACTCTCCAGGTTTAAGGTATTCTTCCTTCAGCTAAAACATGCATGTGGAACCCAGAGTATGATCAACCGTGTGATCGGGAGACGTGTTCCGATATGTCTCAGTTTTCGTCCCCTGGTACTCGGGTGCAACATTCCAGACGCTTTACTAACACTCTCCCGACTTGGAGAGTCAGTGCCTTTAACCTCCTGTTTGGCCCAGTTTGCAATTTCTGCGGAAGATGAACAGGAATAGGGAGAACCAATGAGAGACTAGCTGGAGGTGTCTGGACGGGCAAATTTAACTCTCATTTCCCACCAGGAAGAGGAATTAACCAAAGGCTCAGCGTGCCGTGCCGGAACCAGATTAGGGCCTGAAGCCATCCTGCGGTGTTGCGGCCAGCTCACGAGAAAGCGAGTTGAAGAAAGGAGCTCAGGGGCACTGTAATTCACAAACCTGCAGAGTTATAAATGACAGCTATCGTCCAAAAATATACTGAAGTAAGGCTGCCAAGAGGACTTGAAAGCGGGGCAGAATTGCAGGAAACCGATTTCAGGAGGTAGACTGGAATTGCATTGAAAGCATAGGAAAAGAGGCAGAACGTCCACAATGATGCACTTGGCCAAAAAGGGCGTATGCGTTTTTTCCTGAATATATTCAGGAAAAAACGCATACGCCCTTTTTGGCCAACCAAGCAAGCTTGCAAAGGAAATCTGCACTACAATGAAGTCTCACTTCCCCCCGGTCAAAAGGGCCATCTGAAAAAAGTGTAAAATCCAGAAAGGCAGGACAGGCCATGGAGAACTGGGAGCCTTGTTATGCTGATGGGCGGGATGTCAATTGCCAACAGCCACTCGGGAGAAGTGTATGGTGTTTCCTGAAACATCTAAAAAACAAAGCAACAGAGCCTAGGGCACTTCCACTTATGGTCCTATAGCTTAGGGAAATTAAAATCAAAAGACACAGCCACCCCAAAGGTTGGGACGGCTCTGTTTACAAGAACCTGGTTTACGGTACAAGTTCAATATCGCAGAAAGTGAAAAATGGATAAAGAAGTTGTGGTACTTACGTACAATGCAGTATCACTCAGCAATGAAATCTATGTCATCAGGCCCGTAGCAGCATAATGAGTGGATTCAGGTACGATGATTCTAACTGAAATAAGTCACACAGAAAAAGAAACATCATAAGATATCACTAATACACGGAATGTAACCTTGGCTACACAGGAACTGAATTACAAAACAGAACAGGGTCTCAAATTTAGAAAACCAACTTATGCTTGCTTAAGGGGAAAGGTGAGTTGGGGTGCTGCATAAAACCAGAGATTGAAATGAGCACAGATAAAGTTCCTTAAGCCAAATATGGAATAGACAAGAGCTACTCCTTGCTCAACGAAATGGACTCAACACCCCATATTAAATGCCTAAGAGTGTACCTGACTAGGAAGTATCTTAAAACCTATGGATTGCTATGTCTCTGAAAGAGAATCAAGTGTGTGTACAGGGGCATAAACGCAGCAGTGATAGGATTGGAGAGGTTCGGTGAGCAAATGAAGACCCTTTGAAGTCATATTGCATGGTACCCATTCCACGGGTCTCAACTCTCCAGGTTTAAGGTATTCTTCCTTCAGCTAAAACATGCATGTGGAACCCAGAGTATGATCAACCGTGTGATCGGGAGACGTGTTCCAATATGTCTCAGTTTTCGTCCCCTGGTACTCGGGTGCAACATTCCAGACGCTTTACTAACACTCTCCCGACTTGGAGAGTCAGTGCCTTTAACCTCCTGTTTGGCCCAGTTTGCAATTTCTGCGGAAGATGAACAGGAATAGGGAGAACCAATGACAGACCAGCTGGAGGTGTCTGGACGGGCAAATTTAACTCTCATTTCCCACCAGGAAGAGGAATTAACCAAAGGCTCAGCGTGCCGTGCCGGAACCAGATTAGGGCCTGAAGCCATCCTGCGGTGTTGCGGCCAGCTCACGAGAAAGCGAGTTGAAGAAAGGAGCTCAGGGGCACTGTAATTCACAAACCTGCAGAGTTATAAATGACAGCTATCGTCCAAAAATATACTGAAGTAAGGCTGCCAAGAGGACTTGAAAGCGGGGCAGAATTGCAGGAAACCGATTTCAGGAGGTAGACTGGAATTGCATTTAAAGCATAGGAAAAGAGGCAGAACGTCCACAATGATGCACTTGGCCAAAAAGGGCGTATGCGTTTTTTCCTGAATATATTCAGGAAAAAACGCATACGCCCTTTTTGGCCAACCAAGCAAGCTTGCAAAGGAAATCTGCACTACCATGAAGTCTCACTTCCCCCCGGTCAAAAGGGCCATCTGAAAAAAGTGTAAAATCCAGAAAGGCAGGACAGGCCATGGAGAACTGGGAGCCTTGTTATGCTGATGGGCGGGATGTAAATTGCCAACAGCCACTCCGGAGAAGTGTATGGTGTTTCCTGAAACAGCTAAAAAACAAAGCAACAGAGCCTAGGGCACTTCCACTTATGGTCCTATAGCTTAGGGAAATTAAAATCAAAAAGACACAGCCACCCCAAAGGTTGGGACGGCTCTGTTTACAAGAACCTGGTTTACGGTACAAGTTCAATATCGCAGAAAGTGAAAAATGGATAAAGAAGTTGTGGTACTTACGTACAATGCAGTATCACTCAGCAATGAAATCTATGTCATCAGGCCCGTAGCAGCATAATGAGTGGATTCAGGTACGATGATTCTAACTGAAATAAGTCACACAGGAAAAGAAACATCATAAGATATCACTAATACACGGAATGTAAACTTGGCTACACAGGAACTGAATTACAAAACAGAACAGGGTCTCAAATTTAGAAAACCAACTTATGCTTGCTTAAGGGGAAAGGTGAGTTGGGGTGCTGCATAAAACCAGAGATTGAAATGAGCACAGATAAAGTTCCTTAAGCCAAATATGGAATAGACAAGAGCTACTCCTTGCTCAACGAAATGGACTCAACTCCCCATATTAAATGCCTAAGAGTGTACCTGACTAGGAAGTATCTTAAAACCTATGGATTGCTATGTCTCTGAAAGAGAATCAAGTGTGTGTACAGGGGCATAAACGCAGCAGTGATAGGATTGGAGAGGTTCGGTGAGCAAATGAAGACCCTTTGAAGTCATATTGCATGGTACCCATTCCACGGGTCTCAACTCTCCAGGTTTAAGGTATTCTTCCTTCAGCTAAAACATGCATGTGGAACCCAGAGTATGATCAACCGTGTGATCGGGAGACGTGTTCCGATATGTCTCAGTTTTCGTCCCCTGGTACTCGGGTGCAACATTCCAGACGCTTTACTAACACTCTCCCGACTTGGAGAGTCAGTGCCTTTAACCTCCTGTTTGGCCCAGTTTGCAATTTCTGCGGAAGATGAACAGGAATAGGGAGAACCAATGAGAGACTAGCTGGAGGTGTCTGGACGGGCAAATTTAACTCTCATTTCCCACCAGGAAGAGGAATTAACCAAAGGCTCAGCGTGCCGTGCCGGAACCAGATTAGGGCCTGAAGCCATCCTGCGGTGTTGCGGCCAGCTCACGAGAAAGCGAGTTGAAGAAAGGAGCTCAGGGGCACTGTAATTCACAAACCTGCAGAGTTATAAATGACAGCTATCGTCCAAAAATATACTGAAGTAAGGCTGCCAAGAGGACTTGAAAGCGGGGCAGAATTGCAGGAAACCGATTTCAGGAGGTAGACTGGAATTGCATTTAAAGCATAGGAAAAGAGGCAGAACGTCCACAATGATGCACTTGGCCAAAAAGGGCGTATGCGTTTTTTCCTGAATATATTCAGGAAAAAACGCATACGCCCTTTTTGGCCAACCAAGCAAGCTTGCAAAGGAAATCTGCACTACAATGAAGTCTCACTTCCCCCCGGTCAAAAGGGCCATCTGAAAAAAGTGTAAAATCCAGAAAGGCAGGACAGGCCATGGAGAACTGGGAGCCTTGTTATGCTGATGGGCGGGATGTCAATTGCCAACAGCCACTCGGGAGAAGTGTATGGTGTTTCCTGAAACATCTAAAAAACAAAGCAACAGAGCCTAGGGCACTTCCACTTATGGTCCTATAGCTTAGGGAAATTAAAATCAAAAGACACAGCCACCCCAAAGGTTGGGACGGCTCTGTTTACAAGAACCTGGTTTACGGTACAAGTTCAATATCGCAGAAAGTGAAAAATGGATAAAGAAGTTGTGGTACTTACGTACAACGCAGTATCACTCAGCAATGAAATCTATGTCATCAGGCCCGTAGCAGCATAATGAGTGGATTCAGGTATGATGATTCTAACTGAAATAATTCACACAGGAAAAGAAACATCATAAGATATCACTAATACACGGAATGTAACCTTGGCTACACAGGAACTGAATTACAAAACAGAACAGGGTCTCAAATTTAGAAAACCAACTTATGCTTGCTTAAGGGGAAAGGTGAGTTGGGGTGCTGCATAAAACCAGAGATTGAAATGAGCACAGATAAAGTTCCTTAAGCCAAATATGGAATAGACAAGAGCTACTCCTTGCTCAACGAAATGGACTCAACACCCCATATTAAATGCCTAAGAGTGTACCTGACTAGGAAGTATCTTAAAACCTATGGATTGCTATGTCTCTGAAAGAGAATCAAGTGTGTGTACAGGGGCATAAACGCAGCAGTGATAGGATTGGAGAGGTTCGGTGAGCAAATGAAGCGCCTTTGAAGTCATATTGCATGGTACCCATTCCACGGGTCTCAACTCTCCAGGTTTAAGGTATTCTTCCTTCAGCTAAAACATGCATGTGGAACCCAGAGTATGATCAACTGTGTGATCGGGAGACGTGTTCCAATATGTCTCAGTTTTCGTCCCCTGGTACTCGGGTGCAACATTCCAGACGCTTTACTAACACTCTCCCGACTTGGAGAGTCAGTGCCTTTAACCTCCTGTTTGGCCCAGTTTGCAATTTCTGCGGAAGATGAACAGGGATAGGGAGAACCAATGAGAGATTAGCTGGAGGTGTCTGGACGGGCAAATTTAACTCTCATTTCCCACCAGGAAGAGGAATTAACCAAAGGCTCAGCGTGCCGTGCCGCAACCAGATTAGGGCCTGAAGCCATCCTGCGGTGTTGCGGCCAGCTCCCGAGAAAGCGAGTTGAAGAAAGGAGCTCAGGGGCACTGTAATTCACAAACCTGCAGAGTTATAAATGACAGCTATCGTCCAAAAATATACTGAAGTAAGGCTGCCAAGAGGACTTGAAAGCGGGGCAGAATTGCAGGAAACCGATTTCAGGAGGTAGACTGGAATTGCATTGAAAGCATAGGAAAAGAGGCAGAACGTCCACAATGATGCACTTGGCCAAAAAGGGCGTATGCGTTTTTTCCTGAATATATTCAGGAAAAAACGCATACGCCCTTTTTGGCCAACCAAGCAAGCTTGCAAAGGAAATCTGCACTACAATGAAGTCTCACTTCCCCCCGGTCAAAAGGGCCATCTGAAAAAAGTGTAAAATCCAGAAAGGCAGGACAGGCCATGGAGAACTGGGAGCCTTGTTATGCTGATGGGCGGGATGTAAATTGCCAACAGCCACTCGGGAGAAGTGTATGGTGTTTCCTGAAACATCTAAAAAACAAAGCAACAGAGCCTAGGGCACTTCCACTTATGGTCCTATAGCTTAGGGAAATTAAAATCAAAAGACACAGCCACCCCAAAGGTTGGGACGGCTCTGTTTACAAGAACCTGGTTTACGGTACAAGTTCAATATCGCAGAAAGTGAAAAATGGATAAAGAAGTTGTGGTACTTACGTACAATGCAGTATCACTCAGCAATGAAATCTATGTCATCAGGCCCGTAGCAGCATAATGAGTGGATTCAGGTATGATGATTCTAACTGAAATAAGTCACACAGGAAAAGAAACATCATAAGATATCACTAATACACGGAATGTAACCTTGGCTACACAGGAACTGAATTACAAAACAGAACAGGGTCTCAAATTTAGAAAACCAACTTATGCTTGCTTAAGGGGAAAGGTGAGTTGGGGTGCTGCATAAAACCAGAGATTGAAATGAGCACAGATAAAGTTCCTTAAGCCAAATATGGAATAGACAAGAGCTACTCCTTGCTCAACGAAATGGACTCAACACCCCATATTAAATGCCTAAGAGTGTACCTGACTAGGAAGTATCTTAAAACCTATGGATTGCTATGTCTCTGGAAGAGAATCAAGTGTGTGTACAGGGGCATAAACGCAGCAGTGATAGGATTGGAGAGGTTCGGTGAGCAAATGAAGACCCTTTGAAGTCATATTGCATGGTACCCATTCCACGGGTCTCAACTCTCCAGGTTTAAGGTATTCTTCCTTCAGCTAAAACATGCATGTGGAACCCAGAGTATGATCAACCGTGTGATCGGGAGACGTGTTCCAATATGTCTCAGTTTTCGTCCCCTGGTACTCGGGTGCAACATTCCAGACGCTTTACTAACACTCTCCCGACTTGGAGAGTCAGTGCCTTTAACCTCCTGTTTGGCCCAGTTTGCAATTTCTGCGGAAGATGAACAGGAATAGGGAGAACCAATGACAGACCAGCTGGAGGTGTCTGGATGGGCAAATTTAACTCTCATTTCCCACCAGGAAGAGGAATTAACCAAAGGCTCAGCGTGCCGTGCCGGAACCAGATTAGGGCCTGAAGCCATCCTGCGGTGTTGCGGCCAGCTCATGAGAAAGCGAGTTGAAGAAAGGAGCTCAGGGGCACTGTAATTCACAAACCTGCAAAGTTATAAATGACAGCTATCGTCCAAAAATATACTGAAGTAAGGCTGCCAAGAGGACTTGAAAGCGGGGCAGAATTGCAGGAAACCGATTTCAGGAGGTAGACTGGAATTGCATTGAAAGCATAGGAAAAGAGGCAGACGTCCACAATGATGCACTTGGCCAAAAAGGGCGTATGCGTTTTTTCCTGAATATATTCAGGAAAAAACGCATACGCCCTTTTTGGCCAACCAAGCAAGCTTGCAAAGGAAATCTGCACTACAATGAAGTCTCACTTCCCCCCGGTCCAAAGGGCCATCTGAAAAAAGTGTAAAATCCAGAAAGGCAGGACAGGCCATGGAGAACTGGGAGCCTTGTTATGCTGATGGGCGGGATGTCAATTGCCAACAGCCACTCGGGAGAAGTGTATGGTGTTTCCTGAAACATCTAAAAAACAAAGCAACAGAGCCTAGGGCACTTCCACTTATGGTCCTATAGCTTAGGGAAATTAAAATCAAAAGACACAGCCACCCCAAAGGTTGGGACGGCTCTGTTTACAAGAACCTGGTTTACGGTACAAGTTCAATATCGCAGAAAGTGAAAAATGGATAAAGAAGTTGTGGTACTTACGTACAATGCAGTATCACTCAGCAATGAAATCTATGTCATCAGGCCCGTAGCAGCATAATGAGTGGATTCAGGTATGATGATTCTAACTGAAATAAGTCACACAGGAAAAGAAACATCATAAGATATCACTAATACACGGAATGTAAACTTGGCTACACAGGAACTGAATTCCAAAACAGAACAGGGTCTCAAATTTAGAAAACCAACTTATGCTTGCTTAAGGGGAAAGGTGAGTTGGGGTGCTGCATAAAACCAGAGATTGAAATGAGCACAGATAAAGTTCCTTAAGCCAAATATGGAATAGACAAGAGCTACTCCTTGCTCAACGAAATGGACTCAACACCCCATATTAAATGCCTAAGAGTGTACCTGACTAGGAAGTATCTTAAAACCTATGGATTGCTATGTCTCTGAAAGAGAATCAAGTGTGTGTACAGGGGCATAAACGCAGCAGTGATAGGATTGGAGAGGTTCGGTGAGCAAATGAAGACCCTTTGAAGTCATATTGCATGGTACCCATTCCACGGGTCTCAACTCTCCAGGTTTAAGGTATTCTTCCTTCAGCTAAAACATGCATGTGGAACCCAGAGTATGATCAACCGTGTGATCGGGAGACGTGTTCCAATATGTCTCAGTTTTCGTCCCCTGGTACTCGGGTGCAACATTCCAGACGCTTTACTAACACTCTCCCGACTTGGAGAGTCAGTGCCTTTAACCTCCTGTTTGGCCCAGTTTGCAATTTCTGCGGAAGATGAACAGGAATAGGGAGAACCAATGAGAGACTAGCTGGAGGTGTCTGGACGGGCAAATTTAACTCTCATTTCCCACCAGGAAGAGGAATTAACCAAAGGCTCAGCGTGCCGTGCCGGAACCAGATTAGGGCCTGAAGCCATCCTGCGGTGTTGCGGCCAGCTCACGAGAAAGCGAGTTGAAGAAAGGAGCTCAGGGGCACTGTAATTCACAAACCTGCAGAGTTATAAATGACAGCTATCGTCCAAAAATATACTGAAGTAAGGCTGCCAAGAGGACTTGAAAGCGGGGCAGAATTGCAGGAAACCGATTTCAGGAGGTAGACTGGAATTGCATTTAAAGCATAGGAAAAGAGGCAGACGTCCACAATGATGCACTTGGCCAAAAAGGGCGTATGCGTTTTTTCCTGAATATATTCAGGAAAAAACGCATACGCCCTTTTTGGCCAACCAAGCAAGCTTGCAAAGGAAATCTGCACTACAATGAAGTCTCACTTCCCCCCGGTCCAAAGGGCCATCTGAAAAAAGTGTAAAATCCAGAAAGGCAGGACAGGCCATGGAGAACTGGGAGCCTTGTTATGCTGATGGGCGGGATGTCAATTGCCAACAGCCACTCGGGAGAAGTGTATGGTGTTTCCTGAAACATCTAAAAAACAAAGCAACAGAGCCTAGGGCACTTCCACTTATGGTCCTATAGCTTAGGGAAATTAAAATCAAAAGACACAGCCACCCCAAAGGTTGGGACGGCTCTGTTTACAAGAACCTGGTTTACGGTACAAGTTCAATATCGCAGAAAGTGAAAAATGGATAAAGAAGTTGTGGTACTTACGTACAATGCAGTATCACTCAGCAATGAAATCTATGTCATCAGGCCCGTAGCAGCATAATGAGTGGATTCAGGTATGATGATTCTAACTGAAATAAGTCACACAGGAAAAGAAACATCATAAGATATCACTAATACACGGAATGTAAACTTGGCTACACAGGAACTGAATTCCAAAACAGAACAGGGTCTCAAATTTAGAAAACCAACTTATGCTTGCTTAAGGGGAAAGGTGAGTTGGGGTGCTGCATAAAACCAGAGATTGAAATGAGCACAGATAAAGTTCCTTAAGCCAAATATGGAATAGACAAGAGCTACTCCTTGCTCAACGAAATGGACTCAACACCCCATATTAAATGCCTAAGAGTGTACCTGACTAGGAAGTATCTTAAAACCTATGGATTGCTATGTCTCTGAAAGAGAATCAAGTGTGTGTACAGGGGCATAAACGCAGCAGTGATAGGATTGGAGAGGTTCGGTGAGCAAATGAAGACCCTTTGAAGTCATATTGCATGGTACCCATTCCACGGGTCTCAACTCTCCAGGTTTAAGGTATTCTTCCTTCAGCTAAAACATGCATGTGGAACCCAGAGTATGATCAACCGTGTGATCGGGAGACGTGTTCCAATATGTCTCAGTTTTCGTCCCCTGGTACTCGGGTGCAACATTCCAGACGCTTTACTAACACTCTCCCGACTTGGAGAGTCAGTGCCTTTAACCTCCTGTTTGGCCCAGTTTGCAATTTCTGCGGAAGATGAACAGGAATAGGGAGAACCAATGAGAGACTAGCTGGAGGTGTCTGGACGGGCAAATTTAACTCTCATTTCTCACCAGGAAGAGGAATTAACCAAAGGCTCAGCGTGCCGTGCCGGAACCAGATTAGGGCCTGAAGCCATCCTGCGGTGTTGCGGCCAGCTCACGAGAAAGCGAGTTGAAGAAAGGAGCTCAGGGGCACTGTAATTCACAAACCTGCAGAGTTATAAATGACAGCTATCGTCCAAAAATATACTGAAGTAAGGCTGCCAAGAGGACTTGAAAGCGGGGCAGAATTGCAGGAAACCGATTTCAGGAGGTAGACTGGAATTGCATTTAAAGCATAGGAAAAGAGGCAGAACGTCCACAATGATGCACTTGGCCAAAAAGGGCGTATGCGTTTTTTCCTGAATATATTCAGGAAAAAACGCATACGCCCTTTTTGGCCAACCAAGCAAGCTTGCAAAGGAAATCTGCACTACAATGAAGTCTCACTTCCCCCCGGTCAAAAGGGCCATCTGAAAAAAGTGTAAACTCCAGAAAGGCAGGACAGGCCATGGAGAACTGGGAGCCTTGTTATGCTGATGGGCGGGATGTAAATTGCCAACAGCCACTCGGGAGAAGTGTATGGTGTTTCCTGAAACATCTAAAAAACAAAGCAACAGAGCCTAGGGCACTTCCACTTATGGTCCTATAGCTTAGGGAAATTAAAATCAAAAGACACAGCCACCCCAAAGGTTGGGAAGGCTCTGTTTACAAGAACCTGGTTTACGGTACAAGTTCAGTATCGCAGAAAGTGAAAAATGGATAAAGAAGTTGTGGTACTTACGTACAATGCAGTATCACTCAGCAATGAAATCTATGTCATCAGGCCCGTAGCAGCATAATGAGTGGATTCAGGTACGATGATTCTAACTGAAATAAGTCACACAGGAAAAGAAACATCATAAGATATCACTAATACACGGAATGTAAACTTGGCTACACAGGAACTGAATTACAAAACAGAACAGGGTCTCAAATTTAGAAACCCAACTTATGCTTGCTTAAGGGGAAAGGTGAGTTGGGGTGCTGCATAAAACCAGAGATTGAAATGAGCACAGATAAAGTTCCTTAAGCCAAATATGGAATAGACAAGAGCTACTCCTTGCTCAACGAAATGGACTCAACACCCCATATTAAATGCCTAAGAGTGTACCTGACTAGGAAGTATCTTAAAACCTATGGATTGCTATGTCTCTGAAAGAGAATCAAGTGTGTGTACAGGGGCATAAACGCAGCAGTGATAGGATTGGAGAGGTTCGGTGAGCAAATCAAGACCCTTTGAAGTCATATTGCATGGTACCCATTCCACGGGTCTCAACTCTCCAGGTTTAAGGTATTCTTCCTTCAGCTAAAACATGCATGTGGAACCCAGAGTATGATCAACCGTGTGATCGGGAGACGTGTTCCAATATGTCTCAGTTTTCGTCCCCTGGTACTCGGGTGCAACATTCCAGACGCTTTACTAACACTCTCCCGACTTGGAGAGTCAGTGCCTTTAACCTCCTGTTTGGCCCAGTTTGCAATTTCTGCGGAAGATGAACAGGAATAGGGAGAACCAATGAGAGACTAGCTGGAGGTGTCTGGACGGGCAAATTTAACTCTCATTTCCCACCAGGAAGAGGAATTAACCAAAGGCTCAGCGTGCCGTGCCGGAACCAGATTAGGGCCTGAAGCCATCCTGCGGTGTTGCGGCCAGCTCACGAGAAAGCGAGTTGAAGAAAGGAGCTCAGGGGCACTGTAATTCACAAACCTGCAGAGTTATAAATGACAGCTATCGTCCAAAAATATACTGAAGTAAGGCTGCCAAGAGGACTTGAAAGCGGGGCAGAATTGCAGGAAACCGATTTCAGGAGGTAGACTGGAATTGCATTTAAAGCATAGGAAAAGAGGCAGAACGTCCACAATGATGCACTTGGCCAAAAAGGGCGTATGCGTTTTTTCCTGAATATATTCAGGAAAAAACGCATACGCCCTTTTTGGCCAACCAAGCAAGCTTGCAAAGGAAATCTGCACTACAATGAAGTCTCACTTCCCCCCGGTCAAAAGGGCCATCTGAAAAAAGTGTAAAATCCAGAAAGGCAGGACAGGCCATGGAGAACTGGGAGCCTTGTTATGCTGATGGGCGGGATGTAAATTGCCAACAGCCACTCGGGAGAAGTGTATGGTGTTTCCTGAAACATCTAAAAAACAAAGCAACAGAGCCTAGGGCACTTCCACTTATGGTCCTATAGCTTAGGGAAATTAAAATCAAAAGACACAGCCACCCCAAAGGTTGGGACGGCTCTGTTTACAAGAACCTGGTTTACGGTACAAGTTCAATATCGCAGAAAGTGAAAAATGGATAAAGAAGTTGTGGTACTTACGTACAATGCAGTATCACTCAGCAATGAAATCTATGTCATCAGGCCCGTAGCAGCATAATGAGTGGATTCAGGTACGATGATTCTAACTGAAATAAGTCACACAGAAAAAGAAACATCATAAGATATCACTAATAGACGGAATGTAAACTTGGCTACACAGGAACTGAATTACAAAACAGAACAGGGTCTCAAATTTAGAAAACCAACTTATGCTTGCTTAAGGGGAAAGGTGAGTTGGGGTGCTGCATAAAACCAGAGATTGAAATGAGCACAGATAAAGTTCCTTAAGCCAAATATGGAATAGACAAGAGCTACTCCTTGCTCAACGAAATGGACTCAACACCCCATATTAAATGCCTAAGAGTGTACCTGACTAGGAAGTATCTTAAAACCTATGGATTGCTATGTCTCTGAAAGAGAATCAAGTGTGTGTACAGGGGAATAAACGCAGCAGTGATAGGATTGGAGAGGTTCGGTGAGCAAATGAAGACCCTTTGAAGTCATATTGCATGGTACCCATTCCACGAGTCTCAACTCTCCAGGTTTAAGGTATTCTTCCTTCAGCTAAAACATGCATGTGGAACCCAGAGTATGATCAACCGTGTGATCGGGAGACGTGTTCCAATATGTCTCAGTTTTCGTCCCCTGGTACTCGGGTGCAACATTCCAGACGCTTTACTAACACTCTCCCGACTTGGAGAGTCAGTGCCTTTAACCTCCTGTTTGGCCCAGTTTGCAATTTCTGCGGAAGATGAACAGGAATAGGGAGAACCAATGACAGACTAGCTGGAGGTGTCTGGACGGGCAAATTTAACTCTCATTTCCCACCAGGAAGAGGAATTAACCAAAGGCTCAGCGTGCCGTGCCGGAACCAGATTAGGGCCTGAAGCCATCCTGCGGGGTTGCGGCCAGCTCACGAGAAAGCGAGTTGAAGAAAGGAGCTCAGGGGCACTGTAATTCACAAACCTGCAGAGTTATAAATGACAGCTATCGTCCAAAAATATACTGAAGTAAGGCTGCCAAGAGGACTTGAAAGCGGGGCAGAATTGCAGGAAACCGATTTCAGGAGGTAGACTGGAATTGCATTTAAAGCATAGGAAAAGAGGCAGAACGTCCACAATGATGCACTTGGCCAAAAAGGGCGTATGCGTTTTTTCCTGAATATATTCAGGAAAAAACGCATACGCCCTTTTTGGCCAACCAAGCAAGCTTGCAAAGGAAATCTGCACTACAGTGAAGTCTCACTTCCCCCCGGTCAAAAGGGCCATCTGAAAAAAGTGTAAAATCCAGAAAGGCAGGACAGGCCATGGAGAACTGGGAGCCTTGTTATGCTGATGGGCGGGATGTAAATTGCCAACAGCCACTCGGGAGAAGTGTATGGTGTTTCCTGAAACATCTAAAAAACAAAGCAACAGAGCCTAGGGCACTTCCACTTATGGTCCTATAGCTTAGGGAAATTAAAATCAAAAGACACAGCCACCCCAAAGGTTGGGACGGCTCTGTTTACAAGAACCTGGTTTACGGTACAAGTTCAGTATCGCAGAAAGTGAAAAATGGATAAAGAAGTTGTGGTACTTACGTACAATGCAGTATCACTCAGCAATGAAATCTATGTCATCAGGCCCGTAGCAGCATAATGAGTGGATTCAGGTACGATGATTCTAACTGAAATAAGTCACACAGGAAAAGAAACATCATAAGATATCACTAATACACGGAATGTAAACTTGGCTACACAGGAACTGAATTCCAAAACAGAACAGGGTCTCAAATTTAGAAACCCAACTTATGCTTGCTTAAGGGGAAAGGTGAGTTGGGGTGCTGCATAAAACCAGAGATTGAAATGAGCACAGATAAAGTTCCTTAAGCCAAATATGGAATAGACAAGAGCTACTCCTTGCTCAAGGAAATGGACTCAACACCCCATATTAAATGCCTAAGAGTGTACCTGACTAGGAAGTATCTTAAAACCTATGGATTGCTATGTCTCTGAAAGAGAATCAAGTGTGTGTACAGGGGCATAAACGCAGCAGTGATAGGATTGGAGAGGTTCGGTGAGCAAATGAAGACCCTTTGAAGTCATATTGCATGGTACCCATTCCACGGGTCTCAACTCTCCAGGTTTAAGGTATTCTTCCTTCAGCTAAAACATGCATGTGGAACCCAGAGTATGATCAACCGTGTGATCGGGAGACGTGTTCCAATATGTCTCAGTTTTCGTCCCCTGGTACTCGGGTGCAACATTCCAGACGCTTTACTAACACTCTCCCGACTTGGAGAGTCAGTGCCTTTAACGTCCTGTTTGGCCCAGTTTGCAATTTCTGCGGAAGATGAACAGGAATAGGCAGAACCAATGACAGACTAGCTGGAGGTGTCTGGACGGGCAAATTTAACTCTCATTTCCCACCAGGAAGAGGAATTAACCAAAGGCTCAGCGTGCCGTGCCGGAACCAGATTAGGGCCTGAAGCCATCCTGCGGTGTTGCGGCCAGCTCACGAGAAAGTGAGTTGAAGAAAGGAGCTCAGGGGCACTGTAATTCACAAACCTGCAGAGTTATAAATGACAGCTATCGTCCAAAAATATACTGAAGTAAGGCTGCCAAGAGGACTTGAAAGCGCGGCAGAATTGCAGGAAACCGATTTCAGGAGGTAGACTGGAATTGCATTTAAAGCATAGGAAAAGAGGCAGAACGTCCACAATGATACACTTGGCCAAAAAGTGCGTATGCGTTTTTTCCTGAATATATTCAGGAAAAAACGCATACGCCCTTTTTGGCCAACCAAGCAAGCTTGCAAAGGAAATCTGCACTACAATGAAGTCTCACTTCCCCCCGGTCAAAAGGGCCATCTGAAAAAAGTGTAAAATCCAGAAAGGCAGGACAGGCCATGGAGAACTGGGAGCCTTGTTATGCTGATGGGCGGGATGTAAATTGCCAACAGCCACTCGGGAGAAGTGTATGGTGTTTCCTGAAACATCTAAAAAACAAAGCAACAGAGCGTAGGGCACTTCCACTTATGGTCCTATAGCTTAGGGAAATTAAAATCAAAAGACACAGCCACCCCAAAGGTTGGGACGGCTCTGTTTACAAGAACCTGGTTTACGGTACAAGTTCAATATCGCAGAAAGTGAAAAATGGATAAAGAAGTTGTGGTACTTACGTACAATGCAATATCACTCAGCAATGAAATCTATGTCATCAGGCCCGTAGCAGCATAATGAGTGGATTCAGGTACGATGATTCTAACTGAAATAAGTCACACAGAAAAAGAAACATCATAAGATATCACTAATAGACGGAATGTAAACTTGGCTACACAGGAACTGAATTACAAAACAGAACAGGGTCTCAAATTTAGAAAACCAACTTATGCTTGCTTAAGGGGAAAGGTGAGTTGGGGTGCTGCATAAAACCAGAGATTGAAATGAGCACAGATAAAGTTCCTTAAGCCAAATATGGAATAGACAAGAGCTACTCCTTGCTCAACGAAATGGACTCAACACCCCATATTAAATGCCTAAGAGTGTACCTGACTAGGAAGTATCTTAAAACCTATGGATTGCTATGTCTCTGAAAGAGAATCAAGTGTGTGTACAGGGGAATAAACGCAGCAGTGATAGGATTGGAGAGGTTCGGTGAGCAAATGAAGACCCTTTGAAGTCATATTGCATGGTACCCATTCCACGAGTCTCAACTCTCCAGGTTTAAGGTATTCTTCCTTCAGCTAAAACATGCATGTGGAACCCAGAGTATGATCAACCGTGTGATCGGGAGACGTGTTCCAATATGTCTCAGTTTTCGTCCCCTGGTACTCGGGTGCAACATTCCAGACGCTTTACTAACACTCTCCCGACTTGGAGAGTCAGTGCCTTTAACCTCCTGTTTGGCCCAGTTTGCAATTTCTGCGGAAGATGAACAGGAATAGGGAGAACCAATGAGAGACTAGCTGGAGGTGTCTGGACGGGCAAATTTAACTCTCATTTCCCACCAGGAAGAGGAATTAACCAAAGGCTCAGCGTGCCGTGCCGGAACCAGATTAGGGCCTGAAGCCATCCTGCGGGGTTGCGGCCAGCTCACGAGAAAGCGAGTTGAAGAAAGGAGCTCAGGGGCACTGTAATTCACAAACCTGCAGAGTTATAAATGACAGCTATCGTCCAAAAATATACTGAAGTAAGGCTGCCAAGAGGACTTGAAAGCGGGGCAGAATTGCAGGAAACCGATTTCAGGAGGTAGACTGGAATTGCATTTAAAGCATAGGAAAAGAGGCAGAACGTCCACAATGATGCACTTGGCCAAAAAGGGCGTATGCGTTTTTTCCTGAATATATTCAGGAAAAAACGCATACGCCCTTTTTGGCCAACCAAGCAAGCTTGCAAAGGAAATCTGCACTACAATGAAGTCTCACTTCCCCCCGGTCAAAAGGGCCATCTGAAAAAAGTGTAAAATCCAGAAAGGCAGGACAGGCCATGGAGAACTGGGAGCCTTGTTATGCTGATGGGCGGGATGTAAATTGCCAACAGCCACTCGGGAGAAGTGTATGGTGTTTCCTGAAAAAGCTAAAAAACAAAGCAACAGAGCCTAGGGCACTTCCACTTATGGTCCTATAGCTTAGGGAAATTAAAATCAAAAAGACACAGCCACCCCAACGGTTGGGACGGCTCTGTTTACAAGAACCTGGTTTACGGTACAAGTTCAATATCGCAGAAAGTGAAAAATGGATAAAGAAGTTGTGGTACTTACGTACAATGCAGTATCACTCAGCAATGAAATCTATGTCATGAAGCCCTTAGCAGCATAATGAGTGGATTCAGGTACGATGATTCTAACTGAAATAAGTCACACAGGAAAAGAAACATCATAAGATATCACTAATACACGGAATGTAAACTTGGCTACACAGGAACTGAATTACAAAACAGAACAGGGTCTCAAATTTAGAAAACCAACTTATGCTTGCTTAAGGGGAAAGGTGAGTTGGGGTGCTGCATAAAACCAGAGATTGAAATGAGCACAGATAAAGTTCCTTAAGCCAAATATGGAATAGACAAGAGCTACTCCTTGCTCAACGAAATGGACTCAACACCCCATATTAAATGCCTAAGAGTGTACCTGACTAGGAAGTATCTTAAAACCTATGGATTGCTATGTCTCTGAAAGAGAATCAAGTGTGTGTACAGGGGCATAAACGCAGCAGTGATAGGATTGGAGAGGTTCGGTGAGCAAATGAAGACCCTTTGAAGTCATATTGCATGGTACCCATTCCACGGGTCTCAACTCTCCAGGTTTAAGGTATTCTTCCTTCAGCTAAAACATGCATGTGGAACCCAGAGTATGATCAACCGTGTGATCGGGAGACGTGTTCCAATATGTCTCAGTTTTCGTCCCCTGGTACTCGGGTGCAACATTCCAGACGCTTTACTAACACTCTCCCGACTTGGAGAGTCAGTGCCTTTAACCTCCTGTTTGGCCCAGTTTGCAATTTCTGCGGAAGATGAACAGGAATAGGGAGAACCAATGACAGACTAGCTGGAGGTGTCTGGACGGGCAAATTTAACTCTCATTTCCCACCAGGAAGAGGAATTAACCAAAGGCTCAGCGTGCCGTGCCGGAACCAGATTAGGGCCTGAAGCCATCCTGCGGTGTTGCGGCCAGCTCACGAGAAAGCGAGTTGAAGAAAGGAGCTCAGGGGCACTGTAATTCACAAACCTGCAGAGTTATAAATGACAGCTATCGTCCAAAAATATACTGAAGTAAGGCTGCCAAGAGGACTTGAAAGCGGGGCAGAATTGCAGGAAACCGATTTCAGGAGGTAGACTGGAATTGCATTTAAAGCATAGGAAAAGAGGCAGAACGTCCACAATGATGCACTTGGCCAAAAAGGGCGTATGCGTTTTTTCCTGAATATATTCAGGAAAAAACGCATACGCCCTTTTTGGCCAACCAAGCAAGCTTGCAAAGGAAATCTGCACTACAATGAAGTCTCACTTCCCCCCGGTCAAAAGGGCCATCTGAAAAAAGTGTAAAATCCAGAAAGGCAGGACAGGCCATGGAGAACTGGGAGCCTTGTTATGCTGATGGGCGGGATGTAAATTGCCAACAGCCACTCGGGAGAAGTGTATGGTGTTTCCTGAAACATCTAAAAAACAAAGCAACAGAGCCTAGGGCACTTCCACTTATGGTCCTATAGCTTAGGGAAATTAAAATCAAAAGACACAGCCACCCCAAAGGTTGGGACGGCTCTGTTTACAAGAACCTGGTTTACGGTACAAGTTCAATATCGCAGAAAGTGAAAAATGGATAAAGAAGTTGTGGTACTTACGTACAATGCAGTATCACTCAGCAATGAAATCTATGTCATCAGGCCCGTAGCAGCATAATGAGTGGATTCAGGTACGATGATTCTAACTGAAATAAGTCACACAGGAAAAGAAACATCATAAGATATCACTAATACACGGAATGTAAACTTGGCTACACAGGAACTGAATTACAAAACAGAACAGGGTCTCAAATTTAGAAAACCAACTTATGCTTGCTTAAGGGGAAAGGTGAGTTGGGGTGCTGCATAAAACCAGAGATTGAAATGAGCACAGATAAAGTTCCTTAAGCCAAATATGGAATAGACAAGAGCTACTCCTTGCTCAACGAAATGGACTCAACACCCCATATTAAATGCCTAAGAGTGTACCTGACTAGGAAGTATCTTAAAACCTATGGATTGCTATGTCTCTGAAAGAGAATCAAGTGTGTGTACAGGGGCATAAACGCAGCAGTGATAGGATTGGAGAGGTTCGGTGAGCAAATGAAGACCCTTTGAAGTCATATTGCATGGTACCCATTCCACGGGTCTCAACTCTCCAGGTTTAAGGTATTCTTCCTTCAGCTAAAACATGCATGTGGAACCCAGAGTATGATCAACCGTGTGATCGGGAGACGTGTTCCAATATGTCTCAGTTTTCGTCCCCTGGTACTCGGGTGCAACATTCCAGACGCTTTACTAACACTCTCCCGACTTGGAGAGTCAGTGCCTTTAACCTCCTGTTTGGCCCAGTTTGCAATTTCTGCGGAAGATGAACAGGAATAGGGAGAACCAATGACAGACTAGCTGGAGGTGTCTGGACGGGCAAATTTAACTCTCATTTCCCACCAGGAAGAGGAATTAACCAAAGGCTCAGCGTGCCGTGCCGGAACCAGATTAGGGCCTGAAGCCATCCTGCGGTGTTGCGGCCAGCTCACGAGAAAGCGAGTTGAAGAAAGGAGCTCAGGGGCACTGTAATTCACAAACCTGCAGAGTTATAAATGACAGCTATCGTCCAAAAATATACTGAAGTAAGGCTGCCAAGAGGACTTGAAAGCGGGGCAGAATTGCAGGAAACCGATTTCAGGAGGTAGACTGGAATTGCATTGAAAGCATAGGAAAAGAGGCAGAACGTCCACAATGATGCACTTGGCCAAAAAGGGCGTATGCGTTTTTTCCTGAATATATTCAGGAAAAAACGCATACGCCCTTTTTGGCCAACCAAGCAAGCTTGCAAAGGAAATCTGCACTACAGTGAAGTCTCACTTCCCCCCGGTCAAAAGGGCCATCTGAAAAAAGTGTAAAATCCAGAAAGGCAGGACAGGCCATGGAGAACTGGGAGCCTTGTTATGCTGATGGGCGGGATGTAAATTGCCAACAGCCACTCGGGAGAAGTGTATGGTGTTTCCTGAAACATCTAAAAAACAAAGCAACAGAGCCTAGGGCACTTCCACTTATGGTCCTATAGCTTAGGGAAATTAAAATCAAAAGACACAGCCACCCCAAAGGTTGGGACGGCTCTGTTTACAAGAACCTGGTTTACGGTACAAGTTCAATATCGCAGAAAGTGAAAAATGGATAAAGAAGTTGTGGTACTTACGTACAATGCAGTATCACTCAGCAATGAAATCTATGTCATCAGGCCCGTAGCAGCATAATGAGTGGATTCAGGTACGATGATTCTAACTGAAATAAGTCACACAGAAAAAGAAACATCATAAGATATCACTAATACACGGAATGTAAACTTGGCTACACAGGAACTGAATTACAAAACAGAACAGGGTCTCAAATTTAGAAAACCAACTTATGCTTGCTTAAGGGGAAAGGTGAGTTGGGGTGCTGCATAAAACCAGAGATTGAAATGAGCACAGATAAAGTTCCTTAAGCCAAATATGGAATAGACAAGAGCTACTCCTTGCTCAACGAAATGGACTCAACACCCCATATTAAATGCCTAAGAGTGTACCTGACTAGGAAGTATCTTAAAACCTATGGATTGCTATGTCTCTGAAAGAGAATCAAGTGTGTGTACAGGGGCATAAACGCAGCAGTGATAGGATTGGAGAGGTTCGGTGAGCAAATCAAGACCCTTTGAAGTCATATTGCATGGTACCCATTCCACGGGTCTCAACTCTCCAGGTTTAAGGTATTCTTCCTTCAGCTAAAACATGCATGTGGAACCCAGAGTATGATCAACCGTGTGATCGGGAGACGTGTTCCAATATGTCTCAGTTTTCGTCCCCTGGTACTCGGGTGCAACATTCCAGACGCTTTACTAACACTCTCCCGACTTGGAGAGTCAGTGCCTTTAACCTCCTGTTTGGCCCAGTTTGCAATTTCTGCGGAAGATGAACAGGAATAGGGAGAACCAATGAGAGACTAGCTGGAGGTGTCTGGACGGGCAAATTTAACTCTCATTTCCCACCAGGAAGAGGAATTAACCAAAGGCTCAGCGTGCCGTGCCGGAACCAGATTAGGGCCTGAAGCCATCCTGCGGTGTTGCGGCCAGCTCACGAGAAAGCGAGTTGAAGAAAGGAGCTCAGGGGCACTGTAATTCACAAACCTGCAGAGTTATAAATGACAGCTATCGTCCAAAAATATACTGAAGTAAGGCTGCCAAGAGGACTTGAAAGCGGGGCAGAATTGCAGGAAACCGATTTCAGGAGGTAGACTGGAATTGCATTTAAAGCATAGGAAAAGAGGCAGAACGTCCACAATGATGCACTTGGCCAAAAAGGGCGTATGCGTTTTTTCCTGAATATATTCAGGAAAAAACGCATACGCCCTTTTTGGCCAACCAAGCAAGCTTGCAAAGGAAATCTGCACTACAATGAAGTCTCACTTCCCCCCGGTCAAAAGGGCCATCTGAAAAAAGTGTAAAATCCAGAAAGGCAGGACAGGCCATGGAGAACTGGGAGCCTTGTTATGCTGATGGGCGGGATGTAAATTGCCAACAGCCACTCGGGAGAAGTGTATGGTGTTTCCTGAAACATCTAAAAAACAAAGCAACAGAGCGTAGGGCACTTCCACTTATGGTCCTATAGCTTAGGGAAATTAAAATCAAAAGACACAGCCACCCCAAAGGTTGGGACGGCTCTGTTTACAAGAACCTGGTTTACGGTACAAGTTCAATATCGCAGAAAGTGAAAAATGGATAAAGAAGTTGTGGTACTTACGTACAATGCAATATCACTCAGCAATGAAATCTATGTCATCAGGCCCGTAGCAGCATAATGAGTGGATTCAGGTACGATGATTCTAACTGAAATAAGTCACACAGAAAAAGAAACATCATAAGATATCACTAATAGACGGAATGTAAACTTGGCTACACAGGAACTGAATTACAAAACAGAACAGGGTCTCAAATTTAGAAAACCAACTTATGCTTGCTTAAGGGGAAAGGTGAGTTGGGGTGCTGCATAAAACCAGAGATTGAAATGAGCACAGATAAAGTTCCTTAAGCCAAATATGGAATAGACAAGAGCTACTCCTTGCTCAACGAAATGGACTCAACACCCCATATTAAATGCCTAAGAGTGTACCTGACTAGGAAGTATCTTAAAACCTATGGATTGCTATGTCTCTGAAAGAGAATCAAGTGTGTGTACAGGGGAATAAACGCAGCAGTGATAGGATTGGAGAGGTTCGGTGAGCAAATGAAGACCCTTTGAAGTCATATTGCATGGTACCCATTCCACGAGTCTCAACTCTCCAGGTTTAAGGTATTCTTCCTTCAGCTAAAACATGCATGTGGAACCCAGAGTATGATCAACCGTGTGATCGGGAGACGTGTTCCAATATGTCTCAGTTTTCGTCCCCTGGTACTCGGGTGCAACATTCCAGACGCTTTACTAACACTCTCCCGACTTGGAGAGTCAGTGCCTTTAACCTCCTGTTTGGCCCAGTTTGCAATTTCTGCGGAAGATGAACAGGAATAGGGAGAACCAATGACAGACTAGCTGGAGGTGTCTGGACGGGCAAATTTAACTCTCATTTCCCACCAGGAAGAGGAATTAACCAAAGGCTCAGCGTGCCGTGCCGGAACCAGATTAGGGCCTGAAGCCATCCTGCGGGGTTGCGGCCAGCTCACGAGAAAGCGAGTTGAAGAAAGGAGCTCAGGGGCACTGTAATTCACAAACCTGCAGAGTTATAAATGACAGCTATCGTCCAAAAATATACTGAAGTAAGGCTGCCAAGAGGACTTGAAAGCGGGGCAGAATTGCAGGAAACCGATTTCAGGAGGTAGACTGGAATTGCATTTAAAGCATAGGAAAAGTGGCAGAACGTCCACAATGATGCACTTGGCCAAAAAGGGCGTATGCGTTTTTTCCTGAATATATTCAGGAAAAAACGCATACGCCCTTTTTGGCCAACCAAGCAAGCTTGCAAAGGAAATCTGCACTACAGTGAAGTCTCACTTCCCCCCGGTCAAAAGGGCCATCTGAAAAAAGTGTAAAATCCAGAAAGGCAGGACAGGCCATGGAGAACTGGGAGCCTTGTTATGCTGATGGGCGGGATGTAAATTGCCAACAGCCACTCGGGAGAAGTGTATGGTGTTTCCTGAAACATCTAAAAAACAAAGCAACAGAGCCTAGGGCACTTCCACTTATGGTCCTATAGCTTAGGGAAATTAAAATCAAAAGACACAGCCACCCCAAAGGTTGGGACGGCTCTGTTTACAAGAACCTGGTTTACGGTACAAGTTCAGTATCGCAGAAAGTGAAAAATGGATAAAGAAGTTGTGGTACTTACGTACAATGCAGTATCACTCAGCAATGAAATCTATGTCATCAGGCCCGTAGCAGCATAATGAGTGGATTCAGGTACGATGATTCTAACTGAAATAAGTCACACAGGAAAAGAAACATCATAAGATATCACTAATACACGGAATGTAAACTTGGCTACACAGGAACTGAATTCCAAAACAGAACAGGGTCTCAAATTTAGAAACCCAACTTATGCTTGCTTAAGGGGAAAGGTGAGTTGGGGTGCTGCATAAAACCAGAGATTGAAATGAGCACAGATAAAGTTCCTTAAGCCAAATATGGAATAGACAAGAGCTACTCCTTGCTCAAGGAAATGGACTCAACACCCCATATTAAATGCCTAAGAGTGTACCTGACTAGGAAGTATCTTAAAACCTATGGATTGCTATGTCTCTGAAAGAGAATCAAGTGTGTGTACAGGGGCATAAACGCAGCAGTGATAGGATTGGAGAGGTTCGGTGAGCAAATGAAGACCCTTTGAAGTCATATTGCATGGTACCCATTCCACGGGTCTCAACTCTCCAGGTTTAAGGTATTCTTCCTTCAGCTAAAACATGCATGTGGAACCCAGAGTATGATCAACCGTGTGATCGGGAGACGTGTTCCAATATGTCTCAGTTTTCGTCCCCTGGTACTCGGGTGCAACATTCCAGACGCTTTACTAACACTCTCCCGACTTGGAGAGTCAGTGCCTTTAACGTCCTGTTTGGCCCAGTTTGCAATTTCTGCGGAAGATGAACAGGAATAGGCAGAACCAATGACAGACTAGCTGGAGGTGTCTGGACGGGCAAATTTAACTCTCATTTCCCACCAGGAAGAGGAATTAACCAAAGGCTCAGCGTGCCGTGCCGGAACCAGATTAGGGCCTGAAGCCATCCTGCGGTGTTGCAGCCAGCTCACGAGAAAGTGAGTTGAAGAAAGGAGCTCAGGGGCACTGTAATTCACAAACCTGCAGAGTTATAAATGACAGCTATCGTCCAAAAATATACTGAAGTAAGGCTGCCAAGAGGACTTGAAAGCGGGGCAGAATTGCAGGAAACCGATTTCAGGAGGTAGACTGGAATTGCATTTAAAGCATAGGAAAAGAGGCAGAACGTCCACAATGATACACTTGGCCAAAAAGTGCGTATGCGTTTTTTCCTGAATATATTCAGGAAAAAACGCATACGCCCTTTTTGGCCAACCAAGCAAGCTTGCAAAGGAAATCTGCACTACAATGAAGTCTCACTTCCCCCCGGTCAAAAGGGCCATCTGAAAAAAGTGTAAAATCCAGAAAGGCAGGACAGGCCATGGAGAACTGGGAGCCTTGTTATGCTGATGGGCGGGATGTAAATTGCCAACAGCCACTCGGGAGAAGTGTATGGTGTTTCCTGAAACATCTAAAAAACAAAGCAACAGAGCCTAGGGCACTTCCACTTATGGTCCTATAGCTTAGGGAAATTAAAATCAAAAGACACAGCCACCCCAAAGGTTGGGAAGGCTCTGTTTACAAGAACCTGGTTTACGGTACAAGTTCAGTATCGCAGAAAGTGAAAAATGGATAAAGAAGTTGTGGTACTTACGTACAATGCAGTATCACTCAGCAATGAAATCTATGTCATCAGGCCCGTAGCAGCATAATGAGTGGATTCAGGTACGATGATTCTAACTGAAATAAGTCACACAGGAAAAGAAACATCATAAGATATCACTAATACACGGAATGTAAACTTGGCTACACAGGAACTGAATTACAAAACAGAACAGGGTCTCAAATTTAGAAACCCAACTTATGCTTGCTTAAGGGGAAAGGTGAGTTGGGGTGCTGCATAAAACCAGAGATTGAAATGAGCACAGATAAAGTTCCTTAAGCCAAATATGGAATAGACAAGAGCTACTCCTTGCTCAACGAAATGGACTCAACACCCCATATTAAATGCCTAAGAGTGTACCTGACTAGGAAGTATCTTAAAACCTATGGATTGCTATGTCTCTGAAAGAGAATCAAGTGTGTGTACAGGGGCATAAACGCAGCAGTGATAGGATTGGAGAGGTTCGGTGAGCAAATGAAGAGCCTTTGAAGTCATATTGCATGGTACCCATTCCACGAGTCTCAACTCTCCAGGTTTAAGGTATTCTTCCTTCAGCTAAAACATGCATGTGGAACCCAGAGTATGATCAACCGTGTGATCGGGAGACGTGTTCCAATATGTGTCAGTTTTCGTCCCCTGGTACTCGGGTGCAACATTCCAGACGCTTTACTAACACTCTCCCGACTTGGAGAGTCAGTGCCTTTAACCTCCTGTTTGGCCCAGTTTGCAATTTCTGCGGAAGATGAACAGGAATAGGGAGAACCAATGACAGACTAGCTGGAGGTGTCTGGACGGGCAAATTTAACTCTCATTTCCCACCAGGAATAGGAATTAACCAAAGGCTCAGCGTGCCGTGCCGGAACCAGATTAGGGCCTGAAGCCATCCTGCGGTGTTGCGGCCAGTTCACGAGAAAGTGAGTTGAAGAAAGGAGCTCAGGGGCACTGTAATTCACAAACCTGCAGAGTTATAAATGACAGCTATCGTCCAAAAATATACTGAAGTAAGGCTGCCAAGAGGACTTGAAAGCGGGGCAGAATTGCAGGAAACCGATTTCAGGAGGTAGACTGGAATTGCATTGAAAGCATAGGAAAAGAGGCAGAACGTCCACAATGATGCACTTGGCCAAAAAGGGCGTATGCGTTTTTTCCTGAATATATTCAGGAAAAAACGCATACGCCTTTTTTGGCCAACCAAGCAAGCTTGCAAAGGAAATCTGCACTACAATGAAGTCTCACTTCCCCCCGGTCAAAAGGGCCATCTGAAAAAAGTGTAAAATCCAGAAAGGCAGGACAGGCCATGGAGAACTGGGAGCCTTGTTATGCTGATGGGCGGGATGTAAATTGCCAACAGCCACTCGGGAGAAGTGTATGGTGTTTCCTGAAACATCTAAAAAACAAAGCAACAGAGCCTAGGGCACTTCCACTTATGGTCCTATAGCTTAGGGAAATTAAAATCAAAAGACACAGCCACCCCAAAGGTTGGGACGGCTCTGTTTACAAGAACCTGGTTTACGGTACAAGTTCAGTATCGCAGAAAGTGAAAAATGGATAAAGAAGTTGTGGTACTTACGTACAATGCAGTATCACTCAGCAATGAAATCTATGTCATCAGGCCCGTAGCAGCATAATGAGTGGATTCAGGTACGATGATTCTAACTGAAATAAGTCACACAGGAAAAGAAACATCATAAGATATCACTAATACACGGAATGTAAACTTGGCTACACAGGAACTGAATTACAAAACAGAACAGGGTCTCAAATTTAGAAAACCAACTTATGCTTGCTTAAGGGGAAAGGTGAGTTGGGGTGCTGCATAAAACCAGAGATTGAAATGAGCACAGATAAAGTTCCTTAAGCCAAATATGGAATAGACAAGAGCTACTCCTTGCTCAACGAAATGGACTCAACTCCCCATATTAAATGCCTAAGAGTGTACCTGACTAGGAAGTATCTTAAAACCTATGGATTGCTATGTCTCTGAAAGAGAATCAAGTGTGTGTACAGGGGCATAAACGCAGCAGTGATAGGATTGGAGAGGTTCGGTGAGCAAATGAAGACCCTTTGAAGTCATATTGCATGGTACCCATTCCACGGGTCTCAACTCTCCAGGTTTAAGGTATTCTTCCTTCAGCTAAAACATGCATGTGGAACCCAGAGTATGATCAACCGTGTGATTGGGAGACGTGTTCCAATATGTCTCAGTTTTCGTCCCCTGGTACTCGGGTGCAACATTCCAGACGCTTTACTAACACTCTCCCGACTTGGAGAGTCAGTGCCTTTAACCTCCTGTTTGGCCCAGTTTGCAATTTCTGCGGAAGATGAACAGGAATAGGGAGAACCAATGAGAGACTAGCTGGAGGTGTCTGGACGGGCAAATTTAACTCTCATTTCCCACCAGGAAGAGGAATTAACCAAAGGCTCAGCGTGCCGTGCCGGAACCAGATTAGGGCCTGAAGCCATCCTGCGGTGTTGCGGCCAGCTCACGAGAAAGCGAGTTGAAGAAAGGAGCTCAGGGGCACTGTAATTCACAAACCTGCAGAGTTATAAATGACAGCTATCGTCCAAAAATATACTGAAGTAAGGCTGCCAAGAGGACTTGAAAGCGGGGCAGAATTGCAGGAAACCGATTTCAGGAGGTAGACTGGAATTGCATTTAAAGCATAGGAAAAGAGGCAGAACGTCCACAATGATGCACTTGGCCAAAAAGGGCGTATGCGTTTTTTCCTGAATATATTCAGGAAAAAACGCATACGCCCTTTTTGGCCAACCAAGCAAGCTTGCAAAGGAAATCTGCACTACAATGAAGTCTCACTTCCCCCCGGTCAAAAGGGCCATCTGAAAAAAGTGTAAAATCCAGAAAGGCAGGACAGGCCATGGAGAACTGGGAGCCTTGTTATGCTGATGGGCGGGATGTAAATTGCCAACAGCCACTCGGGAGAAGTGTATGGTGTTTCCTGAAACATCTAAAAAACAAAGCAACAGAGCCTAGGGCACTTCCACTTATGGTCCTATAGCTTAGGGAAATTAAAATCAAAAGACACAGCCACCCCAAAGGTTGGGACGGCTCTGTTTACAAGAACCTGGTTTACGGTACAAGTTCAATATCGCAGAAAGTGAAAAATGGATAAAGAAGTTGTGGTACTTACGTACAACGCAGTATCACTCAGCAATGAAATCTATGTCATCAGGCCCGTAGCAGCATAATGAGTGGATTCAGGTATGATGATTCTAACTGAAATAAGTCACACAGGAAAAGAAACATCATAAGATATCACTAATACACGGAATGTAACCTTGGCTACACAGGAACTGAATTACAAAACAGAACAGGGTCTCAAATTTAGAAAACCAACTTATGCTTGCTTAAGGGGAAAGGTGAGTTGGGGTGCTGCATAAAACCAGAGATTGAAATGAGCACAGATAAAGTTCCTTAAGCCAAATATGGAATAGACAAGAGCTACTCCTTGCTCAACGAAATGGACTCAACACCCCATATTAAATGCCTAAGAGTGTACCTGACTAGGAAGTATCTTAAAACCTATGGATTGCTATGTCTCTGAAAGAGAATCAAGTGTGTGTACAGGGGCATAAACGCAGCAGTGATAGGACTGGAGAGGTTCGGTGAGCAAATGAAGACCCTTTGAAGTCATATTGCATGGTACCCATTCCACGGGTCTCAACTCTCCAGGTTTAAGGTATTCTTCCTTCAGCTAAAACATGCATGTGGAACCCAGAGTATGATCAACCGTGTGATCGGGAGACGTGTTCCAATATGTCTCAGTTTTCGTCCCCTGGTACTCGGGTGCAACATTCCAGACGCTTTACTAACACTCTCCCGACTTGGAGAGTCAGTGCCTTTAACCTCCTGTTTGGCCCAGTTTGCAATTTCTGCGGAAGATGAACAGGGATAGGGAGAACCAATGAGAGATTAGCTGGAGGTGTCTGGACGGGCAAATTTAACTCTCATTTCCCACCAGGAAGAGGAATTAACCAAAGGCTCAGCGTGCCGTGCCGGAAGCAGATTAGGGCCTGAAGCCATCCTGCGGTGTTGCGGCCAGCTCCCGAGAAAGCGAGTTGAAGAAAGGAGCTCAGGGGCACTGTAATTCACAAACCTGCAGAGTTATAAATGACAGCTATCGTCCAAAAATATACTGAAGTAAGGCTGCCAAGAGGACTTGAAAGCGGGGCAGAATTGCAGGAAACCGATTTCAGGAGGTAGACTGGAATTGCATTGAAAGCATAGGAAAAGAGGCAGAACGTCCACAATGATGCACTTGGCCAAAAAGGGCGTATGCGTTTTTTCCTGAATATATTCAGGAAAAAACGCATACGCCCTTTTTGGCCAACCAAGCAAGCTTGCAAAGGAAATCTGCACTACAATGAAGTCTCACTTCCCCCCGGTCAAAAGGGCCATCTGAAAAAAGTGTAAAATCCAGAAAGGCAGGACAGGCCATGGAGAACTGGGAGCCTTGTTATGCTGATGGGCGGGATGTCAATTGCCAACAGCCACTCGGGAGAAGTGTATGGTGTTTCCTGAAACATCTAAAAAACAAAGCAACAGAGCCTAGGGCACTTCCACTTATGGTCCTATTGCTTAGGGAAATTAAAATCAAAAGACACAGCCACCCCAAAGGTTGGGACGGCTCTGTTTACAAGAACCTGGTTTACGGTACAAGTTCAATATCGCAGAAAGTGAAAAATGGATAAAGAAGTTGTGGTACTTACGTACAATGCAGTATCACTCAGCAATGAAATCTATGTCATCAGGCCCGTAGCAGCATAATGAGTGGATTCAGGTATGATGATTCTAACTGAAATAAGCCACACAGGAAAAGAAACATCATAAGATATCACTAATACACGGAATGTAACCTTGGCTACACAGGAACTGAATTACAAAACAGAACAGGGTCTCAAATTTAGAAAACCAACTTATGCTTGCTTAAGGGGAAAGGTGAGTTGGGGTGCTGCATAAAACCAGAGATTGAAATGAGCACAGATAAAGTTCCTTAAGCCAAATATGGAATAGACAAGAGCTACTCCTTGCTCAACGAAATGGACTCAACACCCCATATTAAATGCCTAAGAGTGTACCTGACTAGGAAGTATCTTAAAACCTATGGATTGCTATGTCTCTGGAAGAGAATCAAGTGTGTGTACAGGGGCATAAACGCAGCAGTGATAGGATTGGAGAGGTTCGGTGAGCAAATGAAGACCCTTTGAAGTCATATTGCATGGTACCCATTCCACGGGTCTCAACTCTCCAGGTTTAAGGTATTCTTCCTTCAGCTAAAACATGCATGTGGAACCCAGAGTATGATCAACCGTGTGATCGGGAGACGTGTTCCAATATGTCTCAGTTTTCGTCCCCTGGTACTCGGGTGCAACATTCCAGACGCTTTACTAACACTCTCCCGACTTGGAGAGTCAGTGCCTTTAACCTCCTGTTTGGCCCAGTTTGCAATTTCTGCGGAAGATGAACAGGAATAGGGAGAACCAATGACAGACCAGCTGGAGGTGTCTGGACGGGCAAATTTAACTCTCATTTCCCACCAGGAAGAGGAATTAACCAAAGGCTCAGCGTGCCGTGCCGGAACCAGATTAGGGCCTGAAGCCATCCTGCGGTGTTGCGGCCAGCTCATGAGAAAGCGAGTTGAAGAAAGGAGCTCAGGGGCACTGTAATTCACAAACCTGCAAAGTTATAAATGACAGCTATCGTCCAAAAATATACTGAAGTAAGGCTGCCAAGAGGACTTGAAAGCGGGGCAGAATTGCAGGAAACCGATTTCAGGAGGTAGACTGGAATTGCATTTAAAGCATAGGAAAAGAGGCAGACGTCCACAATGATGCACTTGGCCAAAAAGGGCGTATGCGTTTTTTCCTGAATATATTCAGGAAAAAACGCATACGCCCTTTTTGGCCAACCAAGCAAGCTTGCAAAGGAAATCTGCACTACAATGAAGTCTCACTTCCCCCCGGTCAAAAGGGCCATCTGAAAAAAGTGTAAAATCCAGAAAGGCAGGACAGGCCATGGAGAACTGGGAGCCTTGTTATGCTGATGGGCGGGATGTAAATTGCCAACAGCCACTCGGGAGAAGTGTATGGTGTTTCCTGAAACATCTAAAAAACAAAGCAACAGAGCCTAGGGCACTTCCACTTATGGTCCTATAGCTTAGGGAAATTAAAATCAAAAGACACAGCCACCCCAAAGGTTGGGACGGCTCTGTTTACAAGAACCTGGTTTACGGTACAAGTTCAATATCGCAGAAAGTGAAAAATGGATAAAGAAGTTGTGGTACTTACGTACAATGCAGTATCACTCAGCAATGAAATCTATGTCATCAGGCCCGTAGCAGCATAATGAGTGGATTCAGGTATGATGATTCTAACTGAAATAAGTCACACAGGAAAAGAAACATCATAAGATATCACTAATACACGGAATGTAAACTTGGCTACACAGGAACTGAATTCCAAAACAGAACAGGGTCTCAAATTTAGAAAACCAACTTATGCTTGCTTAAGGGGAAAGGTGAGTTGGGGTGCTGCATAAAACCAGAGATTGAAATGAGCACAGATAAAGTTCCTTAAGCCAAATATGGAATAGACAAGAGCTACTCCTTGCTCAACGAAATGGACTCAACACCCCATATTAAATGCCTAAGAGTGTACCTGACTAGGAAGTATCTTAAAACCTATGGATTGCTATGTCTCTGAAAGAGAATCAAGTGTGTGTACAGGGGCATAAACGCAGCAGTGATAGGATTGGAGAGGTTCGGTGAGCAAATGAAGACCCTTTGAAGTCATATTGCATGGTACCCATTCCACGGGTCTCAACTCTCCAGGTTTAAGGTATTCTTCCTTCAGCTAAAACATGCATGTGGAACCCAGAGTATGATCAACCGTGTGATCGGGAGACGTGTTCCAATATGTCTCAGTTTTCGTCCCCTGGTACTCGGGTGCAACATTCCAGACGCTTTACTAACACTCTCCCGACTTGGAGAGTCAGTGCCTTTAACCTCCTGTTTGGCCCAGTTTGCAATTTCTGCGGAAGATGAACAGGAATAGGGAGAACCAATGACAGACTAGCTGGAGGTGTCTGGACGGGCAAATTTAACTCTCATTTCCCACCAGGAAGAGGAATTAACCAAAGGCTCAGCGTGCCGTGCCGGAACCAGATTAGGGCCTGAAGCCATCCTGCGGTGTTGCGGCCAGCTCCCGAGAAAGCGAGTTGAAGAAAGGAGCTCAGGGGCACTGTAATTCACAAACCTGCAGAGTTATAAATGACAGCTATCGTCCAAAAATATACTGAAGTAAGGCTGCCAAGAGGACTTGAAAGCGGGGCAGAATTGCAGGAAACCGATTTCAGGAGGTAGACTGGAATTGCATTGAAAGCATAGGAAAAGAGGCAGAACGTCCACAATGATGCACTTGGCCAAAAAGGGCGTATGCGTTTTTTCCTGAATATATTCAGGAAAAAACGCATACGCCCTTTTTGGCCAACCAAGCAAGCTTGCAAAGGAAATCTGCACTACAATGAAGTCTCACTTCCCCCCGGTCAAAAGGGCCATCTGAAAAAAGTGTAAAATCCAGAAAGGCAGGACAGGCCATGGAAAACTGGGAGCCTTGTTATGCTGATGGGCGGGATGTAAATTGCCAACAGCCACTCCGGAGAAGTGTATGGTGTTTCCTGAAACATCTAAAAAACAAAGCAACAGAGCCTAGGGCACTTCCACTTATGGTCCTATAGCTTAGGGAAATTAAAATCAAAAAGACACAGCCACCCCAAAGGTTGGGACGGCTCTGTTTATAAGAACCTGGTTTACGGTACAAGTTCAATATCGCAGAAAGTGAAAAATGGATAAAGAAGTTGTGGTACTTACGTACAATGCAGTATCACTCAGCAATGAAATCTATGTCATCAGGCCCGTAGCAGCATAATGAGTGGATTCAGGTATGATGATTCTAACTGAAATAAGTCACACAGGAAAAGAAACATCATAAGATATCACTAATACACGGAATGTAAACTTGGCTACACAGGAACTGAATTCCAAAACAGAACAGGGTCTCAAATTTAGAAAACCAACTTATGCTTGCTTAAGGGGAAAGGTGAGTTGGGGTGCTGCATAAAACCAGAGATTGAAATGAGCACAGATAAAGTTCCTTAAGCCAAATATGGAATAGACAAGAGCTACTCCTTGCTCAACGAAATGGACTCAACACCCCATATTAAATGCCTAAGAGTGTACCTGACTAGGAAGTATCTTAAAACCTATGGATTGCTATGTCTCTGAAAGAGAATCAAGTGTGTGTACAGGGGCATAAACGCAGCAGTGATAGGATTGGAGAGGTTCGGTGAGCAAATGAAGACCCTTTGAAGTCATATTGCATGGTACCCATTCCACGGGTCTCAACTCTCCAGGTTTAAGGTATTCTTCCTTCAGCTAAAACATGCATGTGGAACCCAGAGTATGATCAACCGTGTGATCGGGAGACGTGTTCCAATATGTCTCAGTTTTCGTCCCCTGGTACTCGGGTGCAACATTCCAGACGCTTTACTAACACTCTCCCGACTTGGAGAGTCAGTGCCTTTAACCTCCTGTTTGGCCCAGTTTGCAATTTCTGCGGAAGATGAACAGGAATAGGGAGAACCAATGACAGACCAGCTGGAGGTGTCTGGACGGGCAAATTTAACTCTCATTTCCCACCAGGAAGAGGAATTAACCAAAGGCTCAGCGTGCCGTGCCGGAACCAGATTAGGGCCTGAAGCCATCCTGCGGTGTTGCGGCCAGCTCATGAGAAAGCGAGTTGAAGAAAGGAGCTCAGGGGCACTGTAATTCACAAACCTGCAAAGTTATAAATGACAGCTATCGTCCAAAAATATACTGAAGTAAGGCTGCCAAGAGGACTTGAAAGCGGGGCAGAATTGCAGGAAACCGATTTCAGGAGGTAGACTGGAATTGCATTTAAAGCATAGGAAAAGAGGCAGACGTCCACAATGATGCACTTGGCCAAAAAGGGCGTATGCGTTTTTTCCTGAATATATTCAGGAAAAAACGCATACGCCCTTTTTGGCCAACCAAGCAAGCTTGCAAAGGAAATCTGCACTACAATGAAGTCTCACTTCCCCCCGGTCAAAAGGGCCATCTGAAAAAAGTGTAAAATCCAGAAAGGCAGGACAGGCCATGGAGAACTGGGAGCCTTGTTATGCTGATGGGCGGGATGTAAATTGCCAACAGCCACTCGGGAGAAGTGTATGGTGTTTCCTGAAACATCTAAAAAACAAAGCAACAGAGCCTAGGGCACTTCCACTTATGGTCCTATAGCTTAGGGAAATTAAAATCAAAAGACACAGCCACCCCAAAGGTTGGGACGGCTCTGTTTACAAGAACCTGGTTTACGGTACAAGTTCAATATCGCAGAAAGTGAAAAATGGATAAAGAAGTTGTGGTACTTACGTACAATGCAGTATCACTCAGCAATGAAATCTATGTCATCAGGCCCGTAGCAGCATAATGAGTGGATTCAGGTATGATGATTCTAACTGAAATAAGTCACACAGGAAAAGAAACATCATAAGATATCACTAATACACGGAATGTAAACTTGGCTACACAGGAACTGAATTCCAAAACAGAACAGGGTCTCAAATTTAGAAAACCAACTTATGCTTGCTTAAGGGGAAAGGTGAGTTGGGGTGCTGCATAAAACCAGAGATTGAAATGAGCACAGATAAAGTTCCTTAAGCCAAATATGGAATAGACAAGAGCTACTCCTTGCTCAACGAAATGGACTCAACACCCCATATTAAATGCCTAAGAGTGTACCTGACTAGGAAGTATCTTAAAACCTATGGATTGCTATGTCTCTGAAAGAGAATCAAGTGTGTGTACAGGGGCATAAACGCAGCAGTGATAGGATTGGAGAGGTTCGGTGAGCAAATGAAGACCCTTTGAAGTCATATTGCATGGTACCCATTCCACGGGTCTCAACTCTCCAGGTTTAAGGTATTCTTCCTTCAGCTAAAACATGCATGTGGAACCCAGAGTATGATCAACCGTGTGATCGGGAGACGTGTTCCAATATGTCTCAGTTTTCGTCCCCTGGTACTCGGGTGCAACATTCCAGACGCTTTACTAACACTCTCCCGACTTGGAGAGTCAGTGCCTTTAACCTCCTGTTTGGCCCAGTTTGCAATTTCTGCGGAAGATGAACAGGAATAGGGAGAACCAATGAGAGACTAGCTGGAGGTGTCTGGACGGGCAAATTTAACTCTCATTTCCCACCAGGAAGAGGAATTAACCAAAGGCTCAGCGTGCCGTGCCGGAACCAGATTAGGGCCTGAAGCCATCCTGCGGTGTTGCGGCCAGCTCACGAGAAAGCGAGTTGAAGAAAGGAGCTCAGGGGCACTGTAATTCACAAACCTGCAGAGTTATAAATGACAGCTATCGTCCAAAAATATACTGAAGTAAGGCTGCCAAGAGGACTTGAAAGCGGGGCAGAATTGCAGGAAACCGATTTCAGGAGGTAGACTGGAATTGCATTTAAAGCATAGGAAAAGAGGCAGACGTCCACAATGATGCACTTGGCCAAAAAGGGCGTATGCGTTTTTTCCTGAATATATTCAGGAAAAAACGCATACGCCCTTTTTGGCCAACCAAGCAAGCTTGCAAAGGAAATCTGCACTACAATGAAGTCTCACTTCCCCCCGGTCAAAAGGGCCATCTGAAAAAAGTGTAAAATCCAGAAAGGCAGGACAGGCCATGGAGAACTGGGAGCCTTGTTATGCTGATGGGCGGGATGTAAATTGCCAACAGCCACTCGGGAGAAGTGTATGGTGTTTCCTGAAACATCTAAAAAACAAAGCAACAGAGCCTAGGGCACTTCCACTTATGGTCCTATAGCTTAGGGAAATTAAAATCAAAAGACACAGCCACCCCAAAGGTTGGGACGGCTCTGTTTACAAGAACCTGGTTTACGGTACAAGTTCAATATCGCAGAAAGTGAAAAATGGATAAAGAAGTTGTGGTACTTACGTACAATGCAGTATCACTCAGCAATGAAATCTATGTCATCAGGCCCGTAGCAGCATAATGAGTGGATTCAGGTATGATGATTCTAACTGAAATAAGTCACACAGGAAAAGAAACATCATAAGATATCACTAATACACGGAATGTAAACTTGGCTACACAGGAACTGAATTCCAAAACAGAACAGGGTCTCAAATTTAGAAAACCAACTTATGCTTGCTTAAGGGGAAAGGTGAGTTGGGGTGCTGCATAAAACCAGAGATTGAAATGAGCACAGATAAAGTTCCTTAAGCCAAATATGGAATAGACAAGAGCTACTCCTTGCTCAACGAAATGGACTCAACACCCCATATTAAATGCCTAAGAGTGTACCTGACTAGGAAGTATCTTAAAACCTATGGATTGCTATGTCTCTGAAAGAGAATCAAGTGTGTGTACAGGGGCATAAACGCAGCAGTGATAGGATTGGAGAGGTTCGGTGAGCAAATGAAGACCCTTTGAAGTCATATTGCATGGTACCCATTCCACGGGTCTCAACTCTCCAGGTTGAAGGTATTCTTCCTTCAGCTAAAACATGCATGTGGAACCCAGAGTATGATCAACCGTGTGATCGGGAGACGTGTTCCAATATGTGTCAGTTTTCGTCCCCTGGTACTCGGGTGCAACATTCCAGACGCTTTACTAACACTCTCCCGACTTGGAGAGTCAGTGCCTTTAACCTCCTGTTTGGCCCAGTTTGCAATTTCTGCGGAAGATGAACAGGAATAGGGAGAACCAATGACAGACTAGCTGGAGGTGTCTGGACGGGCAAATTTAACTCTCATTTCCCACCAGGAAGAGGAATTAACCAAAGGCTCAGCGTGCCGTGCCGGAACCAGATTAGGGCCTGAAGCCATCCTGCGGTGTTGCGGCCAGCTCCCGAGAAAGCGAGTTGAAGAAAGGAGCTCAGGGGCACTGTAATTCACAAACCTGCAGAGTTATAAATGACAGCTATCGTCCAAAAATATACTGAAGTAAGGCTGCCAAGAGGACTTGAAAGCGGGGCAGAATTGCAGGAAACCGATTTCAGGAGGTAGACTGGAATTGCATTGAAAGCATAGGAAAAGAGGCAGAACGTCCACAATGATGCACTTGGCCAAAAAGGGCGTATGCGTTTTTTCCTGAATATATTCAGGAAAAAACGCATACGCCCTTTTTGGCCAACCAAGCAAGCTTGCAAAGGAAATCTGCACTACAATGAAGTCTCACTTCCCCCCGGTCAAAAGGGCCATCTGAAAAAAGTGTAAAATCCAGAAAGGCAGGACAGGCCATGGAAAACTGGGAGCCTTGTTATGCTGATGGGCGGGATGTAAATTGCCAACAGCCACTCCGGAGAAGTGTATGGTGTTTCCTGAAACATCTAAAAAACAAAGCAACAGAGCCTAGGGCACTTCCACTTATGGTCCTATAGCTTAGGGAAATTAAAATCAAAAAGACACAGCCACCCCAAAGGTTGGGACGGCTCTGTTTATAAGAACCTGGTTTACGGTACAAGTTCAATATCGCAGAAAGTGAAAAATGGATAAAGAAGTTGTGGTACTTACGTACAATGCAGTATCACTCAGCAATGAAATCTATGTCATCAGGCCCGTAGCAGCATAATGAGTGGATTCAGGTATGATGATTCTAACTGAAATAAGTCACACAGGAAAAGAAACATCATAAGATATCACTAATACACGGAATGTAAACTTGGCTACACAGGAACTGAATTCCAAAACAGAACAGGGTCTCAAATTTAGAAAACCAACTTATGCTTGCTTAAGGGGAAAGGTGAGTTGGGGTGCTGCATAAAACCAGAGATTGAAATGAGCACAGATAAAGTTCCTTAAGCCAAATATGGAATAGACAAGAGCTACTCCTTGCTCAACGAAATGGACTCAACACCCCATATTAAATGCCTAAGAGTGTACCTGACTAGGAAGTATCTTAAAACCTATGGATTGCTATGTCTCTGAAAGAGAATCAAGTGTGTGTACAGGGGCATAAACGCAGCAGTGATAGGATTGGAGAGGTTCGGTGAGCAAATGAAGACCCTTTGAAGTCATATTGCATGGTACCCATTCCACGGGTCTCAACTCTCCAGGTTTAAGGTATTCTTCCTTCAGCTAAAACATGCATGTGGAACCCAGAGTATGATCAACCGTGTGATCGGGAGACGTGTTCCAATATGTCTCAGTTTTCGTCCCCTGGTACTCGGGTGCAACATTCCAGACGCTTTACTAACACTCTCCCGACTTGGAGAGTCAGTGCCTTTAACCTCCTGTTTGGCCCAGTTTGCAATTTCTGCGGAAGATGAACAGGAATAGGGAGAACCAATGACAGACCAGCTGGAGGTGTCTGGACGGGCAAATTTAACTCTCATTTCCCACCAGGAAGAGGAATTAACCAAAGGCTCAGCGTGCCGTGCCGGAACCAGATTAGGGCCTGAAGCCATCCTGCGGTGTTGCGGCCAGCTCATGAGAAAGCGAGTTGAAGAAAGGAGCTCAGGGGCACTGTAATTCACAAACCTGCAAAGTTATAAATGACAGCTATCGTCCAAAAATATACTGAAGTAAGGCTGCCAAGAGGACTTGAAAGCGGGGCAGAATTGCAGGAAACCGATTTCAGGAGGTAGACTGGAATTGCATTTAAAGCATAGGAAAAGAGGCAGACGTCCACAATGATGCACTTGGCCAAAAAGGGCGTATGCGTTTTTTCCTGAATATATTCAGGAAAAAACGCATACGCCCTTTTTGGCCAACCAAGCAAGCTTGCAAAGGAAATCTGCACTACAATGAAGTCTCACTTCCCCCCGGTCAAAAGGGCCATCTGAAAAAAGTGTAAAATCCAGAAAGGCAGGACAGGCCATGGAGAACTGGGAGCCTTGTTATGCTGATGGGCGGGATGTAAATTGCCAACAGCCACTCGGGAGAAGTGTATGGTGTTTCCTGAAACATCTAAAAAACAAAGCAACAGAGCCTAGGGCACTTCCACTTATGGTCCTATAGCTTAGGGAAATTAAAATCAAAAGACACAGCCACCCCAAAGGTTGGGACGGCTCTGTTTACAAGAACCTGGTTTACGGTACAAGTTCAATATCGCAGAAAGTGAAAAATGGATAAAGAAGTTGTGGTACTTACGTACAATGCAGTATCACTCAGCAATGAAATCTATGTCATCAGGCCCGTAGCAGCATAATGAGTGGATTCAGGTATGATGATTCTAACTGAAATAAGTCACACAGGAAAAGAAACATCATAAGATATCACTAATACACGGAATGTAAACTTGGCTACACAGGAACTGAATTCCAAAACAGAACAGGGTCTCAAATTTAGAAAACCAACTTATGCTTGCTTAAGGGGAAAGGTGAGTTGGGGTGCTGCATAAAACCAGAGATTGAAATGAGCACAGATAAAGTTCCTTAAGCCAAATATGGAATAGACAAGAGCTACTCCTTGCTCAACGAAATGGACTCAACACCCCATATTAAATGCCTAAGAGTGTACCTGACTAGGAAGTATCTTAAAACCTATGGATTGCTATGTCTCTGAAAGAGAATCAAGTGTGTGTACAGGGGCATAAACGCAGCAGTGATAGGATTGGAGAGGTTCGGTGAGCAAATGAAGACCCTTTGAAGTCATATTGCATGGTACCCATTCCACGGGTCTCAACTCTCCAGGTTTAAGGTATTCTTCCTTCAGCTAAAACATGCATGTGGAACCCAGAGTATGATCAACCGTGTGATCGGGAGACGTGTTCCAATATGTCTCAGTTTTCGTCCCCTGGTACTCGGGTGCAACATTCCAGACGCTTTACTAACACTCTCCCGACTTGGAGAGTCAGTGCCTTTAACCTCCTGTTTGGCCCAGTTTGCAATTTCTGCGGAAGATGAACAGGAATAGGGAGAACCAATGAGAGACTAGCTGGAGGTGTCTGGACGGGCAAATTTAACTCTCATTTCCCACCAGGAAGAGGAATTAACCAAAGGCTCAGCGTGCCGTGCCGGAACCAGATTAGGGCCTGAAGCCATCCTGCGGTGTTGCGGCCAGCTCACGAGAAAGCGAGTTGAAGAAAGGAGCTCAGGGGCACTGTAATTCACAAACCTGCAGAGTTATAAATGACAGCTATCGTCCAAAAATATACTGAAGTAAGGCTGCCAAGAGGACTTGAAAGCGGGGCAGAATTGCAGGAAACCGATTTCAGGAGGTAGACTGGAATTGCATTTAAAGCATAGGAAAAGAGGCAGAACTTCCACAATGATGCACTTGGCCAAAAAGGGCGTATGCGTTTTTTCTTGAATATATTCAGGAAAAAACGCATACGCACTTTTTGGCCAACCAAGCAAGCTTGCAAAGGAAATCTTTACTACAATGAAGTCTCACTTCCCCCCGGTCAAAAGGGCCATCTGAAAAAAGTGTAAAATCCAGAAAGGCAGGACAGGCCATGGAGAACTGGGAGCCTTGTTATGCTGATGGGCGGGATGTAAATTGCCAACAGCCACTCGGGAGAAGTGTATGGTGTTTCCTGAAACATCTAAAAAACAAAGCAACAGAGCCTAGGGCACTTCCACTTATGGTCCTATAGCTTAGGGAAATTAAAATCAAAAGACACAGCCACCCCAAAGGTTGGGACGGCTCTGTTTACAAGAACCTGGTTTACGGTACAAGTTCAATATCGCAGAAAGTGAAAAATGGATAAAGAAGTTGTGGTACTTACGTACAATGCAGTATCACTCAGCAATGAAATCTATGTCATCAGGCCCGTAGCAGCATAATGAGTGGATTCAGGTACGGTGATTCTAACTGAAATAAGTCACACAGAAAATGAAACATCATAAGATATCACTAATACACGGAATGTAAACTTGGCTACACAGGAACTGAATTACAAAACAGAACAGGGTCTCAAATTTAGAAACCCAACTTATGCTTGCTTAAGGGGAAAGGTGAGTTGGGGTGCTGCATAAAACCAGAGATTGAAATGAGCACAGATAAAGTTCCTTAAGCCAAATATGGAATAGACAAGAGCTACTCCTTGCTCAACGAAATGGACTCAACACCCCATATTAAATGCCTAAGAGTGTACCTGACTAGGAAGTATCTTAAAACCTATGGATTGCTATGTCTCTGGAAGAGAATCAAGTGTGTGTACAGGGGCATAAACGCAGCAGTGATAGGATTGGAGAGGTTCGGTGAGCAAATGAAGACCCTTTGAAGTCATATTGCATGGTACCCATTCCACGGGTCTCAACTCTCCAGGTTTAAGGTATTCTTCCTTCAGCTAAAACATGCATGTGGAACCCAGAGTATGATCAACCGTGTGATCGGGAGACGTGTTCCAATATGTCTCAGTTTTCGTCCCCTGGTACTCGGGTGCAACATTCCAGACGCTTTACTAACACTCTCCCGACTTGGAGAGTCAGTGCCTTTAACCTCCTGTTTGGCCCAGTTTGCAATTTCTGCGGAAGATGAACAGGAATAGGGAGAACCAATGACAGACTAGCTGGAGGTGTCTGGACGGGCAAATTTAACTCTCATTTCCCACCAGGAAGAGGAATTAACCAAAGGCTCAGCGTGCCGTGCCGGAACCAGATTAGGGCCTGAAGCCATCCTGCGGTGTTGCGGCCAGCTCACGAGAAAGCGACTTGAAGAAAGGAGCTCAGGGGCACTGTAATTCACAAACCTGCAGAGTTATAAATGACAGCTATCGTCCAAAAATATACTGAAGTAAGGCTGCCAAGAGGACTTGAAAGCGGGGCAGAATTGCAGGAAACCGATTTCAGGAGGTAGACTGGAATTGCATTTAAAGCATAGGAAAAGAGGCAGAACGTCCACAATGATGCACTTGGCCAAAAAGGGCGTATGCGTTTTTTCCTGAATATATTCAGGAAAAAACGCATACGCCCTTTTTGGCCAACCAAGCAAGCTTGCAAAGGAAATCTGCACTACAATGAAGTCTCACTTCCCCCCGGTCAAAAGGGCCATCTGAAAAAAGTGTAAAATCCAGAAAGGCAGGACAGGCCATGGAGAACTGGGAGCCTTGTTATGCTGATGGGCGGGATGTAAATTGCCAACAGCCACTCGGGAGAAGTGTATGGTGTTTCCTGAAACATCTAAAAAACAAAGCAACAGAGCCTAGGGCACTTCCACTTATGGTCCTATAGCTTAGGGAAATTAAAATCAAAAGACACAGCCACCCCAAAGGTTGGGACGGCTCTGTTTACAAGAACCTGGTTTACGGTACAAGTTCAATATCGCAGAAAGTGAAAAATGGATAAAGAAGTTGTGGTACTTACGTACAATGCAGTATCACTCAGCAATGAAATCTATGTCATCAGGCCCGTAGCAGCATAATGAGTGGATTCAGGTACGGTGATTCTAACTGAAATAAGTCACACAGAAAAAGAAACATCATAAGATATCACTAATACACGGAATGTAAACTTGGCTACACAGGAACTGAATTCCAAAACAGAACAGGGTCTCAAATTTAGAAACCCAACTTATGCTTGCTTAAGGGGAAAGGTGAGTTGGGGTGCTGCATAAAACCAGAGATTGAAATGAGCACAGATAAAGTTCCTTAAGCCAAATATGGAATAGACAAGAGCTACTCCTTGCTCAACGAAATGGACTCAACACCCCATATTAAATGCCTAAGAGTGTACCTGACTAGGAAGTATCTTAAAACCTATGGATTGCTATGTCTCTGGAAGAGAATCAAGTGTGTGTACAGGGGCATAAACGCAGCAGTGATAGGATTGGAGAGGTTCGGTGAGCAAATGAAGACCCTTTGAAGTCATATTGCATGGTACCCATTCCACGGGTCTCAACTCTCCAGGTTTAAGGTATTCTTCCTTCAGCTAAAACATGCATGTGGAACCCAGAGTATGATCAACCGTGTGATCGGGAGACGTGTTCCAATATGTCTCAGTTTTCGTCCCCTGGTACTCGGGTGCAACATTCCAGACGCTTTACTAACACTCTCCCGACTTGGAGAGTCAGTGCCTTTAACCTCCTGTTTGGCCCAGTTTGCAATTTCTGCGGAAGATGAACAGGAATAGGGAGAACCAATGACAGACCAGCTGGAGGTGTCTGGACGGGCAAATTTAACTCTCATTTCCCACCACGAAGAGGAATTAACCAAAGGCTCAGCGTGCCGTGCCAGAACCAGATTAGGGCCTGAAGCCATCCTGCGGTGTTGCGGCCAGCTCACGAGAAAGCGAGTTGAAGAAAGGAGCTCAGGGGCACTGTAATTCACAAACCTGCAGAGTTATAAATGACAGCTATCGTCCAAAAATATACTGAAGTAAGGCTGCCAAGAGGACTTGAAAGCGGGGCAGAATTGCAGGAAACCGATTTCAGGAGGTAGACTGGAATTGCATTTAAAGCATAGGAAAAGAGGCAGAACGTCCACAATGATGCACTTGGCCAAAAAGGGCGTATGCGTTTTTTCCTGAATATATTCAGGAAAAAACGCATACGCCCTTTTTGGCCAACCAAGCAAGCTTGCAAAGGAAATCTGCACTACAATGAAGTCTCACTTGCCCCCGGTCAAAAGGGCCATCTGAAAAAAGTGTAAAATCCAGAAAGGCAGGACAGGCCATGGAGAACTGGGAGCCTTGTTATGCTGATGGGCGGGATGTAAATTGCCAACAGCCACTCGGGAGAAGTGTATGGTGTTTCCTGAAACATCTAAAAAACAAAGCAACAGAGCGTAGGGCACTTCCACTTATGGTCCTATAGCTTAGGGAAATTAAAATCAAAAGACACAGCCACCCCAAAGGTTGGGACGGCTCTGTTTACAAGAACCTGGTTTACGGTACAAGTTCAATATCGCAGAAAGTGAAAAATGGATAAAGAAGTTGTGGTACTTACGTACAATGCAGTATCACTCAGCAATGAAATCTATGTCATCAGGCCCGTAGCAGCATAATGAGTGGATTCAGGTACGATGATTCTAACTGAAATAATTCACACAGGAAAAGAAACATCATAAGATATCACTAATACACGGAATGTAAACTTGGCTACACAGGAACTGAATTACAAAACAGAACAGGGTCTCAAATTTAGAAACCCAACTTATGCTTGCTTAAGGGGAAAGGTGAGTTGGGGTGCTGCATAAAACCAGAGATTGAAATGAGCACAGATAAAGTTCCTTAAGCCAAATATGGAATAGACAAGAGCTACTCCTTGCTCAACGAAATGGACTCAACACCCCATATTAAATGCCTAAGAGTGTACCTGACTAGGAAGTATCTTAAAACCTATGGATTGCTATGTCTCTGAAAGAGAATCAAGTGTGTGTACAGGGGCATAAACGCAGCAGTGATAGGACTGGAGAGGTTCGGTGAGCAAATGAAGACCCTTTGAAGTCATATTGCATGGTACCCATTCCACGGGTCTCAACTCTCCAGGTTTAAGGTATTCTTCCTTCAGCTAAAACATGCATGTGGAACCCAGAGTATGATCAACCGTGTGATCGGGAGACGTGTTCCAATATGTGTCAGTTTTCGTCCCCTGGTACTCGTGTGCAACATTCCAGACGCTTTACTAACACTCTCCCGACTTGGAGAGTCAGTGCCTTTAACCTCCTGTTTGGCCCAGTTTGCAATTTCTGCGGAAGATGAACAGGAATAGGGAGAACCAATGACAGACTAGCTGGAGGTGTCTGGACGGGCAAATTTAACTCTCATTTCCCACCAGGAAGAGGAATTAACCAAAGGCTCAGCGTGCCGTGCCGGAACCAGATTAGGGCCTGAAGCCATCCTGCGGTGTTGCGGCCAGCTCACGAGAAAGCGAGTTGAAGAAAGGAGCTCAGGGGCACTGTAATTCACAAACCTGCAGAGTTATAAATGACAGCTATCGTCCAAAAATATACTGAAGTAAGGCTGCCAAGAGGACTTGAAAGCGGGGCAGAATTGCAGGAAACCGATTTCAGGAGGTAGACTGGAATTGCATTTAAAGCATAGGAAAAGAGGCAGAACGTCCACAATGATGCACTTGGCCAAAAAGGGCGTATGCGTTTTTTCCTGAATATATTCAGGAAAAAACGCATACGCCCTTTTTGGCCAACCAAGCAAGCTTGCAAAGGAAATCTGCACTACAATGAAGTCTCACTTCCCCCCGGTCAAAAGGGCCATCTGAAAAAAGTGTAAAATCCAGAAAGGCAGGACAGGCCATGGAGAACTGGGAGCCTTGTTATGCTGATGGGCGGGATGTAAATTGCCAACAGCCACTCGGGAGAAGTGTATGGTGTTTCCTGAAACATCTAAAAAACAAAGCAACAGAGCCTAGGGCACTTCCACTTATGGTCCTATAGCTTAGGGAAATTAAAATCAAAAGACACAGCCACCCCAAAGGTTGGGACGGCTCTGTTTACAAGAACCTGGTTTACGGTACAAGTTCAATATCGCAGAAAGTGAAAAATGGATAAAGAAGTTGTGGTACTTACGTACAATGCAATATCACTCAGCAATGAAATCTATGTCATCAGGCCCGTAGCAGCATAATGAGTGGATTCAGGTACGATGATTCTAACTGAAATAAGTCACACAGAAAAAGAAACATCATAAGATATCACTAATAGACGGAATGTAAACTTGGCTACACAGGAACTGAATTACAAAACAGAACAGGGTCTCAAATTTAGAAAACCAACTTATGCTTGCTTAAGGGGAAAGGTGAGTTGGGGTGCTGCATAAAACCAGAGATTGAAATGAGCACAGATAAAGTTCCTTAAGCCAAATATGGAATAGACAAGAGCTACTCCTTACTCAACGAAATGGACTCAACACCCCATATTAAATGCCTAAGAGTGTACCTGACTAGGAAGTATCTTAAAACCTATGGATTGCTATGTCTCTGAAAGAGAATCAAGTGTGTGTACAGGGGCATAAACGCAGCAGTGATAGGATTGGAGAGGTTCGGTGAGCAAATGAAGACCCTTTGAAGTCATATTGCATGGTACCCATTCCACGAGTCTCAACTCTCCAGGTTTAAGGTATTCTTCCTTCAGCTAAAACATGCATGTGGAACCCAGAGTATGATCAACCGTGTGATCGGGAGACGTGTTCCAATATGTCTCAGTTTTCGTCCCCTGGTACTCGGGTGCAACATTCCAGACGCTTTACTAACACTCTCCCGACTTGGAGAGTCAGTGCCTTTAACCTCCTGTTTGGCCCAGTTTGCAATTTCTGCGGAAGATGAACAGGAATAGGGAGAACCAATGACAGACTAGCTGGAGGTGTCTGGACGGGCAAATTTAACTCTCATTTCCCACCAGGAAGAGGAATTAACCAAAGGCTCAGCGTGCCGTGCCGGAACCAGATTAGGGCCTGAAGCCATCCTGCGGGGTTGCGGCCAGCTCACGAGAAAGCGAGTTGAAGAAAGGAGCTCAGGGGCACTGTAATTCACAAACCTGCAGAGTTATAAATGACAGCTATCGTCCAAAAATATACTGAAGTAAGGCTGCCAAGAGGACTTGAAAGCGGGGCAGAATTGCAGGAAACCGATTTCAGGAGGTAGACTGGAATTGCATTTAAAGCATAGGAAAAGAGGCAGAACGTCCACAATGATGCACTTGGCCAAAAAGGGCGTATGCGTTTTTTCCTGAATATATTCAGGAAAAAACGCATACGCCCTTTTTGGCCAACCAAGCAAGCTTGCAAAGGAAATCTGCACTACAGTGAAGTCTCACTTCCCCCCGGTCAAAAGGGCCATCTGAAAAAAGTGTAAAATCCAGAAAGGCAGGACAGGCCATGGAGAACTGGGAGCCTTGTTATGCTGATGGGCGGGATGTAAATTGCCAACAGCCACTCGGGAGAAGTGTATGGTGTTTCCTGAAACATCTAAAAAACAAACCAACAGAGCCTAGGGCACTTCCACTTATGGTCCTATAGCTTAGGGAAATTAAAATCAAAAGACACAGCCACCCCAAAGGTTGGGACGGCTCTGTTTACAAGAACCTGGTTTACGGTACAAGTTCAGTATCGCAGAAAGTGAAAAATGGATAAAGAAGTTGTGGTACTTACGTACAATGCAGTATCACTCAGCAATGAAATCTATGTCATCAGGCCCGTAGCAGCATAATGAGTGGATTCAGGTACGATGATTCTAACTGAAATAAGTCACACAGGAAAAGAAACATCATAAGATATCACTAATACACGGAATGTAAACTTGGCTACACAGGAACTGAATTACAAAACAGAACAGGGTCTCAAATTTAGAAAACCAACTTATGCTTGCTTAAGGGGAAAGGTGAGTTGGGGTGCTGCATAAAACCAGAGATTGAAATGAGCACAGATAAAGTTCCTTAAGCCAAATATGGAATAGACAAGAGCTACTCCTTGCTCAACGAAATGGACTCAACTCCCCATATTAAATGCCTAAGAGTGTACCTGACTAGGAAGTATCTTAAAACCTATGGATTGCTATGTCTCTGAAAGAGAATCAAGTGTGTGTACAGGGGCATAAACGCAGCAGTGATAGGATTGGAGAGGTTCGGTGAGCAAATGAAGACCCTTTGAAGTCATATTGCATGGTACCCATTCCACGGGTCTCAACTCTCCAGGTTTAAGGTATTCTTCCTTCAGCTAAAACATGCATGTGGAACCCAGAGTATGATCAACCGTGTGATCGGGAGACGTGTTCCAATATGTCTCAGTTTTCGTCCCCTGGTACTCGGGTGCAACATTCCAGACGCTTTACTAACACTCTCCCGACTTGGAGAGTCAGTGCCTTTAACCTCCTGTTTGGCCCAGTTTGCAATTTCTGCGGAAGATGAACAGGAATAGGGAGAACCAATGACAGACTAGCTGGAGGTGTCTGGACGGGCAAATTTAACTCTCATTTCCCACCAGGAAGAGGAATTAACCAAAGGCTCAGCGTGCCGTGCCGGAACCAGATTAGGGCCTGAAGCCATCCTGCGGTGTTGCGGCCAGCTCACGAGAAAGTGAGTTGAAGAAAGGAGCTCAGGGGCACTGTAATTCACAAACCTGCAGAGTTATAAATGACAGCTATCGTCCAAAAATATACTGAAGTAAGGCTGCCAAGAGGACTTGAAAGTGGGGCAGAATTGCAGGAAACCGATTTCAGGAGGTAGACTGGAATTGCATTTAAAGCATAGGAAAAGAGGCAGAACGTCCACAATGATGCACTTGGCCAAAAAGGGCGTATGCGTTTTTTCCTGAATATATTCAGGAAAAAACGCATACGCCCTTTTTGGCCAACCAAGCAAGCTTGCAAAGGAAATCTGCACTACAATGAAGTCTCACTTCCCCCCGGTCAAAAGGGCCATCTGAAAAAAGTGTAAAATCCAGAAAGGCAGGACAGGCCATGGAGAACTGGGAGCCTTGTTATGCTGATGGGCGGGATGTAAATTGCCAACAGCCACTCGGGAGAAGTGTATGGTGTTTCCTGAAACATCTAAAAAACAAAGCAACAGAGCCTAGGGCACTTCCACTTATGGTCCTATAGCTTAGGGAAATTAAAATCAAAAGACACAGCCACCCCAAAGGTTGGGACGGCTCTGTTTACAAGAACCTGGTTTACGGTACAAGTTCAATATCGCAGAAAGTGAAAAATGGATAAAGAAGTTGTGGTACTTACGTACAATGCAGTATCACTCAGCAATGAAATCTATGTCATCAGGCCCGTAGCAGCATAATGAGTGGATTCAGGTACGGTGATTCTAACTGAAATAAGTCACACAGAAAAAGAAACATCATAAGATATCACTAATACACGGAATGTAAACTTGGCTACACAGGAACTGAATTCCAAAACAGAACAGGGTCTCAAATTTAGAAACCCAACTTATGCTTGCTTAAGGGGAAAGGTGAGTTGGGGTGCTGCATAAAACCAGAGATTGAAATGAGCACAGATAAAGTTCCTTAAGCCAAATATGGAATAGACAAGAGCTACTCCTTGCTCAACGAAATGGACTCAACACCCCATATTAAATGCCTAAGAGTGTACCTGACTAGGAAGTATCTTAAAACCTATGGATTGCTATGTCTCTGGAAGAGAATCAAGTGTGTGTACAGGGGCATAAACGCAGCAGTGATAGGATTGGAGAGGATCGGTGAGCAAATGAAGACCCTTTGAAGTCATATTGCATGGTACCCATTCCACGGGTCTCAACTCTCCAGGTTTAAGGTATTCTTCCTTCAGCTAAAACATGCATGTGGAACCCAGAGTATGATCAACCGTGTGATCGGGAGACGTGTTCCAATATGTCTCAGTTTTCGTCCCCTGGTACTCGGGTGCAACATTCCAGACGCTTTACTAACACTCTCCCGACTTGGAGAGTCAGTGCCTTTAACCTCCTGTTTGGCCCAGTTTGCAATTTCTGCGGAAGATGAACAGGAATAGGGAGAACCAATGACAGACCAGCTGGAGGTGTCTGGACGGGCAAATTTAACTCTCATTTCCCACCACGAAGAGGAATTAACCAAAGGCTCAGCGTGCCGTGCCAGAACCAGATTAGGGCCTGAAGCCATCCTGCGGTGTTGCGGCCAGCTCACGAGAAAGCGAGTTGAAGAAAGGAGCTCAGGGGCACTGTAATTCACAAACCTGCAGAGTTATAAATGACAGCTATCGTCCAAAAATATACTGAAGTAAGGCTGCCAAGAGGACTTGAAAGCGGGGCAGAATTGCAGGAAACCGATTTCAGGAGGTAGACTGGAATTGCATTTAAAGCATAGGAAAAGAGGCAGAACGTCCACAATGATGCACTTGGCCAAAAAGGGCGTATGCGTTTTTTCCTGAATATATTCAGGAAAAAACGCATACGCCCTTTTTGGCCAACCAAGCATGCTTGCAAAGGAAATCTGCACTACAATGAAGTCTCACTTGCCCCCGGTCAAAAGGGCCATCTGAAAAAAGTGTAAAATCCAGAAAGGCAGGACAGGCCATGGAGAACTGGGAGCCTTGTTATGCTGATGGGCGGGATGTAAATTGCCAACAGCCACTCGGGAGAAGTGTATGGTGTTTCCTGAAACATCTAAAAAACAAAGCAACAGAGCCTAGGGCACTTCCACTTATGGTCCTATAGCTTAGGGAAATTAAAATCAAAAGACACAGCCACCCCAAAGGTTGGGACGGCTCTGTTTACAAGAACCTGGTTTACGGTACAAGTTCAATATCGCAGAAAGTGAAAAATGGATAAAGAAGTTGTGGTACTTACGTACAATGCAGTATCACTCAGCAATGAAATCTATGTCATCAGGCCCGTAGCAGCATAATGAGTGGATTCAGGTACGATGATTCTAACTGAAATAATTCACACAGGAAAAGAAACATCATAAGATATCACTAATACACGGAATGTAAACTTGGCTACACAGGAACTGAATTACAAAACAGAACAGGGTCTCAAATTTAGAAACCCAACTTATGCTTGCTTAAGGGGAAAGGTGAGTTGGGGTGCTGCATAAAACCAGAGATTGAAATGAGCACAGATAAAGTTCCTTAAGCCAAATATGGAATAGACAAGAGCTACTCCTTGCTCAACGAAATGGACTCAACACCCCATATTAAATGCCTAAGAGTGTACCTGACTAGGAAGTATCTTAAAACCTATGGATTGCTATGTCTCTGAAAGAGAATCAAGTGTGTGTACAGGGGCATAAACGCAGCAGTGATAGGACTGGAGAGGTTCGGTGAGCAAATGAAGACCCTTTGAAGTCATATTGCATGGTACCCATTCCACGGGTCTCAACTCTCCAGGTTTAAGGTATTCTTCCTTCAGCTAAAACATGCATGTGGAACCCAGAGTATGATCAACCGTGTGATCGGGAGACGTGTTCCAATATGTCTCAGTTTTCGTCCCCTGGTACTCGGGTGCAACATTCCAGACGCTTTACTAACACTCTCCCGACTTGGAGAGTCAGTGCCTTTAACCTCCTGTTTGGCCCAGTTTGCAATTTCTGCGGAAGATGAACAGGAATAGGGAGAACCAATGACAGACTAGCTGGAGGTGTCTGGACGGGCAAATTTAACTCTCATTTCCCACCAGGAAGAGGAATTAACCAAAGGCTCAGCGTGCCGTGCCGGAACCAGATTAGGGCCTGAAGCCATCCTGCGGTGTTGCGGCCAGCTCACGAGAAAGCGAGTTGAAGAAAGGAGCTCAGGGGCACTGTAATTCACAAACCTGCAGAGTTATAAATGACAGCTATCGTCCAAAAATATACTGAAGTAAGGCTGCCAAGAGGACTTGAAAGCGGGGCAGAATTGCAGGAAACCGATTTCAGGAGGTAGACTGGAATTGCATTTAAAGCATAGGAAAAGAGGCAGAACGTCCACAATGATGCACTTGGCCAAAAAGGGCGTATGCGTTTTTTCCTGAATATATTCAGGAAAAAACGCATACGCCCTTTTTGGCCAACCAAGCAAGCTTGCAAAGGAAATCTGCACTACAATGAAGTCTCACTTCCCCCCGGTCAAAAGGGCCATCTGAAAAAAGTGTAAAATCCAGAAAGGGAGGACAGGCCATGGAGAACTGGGAGCCTTGTTATGCTGATGGGCGGGATGTAAATTGCCAACAGCCACTCGGGAGAAGTGTATGGTGTTTCCTGAAACATCTAAAAAACAAAGCAACAGAGCCTAGGGCACTTCCACTTATGGTCCTATAGCTTAGGGAAATTAAAATCAAAAGACACAGCCACCCCAAAGGTTGGGACGGCTCTGTTTACAAGAACCTGGTTTACGGTACAAGTTCAATATCGCAGAAAGTGAAAAATGGATAAAGAAGTTGTGGTACTTACGTACAATGCAATATCACTCAGCAATGAAATCTATGTCATCAGGCCCGTAGCAGCATAATGAGTGGATTCAGGTACGATGATTCTAACTGAAATAAGTCACACAGAAAAAGAAACATCATAAGATATCACTAATAGACGGAATGTAAACTTGGCTACACAGGAACTGAATTACAAAACAGAACAGGGTCTCAAATTTAGAAACCCAACTTATGCTTGCTTAAGGGGAAAGGTGAGTTGGGGTGCTGCATAAAACCAGAGATTGAAATGAGCACAGATAAAGTTCCTTAAGCCAAATATGGAATAGACAAGAGCTACTCCTTGCTCAACGAAATGGACTCAACACCCCATATTAAATGCCTAAGAGTGTACCTGACTAGGAAGTATCTTAAAACCTATGGATTGCTATGTCTCTGAAAGAGAATCAAGTGTGTGTACAGGGGAATAAACGCAGCAGTGATAGGATTGGAGAGGTTCGGTGAGCAAATGAAGACCCTTTGAAGTCATATTGCATGGTACCCATTCCACGAGTCTCAACTCTCCAGGTTTAAGGTATTCTTCCTTCAGCTAAAACATGCATGTGGAACCCAGAGTATGATCAACCGTGTGATCGGGAGACGTGTTCCAATATGTCTCAGTTTTCGTCCCCTGGTACTCGGGTGCAACATTCCAGACGCTTTACTAACACTCTCCCGACTTGGAGAGTCAGTGCCTTTAACCTCCTGTTTGGCCCAGTTTGCAATTTCTGCGGAAGATGAACAGGAATAGGGAGAACCAATGACAGACTAGCTGGAGGTGTCTGGACGGGCAAATTTAACTCTCATTTCCCACCAGGAAGAGGAATTAACCAAAGGCTCAGCGTGCCGTGCCGGAACCAGATTAGGGCCTGAAGCCATCCTGCGGGGTTGCGGCCAGCTCACGAGAAAGCGAGTTGAAGAAAGGAGCTCAGGGGCACTGTAATTCACAAACCTGCAGAGTTATAAATGACAGCTATCGTCCAAAAATATACTGAAGTAAGGCTGCCAAGAGGACTTGAAAGCGGGGCAGAATTGCAGGAAACCGATTTCAGGAGGTAGACTGGAATTGCATTTAAAGCATAGGAAAAGAGGCAGAACGTCCACAATGATGCACTTGGCCAAAAAGGGCGTATGCGTTTTTTCCTGAATATATTCAGGAAAAAACGCATACGCCCTTTTTGGCCAACCAAGCAAGCTTGCAAAGGAAATCTGCACTACAGTGAAGTCTCACTTCCCCCCGGTCAAAAGGGCCATCTGAAAAAAGTGTAAAATCCAGAAAGGCAGGACAGGCCATGGAGAACTGGGAGCCTTGTTATGCTGATGGGCGGGATGTAAATTGCCAACAGCCACTCAGGAGAAGTGTATGGTGTTTCCTGAAACATCTAAAAAACAAACCAACAGAGCCTAGGGCACTTCCACTTATGGTCCTATAGCTTAGGGAAATTAAAATCAAAAGACACAGCCACCCCAAAGGTTGGGACGGCTCTGTTTACAAGAACCTGGTTTACGGTACAAGTTCAGTATCGCAGAAAGTGAAAAATGGATAAAGAAGTTGTGGTACTTACGTACAATGCAGTATCACTCAGCAATGAAATCTATGTCATCAGGCCCGTAGCAGCATAATGAGTGGATTCAGGTACGATGATTCTAACTGAAATAAGTCACACAGGAAAAGAAACATCATAAGATATCACTAATACACGGAATGTAAACTTGGCTACACAGGAACTGAATTACAAAACAGAACAGGGTCTCAAATTTAGAAAACCAACTTATGCTTGCTTAAGGGGAAAGGTGAGTTGGGGTGCTGCATAAAACCAGAGATTGAAATGAGCACAGATAAAGTTCCTTAAGCCAAATATGGAATAGACAAGAGCTACTCCTTGCTCAACGAAATGGACTCAACTCCCCATATTAAATGCCTAAGAGTGTACCTGACTAGGAAGTATCTTAAAACCTATGGATTGCTATGTCTCTGAAAGAGAATCAAGTGTGTGTACAGGGGCATAAACGCAGCAGTGATAGGATTGGAGAGGTTCGGTGAGCAAATGAAGACCCTTTGAAGTCATATTGCATGGTACCCATTCCACGGGTCTCAACTCTCCAGGTTTAAGGTATTCTTCCTTCAGCTAAAACATGCATGTGGAACCCAGAGTATGATCAACCGTGTGATCGGGAGACGTGTTCCAATATGTCTCAGTTTTCGTCCCCTGGTACTCGGGTGCAACATTCCAGACGCTTTACTAACACTCTCCCGACTTGGAGAGTCAGTGCCTTTAACCTCCTGTTTGGCCCAGTTTGCAATTTCTGCGGAAGATGAACAGGAATAGGGAGAACCAATGACAGACTAGCTGGAGGTGTCTGGACGGGCAAATTTAACTCTCATTTCCCACCAGGAAGAGGAATTAACCAAAGGCTCAGCGTGCCGTGCCGGAACCAGATTAGGGCCTGAAGCCATCCTGCGGTGTTGCGGCCAGCTCACGAGAAAGTGAGTTGAAGAAAGGAGCTCAGGGGCACTGTAATTCACAAACCTGCAGAGTTATAAATGACAGCTATCGTCCAAAAATATACTGAAGTAAGGCTGCCAAGAGGACTTGAAAGCGGGGCAGAATTGCAGGAAACCGATTTCAGGAGGTAGACTGGAATTGCATTTAAAGCATAGGAAAAGAGGCAGAACGTCCACAATGATACACTTGGCCAAAAAGTGCGTATGCGTTTTTTCCTGAATATATTCAGGAAAAAACGCATACGCCCTTTTTGGCCAACCAAGCAAGCTTGCAAAGGAAATCTGCACTACAATGAAGTCTCACTTCCCCCCGGTCAAAAGGGCCATCTGAAAAAAGTGTAAAATCCAGAAAGGCAGGACAGGCCATGGAGAACTGGGAGCCTTGTTATGCTGATGGGCGGGATGTAAATTGCCAACAGCCACTCGGGAGAAGTGTATGGTGTTTCCTGAAACATCTAAAAAACAAAGCAACAGAGCCTAGGGCACTTCCACTTATGGTCCTATAGCTTAGGGAAATTAAAATCAAAAGACACAGCCACCCCAAAGGTTGGGAAGGCTCTGTTTACAAGAACCTGGTTTACGGTACAAGTTCAGTATCGCAGAAAGTGAAAAATGGATAAAGAAGTTGTGGTACTTACGTACAATGCAGTATCACTCAGCAATGAAATCTATGTCATCAGGCCCGTAGCAGCATAATGAGTGGATTCAGGTACGATGATTCTAACTGAAATAAGTCACACAGGAAAAGAAACATCATAAGATATCACTAATACACGGAATGTAAACTTGGCTACACAGGAACTGAATTACAAAACAGAACAGGGTCTCAAATTTAGAAAACCAACTTATGCTTGCTTAAGGGGAAAGGTGAGTTGGGGTGCTGCATAAAACCAGAGATTGAAATGAGCACAGATAAAGTTCCTTAAGCCAAATATGGAATAGACAAGAGCTACTCCTTGCTCAACGAAATGGACTCAACACCCCATATTAAATGCCTAAGAGTGTACCTGACTAGGAAGTATCTTAAAACCTATGGATTGCTATGTCTCTGAAAGAGAATCAAGTGTGTGTACAGGGGCATAAATGCAGCAGTGATAGGATTGGAGAGGTTCGGTGAGCAAATGAAGACCCTTTGAAGTCATATTGCATGGTACCCATTCCACGGGTCTCAACTCTCCAGGTTTAAGGTATTCTTCCTTCAGCTAAAACATGCATGTGGAACCCAGAGTATGATCAACCGTGTGATCGGGAGACGTGTTCCAATATGTCTCAGTTTTCGTCCCCTGGTACTCGGGTGCAACATTCCAGACGCTTTACTAACACTCTCCCGACTTGGAGAGTCAGTGCCTTTAACGTCCTGTTTGGCCCAGTTTGCAATTTCTGCGGAAGATGAACAGGAATAGGGAGAACCAATGACAGACTAGCTGAAGGTGTCTGGACGGGCAAATTTAACTCTCATTTCCCACCAGGAAGAGGAATTAACCAAAGGCTCAGCGTGCCGTGCCGGAACCAGATTAGGGCCTGAAGCCATCCTGCGGTGTTGCGGCCAGTTCACGAGAAAGTGAGTTGAAGAAAGGAGCTCAGGGGCACTGTAATTCACAAACCTGCAGAGTTATAAATGACAGCTATCGTCCAAAAATATACTGAAGTAAGGCTGCCAAGAGGACTTGAAAGCGGGGCAGAATTGCAGGAAACCGATTTCAGGAGGTAGACTGGAATTGCATTTAAAGCATAGGAAAAGAGGCAGAACGTCCACAATGATGCACTTGGCCAAAAAGTGCGTATGCGTTTTTTCCTGAATATATTCAGGAAAAAACGCATACGCCTTTTTTGGCCAACCAAGCAAGCTTGCAAAGGAAATCTGCACTACAATGAAGTCTCACTTGCCCCCAGTCAAAAGGGCCATCTGAAAAAAGTGTAAAATCCAGAAAGGCAGGACAGGCCATGGAGAACTGGGAGCCTTGTTATGCTGATGGGCGGGATGTAAATTGCCAACAGCCACTCGGGAGAAGTGTATGGTGTTTCCTGAAACATCTAAAAAACAAAGCAACAGAGCCTAGGGCACTTCCACTTATGGTCCTATAGCTTAGGGAAATTAAAATCAAAAGACACAGCCACCCCAAAGGTTGGGACGGCTCTGTTTACAAGAACCTGGTTTACGGTACAAGTTCAGTATCGCAGAAAGTGAAAAATGGATAAAGAAGTTGTGGTACTTACGTACAATGCAGTATCACTCAGCAATGAAATCTATGTCATCAGGCCCGTAGCAGCATAATGAGTGGATTCAGGTACGATGATTCTAACTGAAATAATTCACAGAGGAAAAGAAACATCATAAGATATCACTAATACACGGAATGTAAACTTGGCTACACAGGAACTGAATTACAAAACAGAACAGGGTCTCAAATTTAGAAACCCAACTTATGCTTGCTTAAGGGGAAAGGTGAGTTGGGGTGCTGCATAAAACCAGAGATTGAAATGAGCACAGATAAAGTTCCTTAAGCCAAATATGGAATAGACAAGAGCTACTCCTTGCTCAACAAAATGGACTCAACACCCCATATTAAATGCCTAAGAGTGTACCTGACTAGGAAGTATCTTAAAACCTATGGATTGCTATGTCTCTGAAAGAGAATCAAGTGTGTGTACAGGGGCATAAACGCAGCAGTGATAGGATTGGAGAGGTTCGGTGAGCAAATGAAGACCCTTTGAAGTCATATTGCATGGTACCCATTCCACGAGTCTCAACTCTCCAGGTTTAAGGTATTCTTCCTTCAGCTAAAACATGCATGTGGAACCCAGAGTATGATCAACCGTGTGATCGGGAGACGTGTTCCAATATGTCTCAGTTTTCGTCCCCTGGTACTCGGGTGCAACATTCCAGACGCTTTACTAACACTCTCCCGACTTGGAGAGTCAGTGCCTTTAACCTCCTGTTTGGCCCAGTTTGCAATTTCTGCGGAAGATGAACAGGAATAGGGAGAACCAATGACAGACTAGCTGGAGGTGTCTGGACGGGCAAATTTAACTCTCATTTCCCACCAGGAAGAGGAATTAACCAAAGGCTCAGCGTGCCGTGCCGGAACCAGATTAGGGCCTGAAGCCATCCTGCGGTGTTGCGGCCAGCTCACGAGAAAGCGAGTTGAAGAAAGGAGCTCAGGGGCACTGTAATTCACAAACCTGCAGAGTTATAAATGACAGCTATCGTCCAAAAATATACTGAAGTAAGGCTGCCAAGAGGACTTGAAAGCGGGGCAGAATTGCAGGAAACCGATTTCAGGAGGTAGACTGGAATTGCATTTAAAGCATAGGAAAAGAGGCAGAACGTCCACAATGATGCACTTGGCCAAAAAGGGCGTATGCGTTTTTTCCTGAATATATTCAGGAAAAAATGCATACGCCCTTTTTGGCCAACCAAGCAAGCTTGCAAAGGAAATCTGCACTACAGTGAAGTCTCACTTCCCCCCGGTCAAAAGGGCCATCTGAAAAAAGTGTAAAATCCAGAAAGGCAGGACAGGCCATGGAGAACTGGGATCCTTGTTATGTGATGGGCGGGATGTCAATTGCCAACAGCCACTCGGGAGAAGTGTATGGTGTTTCCTGAAACATCTAAAAAACAAAGCAACAGAGCCTAGGGCACTTCCACTTATGGTCCTATAGCTTAGGGAAATTAAAATCAAAAGACACAGCCACCCCAAAGGTTGGGATGGCTCTGTTTACAAGAACCTGGTTTACGGTACAAGTTCAGTATCGCAGAAAGTGAAAAATGGATAAAGAAGTTGTGGTACTTACGTACAATGCAGTATCACTCAGCAATGAAATCTCTGTCATCAGGCCGGTAGCAGCATAATGAGTGGATTCAGGTACGATGATTCTAACTGAAATAAGTCACACAGGAAAAGAAACATCATAAGATATCACTAATACACGGAATGTAAACTTGGCTACACAGGAACTGAATTACAAAACAGAACAGGGTCTCAAATTTAGAAACCCAACTTATGCTTGCTTAAGGGGAAAGGTGAGTTGGGGTGCTGCATAAAACCAGAGATTGAAATGAGCACAGATAAAGTTCCTTAAGCCAAATATGGAATAGACAAGAGCTACTCCTTGCTCAACGAAATGGACTCAACACCCCATATTAAATGCCTAAGAGTGTACCTGACTAGGAAGTATCTTAAAACCTATGGATTGCTATGTCTCTGAAAGAGAATCAAGTGTGTGTACAGGGGCATAAACGCAGCAGTGATAGGACTGGAGAGGTTCGGTGAGCAAATGAAGACCCTTTGAAGTCATATTGCATGGAACCCATTCCACGGGTCTCAACTCTCCAGGTTTAAGGTATTCTTCCTTCAGCTAAAACATGAATGTGGAACCCAGAGTATGATCAACCGTGTGATCGGGAGACGTGTTCCAATATGTCTCAGTTTTCGTCCCCTGGTACTCGGGTGCAACATTCCAGACGCTTTACTAACACTCTCCCGACTTGGAGAGTCAGTGCCTTTAACCTCCTGTTTGGCCCAGTTTGCAATTTCTGCGGAAGATGAACAGGAATAGGGAGAACCAATGACAGACTAGCTGGAGGTGTCTGGACGGGCAAATTTAACTCTCATTTCCCACCAGGAAGAGGAATTAACCAAAGGCTCAGCGTGCCGTGCCGGAACCAGATTAGGGCCTGAAGCCATCCTGCGGTGTTGCGGCCAGCTCACGAGAAAGCGAGTTGAAGAAAGGAGCTCAGGGGCACTGTAATTCACAAACCTGCAGAGTTATAAATGACAGCTATCGTCCAAAAATATACTGAAGTAAGGCTGCCAAGAGGACTTGAAAGCGGGGCAGAATTGCAGGAAACCGATTTCAGGAGGTAGACTGGAATTGCATTTAAAGCATAGGAAAAGAGGCAGAACGTCCACAATGATGCACTTGGCCAAAAAGGGCGTATGCGTTTTTTCCTGAATATATTCAGGAAAAAACGCATACGCCCTTTTTGGCCAACCAAGCAAGCTTGCAAAGGAAATCTGCACTACAGTGAAGTCTCACTTCCCCCCGGTCAAAAGGGCCATCTGAAAAAAGTGTAAAATCCAGAAAGGCAGGACAGGCCATGGAGAACTGGGAGCCTTGTTATGCTGATGGGCGGGATGTAAATTGCCAACAGCCACTCGGGAGAAGTGTATGGTGTTTCCTGAAACATCTAAAAAACAAAGCAACAGAGCCTAGGGCACTTCCACTTATGGTCCTATAGCTTAGGGAAATTAAAATCAAAAGACACAGCCACCCCAAAGGTTGGGACGGCTCTGTTTACAAGAACCTGGTTTACGGTACAAGTTCAATATCGCAGAAAGTGAAAAATGGATAAAGAAGTTGTGGTACTTACGTACAATGCAGTATCACTCAGCAATGAAATCTATGTCATCAGGCCCGTAGCAGCATAATGAGTGGATTCAGGTACGATGATTCTAACTGAAATAAGTCACACAGGAAAAGAAACATCATAAGATATCACTAATACACGGAATGTAAACTTGGCTACACAGGAACTGAATTACAAAACAGAACAGGGTCTCAAATTTAGAAACCCAACTTATGCTTGCTTAAGGGGAAAGGTGAGTTGGGGTGCTGCATAAAACCAGAGATTGAAATGAGCACAGATAAAGTTCCTTAAGCCAAATATGGAATAGACAAGAGCTACTCCTTGCTCAACGAAATGGACTCAACACCCCATATTAAATGCCTAAGAGTGTACCTGACTAGGAAGTATCTTAAAACCTATGGATTGCTATGTCTCTGAAAGAGAATCAAGTGTGTGTACAGGGGCATAAACGCAGCAGTGATAGGATTGGAGAGGTTCGGTGAGCAAATGAAGACCCTTTGAAGTCATATTGCATGGTACCCATTCCACGGGTCTCAACTCTCCAGGTTTAAGGTATTCTTCCTTCAGCTAAAACATGCATGTGGAACCCAGAGTATGATCAACCGTGTGATCGGGAGACGTGTTCCAATATGTCTCAGTTTTCGTCCCCTGGTACTCGGGTGCAACATTCCAGACGCTTTACTAACACTCTCCCGACTTGGAGAGTCAGTGCCTTTAACCTCCTGTTTGGCCCAGTTTGCAATTTCTGCGGAAGATGAACAGGAATAGGGAGAACCAATGACAGACTAGCTGGAGGTGTCTGGACGGGCAAATTTAACTCTCATTTCCCACCAGGAAGAGGAATTAACCAAAGGCTCAGCGTGCCGTGCCGGAACCAGATTAGGGCCTGAAGCCATCCTGCGGGGTTGCGGCCAGCTCACGAGAAAGCGAGTTGAAGAAAGGAGCTCAGGGGCACTGTAATTCACAAACCTGCAGAGTTATAAATGACAGCTATCGTCCAAAAATATACTGAAGTAAGGCTGCCAAGAGGACTTGAAAGCGGGGCAGAATTGCAGGAAACCAATTTCAGGAGGTAGACTGGAATTGCATTTAAAGCATAGGAAAAGAGGCAGAACGTCCACAATGATGCACTTGGCCAAAAGGGGCGTATGCGTTTTTTCCTGAATATATTCAGGGAAAAATGCATACGCCCTTTTTGGCCAACCAAGCAAGCTTGCAAAGGAAATCTGCAGTACAGTGAAGTCTCACTTCCGCCCGGTCAAAAGGGCCATCTGAAAAAAGTGTAAAATCCAGAAAGGCAGGACAGGCCATGGAGAACTGGGAGCCTTGTTATGCTGATGGGCGGGATGTCAATTGCCAACAGCCACTCGGGAGAAGTGTATGGTGTTTCCTGAAACATCTAAAAAACAAAGCAACAGAGCCTAGGGCACTTCCACTTATGGTCCTATAGCTTAGGGAAATTAAAATCAAAAGACACAGCCACCCCAAAGGTTGGGACGGCTCTGTTTACAAGAACCTGGTTTACGGTACAAGTTCAGTATCGCAGAAAGTGAAAAATGGATAAAGAAGTTGTGGTACTTACGTACAATGCAGTATCACTCAGCAATGAAATCTCTGTCATCAGGCCCGTAGCAGCATAATGAGTGGATTCAGGTACGATGATTCTAACTGAAATAAGTCACACAGGAAAAGAAACATCATAAGATATCACTAATACACGGAATGTAAACTTGGCTACACAGGAACTGAATTACAAAACAGAACAGGGTCTCAAATTTAGAAACCCAACTTATGCTTGCTTAAGGGGAAAGGTGAGTTGGGGTGCTGCATAAAACCAGAGATTGAAATGAGCACAGATAAAGTTCCTTAAGCCAAATATGGAATAGACAAGAGCTACTCCTTGCTCAACGAAATGGACTCAACACCCCATATTAAATGCCTAAGAGTGTACCTGACTAGGAAGTATCTTAAAACCTATGGATTGCTATGTCTCTGAAAGAGAATCAAGTGTGTGTACAGGGGCATAAACGCAGCAGTGATAGGACTGGAGAGGTTCGGTGAGCAAATGAAGACCCTTTGAAGTCATATTGCATGGAACCCATTCCACGGGTCTCAACTCTCCAGGTTTAAGGAATTCTTCCTTCAGCTAAAACATGCATGTGGAACCCAGAGTATGATCAACCGTGTGATCGGGAGACGTGTTCCAATATGTCTCAGTTTTCGTCCCCTGGTACTCGGGTGCAACATTCCAGACGCTTTACTAACACTCTCCCGACTTGGAGAGTCAGTGCCTTTAACCTCCTGTTTGGCCCAGTTTGCAATTTCTGCGGAAGATGAACAGGAATAGGGAGAACCAATGAGAGACTAGCTGGAGGTGTCTGGACGGGCAAATTTAACTCTCATTTCCCACCAGGAAGAGGAATTAACCAAAGGCTCAGCGTGCCGTGCCGGAACCAGATTAGGGCCTGAAGCCATCCTGCGGTGTTGCGGCCAGCTCACGAGAAAGCGAGTTGAAGAAAGGAGCTCAGGGGCACTGTAATTCACAAACCTGCAGAGTTATAAATGACAGCTATCGTCCAAAAATATACTGAAGTAAGGCTGCCAAGAGGACTTGAAAGCGGGGCAGAATTGCAGGAAACCGATTTCAGGAGGTAGACTGGAATTGCATTTAAAGCATAGGAAAAGAGGCAGAACGTCCACAATGATGCACTTGGCCAAAAAGGGCGTATGCGTTTTTTCCTGAATATATTCAGGAAAAAACGCATACGCCCTTTTTGGCCAACCAAGCAAGCTTGCAAAGGAAATCTGCACTACAGTGAAGTCTCACTTCCCCCCGGTCAAAAGGGCCATCTGAAAAAAGTGTAAAATCCAGAAAGGCAGGACAGGCCATGGAGAACTGGGAGCCTTGTTATGCTGATGGGCGGGATGTAAATTGCCAACAGCCACTCGGGAGAAGTGTATGGTGTTTCCTGAAACATCTAAAAAACAAAGCAACAGAGCCTAGGGCACTTCCACTTATGGTCCTATAGCTTAGGGAAATTAAAATCAAAAGACACAGCCACCCCAAAGGTTGGGACGGCTCTGTTTACAAGAACCTGGTTTACGGTACAAGTTCAATATCGCAGAAAGTGAAAAATGGATAAAGAAGTTGTGGTACTTACGTACAATGCAGTATCACTCAGCAATGAAATCTATGTCATCAGGCCCGTAGCAGCATAATGAGTGGATTCAGGTACGATGATTCTAACTGAAATAAGTCACACAGGAAAAGAAACATCATAAGATATCACTAATACACGGAATGTAAACTTGGCTACACAGGAACTGAATTACAAAACAGAACAGGGTCTCAAATTTAGAAACCCAACTTATGCTTGCTTAAGGGGAAAGGTGAGTTGGGGTGCTGCATAAAACCAGAGATTGAAATGAGCACAGATAAAGTTCCTTAAGCCAAATATGGAATAGACAAGAGCTACTCCTTGCTCAAGGAAATGGACTCAACACCCCATATTAAATGCCTAAGAGTGTACCTGACTAGGAAGTATCTTAAAACCTATGGATTGCTATGTCTCTGAAAGAGAATCAAGTGTGTGTACAGGGGCATAAACGCAGCAGTGATAGGATTGGAGAGGTTCGGTGAGCAAATGAAGACCCTTTGAAGTCATATTGCATGGTACCCATTCCACGGGTCTCAACTCTCCAGGTTTAAGGTATTCTTCCTTCAGCTAAAACATGCATGTGGAACCCAGAGTATGATCAACCGTGTGATCGGGAGACGTGTTCCAATATGTGTCAGTTTTCGTCCCCTGGTACTCGGGTGCAACATTCCAGACGCTTTACTAACACTCTCCCGACTTGGAGAGTCAGTGCCTTTAACCTCCTGTTTGGCCCAGTTTGCAATTTCTGCGGAAGATGAACAGGAATAGGGAGAACCAATGACAGACTAGCTGGAGGTGTCTGGACGGGCAAATTTAACTCTCATTTCCCACCAGGAAGAGGAATTAACCAAAGGCTCAGCGTGCCGTGCCGGAACCAGATTAGGGCCTGAAGCCATCCTGCGGGGTTGCGGCCAGCTCACGAGAAAGCGAGTTGAAGAAAGGAGCTCAGGGGCACTGTAATTCACAAACCTGCAGAGTTATAAATGACAGCTATCGTCCAAAAATATACTGAAGTAAGGCTGCCAAGAGGACTTGAAAGCGGGGCAGAATTGCAGGAAACCAATTTCAGGAGGTAGACTGGAATTGCATTTAAAGCATAGGAAAAGAGGCAGAACGTCCACAATGATGCACTTGGCCAAAAGGGGCGTATGCGTTTTTTCCTGAATATATTCAGGGAAAAATGCATACGCCCTTTTTGGCCAACCAAGCAAGCTTGCAAAGGAAATCTGCAGTACAGTGAAGTCTCACTTCCGCCCGGTCAAAAGGGCCATCTGAAAAAAGTGTAAAATCCAGAAAGGCAGGACAGGCCATGGAGAACTGGGAGCCTTGTTATGCTGATGGGCGGGATGTCAATTGCCAACAGCCACTCGGGAGAAGTGTATGGTGTTTCCTGAAACATCTAAAAAACAAAGCAACAGAGCCTAGGGCACTTCCACTTATGGTCCTATAGCTTAGGGAAATTAAAATCAAAAGACACAGCCACCCCAAAGGTTGGGACGGCTCTGTTTACAAGAACCTGGTTTACGGTACAAGTTCAGTATCGCAGAAAGTGAAAAATGGATAAAGAAGTTGTGGTACTTACGTACAATGCAGTATCACTCAGCAATGAAATCTATGTCATCAGGCCCGTAGCAGCATAATGAGTGGATTCAGGTACGATGATTCTAACTGAAATAAGTCACACAGGAAAAGAAACATCATAAGATATCACTAATACACGGAATGTAAACTTGGCTACACAGGAACTGAATTACAAAACAGAACAGGGTCTCAAATTTAGAAACCCAACTTATGCTTGCTTAAGGGGAAAGGTGAGTTGGGGTGCTGCATAAAACCAGAGATTGAAATGAGCACAGATAAAGTTCCTTAAGCCAAATATGGAATAGACAAGAGCTACTCCTTGCTCAACGAAATGGACTCAACACCCCATATTAAATGCCTAAGAGTGTACCTGACTAGGAAGTATCTTAAAACCTATGGATTGCTATGTCTCTGAAAGAGAATCAAGTGTGTGTACAGGGGCATAAACGCAGCAGTGATAGGACTGGAGAGGTTCGGTGAGCAAATGAAGACCCTTTGAAGTCATATTGCATGGAACCCATTCCACGGGTCTCAACTCTCCAGGTTTAAGGTATTCTTCCTTCAGCTAAAACATGCATGTGGAACCCAGAGTATGATCAACCGTGTGATCGGGAGACGTGTTCCAATATGTCTCAGTTTTCGTCCCCTGGTACTCGGGTGCAACATTCCAGACGCTTTACTAACACTCTCCCGACTTGGAGAGTCAGTGCCTTTAACCTCCTGTTTGGCCCAGTTTGCAATTTCTGCGGAAGATGAACAGGAATAGGGAGAACCAATGACAGACTAGCTGGAGGTGTCTGGACGGGCAAATTTAACTCTCATTTCCCACCAGGAAGAGGAATTAACCAAAGGCTCAGCGTGCCGTGCCGGAACCAGATTAGGGCCTGAAGCCATCCTGCGGTGTTGCGGCCAGCTCACGAGAAAGCGAGTTGAAGAAAGGAGCTCAGGGGCACTGTAATTCACAAACCTGCAGAGTTATAAATGACAGCTATCGTCCAAAAATATACTGAAGTAAGGCTGCCAAGAGGACTTGAAAGCGGGGCAGAATTGCAGGAAACCGATTTCAGGAGGTAGACTGGAATTGCATTTAAAGCATAGGAAAAGAGGCAGAACGTCCACAATGATGCACTTGGCCAAAAAGGGCGTATGCGTTTTTTCCTGAATATATTCAGGAAAAAACGCATACGCCCTTTTTGGCCAACCAAGCAAGCTTGCAAAGGAAATCTGCACTACAGTGAAGTCTCACTTCCCCCCGGTCAAAAGGGCCATCTGAAAAAAGTGTAAAATCCAGAAAGGCAGGACAGGCCATGGAGAACTGGGAGCCTTGTTATGCTGATGGGCGGGATGTAAATTGCCAACAGCCACTCGGGAGAAGTGTATGGTGTTTCCTGAAACATCTAAAAAACAAAGCAACAGAGCCTAGGGCACTTCCACTTATGGTCCTATAGCTTAGGGAAATTAAAATCAAAAGACACAGCCACCCCAAAGGTTGGGACGGCTCTGTTTACAAGAACCTGGTTTACGGTACAAGTTCAATATCGCAGAAAGTGAAAAATGGATAAAGAAGTTGTGGTACTTACGTACAATGCAGTATCACTCAGCAATGAAATCTATGTCATCAGGCCCGTAGCAGCATAATGAGTGGATTCAGGTACGATGATTCTAACTGAAATAAGTCACACAGGAAAAGAAACATCATAAGATATCACTAATACACGGAATGTAAACTTGGCTACACAGGAACTGAATTACAAAACAGAACAGGGTCTCAAATTTAGAAACCCAACTTATGCTTGCTTAAGGGGAAAGGTGAGTTGGGGTGCTGCATAAAACCAGAGATTGAAATGAGCACAGATAAAGTTCCTTAAGCCAAATATGGAATAGACAAGAGCTACTCCTTGCTCAACGAAATGGACTCAACACCCCATATTAAATGCCTAAGAGTGTACCTGACTAGGAAGTATCTTAAAACCTATGGATTGCTATGTCTCTGAAAGAGAATCAAGTGTGTGTACAGGGGCATAAACGCAGCAGTGATAGGATTGGAGAGGTTCGGTGAGCAAATGAAGACCCTTTGAAGTCATATTGCATGGTACCCATTCCACGGGTCTCAACTCTCCAGGTTTAAGGTATTCTTCCTTCAGCTAAAACATGCATGTGGAACCCAGAGTATGATCAACCGTGTGATCGGGAGACGTGTTCCAATATGTGTCAGTTTTCGTCCCCTGGTACTCGGGTGCAACATTCCAGACGCTTTACTAACACTCTCCCGACTTGGAGAGTCAGTGCCTTTAACCTCCTGTTTGGCCCAGTTTGCAATTTCTGCGGAAGATGAACAGGAATAGGGAGAACCAATGACAGACTAGCTGGAGGTGTCTGGACGGGCAAATTTAACTCTCATTTCCCACCAGGAAGAGGAATTAACCAAAGGCTCAGCGTGCCGTGCCGGAACCAGATTAGGGCCTGAAGCCATCCTGCGGGGTTGCGGCCAGCTCACGAGAAAGCGAGTTGAAGAAAGGAGCTCAGGGGCACTGTAATTCACAAACCTGCAGAGTTATAAATGACAGCTATCGTCCAAAAATATACTGAAGTAAGGCTGCCAAGAGGACTTGAAAGCGGGGCAGAATTGCAGGAAACCAATTTCAGGAGGTAGACTGGAATTGCATTTAAAGCATAGGAAAAGAGGCAGAACGTCCACAATGATGCACTTGGCCAAAAGGGGCGTATGCGTTTTTTCCTGAATATATTCAGGGAAAAATGCATACGCCCTTTTTGGCCAACCAAGCAAGCTTGCAAAGGAAATCTGCAGTACAGTGAAGTCTCACTTCCGCCCGGTCAAAAGGGCCATCTGAAAAAAGTGTAAAATCCAGAAAGGCAGGACAGGCCATGGAGAACTGGGAGCCTTGTTATGCTGATGGGCGGGATGTCAATTGCCAACAGCCACTCGGGAGAAGTGTATGGTGTTTCCTGAAACATCTAAAAAACAAAGCAACAGAGCCTAGGGCACTTCCACTTATGGTCCTATAGCTTAGGGAAATTAAAATCAAAAGACACAGCCACCCCAAAGGTTGGGACGGCTCTGTTTACAAGAACCTGGTTTACGGTACAAGTTCAGTATCGCAGAAAGTGAAAAATGGATAAAGAAGTTGTGGTACTTACGTACAATGCAGTATCACTCAGCAATGAAATCTCTGTCATCAGGCCCGTAGCAGCATAATGAGTGGATTCAGGTACGATGATTCTAACTGAAATAAGTCACACAGGAAAAGAAACATCATAAGATATCACTAATACACGGAATGTAAACTTGGCTACACAGGAACTGAATTACAAAACAGAACAGGGTCTCAAATTTAGAAACCCAACTTATGCTTGCTTAAGGGGAAAGGTGAGTTGGGGTGCTGCATAAAACCAGAGATTGAAATGAGCACAGATAAAGTTCCTTAAGCCAAATATGGAATAGACAAGAGCTACTCCTTGCTCAACGAAATGGACTCAACACCCCATATTAAATGCCTAAGAGTGTACCTGACTAGGAAGTATCTTAAAACCTATGGATTGCTATGTCTCTGAAAGAGAATCAAGTGTGTGTACAGGGGCATAAACGCAGCAGTGATAGGACTGGAGAGGTTCGGTGAGCAAATGAAGACCCTTTGAAGTCATATTGCATGGAACCCATTCCACGGGTCTCAACTCTCCAGGTTTAAGGAATTCTTCCTTCAGCTAAAACATGCATGTGGAACCCAGAGTATGATCAACCGTGTGATCGGGAGACGTGTTCCAATATGTCTCAGTTTTCGTCCCCTGGTACTCGGGTGCAACATTCCAGACGCTTTACTAACACTCTCCCGACTTGGAGAGTCAGTGCCTTTAACCTCCTGTTTGGCCCAGTTTGCAATTTCTGCGGAAGATGAACAGGAATAGGGAGAACCAATGAGAGACTAGCTGGAGGTGTCTGGACGGGCAAATTTAACTCTCATTTCCCACCAGGAAGAGGAATTAACCAAAGGCTCAGCGTGCCGTGCCGGAACCAGATTAGGGCCTGAAGCCATCCTGCGGTGTTGCGGCCAGCTCACGAGAAAGCGAGTTGAAGAAAGGAGCTCAGGGGCACTGTAATTCACAAACCTGCAGAGTTATAAATGACAGCTATCGTCCAAAAATATACTGAAGTAAGGCTGCCAAGAGGACTTGAAAGCGGGGCAGAATTGCAGGAAACCGATTTCAGGAGGTAGACTGGAATTGCATTTAAAGCATAGGAAAAGAGGCAGAACGTCCACAATGATGCACTTGGCCAAAAAGGGCGTATGCGTTTTTTCCTGAATATATTCAGGAAAAAACGCATACGCCCTTTTTGGCCAACCAAGCAAGCTTGCAAAGGAAATCTGCACTACAGTGAAGTCTCACTTCCCCCCGGTCAAAAGGGCCATCTGAAAAAAGTGTAAAATCCAGAAAGGCAGGACAGGCCATGGAGAACTGGGAGCCTTGTTATGCTGATGGGCGGGATGTAAATTGCCAACAGCCACTCGGGAGAAGTGTATGGTGTTTCCTGAAACATCTAAAAAACAAAGCAACAGAGCCTAGGGCACTTCCACTTATGGTCCTATAGCTTAGGGAAATTAAAATCAAAAGACACAGCCACCCCAAAGGTTGGGACGGCTCTGTTTACAAGAACCTGGTTTACGGTACAAGTTCAATATCGCAGAAAGTGAAAAATGGATAAAGAAGTTGTGGTACTTACGTACAATGCAGTATCACTCAGCAATGAAATCTATGTCATCAGGCCCGTAGCAGCATAATGAGTGGATTCAGGTACGATGATTCTAACTGAAATAAGTCACACAGGAAAAGAAACATCATAAGATATCACTAATACACGGAATGTAAACTTGGCTACACAGGAACTGAATTACAAAACAGAACAGGGTCTCAAATTTAGAAACCCAACTTATGCTTGCTTAAGGGGAAAGGTGAGTTGGGGTGCTGCATAAAACCAGAGATTGAAATGAGCACAGATAAAGTTCCTTAAGCCAAATATGGAATAGACAAGAGCTACTCCTTGCTCAAGGAAATGGACTCAACACCCCATATTAAATGCCTAAGAGTGTACCTGACTAGGAAGTATCTTAAAACCTATGGATTGCTATGTCTCTGAAAGAGAATCAAGTGTGTGTACAGGGGCATAAACGCAGCAGTGATAGGATTGGAGAGGTTCGGTGAGCAAATGAAGACCCTTTGAAGTCATATTGCATGGTACCCATTCCACGGGTCTCAACTCTCCAGGTTTAAGGTATTCTTCCTTCAGCTAAAACATGCATGTGGAACCCAGAGTATGATCAACCGTGTGATCGGGAGACGTGTTCCAATATGTCTCAGTTTTCGTCCCCTGGTACTCGGGTGCAACATTCCAGACGCTTTACTAACACTCTCCCGACTTGGAGAGTCAGTGCCTTTAACCTCCTGTTTGGCCCAGTTTGCAATTTCTGCGGAAGATGAACAGGAATAGGGAGAACCAATGACAGACTAGCTGGAGGTGTCTGGACGGGCAAATTTAACTCTCATTTCCCACCAGGAAGAGGAATTAACCAAAGGCTCAGCGTGCCGTGCCGGAACCAGATTAGGGCCTGAAGCCATCCTGCGGGGTTGCGGCCAGCTCACGAGAAAGCGAGTTGAAGAAAGGAGCTCAGGGGCACTGTAATTCACAAACCTGCAGAGTTATAAATGACAGCTATCGTCCAAAAATATACTGAAGTAAGGCTGCCAAGAGGACTTGAAAGCGGGGCAGAATTGCAGGAAACCAATTTCAGGAGGTAGACTGGAATTGCATTTAAAGCATAGGAAAAGAGGCAGAACGTCCACAATGATGCACTTGGCCAAAAGGGGCGTATGCGTTTTTTCCTGAATATATTCAGGGAAAAATGCATACGCCCTTTTTGGCCAACCAAGCAAGCTTGCAAAGGAAATCTGCAGTACAGTGAAGTCTCACTTCCGCCCGGTCAAAAGGGCCATCTGAAAAAAGTGTAAAATCCAGAAAGGCAGGACAGGCCATGGAGAACTGGGAGCCTTGTTATGCTGATGGGCGGGATGTCAATTGCCAACAGCCACTCGGGAGAAGTGTATGGTGTTTCCTGAAACATCTAAAAAACAAAGCAACAGAGCCTAGGGCACTTCCACTTATGGTCCTATAGCTTAGGGAAATTAAAATCAAAAGACACAGCCACCCCAAAGGTTGGGACGGCTCTGTTTACAAGAACCTGGTTTACGGTACAAGTTCAGTATCGCAGAAAGTGAAAAATGGATAAAGAAGTTGTGGTACTTACGTACAATGCAGTATCACTCAGCAATGAAATCTATGTCATCAGGCCCGTAGCAGCATAATGAGTGGATTCAGGTACGATGATTCTAACTGAAATAAGTCACACAGGAAAAGAAACATCATAAGATATCACTAATACACGGAATGTAAACTTGGCTACACAGGAACTGAATTACAAAACAGAACAGGGTCTCAAATTTAGAAAACCAACTTATGCTTGCTTAAGGGGAAAGGTGAGTTGGGGTGCTGCATAAAACCAGAGATTGAAATGAGCACAGATAAAGTTCCTTAAGCCAAATATGGAATAGACAAGAGCTACTCCTTGCTCAACGAAATGGACTCAACACCCCATATTAAATGCCTAAGAGTGTACCTGACTAGGAAGTATCTTAAAACCTATGGATTGCTATGTCTCTGAAAGAGAATCAAGTGTGTGTACAGGGGCATAAACGCAGCAGTGATAGGATTGGAGAGGTTCGGTGAGCAAATGAAGACCCTTTGAAGTCATATTGCATGGTACCCATTCCACGGGTCTCAACTCTCCAGGTTTAAGGTATTCTTCCTTCAGCTAAAACATGCATGTGGAACCCAGAGTATGATCAACCGTGTGATCGGGAGACGTGTTCCAATATGTCTCAGTTTTCGTCCCCTGGTACTCGGGTGCAACATTCCAGACGCTTTACTAACACTCTCCCGACTTGGAGAGTCAGTGCCTTTAACCTCCTGTTTGGCCCAGTTTGCAATTTCTGCGGAAGATGAACAGGAATAGGGAGAACCAATGACAGACTAGCTGGAGGTGTCTGGACGGGCAAATTTAACTCTCATTTCCACCAGGAAGAGGAATTAACCAAAGGCTCAGCGTGCCGTGCCGGAACCAGATTAGGGCCTGAAACCATCCTGCGGGGTTGCGGCCAGCTCACGAGAAAGCGAGTTGAAGAAAGGAGCTCAGGGGCACTGTAATTCACAAACCTGCAGAGTTATAAATGACAGCTATCGTCCAAAAATATACTGAAGTAAGGCTGCCAAGAGGACTTGAAAGCGGGGCAGAATTGCAGGAAACCGATTTCAGGAGGTAGACTGGAATTGCATTGAAAGCATAGGAAAAGAGGCAGAACGTCCACAATGATGCACTTGGCCAAAAAGGGCGTATGCGTTTTTTCCTGAATATATTCAGGAAAAAACGCATACGCCCTTTTTGGCCAACCAAGCAAGCTTGCAAAGGAAATCTGCACTACAGTGAAGTCTCACTTCCCCCCGGTCAAAAGGGCCATCTGAAAAAAGTGTAAAATCCAGAAAGGCAGGACAGGCCATGGAGAACTGGGAGCCTTGTTATGCTGATGGGCGGGATGTAAATTGCCAACAGCCACTCGGGAGAAGTGTATGGTGTTTCCTGAAACATCTAAAAAACAAAGCAACAGAGCCTAGGGCACTTCCACTTATGGTCCTATAGCTTAGGGAAATTAAAATCAAAAGACACAGCCACCCCAAAGGTTGGGACGGCTCTGTTTACAAGAACCTGGTTTACGGTACAAGTTCAATATCGCAGAAAGTGAAAAATGGATAAAGAAGTTGTGGTACTTACGTACAATGCAGTATCACTCAGCAATGAAATCTATGTCATCAGGCCCATAGCAGCATAATGAGTGGATTCAGGTACGATGATTCTAACTGAAATAAGTCACACAGAAAAAGAAACATCATAAGATATCACTAATACACGGAATGTAAACTTGGCTACACAGGAACTGAATTACAAAACAGAACAGGGTCTCAAATTTAGAAAACCAACTTATGCTTGCTTAAGGGGAAAGGTGAGTTGGGGTGCTGCATAAAACCAGAGATTGAAATGAGCACAGATAAAGTTCCTTAAGCCAAATATGGAATAGACAAGAGCTACTCCTTGCTCAACGAAATGGATTAAACACCCCATATTAAACGCCTAAGAATATAACTGACTAGGAAGTATCTTAAAACCTATGGATTGCTATGTCTCTGAAAGAGAATCAAGCGTGTGTACAGGGGCATAAACGCAGCAGTGATAGGATTGGAGAGGTTCGGTGAGCAAATGAAGACCCTTTGAAGTCATATTGCATGGTACCCATTCCACGGGTCTCAACTCTCCAGGTTTAAGGTATTCTTCCTTCAGCTAAAACATGCATGTGGAACCCAGAGTATGATCAACCGTGTGATCGGGAGACGTGTTCCAATATGTCTCAGTTTTCGTCCCCTGGTACTCGGGTGCAACATTCCAGACGCTTTACTAACACTCTCCCGACTTGGAGAGTCAGTGCCTTTAACCTCCTGTTTGGCCCAGTTTGCAATTTCTGCGGAAGATGAACAGGAATAGGGAGAACCAATGACAGACTAGCTGGAGGTGTCTGGACGGGCAAATTTAACTCTCATTTCCCACCAGGAAGAGGAATTAACCAAAGGCTCAGCATGCCGCGCCAGAACCAGATTAGGGCCTGAAGCAATCCTGCGGTGATGCAGCCAGCTCACGAGAAAGCGAGTTGAAGAAAGGAGCTCAGGGGCACTGTAATTCACAAACCTGCAGAGTTATAAATGACAGCTATCGTCCAAAAATATACTGAAGTAAGGCTGCCAAGAGGACTTGAAAGCGGGGCAGAATTGCAGGAAACCGATTTCAGGAGGTAGACTGGAATTGCATTTAAAGCATAGGAAAAGAGGCAGAACGTCCACAATGATGCACTTGGCCAAAAAGGGCGTATGCGTTTTTTCCTGAATATATTCAGGAAAAAACGCATACGCCCTTTTTGGCCAACCAAGCAAGCTTGCAAAGGAAATGTGCACTACAATGAAGTCTCACTTCCCCCCGGTCAAAAGGGCCATCTGAAAAAAGTGTAAAATCCAGAAAGGCAGGACAGGCCATGGAGAACTGGGAGCCTTGTTATGCTGATGGGCGGGATGTAAATTGCCAACAGCCACTCGGGAGAAGTGTATGGTGTTTCCTGAAACATCTAAAAAACAAAGCAACAGAGCCTAGGGCACTTCCACTTATGGTCCTATAGCTTAGGGAAATTAAAATCAAAAAGACACAGCCACCCCAAAGGTTGGGACGGCTCTGTTTACAAGAACCTGGTTTACGGTACAAGATCAATATCGCAGAAAGTGAAAAATGGATAAAGAAGTTGTGGTACTTACGTACAATGCAGTATCACTCAGCAATGAAATCTATGTCATCAGGCCCATAGCAGCATAATGAGTGGATTCAGGTACGATGATTCTAACTGAAATAAGTCACACAGAAAAAGAAACATCATAAGATATCACTAATACACGGAATGTAAACTTGGCTACACAGGAACTGAATTACAAAACAGAACAGGGTCTCAAATTTAGAAACCCAACTTATGCTTGCTTAAGGGGAAAGGTGAGTTGGGGTGCTGCATAAAACCAGAGATTGAAATGAGCACAGATAAAGTTCCTTAAGCCAAATATGGAATAGACAAGAGCTACTCCTTGCTCAACGAAATGGACTCAACACCCCATATTAAATGCCTAAGAGTGTACCTGACTAGGAAGTATCTTAAAACCTATGGATTGCTATGTCTCTGAAAGAGAATCAAGTGTGTGTACAGGGGCATAAACGCAGCAGTGATAGGATTGGAGAGGTTCGGTGAGCAAATGAAGACCCTTTGAAGTCATATTGCATGGTACCCATTCCGCGGGTCTCAACTCTCCAGGTTTAAGGTATTCTTCCTTCAGCTAAAACATGCATGTGGAACCCAGAGTATGATCAACCGTGAGATCGGGAGACGTGTTCCAATATGTCTCAGTTTTCGTCCCCTGGTACTCGGGTGCAACATTCCAGACGCTTTACTAACACTCTCCCGACTTGGAGAGTCAGTGCCTTTAACCTCCTGTTTGGCCCAGTTTGCAATTTCTGCGGAAGATGAACAGGAATAGGGAGAACCAATGACAGACTAGCTGGAGGTGTCTGGACGGGCAAATTTAACTCTCATTTCCCACCAGGAAGAGGAATTAACCAAAGGCTCAGCGTGCCGTGCCGGAACCAGATTAGGGCCTGAAGCCATCCTGCGGTGTTGCGGCCAGCTCACGAGAGAGCGAGTTGAAGAAAGGAGCTCAGGGGCACTGTAATTCACAAACCTGCAGAGTTATAAATGACAGCTATCGTCCAAAAATATACTGAAGTAAGGCTGCCAAGAGGACTTGAAAGCGGGGCAGAATTGCAGGAAACCGATTTCAGGAGGTAGACTGGAATTGCATTGAAAGCATAGGAAAAGAGGCAGAAGGTCCACAATGATGCACTTGGCCAAAAAGGGCGTATGCGTTTTTTCCTGAATATATTCAGGAAAAGACGCATACGCCCTTTTTGGCCAACCAAGCAAGCTTGCAAAGGAAATCTGCACTACAGTGAAGTCTCACTTCCCCCCGGTCAAAAGGGCCATCTGAAAAAAGTGTAAAATCCAGAAAGGCAGGACAGGCCATGGAGAACTGGGAGCCTTGTTATGCTGATGGGCGGGATGTAAATTGCCAACAGCCACTCGGGAGAAGTGTATGGTGTTTCCTGAAACATCTAAAAAACAAAGCAACAGAGCCTAGGGCACTTCCACTTATGGTCCTATAGCTTAGGGAAATTAAAATCAAAAGACACAGCCACCCCAAAGGTTGGGACGGCTCTGTTTACAAGAACCTGGTTTACGGTACAAGTTCAATATCGCAGAAAGTGAAAAATGGATAAAGAAGTTGTGGTACTTACGTACAATGCAGTATCACTCAGCAATGAAATCTATGTCATCAGGCCCGTAGCAGCATAATGAGTGGATTCAGGTACGATGATTCTAACTGAAATAAGTCACACAGGAAAAGAAACATCATAAGATATCACTAATACACGGAATGTAAACTTGGCTACACAGGAACTGAATTCCAAAACAGAACAGGGTCTCAAATTTAGAAACCCAACTTATGCTTGCTTAAGGGGAAAGGTGAGTTGGGGTGCTGCATAAAACCAGAGATTGAAATGAGCACAGATAAAGTTCCTTAAGCCAAATATGGAATAGACAAGAGCTACTCCTTGCTCAACGAAATGGACTCAACACCCCATATTAAATGCCTAAGAGTGTACCTGACTAGGAAGTATCTTAAAACCTATGGATTGCTATGTCTCTGAAAGAGAATCAAGTGTGTGTACAGGGGCATAAACGCAGCAGTGATAGGATTGGAGAGGTTCGGTGAGCAAATGAAGACCCTTTGAAGTCATATTGCATGGTACCCATTCCACGAGTCTCAACTCTCCAGGTTTAAGGTATTCTTCCTTCAGCTAAAACATGCATGTGGAACCCAGAGTATGATCAACCGTGTGATCGGGAGACGTGTTCCAATATGTCTCAGTTTTCGTCCCCTGGTACTCGGGTGCAACATTCCAGACGCTTTACTAACACTCTCCCGACTTGGAGAGTCAGTGCCTTTAACCTCCTGTTTGGCCCAGTTTGCAATTTCTGCGGAAGATGAACAGGAATAGGGAGAACCAATGACAGACTAGCTGGAGGTGTCTGGACGGGCAAATTTAACTCTCATTTCCCACCAGGAAGAGGAATTAACCAAAGGCTCAGCGTGCCGTGCCGGAACCAGATTAGGGCCTGAAGCCATCCTGCGGGGTTGCGGCCAGCTCACGAGAAAGCGAGTTGAAGAAAGGAGCTCAGGGGCACTGTAATTCACAAACCTGCAGAGTTATAAATGACAGCTATCGTCCAAAAATATACTGAAGTAAGGCTGCCAAGAGGACTTGAAAGCGGGGCAGAATTGCAGGAAACCGATTTCAGGAGGTAGACTGGAATTGCATTTAAAGCATAGGAAAAGAGGCAGAACGTCCACAATGATGCACTTGGCCAAAAGGGGCGTATGCGTTTTTTCCTGAATATATTCAGGAAAAAATGCATACGCCCTTTTTGGCCAACCAAGCAAGCTTGCAAAGGAAATCTGCAGTACAGTGAAGTCTCACTTCCGCCCGGTCAAAAGGGCCATCTGAAAAAAGTGTAAAATCCAGAAAGGCAGGACAGGCCATGGAGAACTGGGAGCCTTGTTATGCTGATGGGCGGGATGTAAATTGCCAACAGCCACTCGGGAGAAGTGTATGGTGTTTCCTGAAACATCTAAAAAACAAAGCAACAGAGCCTAGGGCACTTCCACTTATGGTCCTATAGCTTAGGGAAATTAAAATCAAAAGACACAGCCACCCCAAAGGTTGGGACGGCTCTGTTTACAAGAACCTGGTTTACGGTACAAGTTCACTATCGCAGAAAGTGAAAAATGGATAAAGAAGTTGTGGTACTTACGTACAATGCAGTATCACTCAGCAATGAAATCTATGTCATCAGGCCCGTAGCAGCATAATGAGTGGATTCAGGTACGATGATTCTAACTGAAATAAGTCACACAGAAAAAGAAACATCATAAGATATCACTAATACACGGAATGTAAACTTGGCTACACAGGAACTGAATTACAAAACAGAACAGGGTCTCAAATTTAGAAAACCAACTTATGCTTGCTTAAGGGGAAAGGTGAGTTGGGGTGCTGCATAAAACCAGAGATTGAAATGAGCACAGATAAAGTTCCTTAAGCCAAATATGGAATAGACAAGAGCTACTCCTTGCTCAACGAAATGGATTCAACACCCCATATTAAACGCCTAAGAATATAACTGACTAGGAAGTATCTTAAAACCTATGGATTGCTATGTCTCCGAAAGAGAATCAAGCGTGTGTACAGGGGCATAAACGCAGCAGTGATAGGATTGGAGAGGTTCGGTGAGCAAATGAAGACCCTTTGAAGTCATATTGCATGGTACCCATTCCACGGGTCTCAACTCTCCAGGTTTAAGGTATTCTTCCTTCAGCTAAAACATGCATGTGGAACCCAGAGTATGATCAACCGTGTGATCGGGAGACGTGTTCCAATATGTCTCAGTTTTCGTCCCCTGGTACTCGGGTGCAACATTCCAGACGCTTTACTAACACTCTCCCGACTTGGAGAGTCAGTGCCTTTAACCTCCTGTTTGGCCCAGTTTGCAATTTCTGCGGAAGATGAACAGGAATAGGGAGAACCAATGAGAGACTAGCTGGAGGTGTCTGGACGGGCAAATTTAACTCTCATTTCCCACCAGGAAGAGGAATTAACCAAAGGCTCAGCATGCCGCGCCAGAACCAGATTAGGGCCTGAAGCAATCCTGCGGTGATGCAGCCAGCTCACGAGAAAGCGAGTTGAAGAAAGGAGCTCAGGGGCACTGTAATTCACAAACCTGCAGAGTTATAAATGACAGCTATCGTCCAAAAATATACTGAAGTAAGGCTGCCAAGAGGACTTGAAAGCGGGGCAGAATTGCAGGAAACCGATTTCAGGAGGTAGACTGGAATTGCATTTAAAGCATAGGAAAAGAGGCAGAACGTCCACAATGATGCACTTGGCCAAAAAGGGCGTATGCGTTTTTTCCTGAATATATTCAGGAAAAAACGCATACGCCCTTTTTGGCCAACCAAGCAAGCTTGCAAAGGAAATCTGCACTACAATGAAGTCTCACTTCCCCCCGGTCAAAAGGGCCATCTGAAAAAAGTGTAAAATCCAGAAAGGCAGGACAGGCCATGGAGAACTGGGAGCCTTGTTATGCTGATGGGCGGGATGTAAATTGCCAACAGCCACTCGGGAGAAGTGTATGGTGTTTCCTGAAACATCTAAAAAACAGAGCCTAGGGCACTTCCACTTATGGTCCTATAGCTTAGGGAAATTAAAATCAAAAAGACACAGCCACCCGAAAGGTTGGGACGGCTCTGTTTACAAGAACCTGGTTTACGGTACAAGTTCAATATCGCAGAAAGTGAAAAATGGATAAAGAAGTTGTGGTACTTACGTACAATGCAGTATCACTCAGCAATGAAATCTATGTCATCAGGCCCATAGCAGCATAATGAGTGGATTCAGGTACGATGATTCTAACTGAAATAAGTCACACAGAAAAAGAAACATCATAAGATATCACTAATACACGGAATGTAAACTTGGCTACACAGGAACTGAATTACAAAACAGAACAGGGTCTCAAATTTAGAAACCCAACTTATGCTTGCTTAAGGGGAAAGGTGAGTTGGGGTGCTGCATAAAACCAGAGATTGAAATGAGCACAGATAAAGTTCCTTAAGCCAAATATGGAATAGACAAGAGCTACTCCTTGCTCAACGAAATGGACTCAACACCCCATATTAAATGCCTAAGAGTGTACCTGACTAGGAAGTATCTTAAAACCTATGGATTGCTATGTCTCTGAAAGAGAATCAAGTGTGTGTACAGGGGCATAAACGCAGCAGTGATAGGATTGGAGAGGTTCGGTGAGCAAATGAAGACCCTTTGAAGTCATATTGCATGGTACCCATTCCACGGGTCTCAACTCTCCAGGTTTAAGGTATTCTTCCTTCAGCTAAAACATGCATGTGGAACCCAGAGTATGATCAACCGTGTGATCGGGAGACGTGTTCCAATATGTCTCAGTTTTCGTCCCCTGGTACTCGGGTGCAACATTCCAGACGCTTTACTAACACTCTCCCGACTTGGAGAGTCAGTGCCTTTAACCTCCTGTTTGGCCCAGTTTGCAATTTCTGCGGAAGATGAACAGGAATAGGGAGAACCAATGAGAGACTAGCTGGAGGTGTCTGGACGGGCAAATTTAACTCTCATTTCCCACCAGGAAGAGGAATTAACCAAAGGCTCAGCGTGCCGTGCCGGAACCAGATTAGGGCCTGAAGCCATCCTGCGGTGTTGCGGCCAGCTCACGAGAGAGCGAGTTGAAGAAAGGAGCTCAGGGGCACTGTAATTCACAAACCTGCAGAGTTATAAATGACAGCTATCGTCCAAAAATATACTGAAGTAAGGCTGCCAAGAGGACTTGAAAGCGGGGCAGAATTGCAGGAAACCGATTTCAGGAGGTAGACTGGAATTGCATTTAAAGCATAGGAAAAGAGGCAGAACGTCCACAATGATGCACTTGGCCAAAAAGGGCGTATGCGTTTTTTCCTGAATATATTCAGGAAAAAACGCATACGCCCTTTTTGGCCAACCAAGCAAGCTTGCAAAATAAATCTGCACTACAATGAAGTCTCACTTGCCCCCAGTCAAAAGGGCCATCTGAAAAAAGTGTAAAATCCAGAAAGGCAGGACAGGCCATGGAGAACTGGGAGCCTTGTTATGCTGATGGGCGGGATGTAAATTGCCAACAGCCACTCGGGAGAAGTGTATGGTGTTTCCTGAAACATCTAAAAAACAAAGCAACAGAGCCTAGGGCACTTCCACTTATGGTCCTATAGCTTAGGGAAATTAAAATCAAAAAGACACAGCCACCCCAAAGGTTGGGACGGCTCTGTTTACAAGAACCTGGTTTACGGTACAAGTTCAATATCGCAGAAAGTGAAAAATGGATAAAGAAGTGGTGGTACTTACGTACAATGCAGTATCACTCAGCAATGAAATCTATGTCATCAGGCCCGTAGCAGCATAATGAGTGGATTCAGGTACGATGATTCTAACTGAAATAAGTCACACAGGAAAAGAAACATCATAAGATATCACTAATACACGGAATGTAAACTTGGCTACACAGGAACTGAATTACAAAACAGAACAGGGTCTCAAATTTAGAAACCCAACTTATGCTTGCTTAAGGGGAAAGGTGAGTTGGGGTGCTGCATAAAACCAGAGATTGAAATGAGCACAGATAAAGTTCCTTAAGCCAAATATGGAATAGACAAGAGCTACTCCTTGCTCAAGGAAATGGACTCAACACCCCATATTAAATGCCTAAGAGTGTACCTGACTAGGAAGTATCTTAAAACCTATGGATTGCTATGTCTCTGAAAGAGAATCAAGTGTGTGTACAGGGGCATAAACGCAGCAGTGATAGGATTGGAGAGGTTCGGTGAGCAAATGAAGACCCTTTGAAGTCATATTGCATGGTACCCATTCCACGGGTCTCAACTCTCCAGGTTTAAGGTATTCTTCCTTCAGCTAAAACATGCATGTGGAACCCAGAGTATGATCAACCGTGTGATCGGGAGACGTGTTCCAATATGTCTCAGTTTTCGTCCCCTGGTACTCGGGTGCAACATTCCAGACGCTTTACTAACACTCTCCCGACTTGGAGAGTCAGTGCCTTTAACCTCCTGTTTGGCCCAGTTTGCAATTTCTGCGGAAGATGAACAGGAATAGGGAGAACCAATGACAGACTAGCTGGAGGTGTCTGGACGGGCAAATTTAACTCTCATTTCCCACCAGGAAGAGGAATTAACCAAAGGCTCAGCGTGCCATGCCGGAACCAGATTAGGGCCTGAAGCCATCCTGCGGGGTTGCGGCCAGCTCACGAGAAAGCGAGTTGAAGAAAGGAGCTCAGGGGCACTGTAATTCACAAACCTGCAGAGTTATAAATGACAGCTATCGTCCAAAAATATACTGAAGTAAGGCTGCCAAGAGGACTTGAAAGCGGGGCAGAATTGCAGGAAACCAATTTCAGGAGGTAGACTGGAATTGCATTTAAAGCATAGGAAAAGAGGCAGAACGTCCACAATGATGCACTTGGCCAAAAGGGGCGTATGCGTTTTTTCCTGAATATATTCAGGGAAAAATGCATACGCCCTTTTTGGCCAACCAAGCAAGCTTGCAAAGGAAATCTGCAGTACAGTGAAGTCTCACTTCCGCCCGGTCAAAAGGGCCATCTGAAAAAAGTGTAAAATCCAGAAAGGCAGGACAGGCCATGGAGAACTGGGAGCCTTGTTATGCTGATGGGCGGGATGTCAATTGCCAACAGCCACTCGGGAGAAGTGTATGGTGTTTCCTGAAACATCTAAAAAACAAAGCAACAGAGCCTAGGGCACTTCCACTTATGGTCCTATAGCTTAGGGAAATTAAAATCAAAAGACACAGCCACCCCAAAGGTTGGGACGGCTCTGTTTACAAGAACCTGGTTTACGGTACAAGTTCAGTATCGCAGAAAGTGAAAAATGGATAAAGAAGTTGTGGTACTTACGTACAATGCAGTATCACTCAGCAATGAAATCTATGTCATCAGGCCCGTAGCAGCATAATGAGTGGATTCAGGTACGATGATTCTAACTGAAATAAGTCACACAGGAAAAGAAACATCATAAGATATCACTAATACACGGAATGTAAACTTGGCTACACAGGAACTGAATTACAAAACAGAACAGGGTCTCAAATTTAGAAAACCAACTTATGCTTGCTTAAGGGGAAAGGTGAGTTGGGGTGCTGCATAAAACCAGAGATTGAAATGAGCACAGATAAAGTTCCTTAAGCCAAATATGGAATAGACAAGAGCTACTCCTTGCTCAACGAAATGGACTCAACACCCCATATTAAATGCCTAAGAGTGTACCTGACTAGGAAGTATCTTAAAACCTATGGATTGCTATGTCTCTGAAAGAGAATCAAGTGTGTGTACAGGGGCATAAACGCAGCAGTGATAGGATTGGAGAGGTTCGGTGAGCAAATGAAGACCCTTTGAAGTCATATTGCATGGTACCCATTCCACGGGTCTCAACTCTCCAGGTTTAAGGTATTCTTCCTTCAGCTAAAACATGCATGTGGAACCCAGAGTATGATCAACCGTGTGATCGGGAGACGTGTTCCAATATGTCTCAGTTTTCGTCCCCTGGTACTCGGGTGCAACATTCCAGACGCTTTACTAACACTCTCCCGACTTGGAGAGTCAGTGCCTTTAACCTCCTGTTTGGCCCAGTTTGCAATTTCTGCGGAAGATGAACAGGAATAGGGAGAACCAATGACAGACTAGCTGGAGGTGTCTGGACGGGCAAATTTAACTCTCATTTCCACCAGGAAGAGGAATTAACCAAAGGCTCAGCGTGCCGTGCCGGAACCAGATTAGGGCCTGAAACCATCCTGCGGGGTTGCGGCCAGCTCACGAGAAAGCGAGTTGAAGAAAGGAGCTCAGGGGCACTGTAATTCACAAACCTGCAGAGTTATAAATGACAGCTATCGTCCAAAAATATACTGAAGTAAGGCTGCCAAGAGGACTTGAAAGCGGGGCAGAATTGCAGGAAACCGATTTCAGGAGGTAGACTGGAATTGCATTGAAAGCATAGGAAAAGAGGCAGAACGTCCACAATGATGCACTTGGCCAAAAAGGGCGTATGCGTTTTTTCCTGAGTATATTCAGGAAAAAACGCATACGCCCTTTTTGGCCAACCAAGCAAGCTTGCAAAGGAAATCTGCACTACAGTGAAGTCTCACTTCCCCCCGGTCAAAAGGGCCATCTGAAAAAAGTGTAAAATCCAGAAAGGCAGGACAGGCCATGGAGAACTGGGAGCCTTGTTATGCTGATGGGCGGGATGTAAATTGCCAACAGCCACTCGGGAGAAGTGTATGGTGTTTCCTGAAACATCTAAAAAACAAAGCAACAGAGCCTAGGGCACTTCCACTTATGGTCCTATAGCTTAGGGAAATTAAAATCAAAAGACACAGCCACCCCAAAGGTTGGGACGGCTCTGTTTACAAGAACCTGGTTTACGGTACAAGTTCAATATCGCAGAAAGTGAAAAATGGATAAAGAAGTTGTGGTACTTACGTACAATGCAGTATCACTCAGCAATGAAATCTATGTCATCAGGCCCGTAGCAGCATAATGAGTGGATTCAGGTACGATGATTCTAACTGAAATAAGTCACACAGAAAAAGAAACATCATAAGATATCACTAATACACGGAATGTAAACTTGGCTACACAGGAACTGAATTCCAAAACAGAACAGGGTCTCAAATTTAGAAAACCAACTTATGCTTGCTTAAGGGGAAAGGTGAGTTGGGGTGCTGCATAAAACCAGAGATTGAAATGAGCAGAGATAAAGTTCCTTAAGCCAAATATGGAATAGACAAGAGCTACTCCTTGCTCAACGAAATGGATTAAACACCCCATATTAAACGCCTAAGAATATAACTGACTAGGAAGTATCTTAAAACCTATGGATTGCTATGTCTCTGAAAGAGAATCAAGCGTGTGTACAGGGGCATAAACGCAGCAGTGATAGGATTGGAGAGGTTCGGTGAGCAAATGAAGACCCTTTGAAGTCATATTGCATGGTACCCATTCCACGGGTCTCAACTCTCCAGGTTTAAGGTATTCTTCCTTCAGCTAAAACATGCATGTGGAACCCAGAGTATGATCAACCGTGTGATCGGGAGACGTGTTCCAATATGTCTCAGTTTTCGTCCCCTGGTACTCGGGTGCAACATTCCAGACGCTTTACTAACACTCTCCCGACTTGGAGAGTCAGTGCCTTTAACCTCCTGTTTGGCCCAGTTTGCAATTTCTGCGGAAGATGAACAGGAATAGGGAGAACCAATGACAGACTAGCTGGAGGTGTCTGGACGGGCAAATTTAACTCTCATTTCCCACCAGGAAGAGGAATTAACCAAAGGCTCAGCATGCCGCGCCAGAACCAGATTAGGGCCTGAAGCAATCCTGCGGTGATGCAGCCAGCTCACGAGAAAGCGAGTTGAAGAAAGGAGCTCAGGGGCACTGTAATTCACAAACCTGCAGAGTTATAAATGACAGCTATCGTCCAAAAATATACTGAAGTAAGGCTGCCAAGAGGACTTGAAAGCGGGGCAGAATTGCAGGAAACCGATTTCAGGAGGTAGACTGGAATTGCATTTAAAGCATAGGAAAAGAGGCAGAACGTCCACAATGATGCACTTGGCCAAAAAGGGCGTATGCGTTTTTTCCTGAATATATTCAGGAAAAAACGCATACGCCCTTTTTGGCCAACCAAGCAAGCTTGCAAAGGAAATGTGCACTACAATGAAGTCTCACTTCCCCCCGGTCAAAAGGGCCATCTGAAAAAAGTGTAAAATCCAGAAAGGCAGGACAGGCCATGGAGAACTGGGAGCCTTGTTATGCTGATGGGCGGGATGTAAATTGCCAACAGCCACTCGGGAGAAGTGTATGGTGTTTCCTGAAACATCTAAAAAACAAAGCAACAGAGCCTAGGGCACTTCCACTTATGGTCCTATAGCTTAGGGAAATTAAAATCAAAAAGACACAGCCACCCCAAAGGTTGGGACGGCTCTGTTTACAAGAACCTGGTTTACGGTACAAGATCAATATCGCAGAAAGTGAAAAATGGATAAAGAAGTTGTGGTACTTACGTACAATGCAGTATCACTCAGCAATGAAATCTATGTCATCAGGCCCATAGCAGCATAATGAGTGGATTCAGGTACGATGATTCTAACTGAAATAAGTCACACAGAAAAAGAAACATCATAAGATATCACTAATACACGGAATGTAAACTTGGCTACACAGGAACTGAATTACAAAACAGAACAGGGTCTCAAATTTAGAAACCCAACTTATGCTTGCTTAAGGGGAAAGGTGAGTTGGGGTGCTGCATAAAACCAGAGATTGAAATGAGCACAGATAAAGTTCCTTAAGCCAAATATGGAATAGACAAGAGCTACTCCTTGCTCAACGAAATGGACTCAACACCCCATATTAAATGCCTAAGAGTGTACCTGACTAGGAAGTATCTTAAAACCTATGGATTGCTATGTCTCTGAAAGAGAATCAAGTGTGTGTACAGGGGCATAAACGCAGCAGTGATAGGATTGGAGAGGTTCGGTGAGCAAATGAAGACCCTTTGAAGTCATATTGCATGGTACCCATTCCACGGGTCTCAACTCTCCAGGTTTAAGGTATTCTTCCTTCAGCTAAAACATGCATGTGGAACCCAGAGTATGATCAACCGTGAGATCGGGAGACGTGTTCCAATATGTCTCAGTTTTCGTCCCCTGGTACTCGGGTGCAACATTCCAGACGCTTTACTAACACTCTCCCGACTTGGAGAGTCAGTGCCTTTAACCTCCTGTTTGGCCCAGTTTGCAATTTCTGCGGAAGATGAACAGGAATAGGGAGAACCAATGACAGACTAGCTGGAGGTGTCTGGACGGGCAAATTTAACTCTCATTTCCCACCAGGAAGAGGAATTAACCAAAGGCTCAGCGTGCCGTGCCGGAACCAGATTAGGGCCTGAAGCCATCCTGCGGTGTTGCGGCCAGCTCACGAGAGAGCGAGTTGAAGAAAGGAGCTCAGGGGCACTGTAATTCACAAACCTGCAGAGTTATAAATGACAGCTATCGTCCAAAAATATACTGAAGTAAGGCTGCCAAGAGGACTTGAAAGCGGGGCAGAATTGCAGGAAACCGATTTCAGGAGGTAGACTGGAATTGCATTGAAAGCATAGGAAAAGAGGCAGAAGGTCCACAATGATGCACTTGGCCAAAAAGGGCGTATGCGTTTTTTCCTGAATATATTCAGGAAAAGACGCATACGCCCTTTTTGGCCAACCAAGCAAGCTTGCAAAGGAAATCTGCACTACAGTGAAGTCTCACTTCCCCCCGGTCAAAAGGGCCATCTGAAAAAAGTGTAAAATCCAGAAAGGCAGGACAGGCCATGGAGAACTGGGAGCCTTGTTATGCTGATGGGCGGGATGTAAATTGCCAACAGCCACTCGGGAGAAGTGTATGGTGTTTCCTGAAACATCTAAAAAACAAAGCAACAGAGCCTAGGGCACTTCCACTTATGGTCCTATAGCTTAGGGAAATTAAAATCAAAAGACACAGCCACCCCAAAGGTTGGGACGGCTCTGTTTACAAGAACCTGGTTTACGGTACAAGTTCAATATCGCAGAAAGTGAAAAATGGATAAAGAAGTTGTGGTACTTACGTACAATGCAGTATCACTCAGCAATGAAATCTATGTCATCAGGCCCGTAGCAGCATAATGAGTGGATTCAGGTACGATGATTCTAACTGAAATAAGTCACACAGGAAAAGAAACATCATAAGATATCACTAATACACGGAATGTAAACTTGGCTACACAGGAACTGAATTCCAAAACAGAACAGGGTCTCAAATTTAGAAACCCAACTTATGCTTGCTTAAGGGGAAAGGTGAGTTGGGGTGCTGCATAAAACCAGAGATTGAAATGAGCACAGATAAAGTTCCTTAAGCCAAATATGGAATAGACAAGAGCTACTCCTTGCTCAACGAAATGGACTCAACACCCCATATTAAATGCCTAAGAGTGTACCTGACTAGGAAGTATCTTAAAACCTATGGATTGCTATGTCTCTGAAAGAGAATCAAGTGTGTGTACAGGGGCATAAACGCAGCAGTGATAGGATTGGAGAGGTTCGGTGAGCAAATGAAGACCCTTTGAAGTCATATTGCATGGTACCCATTCCACGAGTCTCAACTCTCCAGGTTTAAGGTATTCTTCCTTCAGCTAAAACATGCATGTGGAACCCAGAGTATGATCAACCGTGTGATCGGGAGACGTGTTCCAATATGTCTCAGTTTTCGTCCCCTGGTACTCGGGTGCAACATTCCAGACGCTTTACTAACACTCTCCCGACTTGGAGAGTCAGTGCCTTTAACCTCCTGTTTGGCCCAGTTTGCAATTTCTGCGGAAGATGAACAGGAATAGGGAGAACCAATGACAGACTAGCTGGAGGTGTCTGGACGGGCAAATTTAACTCTCATTTCCCACCAGGAAGAGGAATTAACCAAAGGCTCAGCGTGCCGTGCCGGAACCAGATTAGGGCCTGAAGCCATCCTGCGGGGTTGCGGCCAGCTCACGAGAAAGCGAGTTGAAGAAAGGAGCTCAGGGGCACTGTAATTCACAAACCTGCAGAGTTATAAATGACAGCTATCGTCCAAAAATATACTGAAGTAAGGCTGCCAAGAGGACTTGAAAGCGGGGCAGAATTGCAGGAAACCGATTTCAGGAGGTAGACTGGAATTGCATTTAAAGCATAGGAAAAGAGGCAGAACGTCCACAATGATGCACTTGGCCAAAAGGGGCGTATGCGTTTTTTCCTGAATATATTCAGGAAAAAATGCATACGCCCTTTTTGGCCAACCAAGCAAGCTTGCAAAGGAAATCTGCAGTACAGTGAAGTCTCACTTCCGCCCGGTCAAAAGGGCCATCTGAAAAAAGTGTAAAATCCAGAAAGGCAGGACAGGCCATGGAGAACTGGGAGCCTTGTTATGCTGATGGGCGGGATGTAAATTGCCAACAGCCACTCGGGAGAAGTGTATGGTGTTTCCTGAAACATCTAAAAAACAAAGCAACAGAGCCTAGGGCACTTCCACTTATGGTCCTATAGCTTAGGGAAATTAAAATCAAAAGACACAGCCACCCCAAAGGTTGGGACGGCTCTGTTTACAAGAACCTGGTTTACGGTACAAGTTCACTATCGCAGAAAGTGAAAAATGGATAAAGAAGTTGTGGTACTTACGTACAATGCAGTATCACTCAGCAATGAAATCTATGTCATCAGGCCCGTAGCAGCATAATGAGTGGATTCAGGTACGATGATTCTAACTGAAATAAGTCACACAGAAAAAGAAACATCATAAGATATCACTAATACACGGAATGTAAACTTGGCTACACAGGAACTGAATTACAAAACAGAACAGGGTCTCAAATTTAGAAAACCAACTTATGCTTGCTTAAGGGGAAAGGTGAGTTGGGGTGCTGCATAAAACCAGAGATTGAAATGAGCACAGATAAAGTTCCTTAAGCCAAATATGGAATAGACAAGAGCTACTCCTTGCTCAACGAAATGGATTCAACACCCCATATTAAACGCCTAAGAATATAACTGACTAGGAAGTATCTTAAAACCTATGGATTGCTATGTCTCCGAAAGAGAATCAAGCGTGTGTACAGGGGCATAAACGCAGCAGTGATAGGATTGGAGAGGTTCGGTGAGCAAATGAAGACCCTTTGAAGTCATATTGCATGGTACCCATTCCACGGGTCTCAACTCTCCAGGTTTAAGGTATTCTTCCTTCAGCTAAAACATGCATGTGGAACCCAGAGTATGATCAACCGTGTGATCGGGAGACGTGTTCCAATATGTCTCAGTTTTCGTCCCCTGGTACTCGGGTGCAACATTCCAGACGCTTTACTAACACTCTCCCGACTTGGAGAGTCAGTGCCTTTAACCTCCTGTTTGGCCCAGTTTGCAATTTCTGCGGAAGATGAACAGGAATAGGGAGAACCAATGAGAGACTAGCTGGAGGTGTCTGGACGGGCAAATTTAACTCTCATTTCCCACCAGGAAGAGGAATTAACCAAAGGCTCAGCATGCCGCGCCAGAACCAGATTAGGGCCTGAAGCAATCCTGCGGTGATGCAGCCAGCTCACGAGAAAGCGAGTTGAAGAAAGGAGCTCAGGGGCACTGTAATTCACAAACCTGCAGAGTTATAAATGACAGCTATCGTCCAAAAATATACTGAAGTAAGGCTGCCAAGAGGACTTGAAAGCGGGGCAGAATTGCAGGAAACCGATTTCAGGAGGTAGACTGGAATTGCATTTAAAGCATAGGAAAAGAGGCAGAACGTCCACAATGATGCACTTGGCCAAAAAGGGCGTATGCGTTTTTTCCTGAATATATTCAGGAAAAAACGCATACGCCCTTTTTGGCCAACCAAGCAAGCTTGCAAAGGAAATCTGCACTACAATGAAGTCTCACTTCCCCCCGGTCAAAAGGGCCATCTGAAAAAAGTGTAAAATCCAGAAAGGCAGGACAGGCCATGGAGAACTGGGAGCCTTGTTATGCTGATGGGCGGGATGTAAATTGCCAACAGCCACTCGGGAGAAGTGTATGGTGTTTCCTGAAACATCTAAAAAACAAAGCAACAGAGCCTAGGGCACTTCCACTTATGGTCCTATAGCTTAGGGAAATTAAAATCAAAAAGACACAGCCACCCGAAAGGTTGGGACGGCTCTGTTTACAAGAACCTGGTTTACGGTACAAGTTCAATATCGCAGAAAGTGAAAAATGGATAAAGAAGTTGTGGTACTTACGTACAATGCAGTATCACTCAGCAATGAAATCTATGTCATCAGGCCCATAGCAGCATAATGAGTGGATTCAGGTACGATGATTCTAACTGAAATAAGTCACACAGAAAAAGAAACATCATAAGATATCACTAATACACGGAATGTAAACTTGGCTACACAGGAACTGAATTACAAAACAGAACAGGGTCTCAAATTTAGAAACCCAACTTATGCTTGCTTAAGGGGAAAGGTGAGTTGGGGTGCTGCATAAAACCAGAGATTGAAATGAGCACAGATAAAGTTCCTTAAGCCAAATATGGAATAGACAAGAGCTACTCCTTGCTCAACGAAATGGACTCAACACCCCATATTAAATGCCTAAGAGTGTACCTGACTAGGAAGTATCTTAAAACCTATGGATTGCTATGTCTCTGAAAGAGAATCAAGTGTGTGTACAGGGGCATAAACGCAGCAGTGATAGGATTGGAGAGGTTCGGTGAGCAAATGAAGACCCTTTGAAGTCATATTGCATGGTACCCATTCCACGGGTCTCAACTCTCCAGGTTTAAGGTATTCTTCCTTCAGCTAAAACATGCATGTGGAACCCAGAGTATGATCAACCGTGTGATCGGGAGACGTGTTCCAATATGTCTCAGTTTTCGTCCCCTGGTACTCGGGTGCAACATTCCAGACGCTTTACTAACACTCTCCCGACTTGGAGAGTCAGTGCCTTTAACCTCCTGTTTGGCCCAGTTTGCAATTTCTGCGGAAGATGAACAGGAATAGGGAGAACCAATGAGAGACTAGCTGGAGGTGTCTGGACGGGCAAATTTAACTCTCATTTCCCACCAGGAAGAGGAATTAACCAAAGGCTCAGCGTGCCGTGCCGGAACCAGATTAGGGCCTGAAGCCATCCTGCGGTGTTGCGGCCAGCTCACGAGAGAGCGAGTTGAAGAAAGGAGCTCAGGGGCACTGTAATTCACAAACCTGCAGAGTTATAAATGACAGCTATCGTCCAAAAATATACTGAAGTAAGGCTGCCAAGAGGACTTGAAAGCGGGGCAGAATTGCAGGAAACCGATTTCAGGAGGTAGACTGGAATTGCATTTAAAGCATAGGAAAAGAGGCAGAACGTCCACAATGATGCACTTGGCCAAAAAGGGCGTATGCGTTTTTTCCTGAATATATTCAGGAAAAAACGCATACGCCCTTTTTGGCCAACCAAGCAAGCTTGCAAAATAAATCTGCACTACAATGAAGTCTCACTTGCCCCCAGTCAAAAGGGCCATCTGAAAAAAGTGTAAAATCCAGAAAGGCAGGACAGGCCATGGAGAACTGGGAGCCTTGTTATGCTGATGGGCGGGATGTAAATTGCCAACAGCCACTCGGGAGAAGTGTATGGTGTTTCCTGAAACATCTAAAAAACAAAGCAACAGAGCCTAGGGCACTTCCACTTATGGTCCTATAGCTTAGGGAAATTAAAATCAAAAAGACACAGCCACCCCAAAGGTTGGGACGGCTCTGTTTACAAGAACCTGGTTTACGGTACAAGTTCAATATCGCAGAAAGTGAAAAATGGATAAAGAAGTGGTGGTACTTACGTACAATGCAGTATCACTCAGCAATGAAATCTATGTCATCAGGCCCGTAGCAGCATAATGAGTGGATTCAGGTACGATGATTCTAACTGAAATAAGTCACACAGGAAAAGAAACATCATAAGATATCACTAATACACGGAATGTAAACTTGGCTACACAGGAACTGAATTCCAAAACAGAACAGGGTCTCAAATTTAGAAACCCAACTTATGCTTGCTTAAGGGGAAAGGTGAGTTGGGGTGCTGCATAAAACCAGAGATTGAAATGAGCACAGATAAAGTTCCTTAAGCCAAATATGGAATAGACAAGAGCTACTCCTTGCTCAACGAAATGGACTCAACACCCCATATTAAATGCCTAAGAGTGTACCTGACTAGGAAGTATCTTAAAACCTATGGATTGCTATGTCTCTGAAAGAGAATCAAGTGTGTGTACAGGGGCATAAACGCAGCAGTGATAGGATTGGAGAGGTTCGGTGAGCAAATGAAGACCCTTTGAAGTCATATTGCATGGTACCCATTCCACGAGTCTCAACTTTCCAGGTTTAAGGTATTCTTCCTTCAGCTAAAACATGCATGTGGAACCCAGAGTATGATCAACCGTGTGATCGGGAGACGTGTTCCAATATGTCTCAGTTTTCGTCCCCTGGTACTCGGGTGCAACATTCCAGACGCTTTACTAACACTCTCCCGACTTGGAGAGTCAGTGCCTTTAACCTCCTGTTTGGCCCAGTTTGCAATTTCTGCGGAAGATGAACAGGAATAGGGAGAACCAATGACAGACTAGCTGGAGGTGTCTGGACGGGCAAATTTAACTCTCATTTCCCACCAGGAAGAGGAATTAACCAAAGGCTCAGCGTGCCGTGCCGGAACCAGTTTAGGGCCTGAAGCCATCCTGCGGTGTTGCGGCCAGCTCACGAGAAAGCGAGTTGAAGAAAGGAGCTCAGGGGCACTGTAATTCACAAACCTGCAGAGTTATAAATGACAGCTATCGTCCAAAAATATACTGAAGTAAGGCTGCCAAGAGGACTTGAAAGCGGGGCAGAATTGCAGGAAACCGATTTCAGGAGGTAGACTGGAATTGCATTTAAAGCATAGGAAAAGAGGCAGAACGTCCACAATGATGCACTTGGCCAAAAAGGGCGTATGCGTTTTTTCCTGAATATATTCAGGAAAAAACGCATACGCCCTTTTTGGCCAACCAAGCAAGCTTGCAAAGGAAATCTGCACTACAGTGAAGTCTCACTTCCCCCCGGTCAAAAGGGCCATCTGAAAAAAGTGTAAAATCCAGAAAGGCAGGACAGGCCATGGAGAACTGGGAGCCTTGTTATGCTGATGGGCGGGATGTAAATTGCCAACAGCCACTCGGGAGAAGTGTATGGTGTTTCCTGAAACATCTAAAAAACAAAGCAACAGAGCCTAGGGCACTTCCACTTATGGTCCTATAGCTTAGGGAAATTAAAATCAAAAGACACAGCCACCCCAAAGGTTGGGACGGCTCTGTTTACAAGAACCTGGTTTACGGTACAAGTTCAATATCGCAGAAAGTGAAAAATGGATAAAGAAGTTGTGGTACTTACGTACAATGCAGTATCACTCAGCAATGAAATCTATGTCATCAGGCCCGTAGCAGCATAATGAGTGGATTCAGGTACGATGATTCTAACTGAAATAAGTCACACAGGAAAAGAAACATCATAAGATATCACTAATACACGGAATGTAAACTTGGCTACACAGGAACTGAATTACAAAACAGAACAGGGTCTCAAATTTAGAAACCCAACTTATGCTTGCTTAAGGGGAAAGGTGAGTTGGGGTGCTGCATAAAACCAGAGATTGAAATGAGCACAGATAAAGTTCCTTAAGCCAAATATGGAATAGACAAGAGCTACTCCTTGCTCAACGAAATGGACTCAACACCCCATATTAAATGCCTAAGAGTGTACCTGACTAGGAAGTATCTTAAAACCTATGGATTGCTATGTCTCTGAAAGAGAATCAAGTGTGTGTACAGGGGCATAAACGCAGCAGTGATAGGATTGGAGAGGTTCGGTGAGCAAATGAAGACCCTTTGAAGTCATATTGCATGGTACCCATTCCACGAGTCTCAACTCTCCAGGTTTAAGGTATTCTTCCTTCAGCTAAAACATGCATGTGGAACCCAGAGTATGATCAACCGTGTGATCGGGAGACGTGTTCCAATATGTCTCAGTTTTCGTCCCCTGGTACTCGGGTGCAACATTCCAGACGCTTTACTAACACTCTGCCGACTTGGAGAGTCAGTGCCTTTAACCTCCTGTTTGGCCCAGTTTGCAATTTCTGCGGAAGATGAACAGGAATAGGGAGAACCAATGACAGACTAGCTGGAGGTGTCTGGACGGGCAAATTTAACTCTCATTTCCCACCAGGAAGAGGAATTAACCAAAGGCTCAGCGTGCCGTGCCGGAACCAGATTAGGGCCTGAAGCCATCCTGCGGGGTTGCGGCCAGCTCACGAGAAAGCGAGTTGAAGAAAGGAACTCAGGGGCACTGTAATTCACAAACCTGCAGAGTTATAAATGACAGCTATCGTCCAAAAATATACTGAAGTAAGGCTGCCAAGAGGACTTGAAAGCGGGGCAGAATTGCAGGAAACCGATTTCAGGAGGTAGACTGGAATTGCATTTAAAGCATAGGAAAAGAGGCAGAACGTCCACAATGATGCACTTGGCCAAAAGGGGCGTATGCGTTTTTTCCTGAATATATTCAGGAAAAAATGCATACGCCCTTTTTGGCCAACCAAGCAAGCTTGCAAAGGAAATCTGCAGTACAGTGAAGTCTCACTTCCGCCCGGTCAAAAGGGCCATCTGAAAAAAGTGTAAAATCCAGAAAGGCAGGACAGGCCATGGAGAACTGGGAGCCTTGTTATGCTGATGGGCGGGATGTCAATTGCCAACAGCCACTCGGGAGAAGTGTATGGTGTTTCCTGAAACATCTAAAAAACAAAGCAACAGAGCCTAGGGCACTTCCACTTATGGTCCTATAGCTTAGGGAAATTAAAATCAAAAGACACAGCCACCCCAAAGGTTGGGACGGCTCTGTTTACAAGAACCTGGTTTACGGTACAAGTTCAGTATCGCAGAAAGTGAAAAATGGATAAAGAAGTTGTGGTACTTACGTACAATGCAGTATCACTCAGCAATGAAATCTATGTCATCAGGCCCGTAGCAGCATAATGAGTGGATTCAGGTACGATGATTCTAACTGAAATAAGTCACACAGGAAAAGAAACATCATAAGATATCACTAATACACGGAATGTAAACTTGGCTACACAGGAACTGAATTACAAAACAGAACAGGGTCTCAAATTTAGAAAACCAACTTATGCTTGCTTAAGGGGAAAGGTGAGTTGGGGTGCTGCATAAAACCAGAGATTGAAATGAGCACAGATAAAGTTCCTTAAGCCAAATATGGAATAGACAAGAGCTACTCCTTGCTCAACGAAATGGACTCAACACCCCATATTAAATGCCTAAGAGTGTACCTGACTAGGAAGTATCTTAAAACCTATGGATTGCTATGTCTCTGAAAGAGAATCAAGTGTGTGTACAGGGGCATAAACGCAGCAGTGATAGGATTGGAGAGGTTCGGTGAGCAAATGAAGACCCTTTGAAGTCATATTGCATGGTACCCATTCCACGGGTCTCAACTCTCCAGGTTTAAGGTATTCTTCCTTCAGCTAAAACATGCATGTGGAACCCAGAGTATGATCAACCGTGTGATCGGGAGACGTGTTCCAATATGTCTCAGTTTTCGTCCCCTGGTACTCGGGTGCAACATTCCAGACGCTTTACTAACACTCTCCCGACTTGGAGAGTCAGTGCCTTTAACCTCCTGTTTGGCCCAGTTTGCAATTTCTGCGGAAGATGAACAGGAATAGGGAGAACCAATGACAGACTAGCTGGAGGTGTCTGGACGGGCAAATTTTACTCTCATTTCCCACCAGGAAGAGGAATTAACCAAAGGCTCAGCGTGCCGTGCCGGAACCAGATTAGGGCCTGAAGCCATCCTGCGGTGTTGCGGCCAGCTCACGAGAGAGCGAGTTGAAGAAAGGAGCTCAGGGGCACTGTAATTCACAAACCTGCAGAGTTATAAATGACAGCTATCGTCCAAAAATATACTGAAGTAAGGCTGCCAAGAGGACTTGAAAGCGGGGCAGAATTGCAGGAAACCGATTTCAGGAGGTAGACTGGAATTGCATTTAAAGCATAGGAAAAGAGGCAGAACGTCCACCATGATGCACTTGGCCAAAAAGGGCGTATGCGTTTTTTCCTGAATATATTCAGGAAAAAACGCATACGCCCTTTTTGGCCAACCAAGCAAGCTTGCAAAGGAAATCTGCACTACAATGAAGTCTCACTTCCCCCCGTTCAAAAGGGCCATCTGAAAAAAGTGTAAAATCCAGAAAGGCAGGACAGGCCATGGAGAACTGGGAGCCTTGTTATGCTGATGGGCGGGATGTAAATTGCCAACAGCCACTCGGGAGAAGTGTATGGTGTTTCCTGAAACATCTAAAAAACAAACCAACAGAGCCTAGGGCACTTCCACTTATGGTCCTATAGCTTAGGGAAATTAAAATCAAAAGACACAGCCACCCCAAAGGTTGGGACGGCTCTGTTTACAAGAACCTGGTTTACGGTACAAGTTCAATATCGCAGAAAGTGAAAAATGGATAAAGAAGTTGTGGTACTTACGTACAATGCAGTATCACTCAGCAATGAAATCTATGTCATCAGGCCCGTAGCAGCATAATGAGTGGATTCAGGTACGATGATTCTAACTGAAATAAGTCACACAGGAAAAGAAACATCATAAGATATCACTAATACACGGAATCTAACCTTCGCTACACAGGAACTGAATTACAAAACAGAACAGGGTCTCAAATTTAGAAAACCAACTTATGCTTGCTTAAGGGGAAAGGTGAGTTGGGGTGCTGCATAAAACCAGAGATTGAAATGAGCACAGATAAAGTTCCTTAAGCCAAATATGGAATAGACAAGAGCTACTCCTTGCTCAACGAAATGGACTCAACACCCCATATTAAATGCCTAAGAGTGTACCTGACTAGGAAGTATCTTAAAACCTATGGATTGCTATGTCTCTGAAAGAGAATCAAGTGTGTGTACAGGGGCATAAACGCAGCAGTGATAGGATTGGAGAGGTTCGGTGAGCAAATGAAGACCCTTTGAAGTCATATTGCATGGTACCCATTCCACGGGTCTCAACTCTCCAGGTTTAAGGTATTCTTCCTTCAGCTAAAACATGCATGTGGAACCCAGAGTATGATCAACCGTGTGATCGGGAGACGTGTTCCAATATGTCTCAGTTTTCGTCCCCTGGTACTCGGGTGCAACATTCCAGACGCTTTACTAACACTCTCCCGACTTGGAGAGTCAGTGCCTTTAACCTCCTGTTTGGCCCAGTTTGCAATTTCTGCGGAAGATGAACAGGAATAGGGAGAACCAATGACAGACTAGCTGGAGGTGTCTGGACGGGCAAATTTAACTCTCATTTCCCACCAGGAAGAGGAATTAACCAAAGGCTCAGCGTGCCGTGCCGGAACCAGATTAGGGCCTGAAGCCATCCTGCGGTGTTGCGGCCAGCTCACGAGAAAGCGAGTTGAAGAAAGGAGCTCAGGGGCACTGTAATTCACAAACCTGCAGAGTTATAAATGACAGCTATCGTCCAAAAATATACTGAAGTAAGGCTGCCAAGAGGACTTGAAAGCGGGGCAGAATTGCAGGAAACCGATTTCAGGAGGTAGACTGGAATTGCATTTAAAGCATAGGAAAAGAGGCAGAACGTCCACAATGATGCACTTGGCCAAAAAGGGCGTATGCGTTTTTTCCTGAATATATTCAGGAAAAAACGCATACGCCCTTTTTGGCCAACCAAGCAAGCTTGCAAAGGAAATCTGCACTACAATGAAGTCTCACTTCCCCCCGGTCAAAAGGGCCATCTGAAAAAAGTGTAAAATCCAGAAAGGCAGGACAGGCCATGGAGAACTGGGAGCCTTGTTATGCTGATGGGCGGGATGTAAATTGCCAACAGCCACTCGGGAGAAGTGTATGGTGTTTCCTGAAACATCTAAAAAACAAAGCAACAGAGCCTAGGGCACTTCCACTTATGGTCCTATAGCTTAGGGAAATTAAAATCAAAAGACACAGCCACCCCAAAGGTTGGGACGGCTCTGTTTACAAGAACCTGGTTTACGGTACAAGTTCAATATCGCAGAAAGTGAAAAATGGATAAAGAAGTTGTGCTACTTACGTACAATGCAGTATCACTCAGCAATGAAATCTATGTCATCAGGCCCATAGCAGCATAATGAGTGGATTCAGGTACGATGATTCTAACTGAAATAAGTCACACAGAAAAAGAAACATCATAAGATATCACTAATACACGGAATGTAAACTTGGCTACACAGGAACTGAATTCCAAAACAGAACAGGGTCTCAAATTTAGAAACCCAACTTATGCTTGCTTAAGGGGAAAGGTGAGTTGGGGTGCTGCATAAAACCAGAGATTGAAATGAGCACAGATAAAGTTCCTTAAGCCAAATATGGAATAGACAAGAGCTACTCCTTGCTCAACGAAATGGACTCAACACCCCATATTAAATGCCTAAGAGTGTACCTGACTAGGAAGTATCTTAAAACCTATGGATTGCTATGTCTCTGAAAGAGAATCAAGTGTGTGTACAGGGGCATAAACGCAGCAGTGATAGGATTGGAGAGGTTCGGTGAGCAAATGAAGACCCTTTGAAGTCATATTGCATGGTACCCATTCCACGGGTCTCAACTCTCCAGGTTTAAGGTATTCTTCCTTCAGCTAAAACATGCATGTGGAACCCAGAGTATGATCAACCGTGTGATCGGGAGACGTGTTCCAATATGTCTCAGTTTTCGTCCCCTGGTACTCGGGTGCAACATTCCAGACGCTTTACTAACACTCTCCCGACTTGGAGAGTCAGTGCCTTTAACCTCCTGTTTGGCCCAGTTTGCAATTTCTGCGGAAGATGTACAGGAATAGGGAGAACCAATGAGAGACTAGCTGGAGGTGTCTGGACGGGCAAATTTAACTCTCATTTCCCACCAGGAAGAGGAATTAACCAAAGGCTCAGCGTGCCGTGCCGGAACCAGATTAGGGCCTGAAGCCATCCTGCGGTGTTGCGGCCAGCTCACGAGAAAGCGAGTTGAAGAAAGGAGCTCAGGGGCACTGTAATTCACAAACCTGCAGAGTTATAAATGACAGCTATCGTCCAAAAATATACTGAAGTAAGGCTGCCAAGAGGACTTGAAAGCGGGGCAGAATTGCAGGAAACCGATTTCAGGAGGTAGACTGGAATTGCATTTAAAGCATAGGAAAAGAGGCAGAACGTCCACAATGATGCACTTGGCCAAAAAGGGCGTATGCGTTTTTTCCTGAATATATTCAGGAAAAAACGCATACGCCCTTTTTGGCCAACCAAGCAAGCTTGCAAAGGAAATCTGCACTACAATGAAGTCTCACTTCCCCCCGGTCAAAAGGGCCATCTGAAAAAAGTGTAAAATCCAGAAAGGCAGGACAGGCCATGGAGAACTGGGAGCCTTGTTATGCTGATGGGCGGGATGTAAATTGCCAACAGCCACTCGGGAGAAGTGTATGGTGTTTCCTGAAACATCTAAAAAACAAAGCAACAGAGCCTAGGGCACTTCCACTTATGGTCCTATAGCTTAGGGAAATTAAAATCAAAAGACACAGCCACCCCAAAGGTTGGGACGGCTCTGTTTACAAGAACCTGGTTTACGGTACAAGTTCAATATCGCAGAAAGTGAAAAATGGATAAAGAAGTTGTGGTACTTACGTACAATGCAGTATCACTCAGCAATGAAATCTATGTCATCAGGCCCGTAGCAGCATAATGAGTGGATTCAGGTACGATGATTCTAACTGAAATAAGTCACACAGAAAAAGAAACATCATTAGATATCACTAATACACGGAATGTAAACTTGGCTACACAGGAACTGAATTCCAAAACAGAACAGGGTCTCAAATTTAGAAACCCAACTTATGCTTGCTTAAGGGGAAAGGTGAGTTGGGGTGCTGCATAAAACCAGAGATTGAAATGAGCACAGATAAAGTTCCTTAAGCCAAATATGGAATAGACAAGAGCTACTCCTTGCTCAACGAAATGGACTCAACACCCCATATTAAATGCCTAAGAGTGTACCTGACTAGGAAGTATCTTAAAACCTATGGATTGCTATGTCTCTGAAAGAGAATCAAGTGTGTGTACAGGGGCATAAACGCAGCAGTGATAGGATTGGAGAGGTTCGGTGAGCAAATGAAGACCCTTTGAAGTCATATTGCATGGTACCCATTCCACGGGTCTCAACTCTCCAGGTTTAAGGTATTCTTCCTTCAGCTAAAACATGCATGTGGAACCCAGAGTATGATCAACCGTGTGATCGGGAGACGTGTTCCAATATGTCTCAGTTTTCGTCCCCTGGTACTCGGGTGCAACATTCCAGACGCTTTACTAACACTCTCCCGACTTGGAGAGTCAGTGCCTTTAACCTCCTGTTTGGCCCAGTTTGCAATTTCTGCGGAAGATGAACAGGAATAGGCAGAACCAATGACAGACTAGCTGGAGGTGTCTGGACGGGCAAATTTAACTCTCATTTCCCACCAGGAAGAGGAATTAACCAAAGGCTCAGCGTGCCGTGCCGGAACCAGATTAGGGCCTGAAGCCATCCTGCGGGGTTGCGGCCAGCTCACGAGAAAGCGAGTTGAAGAAAGGAGCTCAGGGGCACTGTAATTCACAAACCTGCAGAGTTATAAATGACAGCTATCGTCCAAAAATATACTGAAGTAAGGCTGCCAAGAGGACTTGAAAGCGGGGCAGAATTGCAGGAAACCGATTTCAGGAGGTAGACTGGAATTGCATTTAAAGCATAGGAAAAGAGGCAGAACGTCCACAATGATGCACTTGGCCAAAAAGGGCGTATGCGTTTTTTCCTGAATATATTCAGGAAAAAATGCATACGCCCTTTTTGGCCAACCAAGCAAGCTTGCAAAGGAAATCTGCACTACAGTGAAGTCTCACTTCCCCCCGGTCAAAAGGGCCATCTGAAAAAAGTGTAAACTCCAGAAAGGCAGGACAGGCCATGGAGAACTGGGAGCCTTGTTATGCTGATGGGCGGGATGTCAATTGCCAACAGCCACTCGGGAGAAGTGTATGGTGTTTCCTGAAACATCTAAAAAACAAAGCAACAGAGCCTAGGGCACTTCCACTTATGGTCCTATAGCTTAGGGAAATTAAAATCAAAAAGACACAGCCACCCCAAAGGTTGGGACGGCTCTGTTTACAAGAACCTGGTTTACGGTACAAGTTCAATATCGCAGAAAGTGAAAAATGGATAAAGAAGTTGTGGTACTTACGTACAATGCAATATCACTCAGCAATGAAATCTATGTCATCAGGCCCGTAGCAGCATAATGAGTGGATTCAGGTACGATGATTCTAACTGAAATAAGTCACACAGGAAAAGAAACATCATAAGATATCACTAATAGACGGAATGTAAACTTGGCTACACAGGAACTGAATTCCAAAACAGAACAGGGTCTCAAATTTAGAAAACCAACTTATGCTTGCTTAAGGGGAAAGGTGAGTTGGGGTGCTGCATAAAACCAGAGATTGAAATGAGCACAGATAAAGTTCCTTAAGCCAAATATGGAATAGACAAGAGCTACTCCTTGCTCAACGAAATGGACTCAACACCCCATATTAAATGCCTAAGAGTGTACCTGACTAGGAAGTATCTTAAAACCTATGGATTGCTATGTCTCTGAAAGAGAATCAAGTGTGTGTACAGGGGCATAAACGCAGCAGTGATAGGATTGGAGAGGTTCGGTGAGCAAATGAAGACCCTTTGAAGTCATATTGCATGGTACCCATTCCACGGGTCTCAACTCTCCAGGTTTAAGGTATTCTTCCTTCAGCTAAAACATGCATGTGGAACCCAGAGTATGATCAACCGTGTGATCGGGAGACGTGTTCCAATATGTGTCAGTTTTCGTCCCCTGGTACTCGGGTGCAACATTCCAGACGCTTTACTAACACTCTCCCGACTTGGAGAGTCAGTGCCTTTAACCTCCTGTTTGGCCCAGTTTGCAATTTCTGCGGAAGATGAACAGGAATAGGGAGAACCAATGACAGACTAGCTGGAGGTGTCTGGATGGGCAAATTTAACTCTCATTTCCCACCAGGAAGAGGAATTAACCAAAGGCTCAGCGTGCCGTGCCGGAACCAGATTAGGGCCTGAAGCCATCCTGCGGTGTTGCGGCCAGCTCACGAGAAAGCGAGTTGAAGAAAGGAGCTCAGGGGCACTGTAATTCACAAACCTGCAGAGTTATAAATGACAGCTATCGTCCAAAAATATACTGAAGTAAGGCTGCCAAGAGGACTTGAAAGCGGGGCAGAATTGCAGGAAACCGATTTCAGGAGGTAGACTGGAATTGCATTTAAAGCATAGGAAAAGAGGCAGAACGTCCACAATGATGCACTTGGCCAAAAAGGGCGTATGCGTTTTTTCCTGAATATATTCAGGAAAAAACGCATACGCCCTTTTTGGCCAACCAAGCAAGCTTGCAAAGGAAATCTGCACTACAGTGAAGTCTCACTTCCCCCCGGTCAAAAGGGCCATCTGAAAAAAGTGTAAAATCCAGAAAGGCAGGACAGGCCATGGAGAACTGGGAGCCTTGTTATGCTGATGGGCGGGATGTAAATTGCCAACAGCCACTCGGGAGAAGTGTATGGTGTTTCCTGAAACAGCTAAAAAACAAAGCAACAGAGCCTAGGGCACTTCCACTTATGGTCCTATAGCTTAGGGAAATTAAAATCAAAAGACACAGCCACCCCAAAGGTTGGGACGGCTCTGTTTACAAGAACCTGGTTTACGGTACAAGTTCAATATCGCAGAAAGTGAAAAATGGATAAAGAAGTTGTGGTACTTACGTACAATGCAGTATCACTCAGCAATGAAATCTATGTCATCAGGCCCGTAGCAGCATAATGAGTGGATTCAGGTACGATGATTCTAACTGAAATAAGTCACACAGGAAAAGAAACATCATAAGATATCACTAATACACGGAATGTAACCTTGGCTACACAGGAACTGAATTACAAAACAGAACAGGGTCTCAAATTTAGAAAACCAACTTATGCTTGCTTAAGGGGAAAGGTGAGTTGGGGTGCTGCATAAAACCAGAGATTGAAATGAGCACAGATAAAGTTCCTTAAGCCAAATATGGAATAGACAAGAGCTACTCCTTGCTCAACGAAATGGACTCAACACCCCATATTAAATGCCTAAGAGTGTACCTGACTAGGAAGTATCTTAAAACCTATGGATTGCTATGTCTCTGAAAGAGAATCAAGTGTGTGTACAGGGGCATAAACGCAGCAGTGATAGGATTGGAGAGGTTCGGTGAGCAAATGAAGACCCTTTGAAGTCATATTGCATGGTACCCATTCCACGGGTCTCAACTCTCCAGGTTTAAGGTATTCTTCCTTCAGCTAAAACATGCATGTGGAACCCAGAGTATGATCAACCGTGTGATCGGGAGACGTGTTCCAATATGTCTCAGTTTTCGTCCCCTGGTACTCGGGTGCAACATTCCAGACGCTTTACTAACACTCTCCCGACTTGGAGAGTCAGTGCCTTTAACCTCCTGTTTGGCCCAGTTTGCAATTTCTGCGGAAGATGAACAGGAATAGGGAGAACCAATGACAGACTAGCTGGAGGTGTCAGGACGGGCAAATTTAACTCTCATTTCCCACCAGGAAGAGGAATTAACCAAAGGCTCAGCGTGCCGTGCCGGAACCAGATTAGGGCCTGAAGCCATCCTGCGGTGTTGCGGCCAGCTCACGAGAAAGCGAGTTGAAGAAAGGAGCTCAGGGGCACTGTAATTCACAAACCTGCAGAGTTATAAATGACAGCTATCGTCCAAAAATATACTGAAGTAAGGCTGCCAAGAGGACTTGAAAGCGGGGCAGAATTGCAGGAAACCGATTTCAGGAGGTAGACTGGAATTGCATTTAAAGCATAGGAAAAGAGGCAGAACGTCCACAATGATGCACTTGGCCAAAAAGGGCGTATGCGTTTTTTCCTGAATATACTCAGGAAAAAACGCATACGCCCTTTTTGGCCAACCAAGCAAGCTTGCAAAGGAAATCTGCACTACAATGAAGTCTCACTTCCCCCCGGTCAAAAGGGCCATCTGAAAAAAGTGTAAAATCCAGAAAGGCAGGACAGGCCATGGAGAACTGGGAGCCTTGTTATGCTGATGGGCGGGATGTAAATTGCCAACAGCCACTCGGGAGAAGTGTATGGTGTTTCCTGAAACATCTAAAAAACAAAGCAACAGAGCCTAGGGCACTTCCACTTATGGTCCTATAGCTTAGGGAAATTAAAATCAAAAGACACAGCCACCCCAAAGGTTGGGACGGCTCTGTTTACAAGAACCTGGTTTACGGTACAAGTTCAATATCGCAGAAAGTGAAAAATGGATAAAGAAGTTGTGGTACTTACGTACAATGCAGTATCACTCAGCAATGAAATCTATGTCATCAGGCCCGTAGCAGCATAATGAGTGGATTCAGGTACGATGATTCTAACTGAAATAAGTCACACAGAAAAAGAAACATCATAAGATATCACTAATACACGGAATGTAAACTTGGCTACACAGGAACTGAATTACAAAACAGAACAGGGTCTCAAATTTAGAAACCCAACTTATGCTTGCTTAAGGGGAAAGGTGAGTTGGGGTGCTGCATAAAACCAGAGATTGAAATGAGCACAGATAAAGTTCCTTAAGCCAAATATGGAATAGACAAGAGCTACTCCTTGCTCAACGAAATGGACTCAACACCCCATATTAAATGCCTAAGAGTGTACCTGACTAGGAAGTATCTTAAAACCTATGGATTGCTATGTCTCTGAAAGAGAATCAAGTGTGTGTACAGGGGCATAAACGCAGCAGTGATAGGATTGGAGAGGTTCGGTGAGCAAATGAAGACCCTTTGAAGTCATATTGCATGGTACCCATTCCACGGGTCTCAACTCTCCAGGTTTAAGGTATTCTTCCTTCAGCTAAAACATGCATGTGGAACCCAGAGTATGATCAACCGTGTGATCGGGAGACGTGTTCCAATATGTCTCAGTTTTCGTCCCCTGGTACTCGGGTGCAACATTCCAGACGCTTTACTAACACTCTCCCGACTTGGAGAGTCAGTGCCTTTAACCTCCTGTTTGGCCCAGTTTGCAATTTCTGCGGAAGATGAACAGGAATAGGGAGAACCAATGACAGACTAGCTGGAGGTGTCTGGACGGGCAAATTTAACTCTCATTTCCCACCAGGAAGAGGAATTAACCAAAGGCTCAGCGTGCCGTGCCGGAACCAGTTTAGGGCCTGAAGCCATCCTGCGGGGTTGCGGCCAGCTCACGAGAAAGCGAGTTGAAGAAAGGAGCTCAGGGGCACTGTAATTCACAAACCTGCAGAGTTATAAATGACAGCTATCGTCCAAAAATATACTGAAGTAAGGCTGCCAAGAGGACTTGAAAGCGGGGCAGAATTGCAGGAAACCGATTTCAGGAGGTAGACTGGAATTGCATTTAAAGCATAGGAAAAGAGGCAGAACGTCCACAATGATGCACTTGGCCAAAAAGGGCGTATGCGTTTTTTCCTGAATATATTCAGGATAAAACGCATACGCCCTTTTTGGCCAACCAAGCAAGCTTGCAAAGGAAATCTGCACTACAGTGAAGTCTCACTTCCCCCCGGTCAAAAGGGCCATCTGAAAAAAGTGTAAAATCCAGAAAGGCAGGACAGGCCATGGAGAACTGGGAGCCTTGTTATGCTGATGGGCGGGATGTAAATTGCCAACAGCCACTCGGGAGAAGTGTATGGTGTTTCCTGAAACATCTAAAAAACAAAGCAACAGAGCCTAGGGCACTTCCACTTATGGTCCTATAGCTTAGGGAAATTAAAATCAAAAGACACAGCCACCCCAAAGGTTGGGACGGCTCTGTTTACAAGAACCTGGTTTACGGTACAAGTTCAATATCGCAGAAAGTGAAAAATGGATAAAGAAGTTGTGGTACTTACGTACAATGCAGTATCACTCAGCAATGAAATCTATGTCATCAGGCCCGTAGCAGCATAATGAGTGGATTCAGGTACGATGATTCTAACTGAAATAAGTCACACAGAAAAAGAAACATCATAAGATATCACTAATACACGGAATGTAAACTTGGCTACACAGGAACTGAATTACAAAACAGAACAGGGTCTCAAATTTAGAAACCCAACTTATGCTTGCTTAAGGGGAAAGGTGAGTTGGGGTGCTGCATAAAACCAGAGATTGAAATGAGCACAGATAAAGTTCCTTAAGCCAAATATGGAATAGACAAGAGCTACTCCTTGCTCAACGAAATGGATTCAACACCCATATTAAATGCCTAAGAGTGTACCTGACTAGGAAGTATCTTAAAACCTATGGATTGCTATGTCTCTGAAAGAGAATCAAGTGTGTGTACAGGGGCATAAACGCAGCAGTGATAGGATTGGAGAGGTTCGGTGAGCAAATGAAGACCCTTTGAAGTCATATTGCATGGTACCCATTCCACGGGTCTCAACTCTCCAGGTTTAAGGTATTCTTCCTTCAGCTAAAACATGCATGTGGAACCCAGAGTATGATCAACCGTGTGATCGGGAGACGTGTTCCAATATGTCTCAGTTTTCGTCCCCTGGTACTCGGGTGCAACATTCCAGACGCTTTACTAACACTCTCCCGACTTGGAGAGTCAGTGCCTTTAACCTCCTGTTTGGCCCAGTTTGCAATTTCTGCGGAAGATGAACAGGAATAGGCAGAACCAATGACAGACTAGCTGGAGGTGTCTGGACGGGCAAATTTAACTCTCATTTCCCACCAGGAAGAGGAATTAACCAAAGGCTCAGCGTGCCGTGCCGGAACCAGATTAGGGCCTGAAGCCATCCTGCGGGGTTGCGGCCAGCTCACGAGAAAGCGAGTTGAAGAAAGGAGCTCAGGGGCACTGTAATTCACAAACCTGCAGAGTTATAAATGACAGCTATCATCCAAAAATATACTGAAGTAAGGCTGCCAAGAGGACTTGAAAGCGGGGCAGAATTGCAGGAAACCGATTTCAGGAGGTAGACTGGAATTGCATTGAAAGCATAGGAAAAGAGGCAGAACGTCCACAATGATGCACTTGGCCAAAAAGGGCGTATGCGTTTTTTCCTGAATATATTCAGGAAAAAACGCATACGCCCTTTTTGGCCAACCAAGCAAGCTTGCAAAGGAAATCTGCACTACAGTGAAGTCTCACTTCCCCCCGGTCAAAAGGGCCATCTGAAAAAAGTGTAAAATCCAGAAAGGCAGGACAGGCCATGGAGAACTGGGAGCCTTGTTATGCTGATGGGCGGGATGTAAATTGCCAACAGCCACTCGGGAGAAGTGTATGGTGTTTCCTGAAACATCTAAAAAACAAAGCAACAGAGCCTAGGGCACTTCCACTTATGGTCCTATAGCTTAGGGAAATTAAAATCAAAAGACACAGCCACCCCAAAGGTTGGGACGGCTCTGTTTACAAGAACCTGGTTTACGGTACAAGTTCAATATCGCAGAAAGTGAAAAATGGATAAAGAAGTTGTGGTACTTACGTACAATGCAGTATCACTCAGCAATGAAATCTATGTCATCAGGCCCGTAGCAGCATAATGAGTGGATTCAGGTACGATGATTCTAACTGAAATAAGTCACACAGGAAAAGAAACATCATAAGATATCACTAATACACGGAATGTAAACTTGGCTACACAGGAACTGAATTACAAAACAGAACAGGGTCTCAAATTTAGAAACCCAACTTATGCTTGCTTAAGGGGAAAGGTGAGTTGGGGTGCTGCATAAAACCAGAGATTGAAATGAGCACAGATAAAGTTCCTTAAGCCAAATATGGAATAGACAAGAGCTACTCCTTGCTCAACGAAATGGACTCAACACCCCATATTAAATGCCTAAGGGTGTACCTGACTAGGAAGTATCTTAAAACCTATGGATTGCTATGTCTCTGAAAGAGAATCAAGTGTGTGTACAGGGGCATAAACGCAGCAGTGATAGGATTGGAGAGGTTCGGTGAGCAAATGAAGACCCTTTGAAGTCATATTGCATGGTACCCATTCCACGGGTCTCAACTCTCCAGGTTTAAGGTATTCTTCCTTCAGCTAAAACATGCATGTGGAACCCAGAGTATGATCAACCGTGTGATCGGGAGACGTGTTCCAATATGTGTCAGTTTTCGTCCCCTGGTACTCGGGTGCAACATTCCAGACGCTTTACTAACACTCTCCCGACTTGGAGAGTCAGTGCCTTTAACCTCCTGTTTGGCCCAGTTTGCAATTTCTGCGGAAGATGAACAGGAATAGGGAGAACCAATGACAGACTAGCTGGAGGTGTCTGGACGGGCAAATTTAACTCTCATTTCCCACCAGGAAGAGGAATTAACCAAAGGCTCAGCGTGCCGTGCCGGAACCAGATTAGGGCCTGAAGCCATCCTGCGGTGTTGCGGCCAGCTCACGAGAAAGCGAGTTGAAGAAAGGAGCTCAGGGGCACTGTAATTCACAAACCTGCAGAGTTATAAATGACAGCTATCATCCAAAAATATACTGAAGTAAGGCTGCCAAGAGGACTTGAAAGCGGGGCAGAATTGCAGGAAACCGATTTCAGGAGGTAGACTGGAATTGCATTGAAAGCATAGGAAAAGAGGCAGAACGTCCACAATGATGCACTTGGCCAAAAAGGGCGTATGCGTTTTTTCCTGAATATATTCAGGAAAAAACGCATACGCCCTTTTTGGCCAACCAAGCAAGCTTGCAAAGGAAATCTGCACTACAGTGAAGTCTCACTTCCCCCCGGTCAAAAGGGCCATCTGAAAAAAGTGTAAAATCCAGAAAGGCAGGACAGGCCATGGAGAACTGGGAGCCTTGTTATGCTGATGGGCGGGATGTAAATTGCCAACAGCCACTCGGGAGAAGTGTATGGTGTTTCCTGAAACATCTAAAAAACAAAGCAACAGAGCCTAGGGCACTTCCACTTATGGTCCTATAGCTTAGGGAAATTAAAATCAAAAGACACAGCCACCCCAAAGGTTGGGACGGCTCTGTTTACAAGAACCTGGTTTACGGTACAAGTTCAATATCGCAGAAAGTGAAAAATGGATAAAGAAGTTGTGGTACTTACGTACAATGCAGTATCACTCAGCAATGAAATCTATGTCATCAGGCCCGTAGCAGCATAATGAGTGGATTCAGGTACGATGATTCTAACTGAAATAAGTCACACAGGAAAAGAAACATCATAAGATATCACTAATACACGGAATGTAAACTTGGCTACACAGGAACTGAATTACAAAACAGAACAGGGTCTCAAATTTAGAAACCCAACTTATGCTTGCTTAAGGGGAAAGGTGAGTTGGGGTGCTGCATAAAACCAGAGATTGAAATGAGCACAGATAAAGTTCCTTAAGCCAAATATGGAATAGACAAGAGCTACTCCTTGCTCAACGAAATGGACTCAACACCCCATATTAAATGCCTAAGGGTGTACCTGACTAGGAAGTATCTTAAAACCTATGGATTGCTATGTCTCTGAAAGAGAATCAAGTGTGTGTACAGGGGCATAAACGCAGCAGTGATAGGATTGGAGAGGTTCGGTGAGCAAATGAAGACCCTTTGAAGTCATATTGCATGGTACCCATTCCACGGGTCTCAACTCTCCAGGTTTAAGGTATTCTTCCTTCAGCTAAAACATGCATGTGGAACCCAGAGTATGATCAACCGTGTGATCGGGAGACGTGTTCCAATATGTGTCAGTTTTCGTCCCCTGGTACTCGGGTGCAACATTCCAGACGCTTTACTAACACTCTCCCGACTTGGAGAGTCAGTGCCTTTAACCTCCTGTTTGGCCCAGTTTGCAATTTCTGCGGAAGATGAACAGGAATAGGGAGAACCAATGACAGACTAGCTGGAGGTGTCTGGACGGGCAAATTTAACTCTCATTTCCCACCAGGAAGAGGAATTAACCAAAGGCTCAGCGTGCCGTGCCGGAACCAGATTAGGGCCTGAAGCCATCCTGCGGTGTTGCGGCCAGCTCACGAGAAAGCGAGTTGAAGAAAGGAGCTCAGGGGCACTGTAATTCACAAACCTGCAGAGTTATAAATGACAGCTATCATCCAAAAATATACTGAAGTAAGGCTGCCAAGAGGACTTGAAAGCGGGGCAGAATTGCAGGAAACCGATTTCAGGAGGTAGACTGGAATTGCATTTAAAGCATAGGAAAAGAGGCAGAACGTCCACAATGATGCACTTGGCCAAAAAGGGCGTATGCGTTTTTTCCTGAATATATTCAGGAAAAAACGCATACGCCCTTTTTGGCCAACCAAGCAAGCTTGCAAAGGAAATCTGCACTACAGTGAAGTCTCACTTCCCCCCGGTCAAAAGGGCCATCTGATAAAAGTGTAAAATCCAGAAAGGCAGGACAGGCCATGGAGAACTGGGAGCCTTGTTATGCTGATGGGCGGGATGTAAATTGCCAACAGCCACTCGGGAGAAGTGTATGGTGTTTCCTGAAACATCTAAAAAACAAAGCAACAGAGCCTAGGGCACTTCCACTTATGGTCCTATAGCTTAGGGAAATTAAAATCAAAAGACACAGCCACCCCAAAGGTTGGGACGGCTCTGTTTACAAGAACCTGGTTTACGGTACAAGTTCAATATCGCAGAAAGTGAAAAATGGATAAAGAAGTTGTGGTACTTACGTACAATGCAGTATCACTCAGCAATGAAATCTATGTCATCAGGCCCGTAGCAGCATAATGAGTGGATTCAGGTACGATGATTCTAACTGAAATAAGTCACACAGGAAAAGAAACATCATAAGATATCACTAATACACGGAATGTAAACTTGGCTACACAGGAACTGAATTACAAAACAGAACAGGGTCTCAAATTTAGAAACCCAACTTATGCTTGCTTAAGGGGAAAGGTGAGTTGGGGTGCTGCATAAAACCAGAGATTGAAATGAGCACAGATAAAGTTCCTTAAGCCAAATATGGAATAGACAAGAGCTACTCCTTGCTCAACGAAATGGACTCAACACCCCATATTAAATGCCTAAGGGTGTACCTGACTAGGAAGTATCTTAAAACCTATGGATTGCTATGTCTCTGAAAGAGAATCAAGTGTGTGTACAGGGGCATAAACGCAGCAGTGATAGGATTGGAGAGGTTCGGTGAGCAAATGAAGACCCTTTGAAGTCATATTGCATGGTACCCATTCCACGGGTCTCAACTCTCCAGGTTTAAGGTATTCTTCCTTCAGCTAAAACATGCATGTGGAACCCAGAGTATGATCAACCGTGTGATCGGGAGACGTGTTCCAATATGTGTCAGTTTTCGTCCCCTGGTACTCGGGTGCAACATTCCAGACGCTTTACTAACACTCTCCCGACTTGGAGAGTCAGTGCCTTTAACCTCCTGTTTGGCCCAGTTTGCAATTTCTGCGGAAGATGAACAGGAATAGGGAGAACCAATGACAGACTAGCTGGAGGTGTCTGGACGGGCAAATTTAACTCTCATTTCCCACCAGGAAGAGGAATTAACCAAAGGCTCAGCGTGCCGTGCCGGAACCAGATTAGGGCCTGAAGCCATCCTGCGGTGTTGCGGCCAGCTCACGAGAAAGCGAGTTGAAGAAAGGAGCTCAGGGGCACTGTAATTCACAAACCTGCAGAGTTATAAATGACAGCTATCATCCAAAAATATACTGAAGTAAGGCTGCCAAGAGGACTTGAAAGCGGGGCAGAATTGCAGGAAACCGATTTCAGGAGGTAGACTGGAATTGCATTTAAAGCATAGGAAAAGAGGCAGAACGTCCACAATGATGCACTTGGCCAAAAAGGGCGTATGCGTTTTTTCCTGAATATATTCAGGAAAAAACGCATACGCCCTTTTTGGCCAACCAAGCAAGCTTGCAAAGGAAATCTGCACTACAGTGAAGTCTCACTTCCCCCCGGTCAAAAGGGCCATCTGAAAAAAGTGTAAAATCCAGAAAGGCAGGACAGGCCATGGAGAACTGGGAGCCTTGTTATGCTGATGGGCGGGATGTAAATTGCCAACAGCCACTCGGGAGAAGTGTATGGTGTTTCCTGAAACATCTAAAAAACAAAGCAACAGAGCCTAGGGCACTTCCACTTATGGTCCTATAGCTTAGGGAAATTAAAATCAAAAGACACAGCCACCCCAAAGGTTGGGACGGCTCTGTTTACAAGAACCTGGTTTACGGTACAAGTTCAATATCGCAGAAAGTGAAAAATGGATAAAGAAGTTGTGGTACTTACGTACAATGCAGTATCACTCAGCAATGAAATCTATGTCATCAGGCCCGTAGCAGCATAATGAGTGGATTCAGGTACGATGATTCTAACTGAAATAAGTCACACAGAAAAAGAAACATCATAAGATATCACTAATACACGGAATGTAAACTTGGCTACACAGGAACTGAATTACAAAACAGAACAGGGTCTCAAATTTAGAAACCCAACTTATGCTTGCTTAAGGGGAAAGGTGAGTTGGGGTGCTGCATAAAACCAGAGATTGAAATGAGCACAGATAAAGTTCCTTAAGCCAAATATGGAATAGACAAGAGCTACTCCTTGCTCAACGAAATGGACTCAACACCCCATATTAAATGCCTAAGGGTGTACCTGACTAGGAAGTATCTTAAAACCTATGGATTGCTATGTCTCTGAAAGAGAATCAAGTGTGTGTACAGGGGCATAAACGCAGCAGTGATAGGATTGGAGAGGTTCGGTGAGCAAATGAAGACCCTTTGAAGTCATATTGCATGGTACCCATTCCACGGGTCTCAACTCTCCAGGTTTAAGGTATTCTTCCTTCAGCTAAAACATGCATGTGGAACCCAGAGTATGATCAACCGTGTGATCGGGAGACGTGTTCCAATATGTCTCAGTTTTCGTCCCCTGGTACTCGGGTGCAACATTCCAGACGCTTTACTAACACTCTCCCGACTTGGAGAGTCAGTGCCTTTAACCTCCTGTTTGGCCCAGTTTGCAATTTCTGCGGAAGATGAACAGGAATAGGGAGAACCAATGACAGACTAGCTGGAGGTGTCTGGACGGGCAAATTTAACTCTCATTTCCCACCAGGAAGAGGAATTAACCAAAGGCTCAGCGTGCCGTGCCGGAACCAGTTTAGGGCCTGAAGCCATCCTGCGGGGTTGCGGCCAGCTCACGAGAAAGCGAGTTGAAGAAAGGAGCTCAGGGGCACTGTAATTCACAAACCTGCAGAGTTATAAATGACAGCTATCGTCCAAAAATATACTGAAGTAAGGCTGCCAAGAGGACTTGAAAGCGGGGCAGAATTGCAGGAAACCGATTTCAGGAGGTAGACTGGAATTGCATTTAAAGCATAGGAAAAGAGGCAGAACGTCCACAATGATGCACTTGGCCAAAAAGGGCGTATGCGTTTTTTCCTGAATATATTCAGGATAAAACGCATACGCCCTTTTTGGCCAACCAAGCAAGCTTGCAAAGGAAATCTGCACTACAGTGAAGTCTCACTTCCCCCCGGTCAAAAGGGCCATCTGAAAAAAGTGTAAAATCCAGAAAGGCAGGACAGGCCATGGAGAACTGGGAGCCTTGTTATGCTGATGGGCGGGATGTAAATTGCCAACAGCCACTCGGGAGAAGTGTATGGTGTTTCCTGAAACATCTAAAAAACAAAGCAACAGAGCCTAGGGCACTTCCACTTATGGTCCTATAGCTTAGGGAAATTAAAATCAAAAGACACAGCCACCCCAAAGGTTGGGACGGCTCTGTTTACAAGAACCTGGTTTACGGTACAAGTTCAATATCGCAGAAAGTGAAAAATGGATAAAGAAGTTGTGGTACTTACGTACAATGCAGTATCACTCAGCAATGAAATCTATGTCATCAGGCCCGTAGCAGCATAATGAGTGGATTCAGGTACGATGATTCTAACTGAAATAAGTCACACAGAAAAAGAAACATCATAAGATATCACTAATACACGGAATGTAAACTTGGCTACACAGGAACTGAATTACAAAACAGAACAGGGTCTCAAATTTAGAAACCCAACTTATGCTTGCTTAAGGGGAAAGGTGAGTTGGGGTGCTGCATAAAACCAGAGATTGAAATGAGCACAGATAAAGTTCCTTAAGCCAAATATGGAATAGACAAGAGCTACTCCTTGCTCAACGAAATGGACTCAACACCCATATTAAATGCCTAAGAGTGTACCTGACTAGGAAGTATCTTAAAACCTATGGATTGCTATGTCTCTGAAAGAGAATCAAGTGTGTGTACAGGGGCATAAACGCAGCAGTGATAGGATTGGAGAGGTTCGGTGAGCAAATGAAGACCCTTTGAAGTCATATTGCATGGTACCCATTCCACGGGTCTCAACTCTCCAGGTTTAAGGTATTCTTCCTTCAGCTAAAACATGCATGTGGAACCCAGAGTATGATCAACCGTGTGATCGGGAGACGTGTTCCAATATGTCTCAGTTTTCGTCCCCTGGTACTCGGGTGCAACATTCCAGACGCTTTACTAACACTCTCCCGACTTGGAGAGTCAGTGCCTTTAACCTCCTGTTTGGCCCAGTTTGCAATTTCTGCGGAAGATGAACAGGAATAGGCAGAACCAATGACAGACTAGCTGGAGGTGTCTGGACGGGCAAATTTAACTCTCATTTCCCACCAGGAAGAGGAATTAACCAAAGGCTCAGCGTGCCGTGCCGGAACCAGATTAGGGCCTGAAGCCATCCTGCGGTGTTGCGGCCAGCTCACGAGAAAGCGAGTTGAAGAAAGGAGCTCAGGGGCACTGTAATTCACAAACCTGCAGAGTTATAAATGACAGCTATCATCCAAAAATATACTGAAGTAAGGCTGCCAAGAGGACTTGAAAGCGGGGCAGAATTGCAGGAAACCGATTTCAGGAGGTAGACTGGAATTGCATTGAAAGCATAGGAAAAGAGGCAGAACGTCCACAATGATGCACTTGGCCAAAAAGGGCGTATGCGTTTTTTCCTGAATATATTCAGGAAAAAACGCATACGCCCTTTTTGGCCAACCAAGCAAGCTTGCAAAGGAAATCTGCACTACAGTGAAGTCTCACTTCCCCCCGGTCAAAAGGGCCATCTGAAAAAAGTGTAAAATCCAGAAAGGCAGGACAGGCCATGGAGAACTGGGAGCCTTGTTATGCTGATGGGCGGGATGTAAATTGCCAACAGCCACTCGGGAGAAGTGTATGGTGTTTCCTGAAACATCTAAAAAACAAAGCAACAGAGCCTAGGGCACTTCCACTTATGGTCCTATAGCTTAGGGAAATTAAAATCAAAAGACACAGCCACCCCAAAGGTTGGGACGGCTCTGTTTACAAGAACCTGGTTTACGGTACAAGTTCAATATCGCAGAAAGTGAAAAATGGATAAAGAAGTTGTGGTACTTACGTACAATGCAGTATCACTCAGCAATGAAATCTATGTCATCAGGCCCGTAGCAGCATAATGAGTGGATTCAGGTACGATGATTCTAACTGAAATAAGTCACACAGGAAAAGAAACATCATAAGATATCACTAATACACGGAATGTAAACTTGGCTACACAGGAACTGAATTACAAAACAGAACAGGGTCTCAAATTTAGAAACCCAACTTATGCTTGCTTAAGGGGAAAGGTGAGTTGGGGTGCTGCATAAAACCAGAGATTGAAATGAGCACAGATAAAGTTCCTTAAGCCAAATATGGAATAGACAAGAGCTACTCCTTGCTCAACGAAATGGACTCAACACCCCATATTAAATGCCTAAGGGTGTACCTGACTAGGAAGTATCTTAAAACCTATGGATTGCTATGTCTCTGAAAGAGAATCAAGTGTGTGTACAGGGGCATAAACGCAGCAGTGATAGGATTGGAGAGGTTCGGTGAGCAAATGAAGACCCTTTGAAGTCATATTGCATGGTACCCATTCCACGGGTCTCAACTCTCCAGGTTTAAGGTATTCTTCCTTCAGCTAAAACATGCATGTGGAACCCAGAGTATGATCAACCGTGTGATCGGGAGACGTGTTCCAATATGTGTCAGTTTTCGTCCCCTGGTACTCGGGTGCAACATTCCAGACGCTTTACTAACACTCTCCCGACTTGGAGAGTCAGTGCCTTTAACCTCCTGTTTGGCCCAGTTTGCAATTTCTGCGGAAGATGAACAGGAATAGGGAGAACCAATGACAGACTAGCTGGAGGTGTCTGGACGGGCAAATTTAACTCTCATTTCCCACCAGGAAGAGGAATTAACCAAAGGCTCAGCGTGCCGTGCCGGAACCAGATTAGGGCCTGAAGCCATCCTGCGGTGTTGCGGCCAGCTCACGAGAAAGCGAGTTGAAGAAAGGAGCTCAGGGGCACTGTAATTCACAAACCTGCAGAGTTATAAATGACAGCTATCATCCAAAAATATACTGAAGTAAGGCTGCCAAGAGGACTTGAAAGCGGGGCAGAATTGCAGGAAACCGATTTCAGGAGGTAGACTGGAATTGCATTGAAAGCATAGGAAAAGAGGCAGAACGTCCACAATGATGCACTTGGCCAAAAAGGGCGTATGCGTTTTTTCCTGAATATATTCAGGAAAAAACGCATACGCCCTTTTTGGCCAACCAAGCAAGCTTGCAAAGGAAATCTGCACTACAGTGAAGTCTCACTTCCCCCCGGTCAAAAGGGCCATCTGAAAAAAGTGTAAAATCCAGAAAGGCAGGACAGGCCATGGAGAACTGGGAGCCTTGTTATGCTGATGGGCGGGATGTAAATTGCCAACAGCCACTCGGGAGAAGTGTATGGTGTTTCCTGAAACATCTAAAAAACAAAGCAACAGAGCCTAGGGCACTTCCACTTATGGTCCTATAGCTTAGGGAAATTAAAATCAAAAGACACAGCCACCCCAAAGGTTGGGACGGCTCTGTTTACAAGAACCTGGTTTACGGTACAAGTTCAATATCGCAGAAAGTGAAAAATGGATAAAGAAGTTGTGGTACTTACGTACAATGCAGTATCACTCAGCAATGAAATCTATGTCATCAGGCCCGTAGCAGCATAATGAGTGGATTCAGGTACGATGATTCTAACTGAAATAAGTCACACAGAAAAAGAAACATCATAAGATATCACTAATACACGGAATGTAAACTTGGCTACACAGGAACTGAATTACAAAACAGAACAGGGTCTCAAATTTAGAAACCCAACTTATGCTTGCTTAAGGGGAAAGGTGAGTTGGGGTGCTGCATAAAACCAGAGATTGAAATGAGCACAGATAAAGTTCCTTAAGCCAAATATGGAATAGACAAGAGCTACTCCTTGCTCAACGAAATGGACTCAACACCCCATATTAAATGCCTAAGGGTGTACCTGACTAGGAAGTATCTTAAAACCTATGGATTGCTATGTCTCTGAAAGAGAATCAAGTGTGTGTACAGGGGCATAAACGCAGCAGTGATAGGATTGGAGAGGTTCGGTGAGCAAATGAAGACCCTTTGAAGTCATATTGCATGGTACCCATTCCACGGGTCTCAACTCTCCAGGTTTAAGGTATTCTTCCTTCAGCTAAAACATGCATGTGGAACCCAGAGTATGATCAACCGTGTGATCGGGAGACGTGTTCCAATATGTCTCAGTTTTCGTCCCCTGGTACTCGGGTGCAACATTCCAGACGCTTTACTAACACTCTCCCGACTTGGAGAGTCAGTGCCTTTAACCTCCTGTTTGGCCCAGTTTGCAATTTCTGCGGAAGATGAACAGGAATAGGGAGAACCAATGACAGACTAGCTGGAGGTGTCTGGACGGGCAAATTTAACTCTCATTTCCCACCAGGAAGAGGAATTAACCAAAGGCTCAGCGTGCCGTGCCGGAACCAGATTAGGGCCTGAAGCCATCCTGCGGTGTTGCGGCCAGCTCACGAGAAAGCGAGTTGAAGAAAGGAGCTCAGGGGCACTGTAATTCACAAACCTGCAGAGTTATAAATGACAGCTATCATCCAAAAATATACTGAAGTAAGGCTGCCAAGAGGACTTGAAAGCGGGGCAGAATTGCAGGAAACCGATTTCAGGAGGTAGACTGGAATTGCATTGAAAGCATAGGAAAAGAGGCAGAACGTCCACAATGATGCACTTGGCCAAAAAGGGCGTATGCGTTTTTTCCTGAATATATTCAGGAAAAAACGCATACGCCCTTTTTGGCCAACCAAGCAAGCTTGCAAAGGAAATCTGCACTACAGTGAAGTCTCACTTCCCCCCGGTCAAAAGGGCCATCTGAAAAAAGTGTAAAATCCAGAAAGGCAGGACAGGCCATGGAGAACTGGGAGCCTTGTTATGCTGATGGGCGGGATGTAAATTGCCAACAGCCACTCGGGAGAAGTGTATGGTGTTTCCTGAAACATCTAAAAAACAAAGCAACAGAGCCTAGGGCACTTCCACTTATGGTCCTATAGCTTAGGGAAATTAAAATCAAAAGACACAGCCACCCCAAAGGTTGGGACGGCTCTGTTTACAAGAACCTGGTTTACGGTACAAGTTCAATATCGCAGAAAGTGAAAAATGGATAAAGAAGTTGTGGTACTTACGTACAATGCAGTATCACTCAGCAATGAAATCTATGTCATCAGGCCCGTAGCAGCATAATGAGTGGATTCAGGTACGATGATTCTAACTGAAATAAGTCACACAGGAAAAGAAACATCATAAGATATCACTAATACACGGAATGTAAACTTGGCTACACAGGAACTGAATTACAAAACAGAACAGGGTCTCAAATTTAGAAACCCAACTTATGCTTGCTTAAGGGGAAAGGTGAGTTGGGGTGCTGCATAAAACCAGAGATTGAAATGAGCACAGATAAAGTTCCTTAAGCCAAATATGGAATAGACAAGAGCTACTCCTTGCTCAACGAAATGGACTCAACACCCCATATTAAATGCCTAAGAGTGTACCTGACTAGGAAGTATCTTAAAACCTATGGATTGCTATGTCTCTGAAAGAGAATCAAGTGTGTGTACAGGGGCATAAACGCAGCAGTGATAGGATTGGAGAGGTTCGGTGAGCAAATGAAGACCCTTTGAAGTCATATTGCATGGTACCCATTCCACGGGTCTCAACTCTCCAGGTTTAAGGTATTCTTCCTTCAGCTAAAACATGCATGTGGAACCCAGAGTATGATCAACCGTGTGATCGGGAGACGTGTTCCAATATGTGTCAGTTTTCGTCCCCTGGTACTCGGGTGCAACATTCCAGACGCTTTACTAACACTCTCCCGACTTGGAGAGTCAGTGCCTTTAACCTCCTGTTTGGCCCAGTTTGCAATTTCTGCGGAAGATGAACAGGAATAGGGAGAACCAATGACAGACTAGCTGGAGGTGTCTGGACGGGCAAATTTAACTCTCATTTCCCACCAGGAAGAGGAATTAACCAAAGGCTCAGCGTGCCGTGCCGGAACCAGTTTAGGGCCTGAAGCCATCCTGCGGGGTTGCGGCCAGCTCACGAGAAAGCGAGTTGAAGAAAGGAGCTCAGGGGCACTGTAATTCACAAACCTGCAGAGTTATAAATGACAGCTATCGTCCAAAAATATACTGAAGTAAGGCTGCCAAGAGGACTTGAAAGCGGGGCAGAATTGCAGGAAACCGATTTCAGGAGGTAGACTGGAATTGCATTGAAAGCATAGGAAAAGAGGCAGAACGTCCACAATGATGCACTTGGCCAAAAAGGGCGTATGCGTTTTTTCCTGAATATATTCAGGATAAAACGCATACGCCCTTTTTGGCCAACCAAGCAAGCTTGCAAAGGAAGTCTGCACTACAGTGAAGTCTCACTTCCCCCCGGTCAAAAGGGCCATCTGAAAAAAGTGTAAAATCCAGAAAGGCAGGACAGGCCATGGAGAACTGGGAGCCTTGTTATGCTGATGGGCGGGATGTAAATTGCCAACAGCCACTCGGGAGAAGTGTATGGTGTTTCCTGAAACATCTAAAAAACAAAGCAACAGAGCCTAGGGCACTTCCACTTATGGTCCTATAGCTTAGGGAAATTAAAATCAAAAGACACAGCCACCCCAAAGGTTGGGACGGCTCTGTTTACAAGAACCTGGTTTACGGTACAAGTTCAATATCGCAGAAAGTGAAAAATGGATAAAGAAGTTGTGGTACTTACGTACAATGCAGTATCACTCAGCAATGAAATCTATGTCATCAGGCCCGTAGCAGCATAATGAGTGGATTCAGGTACGATGATTCTAACTGAAATAAGTCACACAGGAAAAGAAACATCATAAGATATCACTAATACACGGAATGTAAACTTGGCTACACAGGAACTGAATTACAAAACAGAACAGGGTCTCAAATTTAGAAACCCAACTTATGCTTGCTTAAGGGGAAAGGTGAGTTGGGGTGCTGCATAAAACCAGAGATTGAAATGAGCACAGATAAAGTTCCTTAAGCCAAATATGGAATAGACAAGAGCTACTCCTTGCTCAACGAAATGGACTCAACACCCCATATTAAATGCCTAAGAGTGTACCTGACTAGGAAGTATCTTAAAACCTATGGATTGCTATGTCTCTGAAAGAGAATCAAGTGTGTGTACAGGGGCATAAACGCAGCAGTGATAGGATTGGAGAGGTTCGGTGAGCAAATGAAGACCCTTTGAAGTCATATTGCATGGTACCCATTCCACGAGTCTCAACTCTCCAGGTTTAAGGTATTCTTCCTTCAGCTAAAACATGCATGTGGAACCCAGAGTATGATCAACCGTGTGATCGGGAGACGTGTTCCAATATGTGTCAGTTTTCGTCCCCTGGTACTCGGGTGCAACATTCCAGACGCTTTACTAACACTCTCCCGACTTGGAGAGTCAGTGCCTTTAACCTCCTGTTTGGCCCAGTTTGCAATTTCTGCGGAAGATGAACAGGAATAGGCAGAACCAATGACAGACTAGCTGGAGGTGTCTGGACGGGCAAATTTAACTCTCATTTCCCACCAGGAAGAGGAATTAACCACAGGCTCAGCGTGCCGTGCCGGAACCAGTTTAGGGCCTGAAGCCATCCTGCGGGGTTGCGGCCAGCTCACGAGAAAGCGAGTTGAAGAAAGGAGCTCAGGGGCACTGTAATTCACAAACCTGCAGAGTTATAAATGACAGCTATCGTCCAAAAATATACTGAAGTAAGGCTGCCAAGAGGACTTGAAAGCGGGGCAGAATTGCAGGAAACCGATTTCAGGAGGTAGACTGGAATTGCATTGAAAGCATAGGAAAAGAGGCAGAACGTCCACAATGATGCACTTGGCCAAAAAGGGCGTATGCGTTTTTTCCTGAATATATTCAGGAAAAAACGCATACGCCCTTTTTGGCCAACCAAGCAAGCTTGCAAAGGAAGTCTGCACTACAGTGAAGTCTCACTTCCCCCCGGTCAAAAGGGCCATCTGAAAAAAGTGTAAAATCCAGAAAGGCAGGACAGGCCATGGAGAACTGGGAGCCTTGTTATGCTGATGGGCGGGATGTAAATTGCCAACAGCCACTCGGGAGAAGTGTATGGTGTTTCCTGAAACATCTAAAAAACAAAGCAACAGAGCCTAGGGCACTTCCACTTATGGTCCTATAGCTTAGGGAAATTAAAATCAAAAGACACAGCCACCCCAAAGGTTGGGACGGCTCTGTTTACAAGAACCTGGTTTACGGTACAAGTTCAATATCGCAGAAAGTGAAAAATGGATAAAGAAGTTGTGGTACTTACGTACAATGCAGTATCACTCAGCAATGAAATCTATGTCATCAGGCCCGTAGCAGCATAATGAGTGGATTCAGGTACGATGATTCTAACTGAAATAAGTCACACAGGAAAAGAAACATCATAAGATATCACTAATACACGGAATGTAAACTTGGCTACACAGGAACTGAATTACAAAACAGAACAGGGTCTCAAATTTAGAAACCCAACTTATGCTTGCTTAAGGGGAAAGGTGAGTTGGGGTGCTGCATAAAACCAGAGATTGAAATGAGCACAGATAAAGTTCCTTAAGCCAAATATGGAATAGACAAGAGCTACTCCTTGCTCAACGAAATGGACTCAACACCCCATATTAAATGCCTAAGAGTGTACCTGACTAGGAAGTATCTTAAAACCTATGGATTGCTATGTCTCTGAAAGAGAATCAAGTGTGTGTACAGGGGCATAAACGCAGCAGTGATAGGATTGGAGAGGTTCGGTGAGCAAATGAAGACCCTTTGAAGTCATATTGCATGGTACCCATTCCACGAGTCTCAACTCTCCAGGTTTAAGGTATTCTTCCTTCAGCTAAAACATGCATGTGGAACCCAGAGTATGATCAACCGTGTGATCGGGAGACGTGTTCCAATATGTGTCAGTTTTCGTCCCCTGGTACTCGGGTGCAACATTCCAGACGCTTTACTAACACTCTCCCGACTTGGAGAGTCAGTGCCTTTAACCTCCTGTTTGGCCCAGTTTGCAATTTCTGCGGAAGATGAACAGGAATAGGCAGAACCAATGACAGACTAGCTGGAGGTGTCTGGACGGGCAAATTTAACTCTCATTTCCCACCAGGAAGAGGAATTAACCACAGGCTCAGCGTGCCGTGCCGGAACCAGTTTAGGGCCTGAAGCCATCCTGCGGGGTTGCGGCCAGCTCACGAGAAAGCGAGTTGAAGAAAGGAGCTCAGGGGCACTGTAATTCACAAACCTGCAGAGTTATAAATGACAGCTATCGTCCAAAAATATACTGAAGTAAGGCTGCCAAGAGGACTTGAAAGCGGGGCAGAATTGCAGGAAACCGATTTCAGGAGGTAGACTGGAATTGCATTGAAAGCATAGGAAAAGAGGCAGAACGTCCACAATGATGCACTTGGCCAAAAAGGGCGTATGCGTTTTTTCCTGAATATATTCAGGATAAAACGCATACGCCCTTTTTGGCCAACCAAGCAAGCTTGCAAAAGAAATCTGCACTACAGTGAAGTCTCACTTCCCCCCGGTCAAAAGGGCCATCTGAAAAAAGTGTAAAATCCAGAAAGGCAGGACAGGCCATGGAGAACTGGGAGCCTTGTTATGCTGATGGGCGGGATGTAAATTGCCAACAGCCACTCGGGAGAAGTGTATGGTGTTTCCTGAAACATCTAAAAAACAAAGCAACAGAGCCTAGGGCACTTCCACTTATGGTCCTATAGCTTAGGGAAATTAAAATCAAAAGACACAGCCACCCCAAAGGTTGGGATGGCTCTGTTTACAAGAACCTGGTTTACGGTACAAGTTCAATATCGCAGAAAGTGAAAAATGGATAAAGAAGTTGTGGTACTTACGTACAATGCAGTATCACTCAGCAATGAAATCTATGTCATCAGGCCCGTAGCAGCATAATGAGTGGATTCAGGTACGATGATTCTAACTGAAATAAGTCACACAGGAAAAGAAACATCATAAGATATCACTAATACACGGAATGTAAACTTGGCTACACAGGAACTGAATTACAAAACAGAACAGGGTCTCAAATTTAGAAACCCAACTTATGCTTGCTTAAGGGGAAAGGTGAGTTGGGGTGCTGCATAAAACCAGAGATTGAAATGAGCACAGATAAAGTTCCTTAAGCCAAATATGGAATAGACAAGAGCTACTCCTTGCTCAACGAAATGGACTCAACACCCCATATTAAATGCCTAAGAGTGTACCTGACTAGGAAGTATCTTAAAACCTATGGATTGCTATGTCTCTGAAAGAGAATCAAGTGTGTGTACAGGGGCATAAACGCAGCAGTGATAGGATTGGAGAGGTTCGGTGAGCAAATGAAGACCCTTTGAAGTCATATTGCATGGTACCCATTCCACGAGTCTCAACTCTCCAGGTTTAAGGTATTCTTCCTTCAGCTAAAACATGCATGTGGAACCCAGAGTATGATCAACCGTGTGATCGGGAGACGTGTTCCAATATGTCTCAGTTTTCGTCCCCTGGTACTCGGGTGCAACATTCCAGACGCTTTACTAACACTCTCCCGACTTGGAGAGTCAGTGCCTTTAACCTCCTGTTTGGCCCAGTTTGCAATTTCTGCGGAAGATGAACAGGAATAGGGAGAACCAATGACAGACTAGCTGGAGGTGTCTGGACGGGCAAATTTAACTCTCATTTCCCACCAGGAAGAGGAATTAACCAAAGGCTCAGCGTGCCGTGCCGGAACCAGATTAGGGCCTGAAGCCATCCTGCGGGGTTGCGGCCAGCTCACGAGAAAGCGAGTTGAAGAAAGGAGCTCAGGGGCACTGTAATTCACAAACCTGCAGAGTTATAAATGACAGCTATCGTCCAAAAATATACTGAAGTAAGGCTGCCAAGAGGACTTGAAAGCGGGGCAGAATTGCAGGAAACCGATTTCAGGAGGTAGACTGGAATTGCATTGAAAGCATAGGAAAAGAGGCAGAACGTCCACAATGATGCACTTGGCCAAAAAGGGCGTATGCGTTTTTTCCTGAATATATTCAGGATAAAACGCATACGCCCTTTTTGGCCAACCAAGCAAGCTTGCAAAGGAAATCTGCACTACAGTGAAGTCTCACTTCCCCCCGGTCAAAAGGGCCATCTGAAAAAAGTGTAAAATCCAGAAAGGCAGGACAGGCCATGGAGAACTGGGAGCCTTGTTATGCTGATGGGCGGGATGTAAATTGCCAACAGCCACTCGGGAGAAGTGTATGGTGTTTCCTGAAACATCTAAAAAACAAAGCAACAGAGCCTAGGGCACTTCCACTTATGGTCCTATAGCTTAGGGAAATTAAAATCAAAAGACACAGCCACCCCAAAGGTTGGGACGGCTCTGTTTACAAGAACCTGGTTTACGGTACAAGTTCAATATCGCAGAAAGTGAAAAATGGATAAAGAAGTTGTGGTACTTACGTACAATGCAGTATCACTCAGCAATGAAATCTATGTCATCAGGCCCGTAGCAGCATAATGAGTGGATTCAGGTACGATGATTCTAACTGAAATAAGTCACACAGGAAAAGAAACATCATAAGATATCACTAATACACGGAATGTAAACTTGGCTACACAGGAACTGAATTACAAAACAGAACAGGGTCTCAAATTTAGAAACCCAACTTATGCTTGCTTAAGGGGAAAGGTGAGTTGGGGTGCTGCATAAAACCAGAGATTGAAATGAGCACAGATAAAGTTCCTTAAGCCAAATATGGAATAGACAAGAGCTACTCCTTGCTCAACGAAATGGACTCAACACCCCATATTAAATGCCTAAGAGTGTACCTGACTAGGAAGTATCTTAAAACCTATGGATTGCTATGTCTCTGAAAGAGAATCAAGTGTGTGTACAGGGGCATAAACGCAGCAGTGATAGGATTGGAGAGGTTCGGTGAGCAAATGAAGACCCTTTGAAGTCATATTGCATGGTACCCATTCCACGAGTCTCAACTCTCCAGGTTTAAGGTATTCTTCCTTCAGCTAAAACATGCATGTGGAACCCAGAGTATGATCAACCGTGTGATCGGGAGACGTGTTCCAATATGTCTCAGTTTTCGTCCCCTGGTACTCGGGTGCAACATTCCAGACGCTTTACTAACACTCTCCCGACTTGGAGAGTCAGTGCCTTTAACCTCCTGTTTGGCCCAGTTTGCAATTTCTGCGGAAGATGAACAGGAATAGGGAGAACCAATGACAGACTAGCTGGAGGTGTCTGGACGGGCAAATTTAACTCTCATTTCCCACCAGGAAGAGGAATTAACCAAAGGCTCAGCGTGCCGTGCCGGAACCAGTTTAGGGCCTGAAGCCATCCTGCGGGGTTGCGGCCAGCTCACGAGAAAGCGAGTTGAAGAAAGGAGCTCAGGGGCACTGTAATTCACAAACCTGCAGAGTTATAAATGACAGCTATCGTCCAAAAATATACTGAAGTAAGGCTGCCAAGAGGACTTGAAAGCGGGGCAGAATTGCAGGAAACCGATTTCAGGAGGTAGACTGGAATTGCATTGAAAGCATAGGAAAAGAGGCAGAACGTCCACAATGATGCACTTGGCCAAAAAGGGCGTATGCGTTTTTTCCTGAATATATTCAGGATAAAACGCATACGCCCTTTTTGGCCAACCAAGCAAGCTTGCAAAGGAAATCTGCACTACAGTGAAGTCTCACTTCCCCCCGGTCAAAAGGGCCATCTGAAAAAAGTGTAAAATCCAGAAAGGCAGGACAGGCCATGGAGAACTGGGAGCCTTGTTATGCTGATGGGCGGGATGTAAATTGCCAACAGCCACTCGGGAGAAGTGTATGGTGTTTCCTGAAACATCTAAAAAACAAAGCAACAGAGCCTAGGGCACTTCCACTTATGGTCCTATAGCTTAGGGAAATTAAAATCAAAAGACACAGCCACCCCAAAGGTTGGGACGGCTCTGTTTACAAGAACCTGGTTTACGGTACAAGTTCAGTATCGCAGAAAGTGAAAAATGGATAAAGAAGTTGTGGTACTTACGTACAATGCAGTATCACTCAGCAATGAAATCTATGTCATCAGGCCCGTAGCAGCATAATGAGTGGATTCAGGTACGATGATTCTAACTGAAATAAGTCACACAGGAAAAGAAACATCATAAGATATCACTAATACACGGAATGTAAACTTGGCTACACAGGAACTGAATTACAAAACAGAACAGGGTCTCAAATTTAGAAACCCAACTTATGCTTGCTTAAGGGGAAAGGTGAGTTGGGGTGCTGCATAAAACCAGAGATTGAAATGAGCACAGATAAAGTTCCTTAAGCCAAATATGGAATAGACAAGAGCTACTCCTTGCTCAACGAAATGGACTCAACACCCCATATTAAATGCCTAAGAGTGTACCTGACTAGGAAGTATCTTAAAACCTATGGATTGCTATGTCTCTGAAAGAGAATCAAGTGTGTGTACAGGGGCATAAACGCAGCAGTGATAGGATTGGAGAGGTTCGGTGAGCAAATGAAGACCCTTTGAAGTCATATTGCATGGTACCCATTCCACGAGTCTCAACTCTCCAGGTTTAAGGTATTCTTCCTTCAGCTAAAACATGCATGTGGAACCCAGAGTATGATCAACCGTGTGATCGGGAGACGTGTTCCAATATGTGTCAGTTTTCGTCCCCTGGTACTCGGGTGCAACATTCCAGACGCTTTACTAACACTCTCCCGACTTGGAGAGTCAGTGCCTTTAACCTCCTGTTTGGCCCAGTTTGCAATTTCTGCGGAAGATGAACAGGAATAGGGAGAACCAATGACAGACTAGCTGGAGGTGTCTGGACGGGCAAATTTAACTCTCATTTCCCACCAGGAAGAGGAATTAACCAAAGGCTCAGCGTGCCGTGCCGGAACCAGATTAGGGCCTGAAGCCATCCTGCGGTGTTGCGGCCAGCTCACGAGAAAGCGAGTTGAAGAAAGGAGCTCAGGGGCACTGTAATTCACAAACCTGCAGAGTTATAAATGACAGCTATCGTCCAAAAATATACTGAAGTAAGGCTGCCAAGAGGACTTGAAAGCGGGGCAGAATTGCAGGAAACCGATTTCAGGAGGTAGACTGGAATTGCATTTAAAGCATAGGAAAAGAGGCAGAACGTCCACAATGATGCACTTGGCCAAAAAGGGCGTATGCGTTTTTTCCTGAATATATTCAGGATAAAACGCATACGCCCTTTTTGGCCAACCAAGCAAGCTTGCAAAGGAAATCTGCACTACAGTGAAGTCTCACTTCCCCCCGGTCAAAAGGGCCATCTGAAAAAAGTGTAAAATCCAGAAAGGCAGGACAGGCCATGGAGAACTGGGAGCCTTGTTATGCTGATGGGCGGGATGTAAATTGCCAACAGCCACTCGGGAGAAGTGTATGGTGTTTCCTGAAACATCTAAAAAACAAAGCAACAGAGCCTAGGGCACTTCCACTTATGGTCCTATAGCTTAGGGAAATTAAAATCAAAAGACACAGCCACCCCAAAGGTTGGGACGGCTCTGTTTACAAGAACCTGGTTTACGGTACAAGTTCAATATCGCAGAAAGTGAAAAATGGATAAAGAAGTTGTGGTACTTACGTACAATGCAGTATCACTCAGCAATGAAATCTATGTCATCAGGCCCGTAGCAGCATAATGAGTGGATTCAGGTACGATGATTCTAACTGAAATAAGTCACACAGGAAAAGAAACATCATAAGATATCACTAATACACGGAATGTAAACTTGGCTACACAGGAACTGAATTCCAAAACAGAACAGGGTCTCAAATTTAGAAACCCAACTTATGCTTGCTTAAGGGGAAAGGTGAGTTGGGGTGCTGCATAAAACCAGAGATTGAAATGAGCACAGATAAAGTTCCTTAAGCCAAATATGGAATAGACAAGAGCTACTCCTTGCTCAACGAAATGGACTCAACACCCCATATTAAATGCCTAAGAGTGTACCTGACTAGGAAGTATCTTAAAACCTATGGATTGCTATGTCTCTGAAAGAGAATCAAGTGTGTGTACAGGGGCATAAACGCAGCAGTGATAGGATTGGAGAGGTTCGGTGAGCAAATGAAGACCCTTTGAAGTCATATTGCATGGTACCCATTCCACGAGTCTCAACTCTCCAGGTTTAAGGTATTCTTCCTTCAGCTAAAACATGCATGTGGAACCCAGAGTATGATCAACCGTGTGATCGGGAGACGTGTTCCAATATGTCTCAGTTTTCGTCCCCTGGTACTCGGGTGCAACATTCCAGACGCTTTACTAACACTCTCCCGACTTGGAGAGTCAGTGCCTTTAACCTCCTGTTTGGCCCAGTTTGCAATTTCTGCGGAAGATGAACAGGAATAGGGAGAACCAATGACAGACTAGCTGGAGGTGTCTGGACGGGCAAATTTAACTCTCATTTCCCACCAGGAAGAGGAATTAACCAAAGGCTCAGCGTGCCGTGCCGGAACCAGTTTAGGGCCTGAAGCCATCCTGCGGGGTTGCGGCCAGCTCACGAGAAAGCGAGTTGAAGAAAGGAGCTCAGGGGCACTGTAATTCACAAACCTGCAGAGTTATAAATGACAGCTATCGTCCAAAAATATACTGAAGTAAGGCTGCCAAGAGGACTTGAAAGCGGGGCAGAATTGCAGGAAACCGATTTCAGGAGGTAGACTGGAATTGCATTGAAAGCATAGGAAAAGAGGCAGAACGTCCACAATGATGCACTTGGCCAAAAAGGGCGTATGCGTTTTTTCCTGAATATATTCAGGAAAAAACGCATACGCCCTTTTTGGCCAACCAAGCAAGCTTGCAAAGGAAATCTGCACTACAATGAAGTCTCACTTCCCCCCGGTCAAAAGGGCCATCTGAAAAAAGTGTAAAATCCAGAAAGGCAGGACAGGCCATGGAGAACTGGGAGCCTTGTTATGCTGATGGGCGGGATGTAAATTGCCAACAGCCACTCGGGAGAAGTGTATGGTGTTTCCTGAAACATCTAAAAAACAAAGCAACAGAGCCTAGGGCACTTCCACTTATGGTCCTATAGCTTAGGGAAATTAAAATCAAAAGACACAGCCACCCCAAAGGTTGGGACGGCTCTGTTTACAAGAACCTGGTTTACGGTACAAGTTCAGTATCGCAGAAAGTGAAAAATGGATAAAGAAGTTGTGGTACTTACGTACAATGCAGTATCACTCAGCAATGAAATCTATGTCATCAGGCCCGTAGCAGCATAATGAGTGGATTCAGGTACGATGATTCTAACTGAAATAAGTCACACAGGAAAAGAAACATCATAAGATATCACTAATACACGGAATGTAAACTTGGCTACACAGGAACTGAATTACAAAACAGAACAGGGTCTCAAATTTAGAAAACCAACTTATGCTTGCTTAAGGGGAAAGGTGAGTTGGGGTGCTGCATAAAACCAGAGATTGAAATGAGCACAGATAAAGTTCCTTAAGCCAAATATGGAATAGACAAGAGCTACTCCTTGCTCAACGAAATGGACTCAACACCCCATATTAAATGCCTAAGAGTGTACCTGACTAGGTAGTATCTTAAAACCTATAGATTGCTATGTCTCTGAAAGAGAATCAAGTGTGTGTACAGGGGCATAAACGCAGCAGTGATAGGATTGGAGAGGTTCGGTGAGCAAATGAAGACCCTTTGAAGTCATATTGCATGGTACCCATTCCACGGGTCTCAACTCTCCAGGTTTAAGGTATTCTTCCTTCAGCTAAAACATGCATGTGGAACCCAGAGTATGATCAACCGTGTGATCGGGAGACGTGTTCCAATATGTCTCAGTTTTCGTCCCCTGGTACTCGGGTGCAACATTCCAGACGCTTTACTAACACTCTCCCGACTTGGAGAGTCAGTGCCTTTAACCTCCTGTTTGGCCCAGTTTGCAATTTCTGCGGAAGATGAACAGGAATAGGGAGAACCAATGACAGACTAGCTGGAGGTGTCTGGACGGGCAAATTTAACTCTCATTTCCCACCAGGAAGAGGAATTAACCAAAGGCTCAGCGTGCCGTGCCGGAACCAGATTAGGGCCTGAAGCCATCCTGCGGGGTTGCGGCCAGCTCACGAGAAAGCGAGTTGAAGAAAGGAGCTCAGGGGCACTGTAATTCACAAACCTGCAGAGTTATAAATGACAGCTATCGTCCAAAAATATACTGAAGTAAGGCTGCCAAGAGGACTTGAAAGCGGAGCAGAATTGCAGGAAACCGATTTCAGGAGGTAGACTGGAATTGCATTGAAAGCATAGGAAAAGAGGCAGAACGTCCACAATGATGCACTTGGCCAAAAAGGGCGTATGCGTTTTTTCCTGAATATATTCAGGAAAAAACGCATACGCCCTTTTTGGCCAACCAAGCAAGCTTGCAAAGGAAATCTGCACTACAATGAAGTCTCACTTCCCCCCGGTCAAAAGGGCCATCTGAAAAAAGTGTAAAATCCAGAAAGGCAGGACAGGCCATGGAGAACTGGGAGCCTTGTTATGCTGATGGGCGGGATGTAAATTGCCAACAGCCACTCGGGAGAAGTGTATGGTGTTTCCTGAAACATCTAAAAAACAAAGCAACAGAGCCTAGGGCACTTCCACTTATGGTCCTATAGCTTAGGGAAATTAAAATCAAAAGACACAGCCACCCCAAAGGTTGGGACGGCTCTGTTTACAAGAACCTGGTTTACGGTACAAGTTCAGTATCGCAGAAAGTGAAAAATGGATAAAGAAGTTGTGGTACTTACGTACAATGCAGTATCACTCAGCAATGAAATCTATGTCATCAGGCCCGTAGCAGCATAATGAGTGGATTCAGGTACGATGATTCTAACTGAAATAAGTCACACAGGAAAAGAAACATCATAAGATATCACTAATACACGGAATGTAAACTTGGCTACACAGGAACTGAATTACAAAACAGAACAGGGTCTCAAATTTAGAAAACCAACTTATGCTTGCTTAAGGGGAAAGGTGAGTTGGGGTGCTGCATAAAACCAGAGATTGAAATGAGCACAGATAAAGTTCCTTAAGCCAAATATGGAATAGACAAGAGCTACTCCTTGCTCAACGAAATGGACTCAACACCCCATATTAAATGCCTAAGAGTGTACCTGACTAGGTAGTATCTTAAAACCTATGGATTGCTATGTCTCTGAAAGAGAATCAAGTGTGTGTACAGGGGCATAAACGCAGCAGTGATAGGATTGGAGAGGTTCGGTGAGCAAATGAAGACCCTTTGAAGTCATATTGCATGGTACCCATTCCACGGGTCTCAACTCTCCAGGTTTAAGGTATTCTTCCTTCAGCTAAAACATGCATGTGGAACCCAGAGTATGATCAACCGTGTGATCGGGAGACGTGTTCCAATATGTCTCAGTTTTCGTCCCCTGGTACTCGGGTGCAACATTCCAGACGCTTTACTAACACTCTCCCGACTTGGAGAGTCAGTGCCTTTAACCTCCTGTTTGGCCCAGTTTGCAATTTCTGCGGAAGATGAACAGGAATAGGGAGAACCAATGACAGACTAGCTGGAGGTGTCTGGACGGGCAAATTTAACTCTCATTTCCCACCAGGAAGAGGAATTAACCAAAGGCTCAGCGTGCCGTGCCGGAACCAGATTAGGGCCTGAAGCCATCCTGCGGGGTTGCGGCCAGCTCACGAGAAAGCGAGTTGAAGAAAGGAGCTCAGGGGCACTGTAATTCACAAACCTGCAGAGTTATAAATGACAGCTATCGTCCAAAAATATACTGAAGTAAGGCTGCCAAGAGGACTTGAAAGCGGGGCAGAATTGCAGGAAACCGATTTCAGGAGGTAGACTGGAATTGCATTGAAAGCATAGGAAAAGAGGCAGAACGTCCACAATGATGCACTTGGCCAAAAAGGGCGTATGCGTTTTTTCCTGAATATATTCAGGAAAAAACGCATACGCCCTTTTTGGCCAACCAAGCAAGCTTGCAAAGGAAATCTGCACTACAGTGAAGTCTCACTTCCCCCCGGTCAAAAGGGCCATCTGAAAAAAGTGTAAAATCCAGAAAGGCAGGACAGGCCATGGAGAACTGGGAGCCTTGTTATGCTGATGGGCGGGATGTAAATTGCCAACAGCCACTCGGGAGAAGTGTATGGTGTTTCCTGAAACATCTAAAAAACAAAGCAACAGAGCCTAGGGCACTTCCACTTATGGTCCTATAGCTTAGGGAAATTAAAATCAAAAGACACAGCCACCCCAAAGGTTGGGACGGCTCTGTTTACAAGAACCTGGTTTACGGTACAAGTTCAATATCGCAGAAAGTGAAAAATGGATAAAGAAGTTGTGGTACTTACGTACAATGCAGTATCACTCAGCAATGAAATCTATGTCATCAGGCCCGTAGCAGCATAATGAGTGGATTCAGGTACGATGATTCTAACTGAAATAAGTCACACAGAAAAAGAAACATCATAAGATATCACTAATACACGGAATGTAAACTTGGCTACACAGGAACTGAATTACAAAACAGAACAGGGTCTCAAATTTAGAAACCCAACTTATGCTTGCTTAAGGGGAAAGGTGAGTTGGGGTGCTGCATAAAACCAGAGATTGAAATGAGCACAGATAAAGTTCCTTAAGCCAAATATGGAATAGACAAGAGCTACTCCTTGCTCAACGAAATGGATTCAACACCCCATATTAAACGCCTAAGAATATAACTGACTAGGAAGTATCTTAAAACCTATGGATTGCTATGTCTCCGAAAGAGAATCAAGCGTGTGTACAGGGGCATAAACGCAGCAGTGATAGGATTGGAGAGGTTCGGTGAGCAAATGAAGACCCTTTGAAGTCATATTGCATGGTACCCATTCCACGGGTCTCAACTCTCCAGGTTTAAGGTATTCTTCCTTCAGCTAAAACATGCATGTGGAACCCAGAGTATGATCAACCGTGTGATCAGGAGACGTGTTCCAATATGTGTCAGTTTTCGTCCCCTGGTACTCGGGTGCAACATTCCAGACGCTTTACTAACACTCTCCCGACTTGGAGAGTCAGTGCCTTTAACCTCCTGTTTGGCCCAGTTTGCAATTTCTGCGGAAGATGAACAGGAATAGGGAGAACCAATGACAGACTAGCTGGAGGTGTCTGGACGGGCAAATTTAACTCTCATTTCCCACCAGGAAGAGGAATTAACCAAAGGCTCAGCGTGCCGTGCCGGAACCAGATTAGGGCCTGAAGCCATCCTGCGGGGTTGCGGCCAGCTCACGAGAAAGCGAGTTGAAGAAAGGAGCTCAGGGGCACTGTAATTCACAAACCTGCAGAGTTATAAATGACAGCTATCGTCCAAAAATATACTGAAGTAAGGCTGCCAAGAGGACTTGAAAGCGGGGCAGAATTGCAGGAAACCGATTTCAGGAGGTAGACTGGAATTGCATTTAAAGCATAGGAAAAGAGGCAGAACGTCCACAATGATGCACTTGGCCAAAAAGGGCGTATGCGTTTTTTCCTGAATATATTCAGGAAAAAACGCATACGCCCTTTTTGGCCAACCAAGCAAGCTTGCAAAGGAAATCTGCACTACAATGAAGTCTCACTTCCCCCCGGTCAAAAGGGCCATCTGAAAAAAGTGTAAAATCCAGAAAGGCAGGACAGGCCATGGAGAACTGGGAGCCTTGTTATGCTGATGGGCGGGATGTCAATTGCCAACAGCCACTCGGGAGAAGTGTATGGTGTTTCCTGAAACATCTAAAAAACAAAGCAACAGAGCCTAGGGCACTTCCACTTATGGTCCTATAGCTTAGGGAAATTAAAATCAAAAAGACACAGCCACCCCAAAGGTTGGGACGGCTCTGTTTACAAGAACCTGGTTTACGGTACAAGTTCAATATCGCAGAAAGTGAAAAATGGATAAAGAAGTTGTGGTACTTACGTACAATGCAGTATCACTCAGCAATGAAATCTATGTCATCAGGCCCGTAGCAGCATAATGAGTGGATTCAGGTACGATGATTCTAACTGAAATAAGTCACACAGGAAAAGAAACATCATAAGATATCACTAATACACGGAATGTAACCTTGGCTACACAGGAACTGAATTACAAAACAGAACAGGGTCTCAAATTTAGAAAACCAACTTATGCTTGCTTAAGGGGAAAGGTGAGTTGGGGTGCTGCATAAAACCAGAGATTGAAATGAGCACAGATAAAGTTCCTTAAGCCAAATATGGAATAGACAAGAGCTACTCCTTGCTCAACGAAATGGACTCAACACCCCATATTAAATGCCTAAGAGTGTACCTGACTAGGAAGTATCTTAAAACCTATGGATTGCTATGTCTCTGAAAGAGAATAAAGTGTGTGTACAGGGGCATAAACGCAGCAGTGATAGGATTGGAGAGGTTCGGTGAGCAAATGAAGACCCTTTGAAGTCATATTGCATGGTACCCATTCCACGGGTCTCAACTCTCCAGGTTTAAGGTATTCTTCCTTCAGCTAAAGCATGCATGTGGAACCCAGAGTATGATCAACCGTGTGATCGGGAGACGTGTTCCAATATGTCTCAGTTTTCGTCCCCTGGTACTCGGGTGCAACATTCCAGACGCTTTACTAACACTCTCCCGACTTGGAGAGTCAGTGCCTTTAACCTCCTGTTTGGCCCAGTTTGCAATTTCTGCGGAAGATGAACAGGAATAGGGAGAACCAATGACAGACTAGCTGGAGGTGTCTGGACGGGCAAATTTAACTCTCATTTCCCACCAGGAAGAGGAATTAACCAAAGGCTCAGCGTGCCGTGCCGGAACCAGATTAGGGCCTGAAGCCATCCTGCGGGGTTGCGGCCAGCTCACGAGAAAGCGAGTTGAAGAAAGGAGCTCAGGGGCACTGTAATTCACAAACCTGCAGAGTTATAAATGACAGCTATCGTCCAAAAATATACTGAAGTAAGGCTGCCAAGAGGACTTGAAAGCGGGGCAGAATTGCAGGAAACCGATTTCAGGAGGTAGACTGGAATTGCATTTAAAGCATAGGAAAAGAGGCAGAACGTCCACAATGATGCACTTGGCCAAAAAGGGCGTATGCGTTTTTTCCTGAATATATTCAGGAAAAAACGCATACGCCCTTTTTGGCCAACCAAGCAAGCTTGCAAAGGAAATCTGCACTACAATGAAGTCTCACTTCCCCCCGGTCAAAAGGGCCATCTGAAAAAAGTGTAAAATCCAGAAAGGCAGGACAGGCCATGGAGAACTGGGAGCCTTGTTATGCTGATGGGCGGGATGTCAATTGCCAACAGCCACTCGGGAGAAGTGTATGGTGTTTCCTGAAACATCTAAAAAACAAAGCAACAGAGCCTAGGGCACTTCCACTTATGGTCCTATAGCTTAGGGAAATTAAAATCAAAAAGACACAGCCACCCCAAAGGTTGGGACGGCTCTGTTTACAAGAACCTGGTTTACGGTACAAGTTCAATATCGCAGAAAGTGAAAAATGGATAAAGAAGTTGTGGTACTTACGTACAATGCAGTATCACTCAGCAATGAAATCTATGTCATCAGGCCCGTAGCAGCATAATGAGTGGATTCAGGTACGATGATTCTAACTGAAATAAGTCACACAGAAAAAGAAACATCATAAGATATCACTAATACACGGAATGTAACCTTGGCTACACAGGAACTGAATTACAAAACAGAACAGGGTCTCAAATTTAGAAAACCAACTTATGCTTGCTTAAGGGGAAAGGTGAGTTGGGGTGCTGCATAAAACCAGAGATTGAAATGAGCACAGATAAAGTTCCTTAAGCCAAATATGGAATAGACAAGAGCTACTCCTTGCTCAACGAAATGGACTCAACACCCCATATTAAATGCCTAAGAGTGTACCTGACTAGGAAGTATCTTAAAACCTATGGATTGCTATGTCTCTGAAAGAGAATCAAGTGTGTGTACAGGGGCATAAACGCAGCAGTGATAGGATTGGAGAGGTTCGGTGAGCAAATGAAGACCCTTTGAAGTCATATTGCATGGTACCCATTCCACGGGTCTCAACTCTCCAGGTTTAAGGTATTCTTCCTTCAGCTAAAGCATGCATGTGGAACCCAGAGTATGATCAACCGTGTGATCGGGAGACGTGTTCCAATATGTCTCAGTTTTCGTCCCCTGGTACTCGGGTGCAACATTCCAGACGCTTTACTAACACTCTCCCGACTTGGAGAGTCAGTGCCTTTAACCTCCTGTTTGGCCCAGTTTGCAATTTCTGCGGAAGATGAACAGGAATAGGGAGAACCAATGACAGACTAGCTGGAGGTGTCTGGACGGGCAAATTTAACTCTCATTTCCCACCAGGAAGAGGAATTAACCAAAGGCTCAGCGTGCCGTGCCGGAACCAGATTAGGGCCTGAAGCCATCCTGCGGGGTTGCGGCCAGCTCACGAGAAAGCGAGTTGAAGAAAGGAGCTCAGGGGCACTGTAATTCACAAACCTGCAGAGTTATAAATGACAGCTATCGTCCAAAAATATACTGAAGTAAGGCTGCCAAGAGGACTTGAAAGCGGGGCAGAATTGCAGGAAACCGATTTCAGGAGGTAGACTGGAATTGCATTGAAAGCATAGGAAAAGAGGCAGAACGTCCACAATGATGCACTTGGCCAAAAAGGGCGTATGCGTTTTTTCCTGAATATATTCAGGAAAAAACGCATACGCCCTTTTTGGCCAACCAAGCAAGCTTGCAAAGGAAATCTGCACTACAGTGAAGTCTCACTTCCCCCCGGTCAAAAGGGCCATCTGAAAAAAGTGTAAAATCCAGAAAGGCAGGACAGGCCATGGAGAACTGGGAGCCTTGTTATGCTGATGGGCGGGATGTAAATTGCCAACAGCCACTCGGGAGAAGTGTATGGTGTTTCCTGAAACATCTAAAAAACAAAGCAACAGAGCCTAGGGCACTTCCACTTATGGTCCTATAGCTTAGGGAAATTAAAATCAAAAGACACAGCCACCCCAAAGGTTGGGACGGCTCTGTTTACAAGAACCTGGTTTACGGTACAAGTTCAATATCGCAGAAAGTGAAAAATGGATAAAGAAGTTGTGGTACTTACGTACAATGCAGTATCACTCAGCAATGAAATCTATGTCATCAGGCCCGTAGCAGCATAATAAGTGGATTCAGGTACGATGATTCTAACAGAAATAAGTCACACAGGAAAAGAAACATCATAAGATATCACTAATACACGGAATGTAAACTTGGCTACACAGGAACTGAATTACAAAACAGAACAGGGTCTCAAATTTAGAAACCCAACTTATGCTTGCTTAAGGGGAAAGGTGAGTTGGGGTGCTGCATAAAACCAGAGATTGAAATGAGCACAGATAAAGTTCCTTAAGCCAAATATGGAATAGACAAGAGCTACTCCTTGCTCAACGAAATGGACTCAACACCCCATATTAAATGCCTAAGAGTGTACCTGACTAGGAAGTATCTTAAAACCTATGGATTGCTATGTCTCTGAAAGAGAATCAAGTGTGTGTACAGGGGCATAAACGCAGCAGTGATAGGATTGGAGAGGTTCGGTGAGCAAATGAAGACCCTTTGAAGTCATATTGCATGGTACCCATTCCACGGGTCTCAACTCTCCAGGTTTAAGGTATTCTTCCTTCAGCTAAAACATGCATGTGGAACCCAGAGTATGATCAACCGTGTGATTGGGAGACGTGTTCCAATATGTCTCAGTTTTCGTCCCCTGGTACTCGGGTGCAACATTCCAGACGCTTTACTAACACTCTCCCGACTTGGAGAGTCAGTGCCTTTAACCTCCTGTTTGGCCCAGTTTGCAATTTCTGCGGAAGATGAACAGGAATAGGGAGAACCAATGACAGACTAGCTGGAGGTGTCTGGACGGGCAAATTTAACTCTCATTTCCCACCAGGAAGAGGAATTAACCAAAGGCTCAGCGTGCCGTGCCGGAACCAGATTAGGGCCTGAAGCCATCCTGCGGGGTTGCGGCCAGCTCACGAGAAAGCGAGTTGAAGAAAGGAGCTCAGGGGCACTGTAATTCACAAACCTGCAGAGTTATAAATGACAGCTATCGTCCACAAATATACTGAAGTAAGGCTGCCAAGAGGACTTGAAAGCGGGGCAGAATTGCAGGAAACCGATTTCAGGAGGTAGACTGGAATTGCATTGAAAGCATAGGAAAAGAGGCAGAACGTCCACAATGATGCACTTGGCCAAAAAGGGCGTATGCGTTTTTTCCTGAATATATTCAGGAAAAAACGCATACGCCCTTTTTGGCCAACCAAGCAAGCTTGCAAAGGAAATCTGCACTACAATGAAGTCTCACTTCCCCCCGGTCAAAAGGGCCATCTGAAAAAAGTGTAAAATCCAGAAAGGCAGGACAGGCCATGGAGAACTGGGAGCCTTGTTATGCTGATGGGCGGGATGTAAATTGCCAACAGCCACTCGGGAGAAGTGTATGGTGTTTCCTGAAACATCTAAAAAACAAAGCAACAGAGCCTAGGGCACTTCCACTTATGGTCCTATAGCTTAGGGAAATTAAAATCAAAAAGACACAGCCACCCCAAAGGTTGGGACGGCTCTGTTTACAAGAACCTGGTTTACGGTACAAGTTCAATATCGCAGAAAGTGAAAAATGGATAAAGAAGTTGTGGTACTTACGTACAATGCAGTATCACTCAGCAATGAAATCTATGTCATCAGGCCCGTAGCAGCATAATGAGTGGATTCAGGTACGATGATTCTAACTGAAATAAGTCACACAGAAAAAGAAACATCATAAGATATCACTAATACACGGAATGTAACCTTGGCTACACAGGAACTGAATTACAAAACAGAACAGGGTCTCAAATTTAGAAAACCAACTTATGCTTGCTTAAGGGGAAAGGTGAGTTGGGGTGCTGCATAAAACCAGAGATTGAAATGAGCACAGATAAAGTTCCTTAAGCCAAATATGGAATAGACAAGAGCTACTCCTTGCTCAACGAAATGGACTCAACACCCCATATTAAATGCCTAAGAGTGTACCTGACTAGGAAGTATCTTAAAACCTATGGATTGTTATGTCTCTGAAAGAGAATCAAGTGTGTGTACAGGGGCATAAACGCAGCAGTGATAGGATTGGAGAGGTTCGGTGAGCAAATGAAGACCCTTTGAAGTCATATTGCATGGTACCCATTCCACGGGTCTCAACTCTCCAGGTTTAAGGTATTCTTCCTTCAGCTAAAACATGCATGTGGAACCCAGAGTATGATCAACCGTGTGATCGGGAGACGTGTTCCAATATGTCTCAGTTTTCGTCCCCTGGTACTCGGGTGCAACATTCCAGACGCTTTACTAACACTCTCCCGACTTGGAGAGTCAGTGCCTTTAACCTCCTGTTTGGCCCAGTTTGCAATTTCTGCGGAAGATGAACAGGAATAGGGAGAACCAATGACAGACTAGCTGGAGGTGTCTGGACGGGCAAATTTAACTCTCATTTCCCACCAGGAAGAGGAATTAACCAAAGGCTCAGCGTGCCGTGCCGGAACCAGATTAGGGCCTGAAGCCATCCTGCGGTGTTGCGGCCAGCTCACGAGAAAGCGAGTTGAAGAAAGGAGCTCAGGGGCACTGTAATTCACAAACCTGCAGAGTTATAAATGACAGCTATCGTCCAAAAATATACTGAAGTAAGGCTGCCAAGAGGACTTGAAAGCGGGGCAGAATTGCAGGAAACCGATTTCAGGAGGTAGACTGGAATTGCATTGAAAGCATAGGAAAAGAGGCAGAACGTCCACAATGATGCACTTGGCCAAAAAGGGCGTATGCGTTTTTTCCTGAATATATTCAGGAAAAAACGCATACGCCCTTTTTGGCCAACCAAGCAAGCTTGCAAAGGAAATCTGCACTACAATGAAGTCTCACTTCCCCCCGGTCAAAAGGGCCATCTGAAAAAAGTGTAAAATCCAGAAAGGCAGGACAGGCCATGGAGAACTGGGAGCCTTGTTATGCTGATGGGCGGGATGTAAATTGCCAACAGCCACTCGGGAGAAGTGTATGGTGTTTCCTGAAACATCTAAAAAACAAAGCAACAGAGCCTAGGGCACTTCCACTTATGGTCCTATAGCTTAGGGAAATTAAATTCAAAAAGACACAGCCACCCCAAAGGTTGGGACGGCTCTGTTTACAAGAACCTGGTTTACGGTACAAGTTCAATATCGCAGAAAGTGAAAAATGGATAAAGAAGTTGTGGTACTTACGTACAATGCAGTATCACTCAGCAATGAAATCTATGTCATCAGGCCCGTAGCAGCATAATGAGTGGATTCAGGTACGATGATTCTAACTGAAATAAGTCACACAGAAAAAGAAACATCATAAGATATCACTAATACACGGAATGTAACCTTGGCTACACAGGAACTGAATTACAAAACAGAACAGGGTCTCAAATTTAGAAACCCAACTTATGCTTGCTTAAGGGGAAAGGTGAGTTGGGGTGCTGCATAAAACCAGAGATTGAAATGAGCACAGATAAAGTTCCTTAAGCCAAATATGGAATAGACAAGAGCTACTCCTTGCTCAACGAAATGGACTCAACACCCCATATTAAATGCCTAAGAGTGTACCTGACTAGGAAGTATCTTAAAACCTATGGATTGTTATGTCTCTGAAAGAGAATAAAGTGTGTGTACAGGGGCATAAACGCAGCAGTGATAGGATTGGAGAGGTTCGGTGAGCAAATGAAGACCCTTTGAAGTCATATTGCATGGTACCCATTCCACGGGTCTCAACTCTCCAGGTTTAAGGTATTCTTCCTTCAGCTAAAACATGCATGTGGAACCCAGAGTATGATCAACCGTGTGATCGGGAGACGTGTTCCAATATGTCTCAGTTTTCGTCCCCTGGTACTCGGGTGCAACATTCCAGACGCTTTACTAACACTCTCCCGACTTGGAGAGTCAGTGCCTTTAACCTCCTGTTTGGCCCAGTTTGCAATTTCTGCGGAAGATGAACAGGAATAGGGAGAACCAATGACAGACTAGCTGGAGGTGTCTGGACGGGCAAATTTAACTCTCATTTCCCACCAGGAAGAGGAATTAACCAAAGGCTCAGCGTGCCGTGCCGGAACCAGATTAGGGCCTGAAGCCATCCTGCGGTGTTGCGGCCAGCTCACGAGAAAGCGAGTTGAAGAAAGGAGCTCAGGGGCACTGTAATTCACAAACCTGCAGAGTTATAAATGACAGCTATCGTCCAAAAATATACTGAAGTAAGGCTGCCAAGAGGACTTGAAAGCGGGGCAGAATTGCAGGAAACCGATTTCAGGAGGTAGACTGGAATTGCATTGAAAGCATAGGAAAAGAGGCAGAACGTCCACAATGATGCACTTGGCCAAAAAGGGCGTATGCGTTTTTTCCTGAATATATTCAGGAAAAAACGCATACGCCCTTTTTGGCCAACCAAGCAAGCTTGCAAAGGAAATCTGCACTACAATGAAGTCTCACTTCCCCCCGGTCAAAAGGGCCATCTGAAAAAAGTGTAAAATCCAGAAAGGCAGGACAGGCCATGGAGAACTGGGAGCCTTGTTATGCTGATGGGCGGGATGTAAATTGCCAACAGCCACTCGGGAGAAGTGTATGGTGTTTCCTGAAACATCTAAAAAACAAAGCAACAGAGCCTAGGGCACTTCCACTTATGGTCCTATAGCTTAGGGAAATTAAAATCAAAAAGACACAGCCACCCCAAAAGTTGGGACGGCTCTGTTTACAAGAACCTGGTTTACGGTACAAGTTCAATATCGCAGAAAGTGAAAAATGGATAAAGAAGTTGTGGTACTTACGTACAATGCAGTATCACTCAGCAATGAAATCTATGTCATCAGGCCCGTAGCAGCATAATGAGTGGATTCAGGTATGATGATTCTAACTGAAATAAGTCACACAGGAAAAGAAACATCATAAGATATCACTAATACACGGAATGTAACCTTGGCTACACAGGAACTGAATTACAAAACAGAACAGGGTCTCAAATTTAGAAAACCAACTTATGCTTGCTTAAGGGGAAAGGTGAGTTGGGGTGCTGCATAAAACCAGAGATTGAAATGAGCACAGATAAAGTTCCTTAACCAAATATGGAATAGACAAGAGCTACTCCTTGCTCAACGAAATGGACTCAACACCCCATATTAAATGCCTAAGAGTGTACCTGACTAGGAAGTATCTTAAAACCTATGGATTGCTATGTCTCTGAAAGAGAATCAAGTGTGTGTACAGGGGCATAAACGCAGCAGTGATAGGATTGGAGAGGTTCGGTGAGCAAATGAAGACCCTTTGAAGTCATATTGCATGGTACCCATTCCACGGGTCTCAACTCTCCAGGTTTAAGGTATTCTTCCTTCAGCTAAAACATGCATGTGGAACCCAGAGTATGATCAACCGTGTGATCGGGAGACGTGTTCCAATATGTCTCAGTTTTCGTCCCCTGGTACTCGGGTGCAACATTCCAGACGCTTTACTAACACTCTCCCGACTTGGAGAGTCAGTGCCTTTAACCTCCTGTTTGGCCCAGTTTGCAATTTCTGTGGAAGATGAACAGGAATAGGGAGAACCAATGACAGACTAGCTGGAGGTGTCTGGACGGGCAAATTTAACTCTCATTTCCCACCAGGAAGAGGAATTAACCAAAGGCTCAGCGTGCCGTGCCGGAACCAGATTAGGGCCTGAAGCCATCCTGCGGGGTTGCGGCCAGCTCACGAGAAAGCGAGTTGAAGAAAGGAGCTCAGGGGCACTGTAATTCACAAACCTGCAGAGTTATAAATGACAGCTATCGTCCAAAAATATACTGAAGTAAGGCTGCCAAGAGGACTTGAAAGCGGGGCAGAATTGCAGGAAACCGATTTCAGGAGGTAGACTGGAATTGCATTGAAAGCATAGGAAAAGAGGCAGAACGTCCACAATGATGCACTTGGCCAAAAAGGGCGTATGCGTTTTTTCCTGAATATATTCAGGAAAAAACGCATACGCCCTTTTTGGCCAACCAAGCAAGCTTGCAAAGGAAATCTGCACTACAGTGAAGTCTCACTTCCCCCCGGTCAAAAGGGCCATCTGAAAAAAGTGTAAAATCCAGAAAGGCAGGACAGGCCATGGAGAACTGGGAGCCTTGTTATGCTGATGGGCGGGATGTAAATTGCCAACAGCCACTCGGGAGAAGTGTATGGTGTTTCCTGAAACATCTAAAAAACAAAGCAACAGAGCCTAGGGCACTTCCACTTATGGTCCTATAGCTTAGGGAAATTAAAATCAAAAGACACAGCCACCCCAAAGGTTGGGACGGCTCTGTTTACAAGAACCTGGTTTACGGTACAAGTTCAATATCGCAGAAAGTGAAAAATGGATAAAGAAGTTGTGGTACTTACGTACAATGCAGTATCACTCAGCAATGAAATCTATGTCATCAGGCCCGTAGCAGCATAATGAGTGGATTCAGGTACGATGATTCTAACTGAAATAAGTCACACAGGAAAAGAAACATCATAAGATATCACTAATACACGGAATGTAAACTTGGCTACACAGGAACTGAATTCCAAAACAGAACAGGGTCTCAAATTTAGAAACCCAACTTATGCTTGCTTAAGGGGAAAGGTGAGTTGGGGTGCTGCATAAAACCAGAGATTGAAATGAGCACAGATAAAGTTCCTTAAGCCAAATATGGAATAGACAAGAGCTACTCCTTGCTCAACGAAATGGACTCAACACCCCATATTAAATGCCTAAGAGTGTACCTGACTAGGAAGTATCTTAAAACCTATGGATTGCTATGTCTCTGAAAGAGAATCAAGTGTGTGTACAGGGGCATAAACGCAGCAGTGATAGGATTGGAGAGGTTCGGTGAGCAAATGAAGACCCTTTGAAGTCATATTGCATGGTACCCATTCCACGGGTCTCAACTCTCCAGGTTTAAGGTATTCTTCCTTCAGCTAAAACATGCATGTGGAACCCAGAGTATGATCAACCGTGTGATCGGGAGACGTGTTCCAATATGTCTCAGTTTTCGTCCCCTGGTACTCGGGTGCAACATTCCAGACGCTTTACTAACACTCTCCCGACTTGGAGAGTCAGTGCCTTTAACCTCCTGTTTGGCCCAGTTTGCAATTTCTGCGGAAGATGAACAGGAATAGGGAGAACCAATGACAGACTAGCTGGAGGTGTCTGGACGGGCAAATTTAACTCTCATTTCCCACCAGGAAGAGGAATTAACCAAAGGCTCAGCGTGCCGTGCCAGAACCAGATTAGGGCCTGAAGCCATCCTGCGGGGTTGCGGCCAGCTCACGAGAAAGCGAGTTGAAGAAAGGAGCTCAGGGGCACTGTAATTCACAAACCTGCAGAGTTATAAATGACAGCTATCGTCCAAAAATATACTGAAGTAAGGCTGCCAAGAGGACTTGAAAGCGGGGCAGAATTGCAGGAAACCGATTTCAGGAGGTAGACTGGAATTGCATTGAAAGCATAGGAAAAGAGGCAGAACGTCCACAATGATGCACTTGGCCAAAAAGGGCGTATGCGTTTTTTCCTGAATATATTCAGGAAAAAACGCATACACCCTTTTTGGCCAACCAAGCAAGCTTGCAAAGGAAATCTGCACTACAGTGAAGTCTCACTTCCCCCCGGTCAAAAGGGCCATCTGAAAAAAGTGTAAAATCCAGAAAGGCAGGACAGGCCATGGAGAACTGGGAGCCTTGTTATGCTGATGGGCGGGATGTAAATTGCCAACAGCCACTCGGGAGAAGTGTATGGTGTTTCCTGAAACATCTAAAAAACAAAGCAACAGAGCCTAGGGCACTTCCACTTATGGTCCTATAGCTTAGGGAAATTAAAATCAAAAGACACAGCCACCCCAAAGGTTGGGACGGCTCTGTTTACAAGAACCTGGTTTACGGTACAAGTTCAGTATCGCAGAAAGTGAAAAATGGATAAAGAAGTTGTGGTACTTACGTACAATGCAGTATCACTCAGCAATGAAATCTATGTCATCAGGCCCGTAGCAGCATAATGAGTGGATTCAGGTACGATGATTCTAACTGAAATAAGTCACACAGGAAAAGAAACATCATAAGATATCACTAATACACGGAATGTAAACTTGGCTACACAGGAACTGAATTACAAAACAGAACAGGGTCTCAAATTTAGAAACCCAACTTATGCTTGCTTAAGGGGAAAGGTGAGTTGGGGTGCTGCATAAAACCAGAGATTGAAATGAGCACAGATAAAGTTCCTTAAGCCAAATATGGAATAGACAAGAGCTACTCCTTGCTCAACGAAATGGACTCAACACCCCATATTAAATGCCTAAGAGTGTACCTGACTAGGAAGTATCTTAAAACCTATGGATTGCTATGTCTCTGAAAGAGAATCAAGTGTGTGTACAGGGGCATAAACGCAGCAGTGATAGGATTGGAGAGGTTCGGTGAGCAAATGAAGACCCTTTGAAGTCATATTGCATGGTACCCATTCCACGAGTCTCAACTCTCCAGGTTTAAGGTATTCTTCCTTCAGCTAAAACATGCATGTGGAACCCAGAGTATGATCAACCGTGTGATCGGGAGACGTGTTCCAATATGTGTCAGTTTTCGTCCCCTGGTACTCGGGTGCAACATTCCAGACGCTTTACTAACACTCTCCCGACTTGGAGAGTCAGTGCCTTTAACCTCCTGTTTGGCCCAGTTTGCAATTTCTGCGGAAGATGAACAGGAATAGGGAGAACCAATGACAGACTAGCTGGAGGTGTCTGGACGGGCAAATTTAACTCTCATTTCCCACCAGGAAGAGGAATTAACCAAAGGCTCAGCGTGCCGTGCCGGAACCAGATTAGGGCCTGAAGCCATCCTGCGGTGTTGCGGCCAGCTCACGAGAAAGCGAGTTGAAGAAAGGAGCTCAGGGGCACTGTAATTCACAAACCTGCAGAGTTATAAATGACAGCTATCGTCCAAAAATATACTGAAGTAAGGCTGCCAAGAGGACTTGAAAGCGGGGCAGAATTGCAGGAAACCGATTTCAGGAGGTAGACTGGAATTGCATTGAAAGCATAGGAAAAGAGGCAGAACGTCCACAATGATGCACTTGGCCAAAAAGGGCGTATGCGTTTTTTCCTGAATATATTCAGGATAAAACGCATACGCCCTTTTTGGCCAACCAAGCAAGCTTGCAAAGGAAATCTGCACTACAGTGAAGTCTCACTTCCCCCCGGTCAAAAGGGCCATCTGAAAAAAGTGTAAAATCCAGAAAGGCAGGACAGGCCATGGAGAACTGGGAGCCTTGTTATGCTGATGGGCGGGATGTAAATTGCCAACAGCCACTCGGGAGAAGTGTATGGTGTTTCCTGAAACATCTAAAAAACAAAGCAACAGAGCCTAGGGCACTTCCACTTATGGTCCTATAGCTTAGGGAAATTAAAATCAAAAGACACAGCCACCCCAAAGGTTGGGACGGCTCTGTTTACAAGAACCTGGTTTACGGTACAAGTTCAATATCGCAGAAAGTGAAAAATGGATAAAGAAGTTGTGGTACTTACGTACAATGCAGTATCACTCAGCAATGAAATCTATGTCATCAGGCCCGTAGCAGCATAATGAGTGGATTCAGGTACGATGATTCTAACTGAAATAAGTCACACAGGAAAAGAAACATCATAAGATATCACTAATACACGGAATGTAAACTTGGCTACACAGGAACTGAATTACAAAACAGAACAGGGTCTCAAATTTAGAAACCCAACTTATGCTTGCTTAAGGGGAAAGGTGAGTTGGGGTGCTGCATAAAACCAGAGATTGAAATGAGCACAGATAAAGTTCCTTAAGCCAAATATGGAATAGACAAGAGCTACTCCTTGCTCAACGAAATGGACTCAACACCCCATATTAAATGCCTAAGAGTGTACCTGACTAGGAAGTATCTTAAAACCTATGGATTGCTATGTCTCTGAAAGAGAATCAAGTGTGTGTACAGGGGCATAAACGCAGCAGTGATAGGATTGGAGAGGTTCGGTGAGCAAATGAAGACCCTTTGAAGTCATATTGCATGGTACCCATTCCACGAGTCTCAACTCTCCAGGTTTAAGGTATTCTTCCTTCAGCTAAAACATGCATGTGGAACCCAGAGTATGATCAACCGTGTGATCGGGAGACGTGTTCCAATATGTCTCAGTTTTCGTCCCCTGGTACTCGGGTGCAACATTCCAGACGCTTTACTAACACTCTCCCGACTTGGAGAGTCAGTGCCTTTAACCTCCTGTTTGGCCCAGTTTGCAATTTCTGCGGAAGATGAACAGGAATAGGGAGAACCAATGACAGACTAGCTGGAGGTGTCTGGACGGGCAAATTTAACTCTCATTTCCCACCAGGAAGAGGAATTAACCAAAGGCTCAGCGTGCCGTGCCGGAACCAGTTTAGGGCCTGAAGCCATCCTGCGGGGTTGCGGCCAGCTCACGAGAAAGCGAGTTGAAGAAAGGAGCTCAGGGGCACTGTAATTCACAAACCTGCAGAGTTATAAATGACAGCTATCGTCCAAAAATATACTGAAGTAAGGCTGCCAAGAGGACTTGAAAGCGGGGCAGAATTGCAGGAAACCGATTTCAGGAGGTAGACTGGAATTGCATTGAAAGCATAGGAAAAGAGGCAGAACGTCCACAATGATGCACTTGGCCAAAAAGGGCGTATGCGTTTTTTCCTGAATATATTCAGGAAAAAACGCATACGCCCTTTTTGGCCAACCAAGCAAGCTTGCAAAGGAAATCTGCACTACAATGAAGTCTCACTTCCCCCCGGTCAAAAGGGCCATCTGAAAAAAGTGTAAAATCCAGAAAGGCAGGACAGGCCATGGAGAACTGGGAGCCTTGTTATGCTGATGGGCGGGATGTAAATTGCCAACAGCCACTCGGGAGAAGTGTATGGTGTTTCCTGAAACATCTAAAAAACAAAGCAACAGAGCCTAGGGCACTTCCACTTATGGTCCTATAGCTTAGGGAAATTAAAATCAAAAGACACAGCCACCCCAAAGGTTGGGACGGCTCTGTTTACAAGAACCTGGTTTACGGTACAAGTTCAGTATCGCAGAAAGTGAAAAATGGATAAAGAAGTTGTGGTACTTACGTACAATGCAGTATCACTCAGCAATGAAATCTATGTCATCAGGCCCGTAGCAGCATAATGAGTGGATTCAGGTACGATGATTCTAACTGAAATAAGTCACACAGGAAAAGAAACATCATAAGATATCACTAATACACGGAATGTAAACTTGGCTACACAGGAACTGAATTACAAAACAGAACAGGGTCTCAAATTTAGAAAACCAACTTATGCTTGCTTAAGGGGAAAGGTGAGTTGGGGTGCTGCATAAAACCAGAGATTGAAATGAGCACAGATAAAGTTCCTTAAGCCAAATATGGAATAGACAAGAGCTACTCCTTGCTCAACGAAATGGACTCAACACCCCATATTAAATGCCTAAGAGTGTACCTGACTAGGTAGTATCTTAAAACCTATAGATTGCTATGTCTCTGAAAGAGAATCAAGTGTGTGTACAGGGGCATAAACGCAGCAGTGATAGGATTGGAGAGGTTCGGTGAGCAAATGAAGACCCTTTGAAGTCATATTGCATGGTACCCATTCCACGGGTCTCAACTCTCCAGGTTTAAGGTATTCTTCCTTCAGCTAAAACATGCATGTGGAACCCAGAGTATGATCAACCGTGTGATCGGGAGACGTGTTCCAATATGTCTCAGTTTTCGTCCCCTGGTACTCGGGTGCAACATTCCAGACGCTTTACTAACACTCTCCCGACTTGGAGAGTCAGTGCCTTTAACCTCCTGTTTGGCCCAGTTTGCAATTTCTGCGGAAGATGAACAGGAATAGGGAGAACCAATGACAGACTAGCTGGAGGTGTCTGGACGGGCAAATTTAACTCTCATTTCCCACCAGGAAGAGGAATTAACCAAAGGCTCAGCGTGCCGTGCCGGAACCAGATTAGGGCCTGAAGCCATCCTGCGGGGTTGCGGCCAGCTCACGAGAAAGCGAGTTGAAGAAAGGAGCTCAGGGGCACTGTAATTCACAAACCTGCAGAGTTATAAATGACAGCTATCGTCCAAAAATATACTGAAGTAAGGCTGCCAAGAGGACTTGAAAGCGGAGCAGAATTGCAGGAAACCGATTTCAGGAGGTAGACTGGAATTGCATTGAAAGCATAGGAAAAGAGGCAGAACGTCCACAATGATGCACTTGGCCAAAAAGGGCGTATGCGTTTTTTCCTGAATATATTCAGGAAAAAACGCATACGCCCTTTTTGGCCAACCAAGCAAGCTTGCAAAGGAAATCTGCACTACAATGAAGTCTCACTTCCCCCCGGTCAAAAGGGCCATCTGAAAAAAGTGTAAAATCCAGAAAGGCAGGACAGGCCATGGAGAACTGGGAGCCTTGTTATGCTGATGGGCGGGATGTAAATTGCCAACAGCCACTCGGGAGAAGTGTATGGTGTTTCCTGAAACATCTAAAAAACAAAGCAACAGAGCCTAGGGCACTTCCACTTATGGTCCTATAGCTTAGGGAAATTAAAATCAAAAGACACAGCCACCCCAAAGGTTGGGACGGCTCTGTTTACAAGAACCTGGTTTACGGTACAAGTTCAGTATCGCAGAAAGTGAAAAATGGATAAAGAAGTTGTGGTACTTACGTACAATGCAGTATCACTCAGCAATGAAATCTATGTCATCAGGCCCGTAGCAGCATAATGAGTGGATTCAGGTACGATGATTCTAACTGAAATAAGTCACACAGGAAAAGAAACATCATAAGATATCACTAATACACGGAATGTAAACTTGGCTACACAGGAACTGAATTACAAAACAGAACAGGGTCTCAAATTTAGAAAACCAACTTATGCTTGCTTAAGGGGAAAGGTGAGTTGGGGTGCTGCATAAAACCAGAGATTGAAATGAGCACAGATAAAGTTCCTTAAGCCAAATATGGAATAGACAAGAGCTACTCCTTGCTCAACGAAATGGACTCAACACCCCATATTAAATGCCTAAGAGTGTACCTGACTAGGTAGTATCTTAAAACCTATGGATTGCTATGTCTCTGAAAGAGAATCAAGTGTGTGTACAGGGGCATAAACGCAGCAGTGATAGGATTGGAGAGGTTCGGTGAGCAAATGAAGACCCTTTGAAGTCATATTGCATGGTACCCATTCCACGGGTCTCAACTCTCCAGGTTTAAGGTATTCTTCCTTCAGCTAAAACATGCATGTGGAACCCAGAGTATGATCAACCGTGTGATCGGGAGACGTGTTCCAATATGTCTCAGTTTTCGTCCCCTGGTACTCGGGTGCAACATTCCAGACGCTTTACTAACACTCTCCCGACTTGGAGAGTCAGTGCCTTTAACCTCCTGTTTGGCCCAGTTTGCAATTTCTGCGGAAGATGAACAGGAATAGGGAGAACCAATGACAGACTAGCTGGAGGTGTCTGGACGGGCAAATTTAACTCTCATTTCCCACCAGGAAGAGGAATTAACCAAAGGCTCAGCGTGCCGTGCCGGAACCAGATTAGGGCCTGAAGCCATCCTGCGGGGTTGCGGCCAGCTCACGAGAAAGCGAGTTGAAGAAAGGAGCTCAGGGGCACTGTAATTCACAAACCTGCAGAGTTATAAATGACAGCTATCGTCCAAAAATATACTGAAGTAAGGCTGCCAAGAGGACTTGAAAGCGGGGCAGAATTGCAGGAAACCGATTTCAGGAGGTAGACTGGAATTGCATTGAAAGCATAGGAAAAGAGGCAGAACGTCCACAATGATGCACTTGGCCAAAAAGGGCGTATGCGTTTTTTCCTGAATATATTCAGGAAAAAACGCATACGCCCTTTTTGGCCAACCAAGCAAGCTTGCAAAGGAAATCTGCACTACAGTGAAGTCTCACTTCCCCCCGGTCAAAAGGGCCATCTGAAAAAAGTGTAAAATCCAGAAAGGCAGGACAGGCCATGGAGAACTGGGAGCCTTGTTATGCTGATGGGCGGGATGTAAATTGCCAACAGCCACTCGGGAGAAGTGTATGGTGTTTCCTGAAACATCTAAAAAACAAAGCAACAGAGCCTAGGGCACTTCCACTTATGGTCCTATAGCTTAGGGAAATTAAAATCAAAAGACACAGCCACCCCAAAGGTTGGGACGGCTCTGTTTACAAGAACCTGGTTTACGGTACAAGTTCAATATCGCAGAAAGTGAAAAATGGATAAAGAAGTTGTGGTACTTACGTACAATGCAGTATCACTCAGCAATGAAATCTATGTCATCAGGCCCGTAGCAGCATAATGAGTGGATTCAGGTACGATGATTCTAACTGAAATAAGTCACACAGAAAAAGAAACATCATAAGATATCACTAATACACGGAATGTAAACTTGGCTACACAGGAACTGAATTACAAAACAGAACAGGGTCTCAAATTTAGAAACCCAACTTATGCTTGCTTAAGGGGAAAGGTGAGTTGGGGTGCTGCATAAAACCAGAGATTGAAATGAGCACAGATAAAGTTCCTTAAGCCAAATATGGAATAGACAAGAGCTACTCCTTGCTCAACGAAATGGATTCAACACCCCATATTAAACGCCTAAGAATATAACTGACTAGGAAGTATCTTAAAACCTATGGATTGCTATGTCTCCGAAAGAGAATCAAGCGTGTGTACAGGGGCATAAACGCAGCAGTGATAGGATTGGAGAGGTTCGGTGAGCAAATGAAGACCCTTTGAAGTCATATTGCATGGTACCCATTCCACGGGTCTCAACTCTCCAGGTTTAAGGTATTCTTCCTTCAGCTAAAACATGCATGTGGAACCCAGAGTATGATCAACCGTGTGATCAGGAGACGTGTTCCAATATGTGTCAGTTTTCGTCCCCTGGTACTCGGGTGCAACATTCCAGACGCTTTACTAACACTCTCCCGACTTGGAGAGTCAGTGCCTTTAACCTCCTGTTTGGCCCAGTTTGCAATTTCTGCGGAAGATGAACAGGAATAGGGAGAACCAATGACAGACTAGCTGGAGGTGTCTGGACGGGCAAATTTAACTCTCATTTCCCACCAGGAAGAGGAATTAACCAAAGGCTCAGCGTGCCGTGCCGGAACCAGATTAGGGCCTGAAGCCATCCTGCGGGGTTGCGGCCAGCTCACGAGAAAGCGAGTTGAAGAAAGGAGCTCAGGGGCACTGTAATTCACAAACCTGCAGAGTTATAAATGACAGCTATCGTCCAAAAATATACTGAAGTAAGGCTGCCAAGAGGACTTGAAAGCGGGGCAGAATTGCAGGAAACCGATTTCAGGAGGTAGACTGGAATTGCATTTAAAGCATAGGAAAAGAGGCAGAACGTCCACAATGATGCACTTGGCCAAAAAGGGCGTATGCGTTTTTTCCTGAATATATTCAGGAAAAAACGCATACGCCCTTTTTGGCCAACCAAGCAAGCTTGCAAAGGAAATCTGCACTACAATGAAGTCTCACTTCCCCCCGGTCAAAAGGGCCATCTGAAAAAAGTGTAAAATCCAGAAAGGCAGGACAGGCCATGGAGAACTGGGAGCCTTGTTATGCTGATGGGCGGGATGTCAATTGCCAACAGCCACTCGGGAGAAGTGTATGGTGTTTCCTGAAACATCTAAAAAACAAAGCAACAGAGCCTAGGGCACTTCCACTTATGGTCCTATAGCTTAGGGAAATTAAAATCAAAAAGACACAGCCACCCCAAAGGTTGGGACGGCTCTGTTTACAAGAACCTGGTTTACGGTACAAGTTCAATATCGCAGAAAGTGAAAAATGGATAAAGAAGTTGTGGTACTTACGTACAATGCAGTATCACTCAGCAATGAAATCTATGTCATCAGGCCCGTAGCAGCATAATGAGTGGATTCAGGTACGATGATTCTAACTGAAATAAGTCACACAGGAAAAGAAACATCATAAGATATCACTAATACACGGAATGTAACCTTGGCTACACAGGAACTGAATTACAAAACAGAACAGGGTCTCAAATTTAGAAAACCAACTTATGCTTGCTTAAGGGGAAAGGTGAGTTGGGGTGCTGCATAAAACCAGAGATTGAAATGAGCACAGATAAAGTTCCTTAAGCCAAATATGGAATAGACAAGAGCTACTCCTTGCTCAACGAAATGGACTCAACACCCCATATTAAATGCCTAAGAGTGTACCTGACTAGGAAGTATCTTAAAACCTATGGATTGCTATGTCTCTGAAAGAGAATCAAGTGTGTGTACAGGGGCATAAACGCAGCAGTGATAGGATTGGAGAGGTTCGGTGAGCAAATGAAGACCCTTTGAAGTCATATTGCATGGTACCCATTCCACGGGTCTCAACTCTCCAGGTTTAAGGTATTCTTCCTTCAGCTAAAGCATGCATGTGGAACCCAGAGTATGATCAACCGTGTGATCGGGAGACGTGTTCCAATATGTCTCAGTTTTCGTCCCCTGGTACTCGGGTGCAACATTCCAGACGCTTTACTAACACTCTCCCGACTTGGAGAGTCAGTGCCTTTAACCTCCTGTTTGGCCCAGTTTGCAATTTCTGCGGAAGATGAACAGGAATAGGGAGAACCAATGACAGACTAGCTGGAGGTGTCTGGACGGGCAAATTTAACTCTCATTTCCCACCAGGAAGAGGAATTAACCAAAGGCTCAGCGTGCCGTGCCGGAACCAGATTAGGGCCTGAAGCCATCCTGCGGGGTTGCGGCCAGCTCACGAGAAAGCGAGTTGAAGAAAGGAGCTCAGGGGCACTGTAATTCACAAACCTGCAGAGTTATAAATGACAGCTATCGTCCAAAAATATACTGAAGTAAGGCTGCCAAGAGGACTTGAAAGCGGGGCAGAATTGCAGGAAACCGATTTCAGGAGGTAGACTGGAATTGCATTTAAAGCATAGGAAAAGAGGCAGAACGTCCACAATGATGCACTTGGCCAAAAAGGGCGTATGCGTTTTTTCCTGAATATATTCAGGAAAAAACGCATACGCCCTTTTTGGCCAACCAAGCAAGCTTGCAAAGGAAATCTGCACTACAATGAAGTCTCACTTCCCCCCGGTCAAAAGGGCCATCTGAAAAAAGTGTAAAATCCAGAAAGGCAGGACAGGCCATGGAGAACTGGGAGCCTTGTTATGCTGATGGGCGGGATGTCAATTGCCAACAGCCACTCGGGAGAAGTGTATGGTGTTTCCTGAAACATCTAAAAAACAAAGCAACAGAGCCTAGGGCACTTCCACTTATGGTCCTATAGCTTAGGGAAATTAAAATCAAAAAGACACAGCCACCCCAAAGGTTGGGACGGCTCTGTTTACAAGAACCTGGTTTACGGTACAAGTTCAATATCGCAGAAAGTGAAAAATGGATAAAGAAGTTGTGGTACTTACGTACAATGCAGTATCACTCAGCAATGAAATCTATGTCATCAGGCCCGTAGCAGCATAATAAGTGGATTCAGGTACGATGATTCTAACAGAAATAAGTCACACAGGAAAAGAAACATCATAAGATATCACTAATACACGGAATGTAAACTTGGCTACACAGGAACTGAATTACAAAACAGAACAGGGTCTCAAATTTAGAAACCCAACTTATGCTTGCTTAAGGGGAAAGGTGAGTTGGGGTGCTGCATAAAACCAGAGATTGAAATGAGCACAGATAAAGTTCCTTAAGCCAAATATGGAATAGACAAGAGCTACTCCTTGCTCAACGAAATGGACTCAACACCCCATATTAAATGCCTAAGAGTGTACCTGACTAGGAAGTATCTTAAAACCTATGGATTGCTATGTCTCTGAAAGAGAATCAAGTGTGTGTACAGGGGCATAAACGCAGCAGTGATAGGATTGGAGAGGTTCGGTGAGCAAATGAAGACCCTTTGAAGTCATATTGCATGGTACCCATTCCACGGGTCTCAACTCTCCAGGTTTAAGGTATTCTTCCTTCAGCTAAAACATGCATGTGGAACCCAGAGTATGATCAACCGTGTGATTGGGAGACGTGTTCCAATATGTCTCAGTTTTCGTCCCCTGGTACTCGGGTGCAACATTCCAGACGCTTTACTAACACTCTCCCGACTTGGAGAGTCAGTGCCTTTAACCTCCTGTTTGGCCCAGTTTGCAATTTCTGCGGAAGATGAACAGGAATAGGGAGAACCAATGACAGACTAGCTGGAGGTGTCTGGACGGGCAAATTTAACTCTCATTTCCCACCAGGAAGAGGAATTAACCAAAGGCTCAGCGTGCCGTGCCGGAACCAGATTAGGGCCTGAAGCCATCCTGCGGGGTTGCGGCCAGCTCACGAGAAAGCGAGTTGAAGAAAGGAGCTCAGGGGCACTGTAATTCACAAACCTGCAGAGTTATAAATGACAGCTATCGTCCACAAATATACTGAAGTAAGGCTGCCAAGAGGACTTGAAAGCGGGGCAGAATTGCAGGAAACCGATTTCAGGAGGTAGACTGGAATTGCATTGAAAGCATAGGAAAAGAGGCAGAACGTCCACAATGATGCACTTGGCCAAAAAGGGCGTATGCGTTTTTTCCTGAATATATTCAGGAAAAAACGCATACGCCCTTTTTGGCCAACCAAGCAAGCTTGCAAAGGAAATCTGCACTACAATGAAGTCTCACTTCCCCCCGGTCAAAAGGGCCATCTGAAAAAAGTGTAAAATCCAGAAAGGCAGGACAGGCCATGGAGAACTGGGAGCCTTGTTATGCTGATGGGCGGGATGTAAATTGCCAACAGCCACTCGGGAGAAGTGTATGGTGTTTCCTGAAACATCTAAAAAACAAAGCAACAGAGCCTAGGGCACTTCCACTTATGGTCCTATAGCTTAGGGAAATTAAAATCAAAAAGACACAGCCACCCCAAAGGTTGGGACGGCTCTGTTTACAAGAACCTGGTTTACGGTACAAGTTCAATATCGCAGAAAGTGAAAAATGGATAAAGAAGTTGTGGTACTTACGTACAATGCAGTATCACTCAGCAATGAAATCTATGTCATCAGGCCCGTAGCAGCATAATGAGTGGATTCAGGTACGATGATTCTAACTGAAATAAGTCACACAGAAAAAGAAACATCATAAGATATCACTAATACACGGAATGTAACCTTGGCTACACAGGAACTGAATTACAAAACAGAACAGGGTCTCAAATTTAGAAAACCAACTTATGCTTGCTTAAGGGGAAAGGTGAGTTGGGGTGCTGCATAAAACCAGAGATTGAAATGAGCACAGATAAAGTTCCTTAAGCCAAATATGGAATAGACAAGAGCTACTCCTTGCTCAACGAAATGGACTCAACACCCCATATTAAATGCCTAAGAGTGTACCTGACTAGGAAGTATCTTAAAACCTATGGATTGTTATGTCTCTGAAAGAGAATCAAGTGTGTGTACAGGGGCATAAACGCAGCAGTGATAGGATTGGAGAGGTTCGGTGAGCAAATGAAGACCCTTTGAAGTCATATTGCATGGTACCCATTCCACGGGTCTCAACTCTCCAGGTTTAAGGTATTCTTCCTTCAGCTAAAACATGCATGTGGAACCCAGAGTATGATCAACCGTGTGATCGGGAGACGTGTTCCAATATGTCTCAGTTTTCGTCCCCTGGTACTCGGGTGCAACATTCCAGACGCTTTACTAACACTCTCCCGACTTGGAGAGTCAGTGCCTTTAACCTCCTGTTTGGCCCAGTTTGCAATTTCTGCGGAAGATGAACAGGAATAGGGAGAACCAATGACAGACTAGCTGGAGGTGTCTGGACGGGCAAATTTAACTCTCATTTCCCACCAGGAAGAGGAATTAACCAAAGGCTCAGCGTGCCGTGCCGGAACCAGATTAGGGCCTGAAGCCATCCTGCGGTGTTGCGGCCAGCTCACGAGAAAGCGAGTTGAAGAAAGGAGCTCAGGGGCACTGTAATTCACAAACCTGCAGAGTTATAAATGACAGCTATCGTCCAAAAATATACTGAAGTAAGGCTGCCAAGAGGACTTGAAAGCGGGGCAGAATTGCAGGAAACCGATTTCAGGAGGTAGACTGGAATTGCATTGAAAGCATAGGAAAAGAGGCAGAACGTCCACAATGATGCACTTGGCCAAAAAGGGCGTATACGTTTTTTCCTGAATATATTCAGGAAAAAACGCATACGCCCTTTTTGGCCAACCAAGCAAGCTTGCAAAGGAAATCTGCACTACAATGAAGTCTCACTTCCCCCCGGTCAAAAGGGCCATCTGAAAAAAGTGTAAAATCCAGAAAGGCAGGACAGGCCATGGAGAACTGGGAGCCTTGTTATGCTGATGGGCGGGATGTAAATTGCCAACAGCCACTCGGGAGAAGTGTATGGTGTTTCCTGAAACATCTAAAAAACAAAGCAACAGAGCCTAGGGCACTTCCACTTATGGTCCTATAGCTTAGGGAAATTAAAATCAAAAAGACACAGCCACCCCAAAAGTTGGGACGGCTCTGTTTACAAGAACCTGGTTTACGGTACAAGTTCAATATCGCAGAAAGTGAAAAATGGATAAAGAAGTTGTGGTACTTACGTACAATGCAGTATCACTCAGCAATGAAATCTATGTCATCAGGCCCGTAGCAGCATAATGAGTGGATTCAGGTATGATGATTCTAACTGAAATAAGTCACACAGGAAAAGAAACATCATAAGATATCACTAATACACGGAATGTAACCTTGGCTACACAGGAACTGAATTACAAAACAGAACAGGGTCTCAAATTTAGAAAACCAACTTATGCTTGCTTAAGGGGAAAGGTGAGTTGGGGTGCTGCATAAAACCAGAGATTGAAATGAGCACAGATAAAGTTCCTTAACCAAATATGGAATAGACAAGAGCTACTCCTTGCTCAACGAAATGGACTCAACACCCCATATTAAATGCCTAAGAGTGTACCTGACTAGGAAGTATCTTAAAACCTATGGATTGCTATGTCTCTGAAAGAGAATCAAGTGTGTGTACAGGGGCATAAACGCAGCAGTGATAGGATTGGAGAGGTTCGGTGAGCAAATGAAGACCCTTTGAAGTCATATTGCATGGTACCCATTCCACGGGTCTCAACTCTCCAGGTTTAAGGTATTCTTCCTTCAGCTAAAACATGCATGTGGAACCCAGAGTATGATCAACCGTGTGATCGGGAGACGTGTTCCAATATGTCTCAGTTTTCGTCCCCTGGTACTCGGGTGCAACATTCCAGACGCTTTACTAACACTCTCCCGACTTGGAGAGTCAGTGCCTTTAACCTCCTGTTTGGCCCAGTTTGCAATTTCTGCGGAAGATGAACAGGAATAGGGAGAACCAATGACAGACTAGCTGGAGGTGTCTGGACGGGCAAATTTAACTCTCATTTCCCACCAGGAAGAGGAATTAACCAAAGGCTCAGCGTGCCGTGCCGGAACCAGATTAGGGCCTGAAGCCATCCTGCGGGGTTGCGGCCAGCTCACGAGAAAGCGAGTTGAAGAAAGGAGCTCAGGGGCACTGTAATTCACAAACCTGCAGAGTTATAAATGACAGCTATCGTCCAAAAATATACTGAAGTAAGGCTGCCAAGAGGACTTGAAAGCGGGGCAGAATTGCAGGAAACCGATTTCAGGAGGTAGACTGGAATTGCATTGAAAGCATAGGAAAAGAGGCAGAACGTCCACAATGATGCACTTGGCCAAAAAGGGCGTATGCGTTTTTTCCTGAATATATTCAGGAAAAAACGCATACGCCCTTTTTGGCCAACCAAGCAAGCTTGCAAAGGAAATCTGCACTACAATGAAGTCTCACTTCCCCCCGGTCAAAAGGGCCATCTGAAAAAAGTGTAAAATCCAGAAAGGCAGGACAGGCCATGGAGAACTGGGAGCCTTGTTATGCTGATGGGCGGGATGTAAATTGCCAACAGCCACTCGGGAGAAGTGTATGGTGTTTCCTGAAACATCTAAAAAACAAAGCAACAGAGCCTAGGGCACTTCCACTTATGGTCCTATAGCTTAGGGAAATTAAATTCAAAAAGACACAGCCACCCCAAAGGTTGGGACGGCTCTGTTTACAAGAACCTGGTTTACGGTACAAGTTCAATATCGCAGAAAGTGAAAAATGGATAAAGAAGTTGTGGTACTTACGTACAATGCAGTATCACTCAGCAATGAAATCTATGTCATCAGGCCCGTAGCAGCATAATGAGTGGATTCAGGTACGATGATTCTAACTGAAATAAGTCACACAGAAAAAGAAACATCATAAGATATCACTAATACACGGAATGTAACCTTGGCTACACAGGAACTGAATTACAAAACAGAACAGGGTCTCAAATTTAGAAAACCAACTTATGCTTGCTTAAGGGGAAAGGTGAGTTGGGGTGCTGCATAAAACCAGAGATTGAAATGAGCACAGATAAAGTTCCTTAAGCCAAATATGGAATAGACAAGAGCTACTCCTTGCTCAACGAAATGGACTCAACACCCCATATTAAATGCCTAAGAGTGTACCTGACTAGGAAGTATCTTAAAACCTATGGATTGTTATGTCTCTGAAAGAGAATCAAGTGTGTGTACAGGGGCATAAACGCAGCAGTGATAGGATTGGAGAGGTTCGGTGAGCAAATGAAGACCCTTTGAAGTCATATTGCATGGTACCCATTCCACGGGTCTCAACTCTCCAGGTTTAAGGTATTCTTCCTTCAGCTAAAACATGCATGTGGAACCCAGAGTATGATCAACCGTGTGATCGGGAGACGTGTTCCAATATGTCTCAGTTTTCGTCCCCTGGTACTCGGGTGCAACATTCCAGACGCTTTACTAACACTCTCCCGACTTGGAGAGTCAGTGCCTTTAACCTCCTGTTTGGCCCAGTTTGCAATTTCTGCGGAAGATGAACAGGAATAGGGAGAACCAATGACAGACTAGCTGGAGGTGTCTGGACGGGCAAATTTAACTCTCATTTCCCACCAGGAAGAGGAATTAACCAAAGGCTCAGCGTGCCGTGCCGGAACCAGATTAGGGCCTGAAGCCATCCTGCGGTGTTGCGGCCAGCTCACGAGAAAGCGAGTTGAAGAAAGGAGCTCAGGGGCACTGTAATTCACAAACCTGCAGAGTTATAAATGACAGCTATCGTCCAAAAATATACTGAAGTAAGGCTGCCAAGAGGACTTGAAAGCGGGGCAGAATTGCAGGAAACCGATTTCAGGAGGTAGACTGGAATTGCATTGAAAGCATAGGAAAAGAGGCAGAACGTCCACAATGATGCACTTGGCCAAAAAGGGCGTATACGTTTTTTCCTGAATATATTCAGGAAAAAACGCATACGCCCTTTTTGGCCAACCAAGCAAGCTTGCAAAGGAAATCTGCACTACAATGAAGTCTCACTTCCCCCCGGTCAAAAGGGCCATCTGAAAAAAGTGTAAAATCCAGAAAGGCAGGACAGGCCATGGAGAACTGGGAGCCTTGTTATGCTGATGGGCGGGATGTAAATTGCCAACAGCCACTCGGGAGAAGTGTATGGTGTTTCCTGAAACATCTAAAAAACAAAGCAACAGAGCCTAGGGCACTTCCACTTATGGTCCTATAGCTTAGGGAAATTAAAATCAAAAAGACACAGCCACCCCAAAAGTTGGGACGGCTCTGTTTACAAGAACCTGGTTTACGGTACAAGTTCAATATCGCAGAAAGTGAAAAATGGATAAAGAAGTTGTGGTACTTACGTACAATGCAGTATCACTCAGCAATGAAATCTATGTCATCAGGCCCGTAGCAGCATAATGAGTGGATTCAGGTATGATGATTCTAACTGAAATAAGTCACACAGGAAAAGAAACATCATAAGATATCACTAATACACGGAATGTAACCTTGGCTACACAGGAACTGAATTACAAAACAGAACAGGGTCTCAAATTTAGAAAACCAACTTATGCTTGCTTAAGGGGAAAGGTGAGTTGGGGTGCTGCATAAAACCAGAGATTGAAATGAGCACAGATAAAGTTCCTTAACCAAATATGGAATAGACAAGAGCTACTCCTTGCTCAACGAAATGGACTCAACACCCCATATTAAATGCCTAAGAGTGTACCTGACTAGGAAGTATCTTAAAACCTATGGATTGCTATGTCTCTGAAAGAGAATCAAGTGTGTGTACAGGGGCATAAACGCAGCAGTGATAGGATTGGAGAGGTTCGGTGAGCAAATGAAGACCCTTTGAAGTCATATTGCATGGTACCCATTCCACGGGTCTCAACTCTCCAGGTTTAAGGTATTCTTCCTTCAGCTAAAACATGCATGTGGAACCCAGAGTATGATCAACCGTGTGATCGGGAGACGTGTTCCAATATGTCTCAGTTTTCGTCCCCTGGTACTCGGGTGCAACATTCCAGACGCTTTACTAACACTCTCCCGACTTGGAGAGTCAGTGCCTTTAACCTCCTGTTTGGCCCAGTTTGCAATTTCTGCGGAAGATGAACAGGAATAGGGAGAACCAATGACAGACTAGCTGGAGGTGTCTGGACGGGCAAATTTAACTCTCATTTCCCACCAGGAAGAGGAATTAACCAAAGGCTCAGCGTGCCGTGCCGGAACCAGATTAGGGCCTGAAGCCATCCTGCGGGGTTGCGGCCAGCTCACGAGAAAGCGAGTTGAAGAAAGGAGCTCAGGGGCACTGTAATTCACAAACCTGCAGAGTTATAAATGACAGCTATCGTCCAAAAATATACTGAAGTAAGGCTGCCAAGAGGACTTGAAAGCGGGGCAGAATTGCAGGAAACCGATTTCAGGAGGTAGACTGGAATTGCATTGAAAGCATAGGAAAAGAGGCAGAACGTCCACAATGATGCACTTGGCCAAAAAGGGCGTATGCGTTTTTTCCTGAATATATTCAGGAAAAAACGCATACGCCCTTTTTGGCCAACCAAGCAAGCTTGCAAAGGAAATCTGCACTACAATGAAGTCTCACTTCCCCCCGGTCAAAAGGGCCATCTGAAAAAAGTGTAAAATCCAGAAAGGCAGGACAGGCCATGGAGAACTGGGAGCCTTGTTATGCTGATGGGCGGGATGTAAATTGCCAACAGCCACTCGGGAGAAGTGTATGGTGTTTCCTGAAACATCTAAAAAACAAAGCAACAGAGCCTAGGGCACTTCCACTTATGGTCCTATAGCTTAGGGAAATTAAATTCAAAAAGACACAGCCACCCCAAAGGTTGGGACGGCTCTGTTTACAAGAACCTGGTTTACGGTACAAGTTCAATATCGCAGAAAGTGAAAAATGGATAAAGAAGTTGTGGTACTTACGTACAATGCAGTATCACTCAGCAATGAAATCTATGTCATCAGGCCCGTAGCAGCATAATGAGTGGATTCAGGTACGATGATTCTAACTGAAATAAGTCACACAGAAAAAGAAACATCATAAGATATCACTAATACACGGAATGTAACCTTGGCTACACAGGAACTGAATTACAAAACAGAACAGGGTCTCAAATTTAGAAACCCAACTTATGCTTGCTTAAGGGGAAAGGTGAGTTGGGGTGCTGCATAAAACCAGAGATTGAAATGAGCACAGATAAAGTTCCTTAAGCCAAATATGGAATAGACAAGAGCTACTCCTTGCTCAACGAAATGGACTCAACACCCCATATTAAATGCCTAAGAGTGTACCTGACTAGGAAGTATCTTAAAACCTATGGATTGTTATGTCTCTGAAAGAGAATAAAGTGTGTGTACAGGGGCATAAACGCAGCAGTGATAGGATTGGAGAGGTTCGGTGAGCAAATGAAGACCCTTTGAAGTCATATTGCATGGTACCCATTCCACGGGTCTCAACTCTCCAGGTTTAAGGTATTCTTCCTTCAGCTAAAACATGCATGTGGAACCCAGAGTATGATCAACCGTGTGATCGGGAGACGTGTTCCAATATGTCTCAGTTTTCGTCCCCTGGTACTCGGGTGCAACATTCCAGACGCTTTACTAACACTCTCCCGACTTGGAGAGTCAGTGCCTTTAACCTCCTGTTTGGCCCAGTTTGCAATTTCTGCGGAAGATGAACAGGAATAGGGAGAACCAATGACAGACTAGCTGGAGGTGTCTGGACGGGCAAATTTAACTCTCATTTCCCACCAGGAAGAGGAATTAACCAAAGGCTCAGCGTGCCGTGCCGGAACCAGATTAGGGCCTGAAGCCATCCTGCGGTGTTGCGGCCAGCTCACGAGAAAGCGAGTTGAAGAAAGGAGCTCAGGGGCACTGTAATTCACAAACCTGCAGAGTTATAAATGACAGCTATCGTCCAAAAATATACTGAAGTAAGGCTGCCAAGAGGACTTGAAAGCGGGGCAGAATTGCAGGAAACCGATTTCAGGAGGTAGACTGGAATTGCATTGAAAGCATAGGAAAAGAGGCAGAACGTCCACAATGATGCACTTGGCCAAAAAGGGCGTATGCGTTTTTTCCTGAATATATTCAGGAAAAAACGCATACGCCCTTTTTGGCCAACCAAGCAAGCTTGCAAAGGAAATCTGCACTACAATGAAGTCTCACTTCCCCCCGGTCAAAAGGGCCATCTGAAAAAAGTGTAAAATCCAGAAAGGCAGGACAGGCCATGGAGAACTGGGAGCCTTGTTATGCTGATGGGCGGGATGTAAATTGCCAACAGCCACTCGGGAGAAGTGTATGGTGTTTCCTGAAACATCTAAAAAACAAAGCAACAGAGCCTAGGGCACTTCCACTTATGGTCCTATAGCTTAGGGAAATTAAAATCAAAAAGACACAGCCACCCCAAAAGTTGGGACGGCTCTGTTTACAAGAACCTGGTTTACGGTACAAGTTCAATATCGCAGAAAGTGAAAAATGGATAAAGAAGTTGTGGTACTTACGTACAATGCAGTATCACTCAGCAATGAAATCTATGTCATCAGGCCCGTAGCAGCATAATGAGTGGATTCAGGTATGATGATTCTAACTGAAATAAGTCACACAGGAAAAGAAACATCATAAGATATCACTAATACACGGAATGTAACCTTGGCTACACAGGAACTGAATTACAAAACAGAACAGGGTCTCAAATTTAGAAAACCAACTTATGCTTGCTTAAGGGGAAAGGTGAGTTGGGGTGCTGCATAAAACCAGAGATTGAAATGAGCACAGATAAAGTTCCTTAACCAAATATGGAATAGACAAGAGCTACTCCTTGCTCAACGAAATGGACTCAACACCCCATATTAAATGCCTAAGAGTGTACCTGACTAGGAAGTATCTTAAAACCTATGGATTGCTATGTCTCTGAAAGAGAATCAAGTGTGTGTACAGGGGCATAAACGCAGCAGTGATAGGATTGGAGAGGTTCGGTGAGCAAATGAAGACCCTTTGAAGTCATATTGCATGGTACCCATTCCACGGGTCTCAACTCTCCAGGTTTAAGGTATTCTTCCTTCAGCTAAAACATGCATGTGGAACCCAGAGTATGATCAACCGTGTGATCGGGAGACGTGTTCCAATATGTCTCAGTTTTCGTCCCCTGGTACTCGGGTGCAACATTCCAGACGCTTTACTAACACTCTCCCGACTTGGAGAGTCAGTGCCTTTAACCTCCTGTTTGGCCCAGTTTGCAATTTCTGTGGAAGATGAACAGGAATAGGGAGAACCAATGACAGACTAGCTGGAGGTGTCTGGACGGGCAAATTTAACTCTCATTTCCCACCAGGAAGAGGAATTAACCAAAGGCTCAGCGTGCCGTGCCGGAACCAGATTAGGGCCTGAAGCCATCCTGCGGGGTTGCGGCCAGCTCACGAGAAAGCGAGTTGAAGAAAGGAGCTCAGGGGCACTGTAATTCACAAACCTGCAGAGTTATAAATGACAGCTATCGTCCAAAAATATACTGAAGTAAGGCTGCCAAGAGGACTTGAAAGCGGGGCAGAATTGCAGGAAACCGATTTCAGGAGGTAGACTGGAATTGCATTGAAAGCATAGGAAAAGAGGCAGAACGTCCACAATGATGCACTTGGCCAAAAAGGGCGTATGCGTTTTTTCCTGAATATATTCAGGAAAAAACGCATACGCCCTTTTTGGCCAACCAAGCAAGCTTGCAAAGGAAATCTGCACTACAGTGAAGTCTCACTTCCCCCCGGTCAAAAGGGCCATCTGAAAAAAGTGTAAAATCCAGAAAGGCAGGACAGGCCATGGAGAACTGGGAGCCTTGTTATGCTGATGGGCGGGATGTAAATTGCCAACAGCCACTCGGGAGAAGTGTATGGTGTTTCCTGAAACATCTAAAAAACAAAGCAACAGAGCCTAGGGCACTTCCACTTATGGTCCTATAGCTTAGGGAAATTAAAATCAAAAGACACAGCCACCCCAAAGGTTGGGACGGCTCTGTTTACAAGAACCTGGTTTACGGTACAAGTTCAATATCGCAGAAAGTGAAAAATGGATAAAGAAGTTGTGGTACTTACGTACAATGCAGTATCACTCAGCAATGAAATCTATGTCATCAGGCCCGTAGCAGCATAATGAGTGGATTCAGGTACGATGATTCTAACTGAAATAAGTCACACAGGAAAAGAAACATCATAAGATATCACTAATACACGGAATGTAAACTTGGCTACACAGGAACTGAATTCCAAAACAGAACAGGGTCTCAAATTTAGAAACCCAACTTATGCTTGCTTAAGGGGAAAGGTGAGTTGGGGTGCTGCATAAAACCAGAGATTGAAATGAGCACAGATAAAGTTCCTTAAGCCAAATATGGAATAGACAAGAGCTACTCCTTGCTCAACGAAATGGACTCAACACCCCATATTAAATGCCTAAGAGTGTACCTGACTAGGAAGTATCTTAAAACCTATGGATTGCTATGTCTCTGAAAGAGAATCAAGTGTGTGTACAGGGGCATAAACGCAGCAGTGATAGGATTGGAGAGGTTCGGTGAGCAAATGAAGACCCTTTGAAGTCATATTGCATGGTACCCATTCCACGGGTCTCAACTCTCCAGGTTTAAGGTATTCTTCCTTCAGCTAAAACATGCATGTGGAACCCAGAGTATGATCAACCGTGTGATCGGGAGACGTGTTCCAATATGTCTCAGTTTTCGTCCCCTGGTACTCGGGTGCAACATTCCAGACGCTTTACTAACACTCTCCCGACTTGGAGAGTCAGTGCCTTTAACCTCCTGTTTGGCCCAGTTTGCAATTTCTGCGGAAGATGAACAGGAATAGGGAGAACCAATGACAGACTAGCTGGAGGTGTCTGGACGGGCAAATTTAACTCTCATTTCCCACCAGGAAGAGGAATTAACCAAAGGCTCAGCGTGCCGTGCCAGAACCAGATTAGGGCCTGAAGCCATCCTGCGGGGTTGCGGCCAGCTCACGAGAAAGCGAGTTGAAGAAAGGAGCTCAGGGGCACTGTAATTCACAAACCTGCAGAGTTATAAATGACAGCTATCGTCCAAAAATATACTGAAGTAAGGCTGCCAAGAGGACTTGAAAGCGGGGCAGAATTGCAGGAAACCGATTTCAGGAGGTAGACTGGAATTGCATTGAAAGCATAGGAAAAGAGGCAGAACGTCCACAATGATGCACTTGGCCAAAAAGGGCGTATGCGTTTTTTCCTGAATATATTCAGGAAAAAACGCATACACCCTTTTTGGCCAACCAAGCAAGCTTGCAAAGGAAATCTGCACTACAGTGAAGTCTCACTTCCCCCCGGTCAAAAGGGCCATCTGAAAAAAGTGTAAAATCCAGAAAGGCAGGACAGGCCATGGAGAACTGGGAGCCTTGTTATGCTGATGGGCGGGATGTAAATTGCCAACAGCCACTCGGGAGAAGTGTATGGTGTTTCCTGAAACATCTAAAAAACAAAGCAACAGAGCCTAGGGCACTTCCACTTATGGTCCTATAGCTTAGGGAAATTAAAATCAAAAAGACACAGCCACCCCAAAAGTTGGGACGGCTCTGTTTACAAGAACCTGGTTTACGGTACAAGTTCAATATCGCAGAAAGTGAAAAATGGATAAAGAAGTTGTGGTACTTACGTACAATGCAGTATCACTCAGCAATGAAATCTATGTCATCAGGCCCGTAGCAGCATAATGAGTGGATTCAGGTATGATGATTCTAACTGAAATAAGTCACACAGGAAAAGAAACATCATAAGATATCACTAATACACGGAATGTAACCTTGGCTACACAGGAACTGAATTACAAAACAGAACAGGGTCTCAAATTTAGAAAACCAACTTATGCTTGCTTAAGGGGAAAGGTGAGTTGGGGTGCTGCATAAAACCAGAGATTGAAATGAGCACAGATAAAGTTCCTTAACCAAATATGGAATAGACAAGAGCTACTCCTTGCTCAACGAAATGGACTCAACACCCCATATTAAATGCCTAAGAGTGTACCTGACTAGGAAGTATCTTAAAACCTATGGATTGCTATGTCTCTGAAAGAGAATCAAGTGTGTGTACAGGGGCATAAACGCAGCAGTGATAGGATTGGAGAGGTTCGGTGAGCAAATGAAGACCCTTTGAAGTCATATTGCATGGTACCCATTCCACGGGTCTCAACTCTCCAGGTTTAAGGTATTCTTCCTTCAGCTAAAACATGCATGTGGAACCCAGAGTATGATCAACCGTGTGATCGGGAGACGTGTTCCAATATGTCTCAGTTTTCGTCCCCTGGTACTCGGGTGCAACATTCCAGACGCTTTACTAACACTCTCCCGACTTGGAGAGTCAGTGCCTTTAACCTCCTGTTTGGCCCAGTTTGCAATTTCTGTGGAAGATGAACAGGAATAGGGAGAACCAATGACAGACTAGCTGGAGGTGTCTGGACGGGCAAATTTAACTCTCATTTCCCACCAGGAAGAGGAATTAACCAAAGGCTCAGCGTGCCGTGCCGGAACCAGATTAGGGCCTGAAGCCATCCTGCGGGGTTGCGGCCAGCTCACGAGAAAGCGAGTTGAAGAAAGGAGCTCAGGGGCACTGTAATTCACAAACCTGCAGAGTTATAAATGACAGCTATCGTCCAAAAATATACTGAAGTAAGGCTGCCAAGAGGACTTGAAAGCGGGGCAGAATTGCAGGAAACCGATTTCAGGAGGTAGACTGGAATTGCATTGAAAGCATAGGAAAAGAGGCAGAACGTCCACAATGATGCACTTGGCCAAAAAGGGCGTATGCGTTTTTTCCTGAATATATTCAGGAAAAAACGCATACGCCCTTTTTGGCCAACCAAGCAAGCTTGCAAAGGAAATCTGCACTACAGTGAAGTCTCACTTCCCCCCGGTCAAAAGGGCCATCTGAAAAAAGTGTAAAATCCAGAAAGGCAGGACAGGCCATGGAGAACTGGGAGCCTTGTTATGCTGATGGGCGGGATGTAAATTGCCAACAGCCACTCGGGAGAAGTGTATGGTGTTTCCTGAAACATCTAAAAAACAAAGCAACAGAGCCTAGGGCACTTCCACTTATGGTCCTATAGCTTAGGGAAATTAAAATCAAAAGACACAGCCACCCCAAAGGTTGGGACGGCTCTGTTTACAAGAACCTGGTTTACGGTACAAGTTCAATATCGCAGAAAGTGAAAAATGGATAAAGAAGTTGTGGTACTTACGTACAATGCAGTATCACTCAGCAATGAAATCTATGTCATCAGGCCCGTAGCAGCATAATGAGTGGATTCAGGTACGATGATTCTAACTGAAATAAGTCACACAGGAAAAGAAACATCATAAGATATCACTAATACACGGAATGTAAACTTGGCTATACAGGAACTGAATTCCAAAACAGAACAGGGTCTCAAATTTAGAAACCCAACTTATGCTTGCTTAAGGGGAAAGGTGAGTTGGGGTGCTGCATAAAACCAGAGATTGAAATGAGCACAGATAAAGTTCCTTAAGCCAAATATGGAATAGACAAGAGCTACTCCTTGCTCAACGAAATGGACTCAACACCCCATATTATGCCTAAGAGTGTACCTGACTAGGTAGTATCTTAAAACCTATGGATTGCTATGTCTCTGAAAGAGAATCAAGTGTGTGTACAGGGGCATAAACGCAGCAGTGATAGGATTGGAGAGGTTCGGTGAGCAAATGAAGACCCTTTGAAGTCATATTGCATGGTACCCATTCCACGGGTCTCAACTCTCCAGGTTTAAGGTATTCTTCCTTCAGCTAAAACATGCATGTGGAACCCAGAGTATGATCAACCGTGTGATCGGGAGACGTGTTCCAATATGTCTCAGTTTTCGTCCCCTGGTACTCGGGTGCAACATTCCAGACGCTTTACTAACACTCTCCCGACTTGGAGAGTCAGTGCCTTTAACCTCCTGTTTGGCCCAGTTTGCAATTTCTGCAGAAGTTGAACAGGAATAGGGAGAACCAATGACAGACTAGCTGGAGGTGTCTGGACGGGCAAATTTAACTCTCATTTCCCACCAGGAAGAGGAATTAACCAAAGGCTCAGCGTGCCGTGCCGGAACCAGATTAGGGCCTGAAGCCATCCTGCGGGGTTGCGGCCAGCTCACGAGAAAGCGAGTTGAAGAAAGGAGCTCAGGGGCACTGTAATTCACAAACCTGCAGAGTTATAAATGACAGCTATCGTCCAAAAATATACTGAAGTAAGGCTGCCAAGAGGACTTGAAAGCGGGGCAGAATTGCAGGAAACTGATTTCAGGAGGTAGACTGGAATTGCATTGAAAGCATAGGAAAAGAGGCAGAACGTCCACAATGATGCACTTGGCCAAAAAGGGCGTATGCGTTTTTTCCTGAATATATTCAGGAAAAAACGCATACGCCCTTTTTGGCCAACCAGGCAAGCTTGCAAAGGAAATCTGCACTACAGTGAAGTCTCACTTCCCCCCGGTCAAATGGGCCATCTGAAAAAAGTGTAAAATCCAGAAAGGCAGGACAGGCCATGGAGAACTGGGAGCCTTGTTATGCTGATGGGCGGGATGTAAATTGCCAACAGCCACTCGGGAGAAGTGTATGGTGTTTCCTGAAACATCTAAAAAACAAAGCAACAGAGCCTAGGGCACTTCCACTTATGGTCCTATAGCTTAGGGAAATTAAAATCAAAAGACACAGCCACCCCAAAGGTTGGGACGGCTCTGTTTACAAGAACCTGGTTTACGGTACAAGTTCAATATCGCAGAAAGTGAAAAATGGATAAAGAAGTTGTGGTACTTACGTACAATGCAGTATCACTCAGCAATGAAATCTATGTCATCAGGCCCGTAGCAGCATAATGAGTGGATTCAGGTACGATGATTCTAACTGAAATAAGTCACACAGGAAAAGAAACATCATAAGATATCACTAATACACGGAATGTAACCTTGGCTACACAGGAACTGAATTACAAAACAGAACAGGGTCTCAAATTTAGAAAACCAACTTATGCTTGCTTAAGGGGAAAGGTGAGTTGGGGTGCTGCATAAAACCAGAGATTGAAATGAGCACAGATAAAGTTCCTTAACCAAATATGGAATAGACAAGAGCTACTCCTTGCTCAACGAAATGGACTCAACACCCCATATTAAATGCCTAAGAGTGTACCTGACTAGGAAGTATCTTAAAACCTATGGATTGCTATGTCTCTGAAAGAGAATCAAGTGTGTGTACAGGGGCATAAACGCAGCAGTGATAGGATTGGAGAGGTTCGGTGAGCAAATGAAGACCCTTTGAAGTCATATTGCATGGTACCCATTCCACGGGTCTCAACTCTCCAGGTTTAAGGTATTCTTCCTTCAGCTAAAACATGCATGTGGAACCCAGAGTATGATCAACCGTGTGATCGGGAGACGTGTTCCAATATGTCTCAGTTTTCGTCCCCTGGTACTCGGGTGCAACATTCCAGACGCTTTACTAACACTCTCCCGACTTGGAGAGTCAGTGCCTTTAACCTCCTGTTTGGCCCAGTTTGCAATTTCTGTGGAAGATGAACAGGAATAGGGAGAACCAATGACAGACTAGCTGGAGGTGTCTGGACGGGCAAATTTAACTCTCATTTCCCACCAGGAAGAGGAATTAACCAAAGGCTCAGCGTGCCGTGCCGGAACCAGATTAGGGCCTGAAGCCATCCTGCGGGGTTGCGGCCAGCTCACGAGAAAGCGAGTTGAAGAAAGGAGCTCAGGGGCACTGTAATTCACAAACCTGCAGAGTTATAAATGACAGCTATCGTCCAAAAATATACTGAAGTAAGGCTGCCAAGAGGACTTGAAAGCGGGGCAGAATTGCAGGAAACCGATTTCAGGAGGTAGACTGGAATTGCATTGAAAGCATAGGAAAAGAGGCAGAACGTCCACAATGATGCACTTGGCCAAAAAGGGCGTATGCGTTTTTTCCTGAATATATTCAGGAAAAAACGCATACGCCCTTTTTGGCCAACCAAGCAAGCTTGCAAAGGAAATCTGCACTACAGTGAAGTCTCACTTCCCCCCGGTCAAAAGGGCCATCTGAAAAAAGTGTAAAATCCAGAAAGGCAGGACAGGCCATGGAGAACTGGGAGCCTTGTTATGCTGATGGGCGGGATGTAAATTGCCAACAGCCACTCGGGAGAAGTGTATGGTGTTTCCTGAAACATCTAAAAAACAAAGCAACAGAGCCTAGGGCACTTCCACTTATGGTCCTATAGCTTAGGGAAATTAAAATCAAAAGACACAGCCACCCCAAAGGTTGGGACGGCTCTGTTTACAAGAACCTGGTTTACGGTACAAGTTCAATATCGCAGAAAGTGAAAAATGGATAAAGAAGTTGTGGTACTTACGTACAATGCAGTATCACTCAGCAATGAAATCTATGTCATCAGGCCCGTAGCAGCATAATGAGTGGATTCAGGTACGATGATTCTAACTGAAATAAGTCACACAGGAAAAGAAACATCATAAGATATCACTAATACACGGAATGTAAACTTGGCTATACAGGAACTGAATTCCAAAACAGAACAGGGTCTCAAATTTAGAAACCCAACTTATGCTTGCTTAAGGGGAAAGGTGAGTTGGGGTGCTGCATAAAACCAGAGATTGAAATGAGCACAGATAAAGTTCCTTAAGCCAAATATGGAATAGACAAGAGCTACTCCTTGCTCAACGAAATGGACTCAACACCCCATATTATGCCTAAGAGTGTACCTGACTAGGTAGTATCTTAAAACCTATGGATTGCTATGTCTCTGAAAGAGAATCAAGTGTGTGTACAGGGGCATAAACGCAGCAGTGATAGGATTGGAGAGGTTCGGTGAGCAAATGAAGACCCTTTGAAGTCATATTGCATGGTACCCATTCCACGGGTCTCAACTCTCCAGGTTTAAGGTATTCTTCCTTCAGCTAAAACATGCATGTGGAACCCAGAGTATGATCAACCGTGTGATCGGGAGACGTGTTCCAATATGTCTCAGTTTTCGTCCCCTGGTACTCGGGTGCAACATTCCAGACGCTTTACTAACACTCTCCCGACTTGGAGAGTCAGTGCCTTTAACCTCCTGTTTGGCCCAGTTTGCAATTTCTGCAGAAGTTGAACAGGAATAGGGAGAACCAATGACAGACTAGCTGGAGGTGTCTGGACGGGCAAATTTAACTCTCATTTCCCACCAGGAAGAGGAATTAACCAAAGGCTCAGCGTGCCGTGCCGGAACCAGATTAGGGCCTGAAGCCATCCTGCGGGGTTGCGGCCAGCTCACGAGAAAGCGAGTTGAAGAAAGGAGCTCAGGGGCACTGTAATTCACAAACCTGCAGAGTTATAAATGACAGCTATCGTCCAAAAATATACTGAAGTAAGGCTGCCAAGAGGACTTGAAAGCGGGGCAGAATTGCAGGAAACCGATTTCAGGAGGTAGACTGGAATTGCATTGAAAGCATAGGAAAAGAGGCAGAACGTCCACAATGATGCACTTGGCCAAAAAGGGCGTATGCGTTTTTTCCTGAATATATTCAGGAAAAAACGCATACGCCCTTTTTGGCCAACCAGGCAAGCTTGCAAAGGAAATCTGCACTACAGTGAAGTCTCACTTCCCCCCGGTCAAATGGGCCATCTGAAAAAAGTGTAAAATCCAGAAAGGCAGGACAGGCCATGGAGAACTGGGAGCCTTGTTATGCTGATGGGCGGGATGTAAATTGCCAACAGCCACTCGGGAGAAGTGTATGGTGTTTCCTGAAACATCTAAAAAACAAAGCAACAGAGCCTAGGGCACTTCCACTTATGGTCCTATAGCTTAGGGAAATTAAAATCAAAAGACACAGCCACCCCAAAGGTTGGGACGGCTCTGTTTACAAGAACCTGGTTTACGGTACAAGTTCAATATCGCAGAAAGTGAAAAATGGATAAAGAAGTTGTGGTACTTACGTACAATGCAGTATCACTCAGCAATGAAATCTATGTCATCAGGCCCGTAGCAGCATAATGAGTGGATTCAGGTACGATGATTCTAACTGAAATAAGTCACACAGGAAAAGAAACATCATAAGATATCACTAATACACGGAATGTAAACTTGGCTACACAGGAACTGAATTACAAAACAGAACAGGGTCTCAAATTTAGAAACCCAACTTATGCTTGCTTAAGGGGAAAGGTGAGTTGGGGTGCTGCATAAAACCAGAGATTGAAATGAGCACAGATAAAGTTCCTTAAGCCAAATATGGAATAGACAAGAGCTACTCCTTGCTCAACGAAATGGACTCAACACCCCATATTAAATGCCTAAGAGTGTACCTGACTAGGTAGTATCTTAAAACCTATGGATTGCTATGTCTCTGAAAGAGAATCAAGTGTGTGTACAGGGGCATAAACGCAGCAGTGATAGGATTGGAGAGGTTCGGTGAGCAAATGAAGACCCTTTGAAGTCATATTGCATGGTACCCATTCCACGGGTCTCAACTCTCCAGGTTTAAGGTATTCTTCCTTCAGCTAAAACATGCATGTGGAACCCAGAGTATGATCAACCGTGTGATCGGGAGACGTGTTCCAATATGTCTCAGTTTTCGTCCCCTGGTACTCGGGTGCAACATTCCAGACGCTTTACTAACACTCTCCCGACTTGGAGAGTCAGTGCCTTTAACCTCCTGTTTGGCCCAGTTTGCAATTTCTGCGGAAGATGAACAGGAATAGGGAGAACCAATGACAGACTAGCTGGAGGTGTCTGGACGGGCAAATTTAACTCTCATTTCCCACCAGGAAGAGGAATTAACCAAAGGCTCAGCGTGCCGTGCCGGAACCAGATTAGGGCCTGAAGCCATCCTGCGGGGTTGCGGCCAGCTCACGAGAAAGCGAGTTGAAGAAAGGAGCTCAGGGGCACTGTAATTCACAAACCTGCAGAGTTATAAATGACAGCTATCGTCCAAAAATATACTGAAGTAAGGCTGCCAAGAGGACTTGAAAGCGGGGCAGAATTGCAGGAAACCGATTTCAGGAGGTAGACTGGAATTGCATTGAAAGCATAGGAAAAGAGGCAGAACGTCCACAATGATGCACTTGGCCAAAAAGGGCGTATGCGTTTTTTCCTGAATATATTCAGGAAAAAACGCATACGCCCTTTTTGGCCAACCAAGCAAGCTTGCAAAGGAAATCTGCACTACAGTGAAGTCTCACTTCCCCCCGGTCAAATGGGCCATCTGAAAAAAGTGTAAAATCCAGAAAGGCAGGACAGGCCATGGAGAACTGGGAGCCTTGTTATGCTGATGGGCGGGATGTAAATTGCCAACAGCCACTCGGGAGAAGTGTATGGTGTTTCCTGAAACATCTAAAAAACAAAGCAACAGAGCCTAGGGCACTTCCACTTATGGTCCTATAGCTTAGGGAAATTAAAATCAAAAGACACAGCCACCCCAAAGGTTGGGACGGCTCTGTTTACAAGAACCTGGTTTACGGTACAAGTTCAATATCGCAGAAAGTGAAAAATGGATAAAGAAGTTGTGGTACTTACGTACAATGCAGTATCACTCAGCAATGAAATCTATGTCATCAGGCCCGTAGCAGCATAATGAGTGGATTCAGGTACGATGATTCTAACTGAAATAAGTCACACAGGAAAAGAAACATCATAAGATATCACTAATACACGGAATGTAAACTTGGCTACACAGGAACTGAATTACAAAACAGAACAGGGTCTCAAATTTAGAAACCCAACTTATGCTTGCTTAAGGGGAAAGGTGAGTTGGGGTGCTGCATAAAACCAGAGATTGAAATGAGCACAGATAAAGTTCCTTAAGCCAAATATGGAATAGACAAGAGCTACTCCTTGCTCAACGAAATGGACTCAACACCCCATATTAAATGCCTAAGAGTGTACCTGACTAGGTAGTATCTTAAAACCTATGGATTGCTATGTCTCTGAAAGAGAATCAAGTGTGTGTACAGGGGCATAAACGCAGCAGTGATAGGATTGGAGAGGTTCGGTGAGCAAATGAAGACCCTTTGAAGTCATATTGCATGGTACCCATTCCACGGGTCTCAACTCTCCAGGTTTAAGGTATTCTTCCTTCAGCTAAAACATGCATGTGGAACCCAGAGTATGATCAACCGTGTGATCGGGAGACGTGTTCCAATATGTCTCAGTTTTCGTCCCCTGGTACTCGGGTGCAACATTCCAGACGCTTTACTAACACTCTCCCGACTTGGAGAGTCAGTGCCTTTAACCTCCTGTTTGGCCCAGTTTGCAATTTCTGCGGAAGATGAACAGGAATAGGGAGAACCAATGACAGACTAGCTGGAGGTGTCTGGACGGGCAAATTTAACTCTCATTTCCCACCAGGAAGAGGAATTAACCAAAGGCTCAGCGTGCCGTGCCGGAACCAGATTAGGGCCTGAAGCCATCCTGCGGGGTTGCGGCCAGCTCACGAGAAAGCGAGTTGAAGAAAGGAGCTCAGGGGCACTGTAATTCACAAACCTGCAGAGTTATAAATGACAGCTATCGTCCAAAAATATACTGAAGTAAGGCTGCCAAGAGGACTTGAAAGCGGGGCAGAATTGCAGGAAACCGATTTCAGGAGGTAGACTGGAATTGCATTGAAAGCATAGGAAAAGAGGCAGAACGTCCACAATGATGCACTTGGCCAAAAAGGGCGTATGCGTTTTTTCCTGAATATATTCAGGAAAAAACGCATACGCCCTTTTTGGCCAACCAAGCAAGCTTGCAAAGGAAATCTGCACTACAGTGAAGTCTCACTTCCCCCCGGTCAAATGGGCCATCTGAAAAAAGTGTAAAATCCAGAAAGGCAGGACAGGCCATGGAGAACTGGGAGCCTTGTTATGCTGATGGGCGGGATGTAAATTGCCAACAGCCACTCGGGAGAAGTGTATGGTGTTTCCTGAAACATCTAAAAAACAAAGCAACAGAGCCTAGGGCACTTCCACTTATGGTCCTATAGCTTAGGGAAATTAAAATCAAAAGACACAGCCACCCCAAAGGTTGGGACGGCTCTGTTTACAAGAACCTGGTTTACGGTACAAGTTCAATATCGCAGAAAGTGAAAAATGGATAAAGAAGTTGTGGTACTTACGTACAATGCAGTATCACTCAGCAATGAAATCTATGTCATCAGGCCCGTAGCAGCATAATGAGTGGATTCAGGTACGATGATTCTAACTGAAATAAGTCACACAGAAAAAGAAACATCATAAGATATCACTAATACACGGAATGTAAACTTGGCTACACAGGAACTGAATTACAAAACAGAACAGGGTCTCAAATTTAGAAACCCAACTTATGCTTGCTTAAGGGGAAAGGTGAGTTGGGGTGCTGCATAAAACCAGAGATTGAAATGAGCACAGATAAAGTTCCTTAAGCCAAATATGGAATAGACAAGAGCTACTCCTTGCTCAACGAAATGGACTCAACACCCCATATTAAATGCCTAAGAGTGTACCTGACTAGGAAGTATCTTAAAACCTATGGATTGCTATGTCTCTGAAAGAGAATCAAGTGTGTGTACAGGGGCATAAACGCAGCAGTGATAGGATTGGAGAGGTTCGGTGAGCAAATGAAGACCCTTTGAAGTCATATTGCATGGTACCCATTCCACGGGTCTCAACTCTCCAGGTTTAAGGTATTCTTCCTTCAGCTAAAACATGCATGTGGAACCCAGAGTATGATCAACCGTGTGATCGGGAGACGTGTTCCAATATGTGTCAGTTTTCGTCCCCTGGTACTCGGGTGCAACATTCCAGACGCTTTACTAACACTCTCCCGACTTGGAGAGTCAGTGCCTTTAACCTCCTGTTTGGCCCAGTTTGCAATTTCTGCGGAAGATGAACAGGAATAGGGAGAACCAATGACAGACTAGCTGGAGGTGTCTGGACGGGCAAATTTAACTCTCATTTCCCACCAGGAAGAGGAATTAACCAAAGGCTCAGCGTGCCGTGCCGGAACCAGTTTAGGGCCTGAAGCCATCCTGCGGGGTTGCGGCCAGCTCACGAGAAAGCGAGTTGAAGAAAGGAGCTCAGGGGCACTGTAATTCACAAACCTGCAGAGTTATAAATGACAGCTATCGTCCAAAAATATACTGAAGTAAGGCTGCCAAGAGGACTTGAAAGCGGGGCAGAATTGCAGGAAACCGATTTCAGGAGGTAGACTGGAATTGCATTGAAAGCATAGGAAAAGAGGCAGAACGTCCACAATGATGCACTTGGCCAAAAAGGGCGTATGCGTTTTTTCCTGAATATATTCAGGAAAAAACGCATACGCCCTTTTTGGCCAACCAAGCAAGCTTGGAAAGGAAATCTGCACTACAGTGAAGTCTCACTTCCCCCCGGTCAAAAGGGCCATCTGAAAAAAGTGTAAAATCCAGAAAGGCAGGACAGGCCATGGAGAACTGGGAGCCTTGTTATGCTGATGGGCGGGATGTAAATTGCCAACAGCCACTCGGGAGAAGTGTATGGTGTTTCCTGAAACATCTAAAAAACAAAGCAACAGAGCCTAGGGCACTTCCACTTATGGTCCTATAGCTTAGGGAAATTAAAATCAAAAGACACAGCCACCCCAAAGGTTGGGACGGCTCTGTTTACAAGAACCTGGTTTACGGTACAAGTTCAATATCGCAGAAAGTGAAAAATGGATAAAGAAGTTGTGGTACTTACGTACAATGCAGTATCACTCAGCAATGAAATCTATGTCATCAGGCCCGTAGCAGCATAATGAGTGGATTCAGGTACGATGATTCTAACTGAAATAAGTCACACAGGAAAAGAAACATCATAAGATATCACTAATACACGGAATGTAAACTTGGCTACACAGGAACTGAATTACAAAACAGAACAGGGTCTCAAATTTAGAAACCCAACTTATGCTTGCTTAAGGGGAAAGGTGAGTTGGGGTGCTGCATAAAACCAGAGATTGAAATGAGCACAGATAAAGTTCCTTAAGCCAAATATGGAATAGACAAGAGCTACTCCTTGCTCAACGAAATGGACTCAACACCCCATATTAAATGCCTAAGAGTGTACCTGACTAGGTAGTATCTTAAAACCTATGGATTGCTATGTCTCTGAAAGAGAATCAAGTGTGTGTACAGGGGCATAAACGCAGCAGTGATAGGATTGGAGAGGTTCGGTGAGCAAATGAAGACCCTTTGAAGTCATATTGCATGGTACCCATTCCACGGGTCTCAACTCTCCAGGTTTAAGGTATTCTTCCTTCAGCTAAAACATGCATGTGGAACCCAGAGTATGATCAACCGTGTGATCGGGAGACGTGTTCCAATATGTCTCAGTTTTCGTCCCCTGGTACTCGGGTGCAACATTCCAGACGCTTTACTAACACTCTCCCGACTTGGAGAGTCAGTGCCTTTAACCTCCTGTTTGGCCCAGTTTGCAATTTCTGCGGAAGATGAACAGGAATAGGGAGAACCAATGACAGACTAGCTGGAGCTGTCTGGACGGGCAAATTTAACTCTCATTTCCCACCAGGAAGAGGAAGTAACCAAAGGCTCAGCGTGCCCTGCCGGAACCAGATTAGGGCCTGAAGCCATCCTGCGGGGTTGCGGCCAGCTCACGAGAAAGCGAGTTGAAGAAAGGAGCTCAGGGGCACTGTAATTCACAAACCTGCAGAGTTATAAATGACAGCTATCGTCCAAAAATATACTGAAGTAAGGCTGCCAAGAGGACTTGAAAGCGGGGCAGAATTGCAGGAAACCGATTTCAGGAGGTAGACTGGAATTGCATTGAAAGCATAGGAAAAGAGGCAGAACGTCCACAATGATGCACTTGGCCAAAAAGGGCGTATGCGTTTTTTCCTGAATATATTCAGGAAAAAACGCATACGCCCTTTTTGGCCAACCAAGCAAGCTTGGAAAGGAAATCTGCACTACAGTGAAGTCTCACTTCCCCCCGGTCAAAAGGGCCATCTGAAAAAAGTGTAAAATCCAGAAAGGCAGGACAGGCCATGGAGAACTGGGAGCCTTGTTATGCTGATGGGCGGGATGTAAATTGCCAACAGCCACTCGGGAGAAGTGTATGGTGTTTCCTGAAACATCTAAAAAACAAAGCAACAGAGCCTAGGGCACTTCCACTTATGGTCCTATAGCTTAGGGAAATTAAAATCAAAAGACACAGCCACCCCAAAGGTTGGGACGGCTCTGTTTACAAGAACCTGGTTTACGGTACAAGTTCAATATCGCAGAAAGTGAAAAATGGATAAAGAAGTTGTGGTACTTACGTACAATGCAGTATCACTCAGCAATGAAATCTATGTCATCAGGCCCGTAGCAGCATAATGAGTGGATTCAGGTACGATGATTCTAACTGAAATAAGTCACACAGAAAAAGAAACATCATAAGATATCACTAATACACGGAATGTAAACTTGGCTACACAGGAACTGAATTACAAAACAGAACAGGGTCTCAAATTTAGAAACCCAACTTATGCTTGCTTAAGGGGAAAGGTGAGTTGGGGTGCTGCATAAAACCAGAGATTGAAATGAGCACAGATAAAGTTCCTTAAGCCAAATATGGAATAGACAAGAGCTACTCCTTGCTCAACGAAATGGACTCAACACCCCATATTAAATGCCTAAGAGTGTACCTGACTAGGAAGTATCTTAAAACCTATGGATTGCTATGTCTCTGAAAGAGAATCAAGTGTGTGTACAGGGGCATAAACGCAGCAGTGATAGGATTGGAGAGGTTCGGTGAGCAAATGAAGACCCTTTGAAGTCATATTGCATGGTACCCATTCCACGGGTCTCAACTCTCCAGGTTTAAGGTATTCTTCCTTCAGCTAAAACATGCATGTGGAACCCAGAGTATGATCAACCGTGTGATCGGGAGACGTGTTCCAATATGTCTCAGTTTTCGTCCCCTGGTACTCGGGTGCAACATTCCAGATGCTTTACTAACACTCTCCCGACTTGGAGAGTCAGTGCCTTTAACCTCCTGTTTGGCCCAGTTTGCAATTTCTGCGGAAGATGAACAGGAATAGGGAGAACCAATGACAGACTAGCTGGAGGTGTCTGGACGGGCAAATTTAACTCTCATTTCCCACCAGGAAGAGGAATTAACCAAAGGCTCAGCGTGCCGTGCCGGAACCAGTTTAGGGCCTGAAGCCATCCTGCGGGGTTGCGGCCAGCTCACGAGAAAGCGAGTTGAAGAAAGGAGCTCAGGGGCACTGTAATTCACAAACCTGCAGAGTTATAAATGACAGCTATCGTCCAAAAATATACTGAAGTAAGGCTGCCAAGAGGACTTGAAAGCGGGGCAGAATTGCAGGAAACCGATTTCAGGAGGTAGACTGGAATTGCATTGAAAGCATAGGAAAAGAGGCAGAACGTCCACAATGATGCACTTGGCCAAAAAGGGCGTATGCGTTTTTTCCTGAATATATTCAGGAAAAAACGCATACGCCCTTTTTGGCCAACCAAGCAAGCTTGGAAAGGAAATCTGCACTACAGTGAAGTCTCACTTCCCCCCGGTCAAAAGGGCCATCTGAAAAAAGTGTAAAATCCAGAAAGGCAGGACAGGCCATGGAGAACTGGGAGCCTTGTTATGCTGATGGGCGGGATGTAAATTGCCAACAGCCACTCGGGAGAAGTGTATGGTGTTTCCTGAAACATCTAAAAAACAAAGCAACAGAGCCTAGGGCACTTCCACTTATGGTCCTATAGCTTAGGGAAATTAAAATCAAAAGACACAGCCACCCCAAAGGTTGGGACGGCTCTGTTTACAAGAACCTGGTTTACGGTACAAGTTCAATATCGCAGAAAGTGAAAAATGGATAAAGAAGTTGTGGTACTTACGTACAATGCAGTATCACTCAGCAATGAAATCTATGTCATCAGGCCCGTAGCAGCATAATGAGTGGATTCAGGTACGATGATTCTAACTGAAATAAGTCACACAGAAAAAGAAACATCATAAGATATCACTAATACACGGAATGTAAACTTGGCTACACAGGAACTGAATTACAAAACAGAACAGGGTCTCAAATTTAGAAACCCAACTTATGCTTGCTTAAGGGGAAAGGTGAGTTGGGGTGCTGCATAAAACCAGAGATTGAAATGAGCACAGATAAAGTTCCTTAAGCCAAATATGGAATAGACAAGAGCTACTCCTTGCTCAACGAAATGGACTCAACACCCCATATTAAATGCCTAAGAGTGTACCTGACTAGGAAGTATCTTAAAACCTATGGATTGCTATGTCTCTGAAAGAGAATCAAGTGTGTGTACAGGGGCATAAACGCAGCAGTGATAGGATTGGAGAGGTTCGGAGAGCAAATGAAGACCCTTTGAAGTCATATTGCATGGTACCCATTCCACGGGTCTCAACTCTCCAGGTTTAAGGTATTCTTCCTTCAGCTAAAACATGCATGTGGAACCCAGAGTATGATCAACCGTGTGATCGGGAGACGTGTTCCAATATGTCTCAGTTTTCGTCCCCTGGTACTCAGGTGCAACATTCCAGACGCTTTACTAACACTCTCCCGACTTGGAGAGTCAGTGCCTTTAACCTCCTGTTTGGCCCAGTTTGCAATTTCTGCGGAAGATGAACAGGAATAGGGAGAACCAATGACAGACTAGCTGGAGGTGTCTGGACGGGCAAATTTAACTCTCATTTCCCACCAGGAAGAGGAATTAACCAAAGGCTCAGCGTGCCGTGCCGGAACCAGTTTAGGGCCTGAAGCCATCCTGCGGGGTTGCGGCCAGCTCACGAGAAAGCGAGTTGAAGAAAGGAGCTCAGGGGCACTGTAATTCACAAACCTGCAGAGTTATAAATGACAGCTATCGTCCAAAAATATACTGAAGTAAGGCTGCCAAGAGGACTTGAAAGCGGGGCAGAATTGCAGGAATCCGATTTCAGGAGGTAGACTGGAATTGCATTGAAAGCATAGGAAAAGAGGCAGAACGTCCACAATGATGCACTTGGCCAAAAAGGGCGTATGCGTTTTTTCCTGAATATATTCAGGATAAAACGCATACGCCCTTTTTGGCCAACCAAGCAAGCTTGCAAAGGAAATCTGCACTACAGTGAAGTCTCACTTCCCCCCGGTCAAAAGGGCCATCTGAAAAAAGTGTAAAATCCAGAAAGGCAGGACAGGCCATGGAGAACTGGGAGCCTTGTTATGCTGATGGGCGGGATGTAAATTGCCAACAGCCACTCGGGAGAAGTGTATGGTGTTTCCTGAAACATCTAAAAAACAAAGCAACAGAGCCTAGGGCACTTCCACTTATGGTCCTATAGCTTAGGGAAATTAAAATCAAAAGACACAGCCACCCCAAAGGTTGGGACGGCTCTGTTTACAAGAACCTGGTTTACGGTACAAGTTCAATATCGCAGAAAGTGAAAAATGGATAAAGAAGTTGTGGTACTTACGTACAATGCAGTATCACTCAGCAATGAAATCTATGTCATCAGGCCCGTAGCAGCATAATGAGTGGATTCAGGTACGATGATTCTAACTGAAATAAGTCACACAGGAAAAGAAACATCATAAGATATCACTAATACACGGAATGTAAACTTGGCTACACAGGAACTGAATTACAAAACAGAACAGGGTCTCAAATTTAGAAACCCAACTTATGCTTGCTTAAGGGGAAAGGTGAGTTGGGGTGCTGCATAAAACCAGAGATTGAAATGAGCACAGATAAAGTTCCTTAAGCCAAATATGGAATAGACAAGAGCTACTCCTTGCTCAACGAAATGGACTCAACACCCCATATTAAATGCCTAAGAGTGTACCTGACTAGGAAGTATCTTAAAACCTATGGATTGCTATGTCTCTGAAAGAGAATCAAGTGTGTGTACAGGGGCATAAACGCAGCAGTGATAGGATTGGAGAGGTTCGGTGAGCAAATGAAGACCCTTTGAAGTCATATTGCATGGTACCCATTCCAAGAGTCTCAACTCTCCAGGTTTAAGGTATTCTTCCTTCAGCTAAAACATGCATGTGGAACCCAGAGTATGATCAACCGTGTGATCGGGAGACGTGTTCCAATATGTCTCAGTTTTCGTCCCCTGGTACTCGGGTGCAACATTCCAGACGCTTTACTAACACTCTCCCGACTTGGAGAGTCAGTGCCTTTAACCTCCTGTTTGGCCCAGTTTGCAATTTCTGCGGAAGATGAACAGGAATAGGGAGAACCAATGACAGACTAGCTGGAGGTGTCTGGACGGGCAAATTTAACTCTCATTTCCCACCAGGAAGAGGAATTAACCAAAGGCTCAGCGTGCCGTGCCGGAACCAGTTTAGGGCCTGAAGCCATCCTGCGGGGTTGTGGCCAGCTCACGAGAAAGCGACTTGAAGAAAGGAGCTCAGGGGCACTGTAATTCACAAACCTGCAGAGTTATAAATGACAGCTATCGTCCAAAAATATACTGAAGTAAGGCTGCCAAGAGGACTTGAAAGCGGGTCAGAATTGCAGGAAACCGATTTCAGGAGGTAGACTGGAATTGCATTGAAAGCATAGGAAAAGAGGCAGAACGTCCACAATGATGCACTTGGCCAAAAAGGGCGTATGCGTTTTTTCCTGAATATATTCAGGAAAAAACGCATACGCCCTTTTTGGCCAACCAAGCAAGCTTGCAAAGGAAATCTGCACTACAGTGAAGTCTCACTTCCCCCCGGTCAAAAGGGCCATCTGAAAAAAGTGTAAAATCCAGAAAGGCAGGACAGGCCATGGAGAACTGGGAGCCTTGTTATGCTGATGGGCGGGATGTAAATTGCCAACAGCCACTCGGGAGAAGTGTATGGTGTTTCCTGAAACATCTAAAAAACAAAGCAACAGAGCCTAGGGCACTTCCACTTATGGTCCTATAGCTTAGGGAAATTAAAATCAAAAGACACAGCCACCCCAAAGGTTGGGACGGCTCTGTTTACAAGAACCTGGTTTACGGTACAAGTTCAATATCGCAGAAAGTGAAAAATGGATAAAGAAGTTGTGGTACTTACGTACAATGCAGTATCACTCAGCAATGAAATCTATGTCATCAGGCCCGTAGCAGCATAATGAGTGGATTCAGGTACGATGATTCTAACTGAAATAAGTCACACAGAAAAAGAAACATCATAAGATATCACTAATACACGGAATGTAAACTTGGCTACACAGGAACTGAATTACAAAACAGAACAGGGTCTCAAATTTAGAAACCCAACTTATGCTTGCTTAAGGGGAAAGGTGAGTTGGGGTGCTGCATAAAACCAGAGATTGAAATGAGCACAGATAAAGTTCCTTAAGCCAAATATGGAATAGACAAGAGCTACTCCTTGCTCAACGAAATGGACTCAACACCCCATATTAAATGCCTAAGAGTGTACCTGACTAGGAAGTATCTTAAAACCTATGGATTGCTATGTCTCTGAAAGAGAATCAAGTGTGTGTACAGGGGCATAAACGCAGCAGTGATAGGATTGGAGAGGTTCGGAGAGCAAATGAAGACCCTTTGAAGTCATATTGCATGGTACCCATTCCACGGGTCTCAACTCTCCAGGTTTAAGGTATTCTTCCTTCAGCTAAAACATGCATGTGGAACCCAGAGTATGATCAACCGTGTGATCGGGAGACGTGTTCCAATATGTCTCAGTTTTCGTCCCCTGGTACTCAGGTGCAACATTCCAGACGCTTTACTAACACTCTCCCGACTTGGAGAGTCAGTGCCTTTAACCTCCTGTTTGGCCCAGTTTGCAATTTCTGCGGAAGATGAACAGGAATAGGGAGAACCAATGACAGACTAGCTGGAGGTGTCTGGACGGGCAAATTTAACTCTCATTTCCCACCAGGAAGAGGAATTAACCAAAGGCTCAGCGTGCCGTGCCGGAACCAGTTTAGGGCCTGAAGCCATCCTGCGGGGTTGCGGCCAGCTCACGAGAAAGCGAGTTGAAGAAAGGAGCTCAGGGGCACTGTAATTCACAAACCTGCAGAGTTATAAATGACAGCTATCGTCCAAAAATATACTGAAGTAAGGCTGCCAAGAGGACTTGAAAGCGGGGCAGAATTGCAGGAAACCGATTTCAGGAGGTAGACTGGAATTGCATTGAAAGCATAGGAAAAGAGGCAGAACGTCCACAATGATGCACTTGGCCAAAAAGGGCGTATGCGTTTTTTCCTGAATATATTCAGGATAAAACGCATACGCCCTTTTTGGCCAACCAAGCAAGCTTGCAAAGGAAATCTGCACTACAGTGAAGTCTCACTTCCCCCCGGTCAAAAGGGCCATCTGAAAAAAGTGTAAAATCCAGAAAGGCAGGACAGGCCATGGAGAACTGGGAGCCTTGTTATGCTGATGGGCGGGATGTAAATTGCCAACAGCCACTCGGGAGAAGTGTATGGTGTTTCCTGAAACATCTAAAAAACAAAGCAACAGAGCCTAGGGCACTTCCACTTATGGTCCTATAGCTTAGGGAAATTAAAATCAAAAGACACAGCCACCCCAAAGGTTGGGACGGCTCTGTTTACAAGAACCTGGTTTACGGTACAAGTTCAATATCGCAGAAAGTGAAAAATGGATAAAGAAGTTGTGGTACTTACGTACAATGCAGTATCACTCAGCAATGAAATCTATGTCATCAGGCCCGTAGCAGCATAATGAGTGGATTCAGGTACGATGATTCTAACTGAAATAAGTCACACAGGAAAAGAAACATCATAAGATATCACTAATACACGGAATGTAAACTTGGCTACACAGGAACTGAATTACAAAACAGAACAGGGTCTCAAATTTAGAAACCCAACTTATGCTTGCTTAAGGGGAAAGGTGAGTTGGGGTGCTGCATAAAACCAGAGATTGAAATGAGCACAGATAAAGTTCCTTAAGCCAAATATGGAATAGACAAGAGCTACTCCTTGCTCAACGAAATGGACTCAACACCCCATATTAAATGCCTAAGAGTGTACCTGACTAGGAAGTATCTTAAAACCTATGGATTGCTATGTCTCTGAAAGAGAATCAAGTGTGTGTACAGGGGCATAAACGCAGCAGTGATAGGATTGGAGAGGTTCGGTGAGCAAATGAAGACCCTTTGAAGTCATATTGCATGGTACCCATTCCAAGAGTCTCAACTCTCCAGGTTTAAGGTATTCTTCCTTCAGCTAAAACATGCATGTGGAACCCAGAGTATGATCAACCGTGTGATCGGGAGACGTGTTCCAATATGTCTCAGTTTTCGTCCCCTGGTACTCGGGTGCAACATTCCAGACGCTTTACTAACACTCTCCCGACTTGGAGAGTCAGTGCCTTTAACCTCCTGTTTGGCCCAGTTTGCAATTTCTGCGGAAGATGAACAGGAATAGGGAGAACCAATGACAGACTAGCTGGAGGTGTCTGGACGGGCAAATTTAACTCTCATTTCCCACCAGGAAGAGGAATTAACCAAAGGCTCAGCGTGCCGTGCCGGAACCAGTTTAGGGCCTGAAGCCATCCTGCGGGGTTGTGGCCAGCTCACGAGAAAGCGACTTGAAGAAAGGAGCTCAGGGGCACTGTAATTCACAAACCTGCAGAGTTATAAATGACAGCTATCGTCCAAAAATATACTGAAGTAAGGCTGCCAAGAGGACTTGAAAGCGGGTCAGAATTGCAGGAAACCGATTTCAGGAGGTAGACTGGAATTGCATTGAAAGCATAGGAAAAGAGGCAGAACGTCCACAATGATGCACTTGGCCAAAAAGGGCGTATGCGTTTTTTCCTGAATATATTCAGGAAAAAACGCATACGCCCTTTTTGTCCAACCAAGCAAGCTTGCAAAGGAAATCTGCACTACAGTGAAGTCTCACTTCCCCCCGGTCAAAAGGGCCATCTGAAAAAAGTGTAAAATCCAGAAAGGCAGGACAGGCCATGGAGAACTGGGAGCCTTGTTATGCTGATGGGCGGGATGTCAATTGCCAACAGCCACTCGGGAGAAGTGTATGGTGTTTCCTGAAACATCTAAAAAACAAAGCAACAGAGCCTAGGGCACTTCCACTTATGGTCCTATAGCTTAGGGAAATTAAAATCAAAAGACACAGCCACCCCAAAGGTTGGGACGGCTCTGTTTACAAGAACCTGGTTTACGGTACAAGTTCAATATCGCAGAAAGTGAAAAATGGATAAAGAAGTTGTGGTACTTACGTACAATGCAGTATCACTCAGCAATGAAATCTATGTCATCAGGCCCGTAGCAGCATAATGAGTGGATTCAGGTACGATGATTCTAACTGAAATAAGTCACACAGGAAAAGAAACATCATAAGATATCACTAATACACGGAATGTAAACTTGGCTACACAGGAACTGAATTACAAAACAGAACAGGGTCTCAAATTTAGAAACCCAACTTATGCTTGCTTAAGGGGAAAGGTGAGTTGGGGTGCTGCATAAAACCAGAGATTGAAATGAGCACAGATAAAGTTCCTTAAGCCAAATATGGAATAGACAAGAGCTACTCCTTGCTCAACGAAATGGACTCAACACCCCATATTAAATGCCTAAGAGTGTACCTGACTAGGAAGTATCTTAAAACCTATGGATTGCTATGTCTCTGAAAGAGAATCAAGTGTGTGTACAGGGGCATAAACGCAGCAGTGATAGGATTGGAGAGGTTCGGTGAGCAAATGAAGACCCTTTGAAGTCATATTGCATGGTACCCATTCCACGAGTCTCAACTCTCCAGGTTTAAGGTATTCTTCCTTCAGCTAAAACATGCATGTGGAACCCAGAGTATGATCAACCGTGTGATCGGGAGACGTGTTCCAATATGTCTCAGTTTTCGTCCCCTGGTACTCGGGTGCAACATTCCAGACGCTTTACTAACACTCTCCCGACTTGGAGAGTCAGTGCCTTTAACCTCCTGTTTGGCCCAGTTTGCAATTTCTGCGGAAGATGAACAGGAATAGGGAGAACCAATGACAGACTAGCTGGAGGTGTCTGGACGGGCAAATTTAACTCTCATTTCCCACCAGGAAGAGGAATTAACCAAAGGCTCAGCGTGCCGTGCCGGAACCAGATTAGGGCCTGAAGGCATCCTGCGGTGTTGCGGCCAGCTCACGAGAAAGCGAGTTGAAGAAAGGAGCTCAGGGGCACTGTAATTCACAAACCTGCAGAGTTATAAATGACAGCTATCGTCCAAAAATATACTGAAGTAAGGCTGCCAAGAGGACTTGAAAGCGGGGCAGAATTGCAGGAAACCGATTTCAGGAGGTAGACTGGAATTGCATTGAAAGCATAGGAAAAGAGGCAGAACGTCCACAATGATGCACTTGGCCAAAAAGGGCGTATGCGTTTTTTCCTGAATATATTCAGGAAAAAACGCATACGCCCTTTTTGGCCAACCAAGCAAGCTTGCAAAGGAAATCTGCACTACAATGAAGTCTCACTTCCCCCCGGTCAAAAGGGCCATCTGAAAAAAGTGTAAAATCCAGAAAGGCAGGACAGGCCATGGAGAACTGGGAGCCTTGTTATGCTGATGGGCGGGATGTAAATTGCCAACAGCCACTCGGGAGAAGTGTATGGTGTTTCCTGAAACATCTAAAAAACAAAGCAACAGAGCCTAGGGCACTTCCACTTATGGTCCTATAGCTTAGGGAAATTAAAATCAAAAGACACAGCCACCCCAAAGGTTGGGACGGCTCTGTTTACAAGAACCTGGTTTACGGTACAAGTTCAGTATCGCAGAAAGTGAAAAATGGATAAAGAAGTTGTGGTACTTACGTACAATGCAGTATCACTCAGCAATGAAATCTATGTCATCAGGCCCGTAGCAGCATAATGAGTGGATTCAGGTACGATGATTCTAACTGAAATAAGTCACACAGGAAAAGAAACATCATAAGATATCACTAATACACGGAATGTAAACTTGGCTACACAGGAACTGAATTACAAAACAGAACAGGGTCTCAAATTTAGAAACCCAACTTATGCTTGCTTAAGGGGAAAGGTGAGTTGGGGTGCTGCATAAAACCAGAGATTGAAATGAGCACAGATAAAGTTCCTTAAGCCAAATATGGAATAGACAAGAGCTACTCCTTGCTCAACGAAATGGATTCAACACCCCATATTAAACGCCTAAGAATATAACTGACTAGGAAGTATCTTAAAACCTATGGATTGCTATGTCTCCGAAAGAGAATCAAGCGTGTGTACAGGGGCATAAACGCAGCAGTGATAGGATTGGAGAGGTTCGGTGAGCAAATGAAGACCCTTTGAAGTCATATTGCATGGTACCCATTCCACGGGTCTCAACTCTCCAGGTTTAAGGTATTCTTCCTTCAGCTAAAACATGCATGTGGAACCCAGAGTATGATCAACCGTGTGATCGGGAGACGTGTTCCAATATGTCTCAGTTTTCGTCCCCTGGTACTCGGGTGCAACATTCCAGACGCTTTACTAACACTCTCCCGACTTGGAGAGTCAGTGCCTTTAACCTCCTGTTTGGCCCAGTTTGCAATTTCTGCGGAAGATGAACAGGAATAGGGAGAACCAATGACAGACTAGCTGGAGGTGTCTGGACGGGCAAATTTAACTCTCATTTCCCACCAGGAAGAGGAATTAACCAAAGGCTCAGCGTGCCGTGCCGGAACCAGATTAGGGCCTGAAGCCATCCTGCGGGGTTGCGGCCAGCTCACGAGAAAGCGAGTTGAAGAAAGGAGCTCAGGGGCACTGTAATTCACAAACCTGCAGAGTTATAAATGACAGCTATCGTCCAAAAATATACTGAAGTAAGGCTGCCAAGAGGACTTGAAAGCGGGGCAGAATTGCAGGAAACCGATTTCAGGAGGTAGACTGGAATTGCATTGAAAGCATAGGAAAAGAGGCAGAACGTCCACAATGATGCACTTGGCCAAAAAGGGCGTATGCGTTTTTTCCTGAATATATTCAGGAAAAAACGCATACGCCCTTTTTGGCCAACCAAGCAAGCTTGCAAAGGAAATCTGCACTACAATGAAGTCTCACTTCCCCCCGGTCAAAAGGGCCATCTGAAAAAAGTGTAAAATCCAGAAAGGCAGGACAGGCCATGGAGAACTGGGAGCCTTGTTATGCTGATGGGCGGGAAGTAAATGGCCAACAGCCACTCGGGAGAAGTGTATGGTGTTTCCTGAAACATCTAAAAAACAAAGCAACAGAGCCTAGGGCACTTCCACTTATGGTCCTATAGCTTACGGAAATTAAAATCAAAAAGACACAGCCACCCCAAAAGTTGGGACGGCTCTGTTTACAAGAACCTGGTTTACGGTACAAGTTCAATATCGCAGAAAGTGAAAAATGGATAAAGAAGTTGTGGTACTTACGTACAATGCAGTATCACTCAGCAATGAAATCTATGTCATCAGGCCCGTAGCAGCATAATGAGTGGATTCAGGTATGATGATTCTAACTGAAATAAGTCACACAGGAAAAGAAACATCATAAGATATCACTAATACACGGAATGTAACCTTCGCTACACAGGAACTGAATTACAAAAACAGAACAGGGTCTCAAATTTAGAAAACCAACTTATGCTTGCTTAAGGGGAAAGGTGAGTTGGGGTGCTGCATAAAACCAGAGATTGAAATGAGCACAGATAAAGTTCCTTAAGCCAAATATTTAATAGACAAGGGCTACTCCTTGCTCAACGAAATGGACTCAACACCCCATATTAAATGCCTAAGAGTGTACCTGACTAGGAAGTATCTTAAAACCTATGGATTGCTATGTCTCTGAAAGAGAATCAAGTGTGTGTACAGGGGCATAAAGGCAGCAGTGCTAGGATTGGAGAGGTTCGGTGAGCAAATGAAGACCCTTTGAAGTCATATTGCATGGTACCCATTCCACGGGTCTCAACTCTCCAGGTTTAAGGTATTCTTCCTTCAGCTACAACATGCATGTGGAACCCAGAGTATGATCAACTGTGTGATCGGGAGACGTGTTCCAATATGTCTCAGTTTTCGTCCCCTGGTACTCGGGTGCAACATTCCAGACGCTTTACTAACACTCTCCCGACTTGGAGAGTCAGTGCCTTTAACCTCCTGTTTGGCCCAGTTTGCAATTTCTGCAGAAGATGAACAGGAATAGGGAGAACCAATGACAGACTAGCTGGAGGTGTCTGGACGGGCAAATTTAACTCTCATTTCCCACCAGGAAGAGGAATTAACCAAAGGCTCAGCGTGCCGTGCCGGAACCAGATTAGGGCCTGAAGCCATCCTGCGGTGTTGCGGCCAGCTCACGAGAAAGCGAGTTGAAGAAAGGAGCTCAGGGGCACTGTAATTCACAAACCTGCAGAGTTATAAATGACAGCTATCGTCCAAAAATATACTGAAGTAAGGCTGCCAAGAGGACTTGAAAGCGGGGCAGAATTGCAGGAAACCGATTTCAGGAGGTAGACTGGAATTGCATTGAAAGCATAGGAAAAGAGGCAGAACGTCCACAATGATGCACTTGGCCAAAAAGGGCGTATGCGTTTTTTCCTGAATATATTCAGGAAAAAACGCATACGCCCTTTTTGGCCAACCAAGCAAGCTTGCAAAGGAAATCTGCACTACAATGAAGTCTCACTTCCCCCCGGTCAAAAGGGCCATCTGAAAAAAGTGTAAAATCCAGAAAGGCAGGACAGGCCATGGAGAACTGGGAGCCTTGTTATGCTGATGGGCGGGATGTAAATTGCCAACAGCCACTCGGGAGAAGTGTATGGTGTTTCCTGAAACATCTAAAAGACAAAGCAACAGAGCCTAGGGCACTTCCACTTATGGTCCTATAGCTTAGGGAAATTAAAATCAAAAGACACAGCCACCCCAAAGGTTGGGACGGCTCTGTTTACAAGAACCTGGTTTACGGTACAAGTTCAATATCGCAGAAAGTGAAAAATGGATAAAGAAGTTGTGGTACTTACGTACAATGCAGTATCACTCAGCAATGAAATCTATGTCATCAGGCCCGTAGCAGCATAATGAGTGGATTCAGGTACGATGATTCTAACTGAAATAAGTCACACAGGAAAAGAAACATCATAAGATATCACTAATACACGGAATGTAAACTTGGCTACACAGGAACTGAATTCCAAAACAGAACAGGGTCTCAAATTTAGAAACCCAACTTATGCTTGCTTAAGGGGAAAGGTGAGTTGGGGTGCTGCATAAAACCAGAGATTGAAATGAGCACAGATAAAGTTCCTTAAGCCAAATATGGAATAGACAAGAGCTACTCCTTGCTCAACGAAATGGACTCAACACCCCATATTAAATGCCTAAGAGTGTACCTGACTAGGAAGTATCTTAAAACCTATGGATTGCTATGTCTCTGAAAGAGAATCAAGTGTGTGTACAGGGGCATAAACGCAGCAGTGATAGGATTGGAGAGGTTCGGTGAGCAAATGAAGACCCTTTGAAGTCATATTGCATGGTACCAATTCCACGGGTCTCAACTCTCCAGGTTTAAGGTATTCTTCCTTCAGCTAAAACATGCATGTGGAACCCAGAGTATGATCAACCGTGTGATCGGGAGACGTGTTCCAATATGTCTCAGTTTTCGTCCCCTGGTACTCGGGTGCAACATTCCAGACGCTTTACTAACACTCTCCCGACTTGGAGAGTCAGTGCCTTTAACCTCCTGTTTGGCCCAGTTTGCAATTTCTGCGGAAGATGAACAGGAATAGGGAGAACCAATGACAGACTAGCTGGAGGTGTGTGGACGGGCAAATTTAACTCTCATTTCCCACCAGGAAGAGGAATTAACCAAAGGCTCAGCGTGCCGTGCCGGAACCAGATTAGGGCCTGAAGCCATCCTGCGGTGTTGCGGCCAGCTCACGAGAAAGCGAGTTGAAGAAAGGAGCTCAGGGGCACTGTAATTCACAAACCTGCAGAGTTATAAATGACAGCTATCGTCCAAAAATATACTGAAGTAAGGCTGCCAAGAGGACTTGAAAGCGGGGCAGAATTGCAGGAAACCGATTTCAGGAGGTAGACTGGAATTGCATTGAAAGCATAGGAAAAGAGGCAGAACGTCCACAATGATGCACTTGGCCAAAAAGGGCGTATGCGTTTTTTCCTGAATATATTCAGGAAAAAACGCATACGCCCTTTTTGGCCAACCAAGCAAGCTTGCAAAGGAAATCTGCACTACAGTGAAGTCTCACTTCCCCCCGGTCAAATGGGCCATCTGAAAAAAGTGTAAAATCCAGAAAGGCAGGACAGGCCATGGAGAACTGGGAGCCTTGTTATGCTGATGGGCGGGATGTAAATTGCCAACAGCCACTCGGGAGAAGTGTATGGTGTTTCCTGAAACATCTAAAAAACAAAGCAACAGAGCCTAGGGCACTTCCACTTATGGTCCTATAGCTTAGGGAAATTAAAATCAAAAGACACAGCCACCCCAAAGGTTGGGACGGCTCTGTTTACAAGAACCTGGTTTACGGTACAAGTTCAATATCGCAGAAAGTGAAAAATGGATAAAGAAGTTGTGGTACTTACGTACAATGCAGTATCACTCAGCAATGAAATCTATGTCATCAGGCCCGTAGCAGCATAATGAGTGGATTCAGGTACGATGATTCTAACTGAAATAAGTCACACAGGAAAAGAAACATCATAAGATATCACTAATACACGGAATGTAAACTTGGCTACACAGGAACTGAATTACAAAACAGAACAGGGTCTCAAATTTAGAAACCCAACTTATGCTTGCTTAAGGGGAAAGGTGAGTTGGGGTGCTGCATAAAACCAGAGATTGAAATGAGCACAGATAAAGTTCCTTAAGCCAAATATGGAATAGACAAGAGCTACTCCTTGCTCAACGAAATGGACTCAACACCCCATATTAAATGCCTAAGAGTGTACCTGACTAGGAAGTATCTTAAAACCTATGGATTGCTATGTCTCTGAAAGAGAATCAAGTGTGTGTACAGGGGCATAAATGCAGCAGTGATAGGATTGGAGAGGTTCGGTGAACAAATGAAGACCCTTTGAAGTCATATTGCATGGTACCCATTCCACGAGTCTCAACTCTCCAGGTTTAAGGTATTCTTCCTTCAGCTAAAACATGCATGTGGAACCCAGAGTATGATCAACCGTGTGATCGGGAGACGTGTTCCAATATGTCTCAGTTTTCGTCCCCTGGTACTCGGGTGCAACATTCCAGACGCTTTACTAACACTCTCCCGACTTGGAGAGTCAGTGCCTTTAACCTCCTGTTTGGCCCAGTTTGCAATTTCTGCGGAAGATGAACAGGAATATGGAGAACCAATGACAGACTAGCTGGAGGTGTCTGGACGGGCAAATTTAACTCTCATTTCCCACCAGGAAGAGGAATTAACCAAAGGCTCAGCGTGCCGTGCCGGAACCAGATTAGGGCCTGAAGCCATCCTGCGGTGTTGCGGCCAGCTCACGAGAAAGCGAGTTGAAGAAAGGAGCTCAGGGGCACTGTAATTCACAAACCTGCAGAGTTATAAATGACAGCTATCGTCCAAAAATATACTGAAGTAAGGCTGCCAAGAGGACTTGAAAGCGGGGCAGAATTGCAGGAAACCGATTTCAGGAGGTAGACTGGAATTGCATTGAAAGCATAGGAAAAGAGGCAGAACGTCCACAATGATGCACTTGGCCAAAAAGGGCGTATGCGTTTTTTCCTGAATATATTCAGGAAAAAACGCATACGCCCTTTTTGGCCAACCAAGCAAGCTTGCAAAGGAAATCTGCACTACAATGAAGTCTCACTTCCCCCCGGTCAAAAGGGCCATCTGAAAAAAGTGTAAAATCCAGAAAGGCAGGACAGGCCATGGAGAACTGGGAGCCTTGTTATGCTGATGGGCGGGATGTAAATTGCCAACAGCCACTCGGGAGAAGTGTATGGTGTTTCCTGAAACATCTAAAAAACAAAGCAACAGAGCCTAGGGCACTTCCACTTATGGTCCTATAGCTTAGGGAAATTAAAATCAAAAGACACAGCCACCCCAAAGGTTGGGACGGCTCTGTTTACAAGAACCTGGTTTACGGTACAAGTTCAATATCGCAGAAAGTGAAAAATGGATAAAGAAGTTGTGGTACTTACGTACAATGCAGTATCACTCAGCAATGAAATCTATGTCATCAGGCCCGTAGCAGCATAATGAGTGGATTCAGGTACGATGATTCTAACTGAAATAAGTCACACAGGAAAAGAAACATCATAAGATATCACTAATACACGGAATGTAAACTTGGCTACACAGGAACTGAATTCCAAAACAGAACAGGGTCTCAAATTTAGAAACCCAACTTATGCTTGCTTAAGGGGAAAGGTGAGTTGGGGTGCTGCATAAAACCAGAGATTGAAATGAGCACAGATAAAGTTCCTTAAGCCAAATATGGAATAGACAAGAGCTACTCCTTGCTCAACGAAATGGACTCAACACCCCATATTAAATGCCTAAGAGTGTACCTGACTAGGAAGTATCTTAAAACCTATGGATTGCTATGTCTCTGAAAGAGAATCAAGTGTGTGTACAGGGGCATAAACGCAGCAGTGATAGGATTGGAGAGGTTCGGTGAGCAAATGAAGACCCTTTGAAGTCATATTGCATGGTACCAATTCCACGGGTCTCAACTCTCCAGGTTTAAGGTATTCTTCCTTCAGCTAAAACATGCATGTGGAACCCAGAGTATGATCAACCGTGTGATCGGGAGACGTGTTCCAATATGTCTCAGTTTTCGTCCCCTGGTACTCGGGTGCAACATTCCAGACGCTTTACTAACACTCTCCCGACTTGGAGAGTCAGTGCCTTTAACCTCCTGTTTGGCCCAGTTTGCAATTTCTGCGGAAGATGAACAGGAATAGGGAGAACCAATGAGAGACTAGCTGGAGGTGTGTGGACGGGCAAATTTAACTCTCATTTCCCAACAGGAAGAGGAATTAACCAAAGGCTCAGCGTGCCGTGCCGGAACCAGATTAGGGCCTGAAGCCATCCTGCGGTGTTGCGGCCAGCTCACGAGAAAGCGAGTTGAAGAAAGGAGCTCAGGGGCACTGTAATTCACAAACCTGCAGAGTTATAAATGACAGCTATCGTCCAAAAATATACTGAAGTAAGGCTGCCAAGAGGACTTGAAAGCGGGGCAGAATTGCAGGAAACCGATTTCAGGAGGTAGACTGGAATTGCATTGAAAGCATAGGAAAAGAGGCAGAACGTCCACAATGATGCACTTGGCCAAAAAGGGCGTATGCGTTTTTTCCTGAATATATTCAGGAAAAAACGCATACGCCCTTTTTGGCCAACCAAGCAAGCTTGCAAAGGAAATCTGCACTACAGTGAAGTCTCACTTCCCCCCGGTCAAATGGGCCATCTGAAAAAAGTGTAAAATCCAGAAAGGCAGGACAGGCCATGGAGAACTGGGAGCCTTGTTATGCTGATGGGCGGGATGTAAATTGCCAACAGCCACTCGGGAGAAGTGTATGGTGTTTCCTGAAACATCTAAAAAACAAAGCAACAGAGCCTAGGGCACTTCCACTTATGGTCCTATAGCTTAGGGAAATTAAAATCAAAAGACACAGCCACCCCAAAGGTTGGGACGGCTCTGTTTACAAGACCCTGGTTTACGGTACAAGTTCAATATCGCAGAAAGTGAAAAATGGATAAAGAAGTTGTGGTACTTACGTACAATGCAGTATCACTCAGCAATGAAATCTATGTCATCAGGCCCGTAGCAGCATAATGAGTGGATTCAGGTACGATGATTCTAACTGAAATAAGTCACACAGGAAAAGAAACATCATAAGATATCACTAATACACGGAATGTAAACTTGGCTACACAGGAACTGAATTACAAAACAGAACAGGGTCTCAAATTTAGAAACCCAACTTATGCTTGCTTAAGGGGAAAGGTGAGTTGGGGTGCTGCATAAAACCAGAGATTGAAATGAGCACAGATAAAGTTCCTTAAGCCAAATATGGAATAGACAAGAGCTACTCCTTGCTCAACGAAATGGACTCAACACCCCATATTAAATGCCTAAGAGTGTACCTGACTAGGAAGTATCTTAAAACCTATGGATTGCTATGTCTCTGAAAGAGAATCAAGTGTGTGTACAGGGGCATAAACGCAGCAGTGATAGGATTGGAGAGGTTCGGTGAACAAATGAAGACCCTTTGAAGTCATATTGCATGGTACCCATTCCACGAGTCTCAACTCTCCAGGTTTAAGGTATTCTTCCTTCAGCTAAAACATGCATGTGGAACCCAGAGTATGATCAACCGTGTGATCGGGAGACGTGTTCCAATATGTCTCAGTTTTCGTCCCCTGGTACTCGGGTGCAACATTCCAGACGCTTTACTAACACTCTCCCGACTTGGAGAGTCAGTGCCTTTAACCTCCTGTTTGGCCCAGTTTGCAATTTCTGCGGAAGATGAACAGGAATAGGGAGAACCAATGACAGACTAGCTGGAGGTGTCTGGACGGGCAAATTTAACTCTCATTTCCCACCAGGAAGAGGAATTAACCAAAGGTTCAGCGTGCCGTGCCGGAACCAGATTAGGGCCTGAAGCCATCCTGCGGTGTTGCGGCCAGCTCACGAGAAAGCGAGTTGAAGAAAGGAGCTCAGGGGCACTGTAATTCACAAACCTGCAGAGTTATAAATGACAGCTATCGTCCAAAAATATACTGAAGTAAGGCTGCCAAGAGGACTTGAAAGCGGGGCAGAATTGCAGGAAACCGATTTCAGGAGGTAGACTGGAATTGCATTTAAAGCATAGGAAAAGAGGCAGAACGTCCACAATGATGCACTTGGCCAAAAAGGGCGTATGCGTTTTTTCCTGAATATATTCAGGAAAAAACGCATACGCCCTTTTTGGCCAACCAAGCAAGCTTGCAAAGGAAATCTGCACTACAATGAAGTCTCACTTCCCCCCGGTCAAAAGGGCCATCTGAAAAAAGTGTAAAATCCAGAAAGGCAGGACAGGCCATGGAGAACTGGGAGCCTTGTTATGCTGATGGGCGGGATGTAAATTGCCAACAGCCACTCGGGAGAAGTGTATGGTGTTTCCTGAAACATCTAAAAAACAAAGCAACAGAGCCTAGGGCACTTCCACTTATGGTCCTATAGCTTAGGGAAATTAAAATCAAAAGACACAGCCACCCCAAAGGTTGGGACGGCTCTGTTTACAAGAACCTGGTTTACGGTACAAGTTCAATATCGCAGAAAGTGAAAAATGGATAAAGAAGTTGTGGTACTTACGTACAATGCAGTATCACTCAGCAATGAAATCTATGTCATCAGGCCCGTAGCAGCATAATGAGTGGATTCAGGTACGATGATTCTAACTGAAATAAGTCACACAGAAAAAGAAACATCATAAGATATCACTAATACACGGAATGTAAACTTGGCTACACAGGAACTGAATTACAAAACAGAACAGGGTCTCAAATTTAGAAAACCAACTTATGCTTGCTTAAGGGGAAAGGTGAGTTGGGGTGCTGCATAAAACCAGAGATTGAAATGAGCACAGATAAAGTTCCTTAAGCCAAATATGGAATAGACAAGAGCTACTCCTTGCTCAACGAAATGGACTCAACACCCCATATTAAATGCCTAAGAGTGTACCTGACTAGGAAGTATCTTAAAACCTATGGATTGCTATGTCTCTGAAAGAGAATCAAGTGTGTGTACAGGGGCATAAACGCAGCAGTGATAGGATTGGAGAGGTTCGGTGAGCAAATGAAGACCCTTTGAAGTCATATTGCATGGTACCCATTCCACGGGTCTCAACTCTCCAGGTTTAAGGTATTCTTCCTTCAGCTAAAACATGCATGTGGAACCCAGAGTATGATCAACCGTGTGATCGGGAGACGTGTTCCAATATGTCTCAGTTTTCGTCCCCTGGTACTCGGGTGCAACATTCCAGACGCTTTACTAACACTCTCCCGACTTGGAGAGTCAGTGCCTTTAACCTCCTGTTTGGCCCAGTTTGCAATTTCTGCGGAAGATGAACAGGAATAGGGAGAACCAATGAGAGACTAGCTGGAGGTGTGTGGACGGGCAAATTTAACTCTCATTTCCCACCAGGAAGAGGAATTAACCAAAGGCTCAGCGTGCCGTGCCGGAACCAGATTAGGGCCTGAAGCCATCCTGCGGGGTTGCGGCCAGCTCAGGAGAAAGCGAGTTGAAGAAAGGAGCTCAGGGGCACTGTAATTCAAAAACATGCAGAGTTATAAATGACAGCTATCGTCCAAAAATATACTGAAGTAAGGCTGCCAAGAGGACTTGAAAGCGGGGCAGAATTGCAGGAAACCGATTTCAGGAGGTAGACTGGAATTGCATTGAAAGCATAGGAAAAGAGGCAGAACGTCCACAATGATGCACTTGGCCAAAAAGGGCGTATGCGTTTTTTCCTGAATATATTCAGGAAAAAACGCATACGCCCTTTTTGGCCAACCAAGCAAGCTTGCAAAGGAAATCTGCACTACAGTGAAGTCTCACTTCCCCCCAGTCAAAAGGGCCATCTGAAAAAAGTGTAAAATCCAGAAAGGCAGGACAGGCCATGGAGAACTGGGAGCCTTGTTATGCTGATGGGCGGGATGTAAATTGCCAACAGCCACTCGGGAGAAGTGTATGGTGTTTCCTGAAACATCTAAAAAACAAAGCAACAGAGCCTAGGGCACTTCCACTTATGGTCCTATAGCTTAGGGAAATTAAAATCAAAAGACACAGCCACCCCAAAGGTTGGGACGGCTCTGTTTACAAGAACCTGGTTTACGGTACAAGTTCAATATCGCAGAAAGTGAAAAATGGATAAAGAAGTTGTGGTACTTACGTACAATGCAGTATCACTCAGCAATGAAATCTATGTCATCAGGCCCGTAGAAGCATAATGAGTGGATTCAGGTACGATGATTCTAACCGAAATAAGTCACACAGAAAAAGAAACATCATAAGATATCACTAATACACGGAATGTAAACTTGGCTACACAGGAACTGAATTACAAAACAGAACAGGGTCTCAAATTTAGAAACCCAACTTATGCTTGCTTAAGGGGAAAGGTGAGTTGGGGTGCTGCATAAAACCAGAGATTGAAATGAGCACAGATAAAGTTCCTTAAGCCAAATATGGAATAGACAAGAGCTACTCCTTGCTCAACGAAATGGATTCAACACCCCATATTAAACGCCTAAGAATATAACTGACTAGGAAGTATCTTAAAACCTATGGATTGCTATGTCTCCGAAAGAGAATCAAGCGTGTGTACAGGGGCATAAACGCAGCAGTGATAGGATTGGAGAGGTTCGGTGAGCAAATGAAGACCCTTTGAAGTCATATTGCATGGTACCCATTCCACGGGTCTCAACTCTCCAGGTTTAAGGTATTCTTCCTTCAGCTAAAACATGCATGTGGAACCCAGAGTATGATCAAAGTGTGATCGGGAGACGTGTTCCAATATGTCTCAGTTTTCGTCCCCTGGTACTCGGGTGCAACATTCCAGACGCTTTACTAACACTCTCCCGACTTGGAGAGTCAGTGCCTTTAACCTCCTGTTTGGCCCAGTTTGCAATTTCTGCGGAAGATGAACAGGAATAGGGAGAACCAATGACAGACTAGCTGGAGGTGTCTGGACGGGCAAATTTAACTCTCATTTCCCACCAGGAAGAGGAATTAACCAAAGGCTCAGCGTGCCGTGCCGGAACCAGATTAGGGCCTGAAGCCATCCTGCGGTGTTGCGGCCAGCTCACGAGAAAGCGAGTTGAAGAAAGGAGCTCAGGGGCACTGTAATTCACAAACCTGCAGAGTTATAAATGACAGCTATCGTCCAAAAATATACTGAAGTAAGGCTGCCAAGAGGACTTGAAAGCGGGGCAGAATTGCAGGAAACCGATTTCAGGAGGTAGACTGGAATTGCATTTAAAGCATAGGAAAAGAGGCAGAACGTCCACAATGATGCACTTGGCCAAAAAGGGCGTATGCGTTTTTTCCTGAATATATTCAGGAAAAAACGCATACGCCCTTTCTGGCCAACCAAGCAAGCTTGCAAAGGAAATCTGCACTACAGTGAAGTCTCACTTCCCCCCGGTCAAAAGGGCCATCTGAAAAAAGTGTAAAATCCAGAAAGGCAGGACAGGCCATGGAGAACTGGGAGCCTTGTTATGCTGATGGGCGGGATGTAAATTGCCAACAGCCACTCGGGAGAAGTGTATGGTGTTTCCTGAAACATCTAAAAAACAAAGCAACAGAGCCTAGGGCACTTCCACTTATGGTCCTATAGCTTAGGGAAATTAAAATCAAAAGACACAGCCACCCCAAAGGTTGGGACGGCTCTGTTTACAAGAACCTGGTTTACGGTACAAGTTCAATATCGCAGAAAGTGAAAAATGGATAAAGAAGTTGTGGTACTTACGTACAATGCAGTATCACTCAGCAATGAAATCTATGTCATCAGGCCCGTAGCAGCATAATGAGTGGATTCAGGTACGATGATTCTAACTGAAATAAGTCACACAGGAAAAGAAACATCATAAGATATCACTAATACACGGAATGTAAACTTGGCTACACAGGAACTGAATTACAAAACAGAACAGGGTCTCAAATTTAGAAACCCAACTTATGCTTGCTTAAGGGGAAAGGTGAGTTGGGGTGCTGCATAAAACCAGAGATTGAAATGAGCACAGATAAAGTTCCTTAAGCCAAATATGGAATAGACAAGAGCTACTCCTTGCTCAACGAAATGGACTCAACACCCCATATTAAATGCCTAAGAGTGTACCTGACTAGGAAGTATCTTAAAACCTATGGATTGCTATGTCTCTGAAAGAGAATCAAGTGTGTGTACAGGGGCATAAACGCAGCAGTGATAGGATTGGAGAGGTTCGGTGAGCAAATGAAGACCCTTTGAAGTCATATTGCATGGTACCCATTCCACGAGTCTCAACTCTCCAGGTTTAAGGTATTCTTCCTTCAGCTAAAACATGCATGTGGAACCCAGAGTATGATCAACCGTGTGATCGGGAGACGTGTTCCAATATGTCTCAGTTTTCGTCCCCTGGTACTCGGGTGCAACATTCCAGACGCTTTACTAACACTCTCCCGACTTGGAGAGTCAGTGCCTTTAACCTCCTGTTTGGCCCAGTTTGCAATTTCTGCGGAAGATGAACAGGAATAGGGAGAACCAATGACAGACTAGCTGGAGGTGTCTGGACGGGCAAATTTAACTCTCATTTCCCACCAGGAAGAGGAATTAACCAAAGGCTCAGCGTGCCGTGCCGGAACCAGATTAGGGCCTGAAGCCATCCTGCGGTGTTGCGGCCAGCTCACGAGAAAGCGAGTTGAAGAAAGGAGCTCAGGGGCACTGTAATTCACAAACCTGCAGAGTTATAAATGACAGCTATCGTCCAAAAATATACTGAAGTAAGGCTGCCAAGAGGACTTGAAAGCGGGGCAGAATTGCAGGAAACCGATTTCAGGAGGTAGACTGGAATTGCATTTAAAGCATAGGAAAAGAGGCAGAACGTCCACAATGATGCACTTGGCCAAAAAGGGCGTATGCGTTTTTTCCTGAATATATTCAGGAAAAAACGCATACGCCCTTTTTGGCCAACCAAGCAAGCTTGCAAAGGAAATCTGCACTACAGTGAAGTCTCACTTCCCCCCGGTCAAAAGGGCCATCTGAAAAAAGTGTAAAATCCAGAAAGGCAGGACAGGCCATGGAGAACTGGGAGCCTTGTTATGCTGATGGGCGGGATGTAAATTGCCAACAGCCACTCGGGAGAAGTGTATGGTGTTTCCTGAAACATCTAAAAAACAAAGCAACAGAGCCTAGGGCACTTCCACTTATGGTCCTATAGCTTAGGGAAATTAAAATCAAAAGACACAGCCACCCCAAAGGTTGGGACGGCTCTGTTTACAAGAACCTGGTTTACGGTACAAGTTCAATATCGCAGAAAGTGAAAAATGGATAAAGAAGTTGTGGTACTTACGTACAATGCAGTATCACTCAGCAATGAAATCTATGTCATCAGGCCCGTAGCAGCATAATGAGTGGATTCAGGTACGATGATTCTAACTGAAATAAGTCACACAGGAAAAGAAACATCATAAGATATCACTAATACACGGAATGTAAACTTGGCTACACAGGAACTGAATTACAAAACAGAACAGGGTCTCAAATTTAGAAAACCAACTTATGCTTGCTTAAGGGGAAAGGTGAGTTGGGGTGCTGCATAAAACCAGAGATTGAAATGAGCACAGATAAAGTTCCTTAAGCCAAATATGGAATAGACAAGAGCTACTCCTTGCTCAACGAAATGGACTCAACACCCCATATTAAATGCCTAAGAGTGTACCTGACTAGGAAGTATCTTAAAACCTATGGATTGCTATGTCTCTGAAAGAGAATCAAGTGTGTGTACAGGGGCATAAACGCAGCAGTGATAGGATTGGAGAGGTTCGGTGAGCAAATGAAGACCCTTTGAAGTCATATTGCATGGTACCCATTCCACGGGTCTCAACTCTCCAGGTTTAAGGTATTCTTCCTTCAGCTAAAACATGCATGTGGAACCCAGAGTATGATCAACCGTGTGATCGGGAGACGTGTTCCAATATGTCTCAGTTTTCGTCCCCTGGTACTCGGGTGCAACATTCCAGACGCTTTACTAACACTCTCCCGACTTGGAGAGTCAGTGCCTTTAACCTCCTGTTTGGCCCAGTTTGCAATTTCTGCGGAAGATGAACAGGAATAGGGAGAACCAATGACAGACTAGCTGGAGGTGTCTGGACGGGCAAATTTAACTCTCATTTCCCACCAGGAAGAGGAATTAACCAAAGGCTCAGCGTGCCGTGCCGGAACCAGATTAGGGCCTGAAGCCATCCTGCGGGGTTGCGGCCAGCTCAGGAGAAAGCGAGTTGAAGAAAGGAGCTCAGGGGCACTGTAATTCAAAAACATGCAGAGTTATAAATGACAGCTATCGTCCAAAAATATACTGAAGTAAGGCTGCCAAGAGGACTTGAAAGCGGGGCAGAATTGCAGGAAACCGATTTCAGGAGGTAGACTGGAATTGCATTGAAAGCATAGGAAAAGAGGCAGAACGTCCACAATGATGCACTTGGCCAAAAAGGGCGTATGCGTTTTTTCCTGAATATATTCAGGAAAAAACGCATACGCCCTTTTTGGCCAACCAAGCAAGCTTGCAAAGGAAATCTGCACTACAGTGAAGTCTCACTTCCCCCCGGTCAAAAGGGCCATCTGAAAAAAGTGTAAAATCCAGAAAGGCTGGACAGGCCATGGAGAACTGGGAGCCTTGTTATGCTGATGGGCGGGATGTAAATTGCCAACAGCCACTCGGGAGAAGTGTATGGTGTTTCCTGAAACATCTAAAAAACAAAGCAACAGAGCCTAGGGCACTTCCACTTATGGTCCTATAGCTTAGGGAAATTAAAATCAAAAGACACAGCCACCCCAAATTTGGGACGGCTCTGTTTACAAGAACCTGGTTTACGGTACAAGTTCAATATCGCAGAAAGTGAAAAATGGATAAAGAAGTTGTGGTACTTACGTACAATGCAGTATCACTCAGCAATGAAATCTATGTCATCAGGCCCGTAGCAGCATAATGAGTGGATTCAGGTACGATGATTCCAACTGAAATAAGTCACACAGAAAAAGAAACATCATAAGATATCACTAATACACGGAATGTAAACTTGGCTACACAGGAACTGAATTACAAAACAGAACAGGGTCTCAAATTTAGAAACCCAACTTATGCTTGCTTAAGGGGAAAGGTGAGTTGGGGTGCTGCATAAAACCAGAGATTGAAATGAGCACAGATAAAGTTCCTTAAGCCAAATATGGAATAGACAAGAGCTACTCCTTGCTCAACGAAATGGATTCAACACCCCATATTAAACGCCTAAGAATATAACTGACTAGGAAGTATCTTAAAACCTATGGATTGCTATGTCTCCGAAAGAGAATCAAGCGTGTGTACAGGGGCATAAACGCAGCAGTGATAGGATTGGAGAGGTTCGGTGAGCAAATGAAGACCCTTTGAAGTCATATTGCATGGTACCCATTCCACGGGTCTCAACTCTCCAGGTTTAAGGTATTCTTCCTTCAGCTAAAACATGCATGTGGAACCCAGAGTATGATCAAAGTGTGATCGGGAGACGTGTTCCAATATGTCTCAGTTTTCGTCCCCTGGTACTCGGGTGCAACATTCCAGACGCTTTACTAACACTCTCCCGACTTGGAGAGTCAGTGCCTTTAACCTCCTGTTTGGCTCAGTTTGCAATTTCTGCGGAAGATGAACAGGAATAGGGAGAACCAATGACAGACTAGCTGGAGGTGTCTGGACGGGCAAATTTAACTCTCATTTCCCACCAGGAAGAGGAATTAACCAAAGGCTCAGCGTGCCGTGCCAGAACCAGATTAGGGCCTGAAGCCATCCTGCGGTGTTGCGGCCAGCTCACGAGAAAGCGAGTTGAAGAAAGGAGCTCAGGGGCACTGTAATTCACAAACCTGCAGAGTTATAAATGACAGCTATCGTCCAAAAATATACTGAAGTAAGGCTGCCAAGAGGACTTGAAAGCGGGGCAGAATTGCAGGAAACCGATTTCAGGAGGTAGACTGGAATTGCATTTAAAGCATAGGAAAAGAGGCAGAACGTCCACAATGATGCACTTGGCCAAAAAGGGCGTATGCGTTTTTTCCTGAATATATTCAGGAAAAAACGCATACGCCCTTTTTGGCCAACCAAGCAAGCTTGCAAAGGAAATCTGCACTACAATGAAGTCTCACTTCCCCCCGGTCAAAAGGGCCATCTGAAAAAAGTGTAAAATCCAGAAAGGCAGGACAGGCCATGGAGAACTGGGAGCCTTGTTATGCTGATGGGCGGGATGTAAATTGCCAACAGCCACTCGGGAGAAGTGTATGGTGTTTCCTGAAACATCTAAAAAACAAAGCAACAGAGCCTAGGGCACTTCCACTTATGGTCCTATAGCTTAGGGAAATTAAAATCAAAAAGACACAGCCACCCCAAAGTTTGGGACGGCTCTGTTTACAAGAACCTGGTTTACGGTACAAGTTCAATATCGCAGAAAGTGAAAAATGGATAAAGAAGTTGTGGTACTTACGTACAATGCAGTATCACTCAGCAATGAAATTTATGTCATCAGGCCCGTAGCAGCATAATGAGTGGATTCAGGTACGATGATTCTAACTGAAATAAGTCACACAGAAAAAGAAACATCATAAGATATCACTAATAGACGGAATGTAAACTTGGCTACACAGGAACTGAATTACAAAACAGAACAGGGTCTCAAATTTAGAAAACCAACTTATGCTTGCTTAAGGGGAAAGGTGAGTTGGGGTGCTGCATAAAACCAGAGATTGAAATGAGCACAGATAAAGTTCCTTAAGCCAAATATGGAATAGACAAGAGCTACTCCTTGCTCAACGAAATGGACTCAACACCCCATATTAAATGCCTAAGAGTGTACCTGACTAGGAAGTATCTTAAAACCTATGGATTGCTATGTCTCTGAAAGAGAATCAAGTGTGTGTACAGGGGCATAAACGCAGCAGTGATAGGATTGGAGAGGTTCGGTGAGCAAATGAAGACCCTTTGAAGTCATATTGCATGGTACCCATTCCACGGGTCTCAACTCTCCAGGTTTAAGGTATTCTTCCTTCAGCTAAAACATGCATGTGGAACCCAGAGTATGATCAACCGTGTGATCGGGAGACGTGTTCCAATATGTCTCAGTTTTCGTCCCCTGGTACTCGGGTGCAACATTCCAGACGCTTTACTAACACTCTCCCGACTTGGAGAGTCAGTGCCTTTAACCTCCTGTTTGGCCCAGTTTGCAATTTCTGCGGAAGATGAACAGGAATAGGGAGAACCAATGACAGACTAGCTGGAGGTGTCTGGATGGGCAAATTTAACTCTCATTTCCCACCAGGAAGAGGAATTAACCAAAGGCTCAGCGTGCCGTGCCGCAACCAGATTAGGGCCTGAAGCCATCCTGCGGTGTTGCGGCCAGCTCACGAGAAAGCGAGTTGAAGAAAGGAGCACAGGGGCACTGTAATTCACAAACCTGCAGAGTTATAAATGACAGCTATCGTCCAAAAATATACTGAAGTAAGGCTGCCAAGAGGACTTGAAAGCGGGGCAGAATTGCAGGAAACCGATTTCAGGAGGTAGACTGGAATTACATTTAAAGCATAGGAAAAGAGGCAGAACGTCCACAATGATGCACTTGGCCAAAAAGGGCGTATGCGTCTTTTCCTGAATATATTCAGGAAAAAACGCATACGTCCTTTTTGGCCAACCAAGCAAGCTTGCAAAGGAAATCTGCACTACAGTGAAGTCTCACTTCCCCCCGGTCAAAAGGGCCATCTGAAAAAAGTGTAAAATCCAGAAAGGCAGGAAAGGCCATGGAGAACTGGGAGCCTTGTTATGCTGATGGGCGGGATGTCAATTGCCAACAGCCACTCGGGAGATGTGTATGGTGTTTCCTGAAACATCTAAAAAACAAAGCAACAGAGCCTAGGGCACTTCCACTTATGGTCCTATAGCTTAGGGAAATTAAAATCAAAAGACACAGCCACCCCAAAGGTTGGGACGGCTCTGTTTACAAGAACCTGGTTTACGGTACAAGTTCAATATCGCAGAAAGTGAAAAATGGATAAAGAAGTTGTGGTACTTACGTACAATGCAGTATCACTCAGCAATGAAATCTAAGTCATCAGGCCCGTAGCAGCATAATGAGTGGATTCAGGTACGATGATTCTAACTGAAATAAGTCACACAGAAAAAGAAACATCATAAGATATCACTAATAGACGGAATGTAACCTTGGCTACACAGGAACTGAATTACAAAACAGAACAGGGTCTCAAATTTAGAAACCCAACTTATGCTTGCTTAAGGGGAAAGGTGAGTTGGGGTGCTGCATAAAACCAGAGATTGAAATGAGCACAGATAAAGTTCCTTAAGCCAAATATGGAATAGACAAGAGCTACTCCTTGCTCAACGAAATGGACTCAACACCCCATATTAAATGCCTAAGAGTGTACCTGACTAGGAAGTATCTTAAAACCTATGGATTGCTATGTCTCTGAAAGAGAATCAAGTGTGTGTACAGGGGCATAAACGCAGCAGTGATAGGATTGGAGAGGTTCGGTGAGCAAATGAAGACCCTTTGAAGTCATATTGCATGGTACCCATTCCACGAGTCTCAACACTCCAGGTTTAAGGTATTCTTCCTTCAGCTAAAACATGCATGTGGAACCCAGAGTATGATCAACCGTGTGATCGGGAGACGTGTTCCAATATGTCTCAGTTTTCGTCCCCTGGTACTCGGGTGCAACATTCCAGACGCTTTACTAACACTCTCCCGACTTGGAGAGTCAGTGCCTTTAACCTCCTGTTTGGCCCAGTTTGCAATTTCTGCGGAAGATGAACAGGAATAGGGAGAACCAATGACAGACTAGCTGGAGGTGTCTGGACGGGCAAATTTAACTCTCATTTCCCACCAGGAAGAGGAATTAACCAAAGGCTCAGCGTGCCGTGCCGGAACCAGATTAGGGCCTGAAGCCATCCTGCGGTGTTGCGGCCAGCTCACGAGAAAGCGAGTTGAAGAAAGGAGCTCAGGGGCACTGTAATTCACAAACCTGCAGAGTTATAAATGACAGCTATCGTCCAAAAATATACTGAAGTAAGGCTGCCAAGAGGACTTGAAAGCGGGGCAGAATTGCAGGAAACCGATTTCAGGAGGTAGACTGGAATTGCATTGAAAGCATAGGAAAAGAGGCAGAACGTCCACAATGATGCACTTGGCCAAAAAGGGCGTATGCGTTTTTTCCTGAATATATTCAGGAAAAAACGCATACGCCCTTTTTGGCCAACCAAGCAAGCTTGCAAAGGAAATCTGCACTACAGTGAAGTCTCACTTCCCCCCGGTCAAAAGGGCCATCTGAAAAAAGTGTAAAATCCAGAAAGGCAGGACAGGCCATGGAGAACTGGGAGCCTTGTTATGCTGATGGGCGGGATGTAAATTGCCAACAGCCACTCGGGAGAAGTGTATGGTGTTTCCTGAAACATCTAAAAAACAAAGCAACAGAGCCTAGGGCACTTCCACTTATGGTCCTATAGCTTAGGGAAATTAAAATCAAAAGACACAGCCACCCCAAAGGTTGGGACGGCTCTGTTTACAAGACCCTGGTTTACGGTACAAGTTCAATATCGCAGAAAGTGAAAAATGGATAAAGAAGTTGTGGTACTTACGTACAATGCAGTATCACTCAGCAATGAAATCTATGTCATCAGGCCCGTAGCAGCATAATGAGTGGATTCAGGTACGATGATTCTAACTGAAATAAGTCACACAGAAAAAGAAACATCATAAGATATCACTAATACACGGAATGTAACCTTGGCTACACAGGAACTGAATTACAAAACAGAACAGGGTCTCAAATTTAGAAAACCAACTTATGCTTGCTTAAGGGGAAAGGTGAGTTGGGGTGCTGCATAAAACCAGAGATTGAAATGAGCACAGATAAAGTTCCTTAAGCCAAATATGGAATAGACAAGAGGTACTCCTTGCTCAACGGAATGGACTCAACACCCCATATTAAATGCCTAAGAGTGTACCTGACTAGGAAGTATCTTAAAACCTATGGATTGCTATGTCTCTGAAAGAGAATCAAGCGTGTGTACAGGGGCATAAACGCAGCAGTGATAGGATTGGAGAGGTTCGGTGAGCAAATGAAGACCCTTTGAAGTCATATTGCATGGTACCCATTCCACGGGTCTCAACTCTCCAGGTTTAAGGTATTCTTCCTTCAGCTAAAACATGCATGTGGAACCCAGAGTATGATCAACCGTGTGATCGGGAGACGTGTTCCAATATGTGTCAGTTTTCGTCCCCTGGTACTCGGGTGCAACATTCCAGACGCTTTACTAACACTCTCCTGACTTGGAGAGTCAGTGCCTTTAACCTCCTGTTTGGCCCAGTTTGCAATTTCTGCGGAAGATGAACAGGAATAGGGAGAACCAATGACAGACTAGCTGGAGGTGTCTGGACGGGCAAATTTAACTCTCATTTCCCACCAGGAAGAGGAATTAACCAAAGGCTCAGCGTGCCGTGCCGGAACCAGATTAGGGCCTGAAGCCATCCTGCGGTGTTGCGGCCAGCTCACGAGAAAGCGAGTTGAAGAAAGGAGCTCAGGGGCACTGTAATTCACAAACCTGCAGAGTTATAAATGACAGCTATCGTCCAAAAATATACTGAAGTAAGGCTGCCAAGAGGACTTGAAAGCAGGGCAGAATTGCAGGAAACCGATTTCAGGAGGTAGACTGGAATTGCATTTAAAGCATAGGAAAAGAGGCAGAACGTCCACAATGATGCACTTGGCCAAAAAGGGCGTATGCGTTTTTTCCTGAATATATTCAGGAAAAAACGCATACGCCCTTTTTGGCCAACCAAGCAAGCTTGCAAAGGAAATCTGCACTACAATGAAGTCTCACTTCCCCCCGGTCAAAAGGGCCATCTGAAAAAAGTGTAAAATCCAGAAAGGCAGGACAGGCCATGGAGAACTGGGAGCCTTGTTATGCTGATGGGCGGGATGTAAATTGCCAACAGCCACTCGGGAGAAGTGTATGGTGTTTCCTGAAACATCTAAAAAACAAAGCAACAGAGCCTAGGGCACTTCCACTTATGGTCCTATAGCTTAGGGAAATTAAAATCAAAAGACACAGCCACCCCAAAGGTTGGGACTGCTCTGTTTACAAGAACCTGGTTTACGGTACAAGTTCAATATCGCAGAAAGTGAAAAATGGATAAAGAAATTGTGGTACTTACGTACAATGCAATATCACTCAGCAATGAAATCTATGTCATCAGGCCCGTAGCAGCATAATGAGTGGATTCAGGTACGATGATTCTAACTGAAATAAGTCACACAGAAAAAGAAACATCATAAGATATCACTAATACACGGAATGTAACCTTGGCTACACAGGAACTGAATTACAAAACAGAACAGGGTCTCAAATTTAGAAAACCAACTTATGCTTGCTTAAGGGGAAAGGTGAGTTGGGGTGCTGCATAAAACCAGAGATTGAAATGAGCACAGATAAAGTTCCTTAAGCCAAATATGGAATAGACAAGAGCTACTCCTTGCTCAACGAAATGGATTCAACACCCCATATTAAACACCTAAGAATGTACCTGACTAGGAAGTATCTTAAAACCTATGGATTGCTATGTCTCCGAAAGAGAATCAAGCGTGTGTGCAGGGGCATAAACGCAGCAGTGATAGGATTGGAGAGGTTCGGTGAGCAAATGAAGACCCTTTGAAGTCATATTGCATGGTACCCATTCCACGGGTCTCAACTCTCCAGGTTTAAGGTATTCTTCCTTCAGCTAAAACATGCATGTGGAACCCAGAGTATGATCAACCGTGTGATCGGGAGACGTGTTCCAATATGTCTCAGTTTTCGTCCCCTGGTACTCGGGTGCAACATTCCAGACGCTTTACTAACACTCTCCCGACTTGGAGAGTCAGTGCCTTTAACCTCCTGTTTGGCCCAGTTTGCAATTTCTGCGGAAGATGAACAGGAATAGGGAGAACCAATGACAGACTAGCTGGAGGTGTCTGGACGGGCAAATTTAACTCTCATTTCCCACCAGGAAGAGGAATTAACCAAAGGCTCAGCGTGCCGTGCCGGAACCAGATTAGGGCCTGAAGCCATCCTGCGGGGTTGTGGCCAGCTCACGAGAAAGCGACTTGAAGAAAGGAGCTCAGGGGCACTGTAATTCACAAACCTGCAGAGTTATAAATGACAGCTATCGTCCAAAAATATACTGAAGTAAGGCTGCCAAGAGGACTTGAAAGCGGGGCAGAATTGCAGGAAACCGATTTCAGGAGGTAGACTGGAATTGCATTGAAAGCATAGGAAAAGAGGCAGAACGTCCACAATGATGCACTTGGCCAAAAAGGGCGTATGCGTTTTTTCCTGAATATATTCAGGAAAAAACGCATACGCCCTTTTTGGCCAACCAAGCAAGCTTGCAAAGGAAATCTGCACTACAGTGAAGTCTCACTTCCCCCCGGTCAAAAGGGCCATCTGAAAAAAGTGTAAAATCCAGAAAGGCAGGACAGGCCATGGAGAACTGGGAGCCTTGTTATGCTGATGGGCGGGATGTAAATTGCCAACAGCCACTCGGGAGAAGTGTATGGTGTTTCCTGAAACATCTAAAAAACAAAGCAACAGAGCCTAGGGCACTTCCACTTATGGTCCTATAGCTTAGGGAAATTAAAATCAAAAGACACAGCCACCCCAAAGTTTGGGACTGCTCTGTTTACAAGAACCTGGTTTACGGTACAAGTTCAATATCGCAGAAAGTGAAAAATGGATAAAGAAATTGTGGTACTTACGTACAATGCAATATCACTCAGCAATGAAATCTATGTCATCAGGCCCGTAGCAGCATAATGAGTGGATTCAGGTACGATGATTCTAACTGAAATAAGTCACACAGAAAAAGAAACATCATAAGATATCACTAATACACGGAATGTAACCTTGGCTACACAGGAACTGAATTACAAAACAGAACAGGGTCTCAAATTTAGAAAACCAACTTATGCTTGCTTAAGGGGAAAGGTGAGTTGGGGTGCTGCATAAAACCAGAGATTGAAATGAGCACAGATAAAGTTCCTTAAGCCAAATATGGAATAGACAAGAGCTACTCCTTGCTCAACGGAATGGACTCAACACCCCATATTAAACACCTAAGAATGTACCTGACTAGGAAGTATCTTAAAACCTATGGATTGCTATGTCTCCAAAAGAGAATGAAGCGTGTGTGCAGGGGCATAAACGCAGCAGTGATAGGATTGGAGAGGTTCGGTGAGCAAATGAAGACCCTTTGAAGTCATATTGCATGGTACCCATTCCACGGGTCTCAACTCTCCAGGTTTAAGGTATTCTTCCTTCAGCTAAAACATGCATGTGGAACCCAGAGTATGATCAACCGTGTGATCGGGAGACGTGTTCCAATATGTCTCAGTTTTCGTCCCCTGGTACTCAGGTGCAACATTCCAGACGCTTTACTAACACTCTCCCGACTTGGAGAGTCAGTGCCTTTAACCTCCTGTTTGGCCCAGTTTGCAATTTCTGCGGAAGATGAACAGGAATAGGGAGAACCAATGACAGACTAGCTGGAGGTGTCTGGACGGGCAAATTTAACTCTCATTTCCCACCAGGAAGAGGAATTAACCAAAGGCTCAGCGTGCCGTGCCGGAACCAGATTAGGGCCTGAAGCCATCCTGCGGGGTTGTGCCCACCTCACAAGAAAGCGAGTTGAAGAAAGGAGCTCAGGGGCACTGTAATTCACAAACCTGCAGAGTTATAAATGACAGCTATCGTCCAAAAATATACTGAAGTAAGGCTGCCAAGAGGACTTGAAAGCGGGGCAGAATTGCAGGAAACCGATTTCAGGAGGTAGACTGGAATTGCATTTAAAGCATAGGAAAAGAGGCAGAACGTCCACAATGATGCACTTGGCCAAAAAGGGCGTATGCGTTTTTTCCTGAATATATTCAGGAAAAAACGCATACGCCCTTTTTGGCCAACCATGCAAGCTTGCAAAGGAAATCTGCTCTACAGTGAAGTCTCACTTCCCCGCGGTCAAAAGGGCCATCTGAAAAAAGTGTAAAATCCAGAAAGGCAGGACAGGCCATGGAGAACTGGGAGCCTTGTTATGCTGATGGGCGGGATGTAAATTGCCAACAGCCACTCGGGAGAAGTGTATGGTGTTTCCTGAAACATCTAAAAAACAAAGCAACAGAGCCTAGGGCACTTCCACTTATGGTCCTATAGCTTAGGGAAATTAAAATCAAAAAGACACAGCCACCCCAAAGGTTGGGACGGCTCTGTTTACAAGAACCTGGTTTACGGTACAAGTTCAATATCGCAGAAAGTGAAAAATGGATAAAGAAGTTGTGGTACTTACGTACAATGCAGTATCACTCAGCAATGAAATCTATGTCATCAGGCCCGTAGCAGCATAATGAGTGGATTCAGGTACGATGATTCTAACTGAAATAAGTCACACAGGAAAAGAAACATCATAAGATATCACTAATACACGGAATGTAAACTTGGCTACACAGGAACTGAATTACAAAACAGAACAGGGTCTCAAATTTAGAAAACCAACTTATGCTTGCTTAAGGGGAAAGGTGAGTTGGGGTGCTGCATAAAACCAGAGATTGAAATGAGCACAGATAAAGTTCCTTAAGCCAAATATGGAATAGACAAGAGCTACTCCTTGCTCAACGAAATGGACTCAACACCCCATATTAAATGCCTAAGAGTGTACCTGACTAGGAAGTATCTTAAAACCTATGGATTGCTATGTCTCTGAAAGAGAATCAAGCGTGTGTACAGGGGCATAAACGCAGCAGTGATAGGATTGGAGAGGTTCGGTGAGCAAATGAAGACCCTTTGAAGTCATATTGCATGGTACCCATTCCACGGGTCTCAACTCTCCAGGTTTAAGGTATTCTTCCTTCAGCTAAAACATGCATGTGGAACCCAGAGTATGATCAACCGTGTGATCGGGAGACGTGTTCCAATATGTGTCAGTTTTCGTCCCCTGGTACTCGGGTGCAACATTCCAGACGCTTTACTAACACTCTCCCGACTTGGAGAGTCAGTGCCTTTAACCTCCTGTTTGGCCCAGTTTGCAATTTCTGCGGAAGATGAACAGGAATAGGGAGAACCAATGACAGACTAGCTGGAGGTGTCTGGACGGGCAAATTTAACTCTCATTTCCCACGAGGAAGAGGAATTAACCAAAGGCTCAGCATGCCGTGCCGGAACCAGATTAGGGCCTGAAGCCATCCTGCGGTGTTGAGGCCAGCTCACGAGAAAGCGAGTTGAAGAAAGGAGCTCAGGGGCACTGTAATTCACAAACCTGCAGAGTTATAAATGACAGCTATCGTCCAAAAATATACTGAAGTAAGGCTGCCAAGAGGACTTGAAAGCGGGGCAGAATTGCAGGAAACCGATTTCAGGAGGTAGACTGGAATTGCATTTAAAGCATAGGAAAAGAGGCAGAACGTCCACAATGATGCACTTGGCCAAAAAGGGCGTATGCGTTTTTTCCTGAATATATTCAGGAAAAAACGCATACGCCCTTTTTGGCCAACCAAGCAAGCTTGCAAAGGAAATCTGCACTACAATGAAGTCTCACTTCCCCCCGGTCAAAAGGGCCATCTAAAAAAGTGTAAAATCCAGAAAGGCAGGACAGGCCATGGAGAACTGGGAGCCTTGTTATGCTGATGGGCGGGATGTAAATTGCCAACAGCCACTCGGGAGAAGTGTATGGTGTTTCCTGAAACATCTAAAAAACAAAGCAACAGAGCCTAGGGCACTTCCACTTATGGTCCTATAGCTTAGGGAAATTAAAATCAAAAGACACAGCCACCCCAAAGGTTGGGACTGCTCTGTTTACAAGAACCTGGTTTACGGTACAAGTTCAATATCGCAGAAAGTGAAAAATGGATAAAGAAATTGTGGTACTTACGTACAATGCAATATCACTCAGCAATGAAATCTATGTCATCAGGCCCGTAGCAGCATAATGAGTGGATTCAGGTACGATGATTCTAACTGAAATAAGTCACACAGAAAAAGAAACATCATAAGATATCACTAATACACGGAATGTAACCTTGGCTACACAGGAACTGAATTACAAAACAGAACAGGGTCTCAAATTTAGAAAACCAACTTATGCTTGCTTAAGGGGAAAGGTGAGTTGGGGTGCTGCATAAAACCAGAGATTGAAATGAGCACAGATAAAGTTCCTTAAGCCAAATATGGAATAGACAAGAGCTACTCCTTGCTCAACGAAATGGATTCAACACCCCATATTAAACACCTAAGAATGTACCTGACTAGGAAGTATCTTAAAACCTATGGATTGCTATGTCTCCGAAAGAGAATCAAGCGTGTGTGCAGGGGCATAAACGCAGCAGTGATAGGATTGGAGAGGTTCGGTGAGCAAATGAAGACCCTTTGAAGTCATATTGCATGGTACCCATTCCACGGGTCTCAACTCTCCAGGTTTAAGGTATTCTTCCTTCAGCTAAAACATGCATGTGGAACCCAGAGTATGATCAACCGTGTGATCGGGAGACGTGTTCCAATATGTCTCAGTTTTCGTCCCCTGGTACTCGGGTGCAACATTCCAGATGCTTTACTAACACTCTCCCGACTTGGAGAGTCAGTGCCTTTAACCTCCTGTTTGGCCCAGTTTGCAATTTCTGCGGAAGATGAACAGGAATAGGGAGAACCAATGACAGACTAGCTGGAGGTGTCTGGACGGGCAAATTTAACTCTCATTTCCCACCAGGAAGAGGAATTAACCAAAGGCTCAGCGTGCCGTGCCGGAACCAGATTAGGGCCTGAAGCCATCCTGCGGTGTTGTGGCCAGCTCACGAGAAAGCGACTTGAAGAAAGGAGCTCAGGGGCACTGTAATTCACAAACCTGCAGAGTTATAAATGACAGCTATCGTCCAAAAATATACTGAAGTAAGGCTGCCAAGAGGACTTGAAAGCGGGGCAGAATTGCAGGAAACCGATTTCAGGAGGTAGACTGGAATTGCATTTAAAGCATAGGAAAAGAGGCAGAACGTCCACAATGATGCACTTGGCCAAAAAGGGCGTATGCGTTTTTTCCTGAATATATTCAGGAAAAAACGCATACGCCCTTTTTGGCCAACCAAGCAAGCTTGCAAAGGAAATCTGCACTACAGTGAAGTCTCACTTCCCCCCGGTCAAAAGGGCCATCTGAAAAAAGTGTAAAATCCAGAAAGGCAGGCCAGGCCATGGAGAACTGGGAGCCTTGTTATGCTGATGGGCGGGATGTAAATTGCCAACAGCCACTCAGGAGAAGTGTATGGTGTTTCCTGAAACATCTAAAAAACAAAGCAACAGAGCCTAGGGCACTTCCACTTATGGTCCTATAGCTTAGGGAAATTAAAATCAAAAGACACAGCCACCCCAAAGGTTGGGACTGCTCTGTTTACAAGAACCTGGTTTACGGTACAAGTTCAATATCGCAGAAAGTGAAAAATGGATAAAGAAATTGTGGTACTTACGTACAATGCAATATCACTCAGCAATGAAATCTATGTCATCAGGCCCGTAGCAGCATAATGAGTGGATTCAGGTACGATGATTCTAACTGAAATAAGTCACACAGAAAAAGAAACATCATAAGATATCACTAATACACGGAATGTAACCTTGGCTACACAGGAACTGAATTACAAAACAGAACAGGGTCTCAAATTTAGAAAACCAACTTATGCTTGCTTAAGGGGAAAGGTGAGTTGGGGTGCTGCATAAAACCAGAGATTGAAATGAGCACAGATAAAGTTCCTTAAGCCAAATATGGAATAGACAAGAGCTACTCCTTGCTCAACGAAATGGATTCAACACCCCATATTAAACACCTAAGAATGTACCTGACTAGGAAGTATCTTAAAACCTATGGATTGCTATGTCTCCAAAAGAGAATGAAGCGTGTGTGCAGGGGCATAAACGCAGCAGTGATAGGATTGGAGAGGTTCGGTGAGCAAATGAAGACCCTTTGAAGTCATATTGCATGGTACCCATTCCACGGGTCTCAACTCTCCAGGTTTAAGGTATTCTTCCTTCAGCTAAAACATGCATGTGGAACCCAGAGTATGATCAACCGTGTGATCGGGAGACGTGTTCCAATATGTCTCAGTTTTCGTCCCCTGGTACTCGGGTGCAACATTCCAGACGCTTTACTAACACTCTCCCGACTTGGAGAGTCAGTGCCTTTAACCTCCTGTTTGGCCCAGTTTGCAATTTCTGCGGAAGATGAACAGGAATAGGGAGAACCAATGACAGACTAGCTGGAGGTGTCTGGACGGGCAAATTTAACTCTCATTTCCCACGAGGAAGAGGAATTAACCAAAGGCTCAGCATGCCGTGCCGGAACCAGATTAGGGCCTGAAGCCATCCTGCGGGGTTGCGGCCAGCTCACGAGAAAGTGAGTTGAAGAAAGGAGCTCAGGGGCACTGTAATTCACAAACCTGCAGAGTTATAAATGACAGCTATCGTCCAAAAATATACTGAAGTAAGGCTGCCAAGAGGACTTGAAAGCGGGGCAGAATTGCAGGAAACCGATTTCAGGAGGTAGACTGGAATTGCATTGAAAGCATAGGAAAAGAGGCAGAACGTCCACAATGATGCACTTGGCCAAAAAGGGCGTATGCGTTTTTTCCTGAATATATTCAGGAAAAAACGCATACGCCCTTTTTGGCCAACCAAGCAAGCTTGCAAAGGAAATCTGCACTACAATGAAGTCTCACTTCCCCCCGGTCAAAAGGGCCATCTGAAAAAAGTGTAAAATCCAGAAAGGCAGGACAGGCCATGGAGAACTGGGAGCCTTGTTATGCTGATGGGCGGGATGTAAATTGCCAACAGCCACTCGGGAGAAGTGTATGGTGTTTCCTGAAACATCTAAAAAACAAAGCAACAGAGCCTAGGGCACTTCCACTTATGGTCCTATAGCTTAGGGAAATTAAAATCAAAAGACACAGCCACCCCAAAGGTTGGGACGGCTCTGTTTACAAGAACCTGGTTTACGGTACAAGTTCAATATCGCAGAAAGTGAAAAATGGATAAAGAAGTTGTGGTACTTACGTACAATGCAATATCAATCAGCAATGAAATCTATGTCATCAGGCCCGTAGCAGCATAATGAGTGGATTCAGGTACGATGATTCTAACTGAAATAAGTCACACAGAAAAAGAAACATCATAAGATATCACTAATACACGGAATGTAACCTTGGCTACACAGGAACTGAATTACAAAACAGAACAGGGTCTCAAATTTAGAAAACCAACTTATGCTTGCTTAAGGGGAAAGGTGAGTTGGGGTGCTGCATAAAACCAGAGATTGAAATGAGCACAGATAAAGTTCCTTAAGCCAAATATGGAATAGACAAGAGCTACTCCTTGCTCAACGGAATGGACTCAACACCCCATATTAAACGCCTAAGAGTGTACCTGACTAGGAAGTATCTTAAAACCTATGGATTGCTATGTCTCTGAAAGAGAATCAAGTGTGTGTACAGGGGCATAAACGCAGCAGTGATAGGATTGGAGAGGTTCGGTGAGCAAATGAAGACCCTTTGAAGTCATATTGCATGGTACCCATTCCACGGGTCTCAACTCTCCAGGTTTAAGGTATTCTTCCTTCAGCTAAAACATGCATGTGGAACCCAGAGTATGATCAACCGTGTGATCGGGAGACGTGTTCCAATATGTCTCAGTTTTCGTCCCCTGGTACTCGGGTGCAACATTCCAGACGCTTTACTAACACTCTCCCGACTTGGAGAGTCAGTGCCTTTAACCTCCTGTTTGGCCCAGTTTGCAATTTCTGCGGAAGATGAACAGGAATAGGGAGAACCAATGAGAGACTAGCTGGAGGTGTCTGGACGGGCAAATTTAACTCTCATTTCCCACCAGGAAGAGGAATTAACCAAAGGCTCAGCGTGCCGTGCCGGAACCAGATTAGGGCCTGAAGCCATCCTGCGGTGTTGTGGCCAGCTCACAAGAAAGCGACTTGAAGAAAGGAGCTCAGGGGCACTGTAATTCACAAACCTGCAGAGTTATAAATGACAGCTATCGTCCAAAAATATACTGAAGTAAGGCTGCCAAGAGGACTTGAAAGCGGGGCAGAATTGCAGGAAACCGATTTCAGGAGGTAGACTGGAATTGCATTGAAAGCATAGGAAAAGAGGCAGAACGTCCACAATGATGCACTTGGCCAAAAAGGGCGTATGCGTTTTTTCCTGAATATATTCAGGAAAAAACGCATACGCCCTTTTTTGCCAACCATGCAAGCTTGCAAAGGAAATCTGCTCTACAGTGAAGTCTCACTTCCCCCCGGTCAAAAGGGCCATCTGAAAAAAGTGTAAAATCCAGAAAGGCAGGACAGGCCATGGAGAACTGGGAGCCTTGTTATGCTGATGGGCGGGATGTAAATTGCCAACAGCCACTCGGGAGAAGTGTATGGTGTTTCCTGAAACATCTAAAAAACAAAGCAACAGAGCCTAGGGCACTTCCACTTATGGTCCTATAGCTTAGGGAAATTAAAATCAAAAAGACACAGCCACCCCAAAGGTTGGGACGGCTCTGTTTACAAGAACCTGGTTTACGGTACAAGTTCAATATCGCAGAAAGTGAAAAATGGATAAAGAAGTTGTGGTACTTACGTACAATGCAGTATCACTCAGCAATGAAATCTATGTCATCAGGCCCGTAGCAGCATAATGAGTGCATTCAGGTATGATGATTCTAACTGAAATAAGTCACACAGGAAAAGAAACATCATAAGATATCACTAATACACGGAATGTAACCTTGGCTACACAGGAACTGAATTACAAAACAGAACAGGGTCTCAAATTTAGAAACCCAACTTATGCTTGCTTAAGGGGAAAGGTGAGTTGGGGTGCTGCATAAAACCAGAGATTGAAATGAGCACAGATAAAGTTCCTTAAGCCAAATATGGAATAGACAAGAGCTACTCCTTGCTCAACGAAATGGATTCAACACCCCATATTAAACACCTAAGAATGTACCTGACTAGGAAGTATCTTAAAACCTATGGATTGCTATGTCTCCAAAAGAGAATGAAGCGTGTGTACAGGGGCATAAACGCAGCAGTGATAGGATTGGAGAGGTTCGGTGAGCAAATGAAGACCCTTTGAAATCATATTGCATGGAACCCATTCCACGGGTCTCAACTCTCCAGGTTTAAGGTATTCTTCCTTCAGCTAAAACATGCATGTGGAACCCAGAGTATGATCAACCGTGTGATCGGGAGACGTGTTCCAATATGTCTCAGTTTTCGTCCCCTGGTACTCGGGTGCAACATTCCAGACACTTTACTAACACTCTCCCGGCTTGGAGAGTCAGTGCCTTTAACCTCCTGTTTGGCCCAGTTTGCAATTTCTGCGGAAGATGAACAGGAATAGGGAGAACCAATGACAGACTAGCTGGAGGTGTCTGGACGGGCAAATTTAACTCTCATTTCCCACCAGGAAGAGGAATTAACCAAAGGCTCAGCGTGCCGTGCCGGAACCAGATTAGGGCCTGAAGCCATCCTGCGGTTTTGTGGCCAGCTCACAAGAAAGCGACTTGAAGAAAGGAGCTCAGGGGCACTGTAATTCACAAACCTGCAGAGTTATAAATGACAGCTATCGTCCAAAAATATACTGAAGTAAGGCTGCCAAGAGGACTTGAAAGCGGGGCAGAATTGCAGGAAACCGATTTCAGGAGGTAACTGGAATTGCATTGAAAGCATAGGAAAAGAGGCAGAACGTCCACAATGATGCACTTGGCCAAAAAGGGCGTATGCGTTTTTTCCTGAATATATTCAGGAAAAAACGCATACGCCCTTTTTGGCCAACCAAGCAAGCTTGCAAAGGAAATCTGCTCTAAAGTGAAGTCTCACTTCCCCCCGGTCAAAAGGGCCATCTGAAAAAAGTGTAAAATCCAGAAAGGCAGGACAGGCCATGGAGAACTGGGAGCCTTGTTATGCTGATGGGCGGGATGTAAATTGCCAACAGCCACTCGGGAGAAGTGTATGGTGTTTCCTGAAACATCTAAAAAACAAAGCAACAGAGCCTAGGGCACTTCCACTTATGGTCCTATAGCTTAGGGAAATTAAAATCAAAAGACACAGCCACCCCAAAGGTTGGGACGGCTCTGTTTACAAGAACCTGGTTTACGGTACAAGTTCAATATCGCAGAAAGTGAAAAATGGATAAAGAAGTTGTGGTACTTACGTACAATGCAATATCACTCAGCAATGAAATCTATGTCATAAGGCCCGTAGCAGCATAATGAGTGGATTCAGGTACGATGATTCTAACTGAAATAAGTCACACAGAAAAAGAAACATCATAAGATATCACTAATACACGGAATGTAACCTTGGCTACACAGGAACTGAATTACAAAACAGAACAGGGTCTCAAATTTAGAAACCCAACTTATGCTTGCTTAAGGGGAAAGGTGAGTTGGGGTGCTGCATCAAACCAGAGATTGAAATGAGCACAGATAAAGTTCCTTAAGCCAAATATGGAATAGACAAGAGCTACTCCTTGCTCAACGAAATGGACTCAACACCCCATATTAAATGCCTAAGAGTGTACCTGACTAGGAAGTATCTTAAAACCTATGGATTGCTATGTCTCTGAAAGAGAATCAAGTGTGTGTACAGGGGCATAAACGCAGCAGTGATAGGATTGGAGAGGTTTGGTGAGCAAATGAAGACCCTTTGAAGTCATATTGCATGGTACCCATTCCACGGGTCTCAACTCTCCAGGTTTAAGGTATTCTTCCTTCAGCTAAAACATGCATGTGGAACCCAGAGTATGATCAACCGTGTGATCGGGAGACGTGTTCCAATATGTCTCAGTTTTCGTCCCCTGGTACTCGGGTGCAACATTCCAGACACTTTACTAACACTCTCCCGGCTTGGAGAGTCAGTGCCTTTAACCTCCTGTTTGGCCCAGTTTGCAATTTCTGCGGAAGATGAACAGGAATAGGGAGAACCAATGACAGACTAGCTGGAGGTGTCTGGACGGGCAAATTTAACTCTCATTTCCCACCAGGAAGAGGAATTAACCAAAGGCTCAGCGTGCCGTGCCGGAACCAGATTAGGGCCTGAAGCCATCCTGCGGTGTTGCGGCCAGCTCACGAGAAAGCGAGTTGAAGAAAGGAGCTCAGGGGCACTGTAATTCACAAACCTGCAGAGTTATAAATGACAGCTATCGTCCAAAAATATACTGAAGTAAGGCTGCCAAGAGGACTTGAAAGCGGGGCAGAATTGCAGGAAACCGATTTCAGGAGGTAGACTGGAATTGCATTTAAAGCATAGGAAAAGAGGCAGAACGTCCACAATGATGCACTTGGCCAAAAAGGGCGTATGCGTTTTTTCCTGAATATATTCAGGAAAAAACGCATACGCCCTTTTTGGCCAACCAAGCAAGCTTGCAAAGGAAATCTGCACTACAATGAAGTCTCACTTCCCCCCGGTCAAAAGGGCCATCTGAAAAAAGTGTAAAATCCAGAAAGGCAGGACAGGCCATGGAGAACTGGGAGCCTTGTTATGCTGATGGGCGGGATGTAAATTGCCAACAGCCACTCGGGAGAAGTGTATGGTGTTTCCTGAAACATCTAAAAAACAAAGCAACAGAGCCTAGGGCACTTCCACTTATGGTCCTATAGCTTAGGGAAATTAAAATCAAAAGACACAGCCACCCCAAAGGTTGGGACGGCTCTGTTTACAAGAACCTGGTTTACGGTACAAGTTCAATATCGCAGAAAGTGAAAAATGGATAAAGAAGTTGTGGTACTTACGTACAATGCAATATCACTCAGCAATGAAATCTATGTCATCAGGCCCGTAGCAGCATAATGAGTGGATTCAGGTACGATGATTCTAACTGAAATAAGTCACACAGAAAAAGAAACATCATAAGATATCACTAATACACGGAATGTAACCTTGGCTACACAGGAACTGAATTACAAAACAGAACAGGGTCTCAAATTTAGAAAACCAACTTATGCTTGCTTAAGGGGAAAGGTGAGTTGGGGTGCTGCATAAAACCAGAGATTGAAATGAGCACAGATAAAGTTCCTTAAGCCAAATATGGAATAGACAAGAGCTACTCCTTGCTCAACGGAATGGACTCAACACCCCATATTAAACGCCTAAGAGTGTACCTGACTAGGAAGTATCTTAAAACCTATGGATTGCTATGTCTCTGAAAGAGAATCAAGTGTGTGTACAGGGGCATAAACGCAGCAGTGATAGGATTGGAGAGGTTCGGTGAGCAAATGAAGACCCTTTGAAGTCATATTGCATGGTACCCATTCCACGGGTCTCAACTCTCCAGGTTTAAGGTATTCTTCCTTCAGCTAAAACATGCATGTGGAACCCAGAGTATGATCAACCGTGTGATCGGGAGACGTGTTCCAATATGTCTCAGTTTTCGTCCCCTGGTACTCGGGTGCAACATTCCAGACGCTTTACTAACACTCTCCCGACTTGGAGAGTCAGTGCCTTTAACCTCCTGTTTGGCCCAGTTTGCAATTTCTGCGGAAGATGAACAGGAATAGGGAGAACCAATGAGAGACTAGCTGGAGGTGTCTGGACGGGCAAATTTAACTCTCATTTCCCACCAGGAAGAGGAATTAACCAAAGGCTCAGCGTGCCGTGCCGGAACCAGATTAGGGCCTGAAGCCATCCTGCGGTGTTGTGGCCAGCTCACAAGAAAGCGACTTGAAGAAAGGAGCTCAGGGGCACTGTAATTCACAAACCTGCAGAGTTATAAATGACAGCTATCGTCCAAAAATATACTGAAGTAAGGCTGCCAAGAGGACTTGAAAGCGGGGCAGAATTGCAGGAAACCGATTTCAGGAGGTAGACTGGAATTGCATTGAAAGCATAGGAAAAGAGGCAGAACGTCCACAATGATGCACTTGGCCAAAAAGGGCGTATGCGTTTTTTCCTGAATATATTCAGGAAAAAACGCATACGCCCTTTTTTGCCAACCATGCAAGCTTGCAAAGGAAATCTGCTCTACAGTGAAGTCTCACTTCCCCCCGGTCAAAAGGGCCATCTGAAAAAAGTGTAAAATCCAGAAAGGCAGGACAGGCCATGGAGAACTGGGAGCCTTGTTATGCTGATGGGCGGGATGTAAATTGCCAACAGCCACTCGGGAGAAGTGTATGGTGTTTCCTGAAACATCTAAAAAACAAAGCAACAGAGCCTAGGGCACTTCCACTTATGGTCCTATAGCTTAGGGAAATTAAAATCAAAAAGACACAGCCACCCCAAAGGTTGGGACGGCTCTGTTTACAAGAACCTGGTTTACGGTACAAGTTCAATATCGCAGAAAGTGAAAAATGGATAAAGAAGTTGTGGTACTTACGTACAATGCAGTATCACTCAGCAATGAAATCTATGTCATCAGGCCCGTAGCAGCATAATGAGTGGATTCAGGTATGATGATTCTAACTGAAATAAGTCACACAGGAAAAGAAACATCATAAGATATCACTAATACACGGAATGTAACCTTGGCTACACAGGAACTGAATTACAAAACAGAACAGGGTCTCAAATTTAGAAACCCAACTTATGCTTGCTTAAGGGGAAAGGTGAGTTGGGGTGCTGCATAAAACCAGAGATTGAAATGAGCACAGATAAAGTTCCTTAAGCCAAATATGGAATAGACAAGAGCTACTCCTTGCTCAACGAAATGGATTCAACACCCCATATTAAACACCTAAGAATGTACCTGACTAGGAAGTATCTTAAAACCTATGGATTGCTATGTCTCCAAAAGAGAATGAAGCGTGTGTACAGGGGCATAAACGCAGCAGTGATAGGATTGGAGAGGTTCGGTGAGCAAATGAAGACCCTTTGAAATCATATTGCATGGAACCCATTCCACGGGTCTCAACTCTCCAGGTTTAAGGTATTCTTCCTTCAGCTAAAACATGCATGTGGAACCCAGAGTATGATCAACCGTGTGATCGGGAGACGTGTTCCAATATGTCTCAGTTTTCGTCCCCTGGTACTCGGGTGCAACATTCCAGACACTTTACTAACACTCTCCCGGCTTGGAGAGTCAGTGCCTTTAACCTCCTGTTTGGCCCAGTTTGCAATTTCTGCGGAAGATGAACAGGAATAGGGAGAACCAATGACAGACTAGCTGGAGGTGTCTGGACGGGCAAATTTAACTCTCATTTCCCACCAGGAAGAGGAATTAACCAAAGGCTCAGCGTGCCGTGCCGGAACCAGATTAGGGCCTGAAGCCATCCTGCGGTTTTGTGGCCAGCTCACAAGAAAGCGACTTGAAGAAAGGAGCTCAGGGGCACTGTAATTCACAAACCTGCAGAGTTATAAATGACAGCTATCGTCCAAAAATATACTGAAGTAAGGCTGCCAAGAGGACTTGAAAGCGGGGCAGAATTGCAGGAAACCGATTTCAGGAGGTAACTGGAATTGCATTGAAAGCATAGGAAAAGAGGCAGAACGTCCACAATGATGCACTTGGCCAAAAAGGGCGTATGCGTTTTTTCCTGAATATATTCAGGAAAAAACGCATACGCCCTTTTTGGCCAACCAAGCAAGCTTGCAAAGGAAATCTGCTCTAAAGTGAAGTCTCACTTCCCCCCGGTCAAAAGGGCCATCTGAAAAAAGTGTAAAATCCAGAAAGGCAGGACAGGCCATGGAGAACTGGGAGCCTTGTTATGCTGATGGGCGGGATGTAAATTGCCAACAGCCACTCGGGAGAAGTGTATGGTGTTTCCTGAAACATCTAAAAAACAAAGCAACAGAGCCTAGGGCACTTCCACTTATGGTCCTATAGCTTAGGGAAATTAAAATCAAAAGACACAGCCACCCCAAAGGTTGGGACGGCTCTGTTTACAAGAACCTGGTTTACGGTACAAGTTCAATATCGCAGAAAGTGAAAAATGGATAAAGAAGTTGTGGTACTTACGTACAATGCAATATCACTCAGCAATGAAATCTATGTCATAAGGCCCGTAGCAGCATAATGAGTGGATTCAGGTACGATGATTCTAACTGAAATAAGTCACACAGAAAAAGAAACATCATAAGATATCACTAATACACGGAATGTAACCTTGGCTACACAGGAACTGAATTACAAAACAGAACAGGGTCTCAAATTTAGAAAACCAACTTATGCTTGCTTAAGGGGAAAGGTGAGTTGGGGTGCTGCATAAAACCAGAGATTGAAATGAGCACAGATAAAGTTCCTTAAGCCAAATATGGAATAGACAAGAGCTACTCCTTGCTCAACGAAATGGACTCAACACCCCATATTAAATGCCTAAGAGTGTACCTGACTAGGAAGTATCTTAAAACCTATGGATTGCTATGTCTCTGAAAGAGAATCAAGTGTGTGTACAGGGGCATAAACGCAGCAGTGATAGGATTGGAGAGGTTCGGTGAGCAAATGAAGACCCTTTGAAGTCATATTGCATGGTACCCATTCCACGGGTCTCAACTCTCCAGGTTTAAGGTATTCTTCCTTCAGCTAAAACATGCATGTGGAACCCAGAGTATGATCAACCGTGTGATCGGGAGACGTGTTCCAATATGTCTCAGTTTTCGTCCCCTGGTACTCGGGTGCAACATTCCAGACGCTTTACTAACACTCTCCCGACTTGGAGAGTCAGTGCCTTTAACCTCCTGTTTGGCCCAGTTTGCAATTTCTGTGGAAGATGAACAGGAATAGGGAGAACCAATGACAGACTAGCTGGAGGTGTCTGGACGGGCAAATTTAACTCTCATTTCCCACCAGGAAGAGGAATTAACCAAAGGCTCAGCGTGCCGTGCCGGAACCAGATTAGGGCCTGAAGCCATCCTGCGGTGTTGTGGCCAGCTCACGAGAAAGCGACTTGAAGAAAGGAGCTCAGGGGCACTGTAATTCACAAACCTGCAGAGTTATAAATGACAGCTATCGTCCAAAAATATACTGAAGTAAGGCTGCCAAGAGGACTTGAAAGCGGGGCAGAATTGCAGGAAACCGATTTCAGGAGGTAGACTGGAATTGCATTTAAAGCATAGGAAAAGAGGCAGAACGTCCACAATGATGCACTTGGCCAAAAAGGGCGTATGCGTTTTTTCCTGAATATATTCAGGAAAAAACGCATACGCCCTTTTTGGCCAACCATGCAAGCTTGCAAAGGAAATCTGCTCTACAGTGAAGTCTCACTTCCCCCCGGTCAAAAGGGCCATCTGAAAAAAGTGTAAAATCCAGAAAGGCAGGACAGGCCATGGAGAACTGGGAGCCTTGTTATGCTGATGGGCGGGATGTAAATTGCCAACAGCCACTCGGGAGAAGTGTATGGTGTTTCCTGAAACATCTAAAAAACAAAGCAACAGAGCCTAGGGCACTTCCACTTATGGTCCTATAGCTTAGGGAAATTAAAATCAAAAGACACAGCCACCCCAAAGGTTGGGACGGCTCTGTTTACAAGAACCTGGTTTACGGTACAAGTTCAATATCGCAGAAAGTGAAAAATGGATAAAGAAGTTGTGGTACTTACGTACAATGCAATATCAATCAGCAATGAAATCTATGTCATCAGGCCCGTAGCAGCATAATGAGTGGATTCAGGTACGATGATTCTAACTGAAATAAGTCACACAGAAAAAGAAACATCATAAGATATCACTAATAAACGGAATGTAACCTTGGCTACACAGGAACTGAATTACAAAACAGAACAGGGTCTCAAATTTAGAAACCCAACTTATGCTTGCTTAAGGGGAAAGGTGAGTTGGGGTGCTGCATCAAACCAGAGATTGAAATGAGCACAGATAAAGTTCCTTAAGCCAAATATGGAATAGACAAGAGCTACTCCTTGCTCAACGAAATGGACTCAACACCCCATATTAAATGCCTAAGAGTGTACCTGACTAGGAAGTATCTTAAAACCTATGGATTGCTATGTCTCTGAAAGAGAATCAAGTGTGTGTACAGGGGCATAAACGCAGCAGTGATAGGATTGGAGAGGTTTGGTGAGCAAATGAAGACCCTTTGAAGTCATATTGCATGGTACCCATTCCACGGGTCTCAACTCTCCAGGTTTAAGGTATTCTTCCTTCAGCTAAAACATGCATGTGGAACCCAGAGTATGATCAACCGTGTGATCGGGAGACGTGTTCCAATATGTCTCAGTTTTCGTCCCCTGGTACTCGGGTGCAACATTCCAGACACTTTACTAACACTCTCCCGGCTTGGAGAGTCAGTGCCTTTAACCTCCTGTTTGGCCCAGTTTGCAATTTCTGCGGAAGATGAACAGGAATAGGGAGAACCAATGACAGACTAGCTGGAGGTGTCTGGACGGGCAAATTTAACTCTCATTTCCCACCAGGAAGAGGAATTAACCAAAGGCTCAGCGTGCCGTGCCGGAACCAGATTAGGGCCTGAAGCCATCCTGCGGTGTTGCGGCCAGCTCACGAGAAAGCGAGTTGAAGAAAGGAGCTCAGGGGCACTGTAATTCACAAACCTGCAGAGTTATAAATGACAGCTATCGTCCAAAAATATACTGAAGTAAGGCTGCCAAGAGGACTTGAAAGCGGGGCAGAATTGCAGGAAACCGATTTCAGGAGGTAGACTGGAATTGCATTTAAAGCATAGGAAAAGAGGCAGAACGTCCACAATGATGCACTTGGCCAAAAAGGGCGTATGCGTTTTTTCCTGAATATATTCAGGAAAAAACGCATACGCCCTTTTTGGCCAACCAAGCAAGCTTGCAAAGGAAATCTGCACTACAATGAAGTCTCACTTCCCCCCGGTCAAAAGGGCCATCTGAAAAAAGTGTAAAATCCAGAAAGGCAGGACAGGCCATGGAGAACTGGGAGCCTTGTTATGCTGATGGGCGGGATGTAAATTGCCAACAGCCACTCGGGAGAAGTGTATGGTGTTTCCTGAAACATCTAAAAAACAAAGCAACAGAGCCTAGGGCACTTCCACTTATGGTCCTATAGCTTAGGGAAATTAAAATCAAAAGACACAGCCACCCCAAAGGTTGGGACGGCTCTGTTTACAAGAACCTGGTTTACGGTACAAGTTCAATATCGCAGAAAGTGAAAAATGGATAAAGAAGTTGTGGTACTTACGTACAATGCAATATCACTCAGCAATGAAATCTATGTCATCAGGCCCGTAGCAGCATAATGAGTGGATTCAGGTACGATGATTCTAACTGAAATAAGTCACACAGAAAAAGAAACATCATAAGATATCACTAATACACGGAATGTAACCTTGGCTACACAGGAACTGAATTACAAAACAGAACAGGGTCTCAAATTTAGAAAACCAACTTATGCTTGCTTAAGGGGAAAGGTGAGTTGGGGTGCTGCATAAAACCAGAGATTGAAATGAGCACAGATAAAGTTCCTTAAGCCAAATATGGAATAGACAAGAGCTACTCCTTGCTCAACGAAATGGACTCAACACCCCATATTAAATGCCTAAGAGTGTACCTGACTAGGAAGTATCTTAAAACCTATGGATTGCTATGTCTCTGAAAGAGAATCAAGTGTGTGTACAGGGGCATAAACGCAGCAGTGATAGGATTGGAGAGGTTCGGTGAGCAAATGAAGACCCTTTGAAGTCATATTGCATGGTACCCATTCCACGGGTCTCAACTCTCCAGGTTTAAGGTATTCTTCCTTCAGCTAAAACATGCATGTGGAACCCAGAGTATGATCAACCGTGTGATCGGGAGACGTGTTCCAATATGTCTCAGTTTTCGTCCCCTGGTACTCGGGTGCAACATTCCAGACGCTTTACTAACACTCTCCCGACTTGGAGAGTCAGTGCCTTTAACCTCCTGTTTGGCCCAGTTTGCAATTTCTGTGGAAGATGAACAGGAATAGGGAGAACCAATGACAGACTAGCTGGAGGTGTCTGGACGGGCAAATTTAACTCTCATTTCCCACCAGGAAGAGGAATTAACCAAAGGCTCAGTGTGCCGTGCCGGAACCAGATTAGGGCCTGAAGCCATCCTGCGGTGTTGCAGCCAGCTCACGAGAAAGCGAGTTGAAGAAAGGAGCTCAGGGGCACTGTAATTCACAAACCTGCAGAGTTATAAATGACAGCTATCGTCCAAAAATATACTGAAGTAAGGCTGCCAAGAGGACATGAAAGCGGGGCAGAATTGCAGGAAACCGATTTCAGGAGGTAGACTGGAATTGCATTTAAAGCATAGGAAAAGAGGCAGAACGTCCACAATGATGCACTTGGCCAAAAAGGGCGTATGCGTTTTTTCATGAATATATTCAGGAAAAAAACGCATACGCCCTTTTTGGCCAACCAAGCAAGCTTGCAAAGGAAATCTGCACTACAATGAAGTCTCACTTCCCCCCGGTCAAAAGGGCCATCTGAAAAAAGTGTAAAATCCAGAAAGGCAGGACAGGCCATGGAGAACTGGGAGCCTTGTTATGCTGATGGGCGGGATGTAAATTGCCAACAGCCACTCGGGAGAAGTGTATGGTGTTTCCTGAAACATCTAAAAAACAAAGCAACAGAGCCTAGGGCACTTCCACTTATGGTCCTATAGCTTAGGGAAATTAAAATCAAAAAGACACAGCCACCCCAAAGGTTGGGACGGCTCTGTTTACAAGAACCTGGTTTACGGTACAAGTTCAATATCGCAGAAAGTGAAAAATGGATAAAGAAGTTGTGGTACTTACGTACATTGCAGTATCACTCAGCAAGGAAATCTATGTCATCAGGCCCGTAGCAGCATAATGAGTGGATTCAGGTATGATGATTCTAACTGAAATAAGTCACACAGGAAAAGAAACATCATAAGATATCACTAATACACGGAATGTAACCTTGGCTACACAGGAACTGAATTACAAAACAGAACAGGGTCTCAAATTTAGAAAACCAACTTATGCTTGCTTAAGGGGAAAGGTGAGTTGGGGTGCTGCATAAAACCAGAGATTGAAATGAGCACAGATAAAGTTCCTTAAGCCAAATATGGAATAGACAAGAGCTACTCCTTGCTCAACGAAATGGACTCAACACCCCATATTAAATGCCTAAGAGTGTACCTGACTAGGAAGTATCTTAAAACCTATGGATTGCTATGTCTCTGAAAGAGAATCAAGTGTGTGTACAGGGGCATAAACGCAGCAGTGATAGGATTGGAGAGGTTCGGTGAGCAAATGAAGACCCTTTGAAGTCATATTGCATGGTACCCATTCCACGGGTCTCAACTCTCCAGGTTTAAGGTATTCTTCCTTCAGCTAAAACATGCATGTGGAACCCAGAGTATGATCAACCGTGTGATCGGGAGACGTGTTCCAATATGTCTCAGTTTTCGTCCCCTGGTACTCGGGTGCAACATTCCAGACGCTTTACTAACACTCTCCCGACTTGGAGAGTCAGTGCCTTTAACCTCCTGTTTGGCCCAGTTTGCAATTTCTGTGGAAGATGAACAGGAATAGGGAGAACCAATGACAGACTAGCTGGAGGTGTCTGGACGGGCAAATTTAACTCTCATTTCCCACCAGGAAGAGGAATTAACCAAAGGCTCAGCGTGCCGTGCCGGAACCAGATTAGGGCCTGAAGCCATCCTGCGGTGTTGCAGCCAGCTCACGAGAAAGCGAGTTGAAGAAAGGAGCTCAGGGGCACTGTAATTCACAAACCTGCAGAGTTATAAATGACAGCTATCGTCCAAAAATATACTGAAGTAAGGCTGCCAAGAGGACTTGAAAGCGGGGCAGAATTGCAGGAAACCGATTTCAGGAGGTAGACTGGAATTGCATTGAAAGCATAGGAAAAGAGGCAGAACGTCCACAATGATGCACTTGGCCAAAAAGGGCGTATGCGTTTTTTCCTGAATATATTCAGGAAAAAACGCATACGCCCTTTTTGGCCAACCAAGCAAGCTTGCAAAGGAAATCTGCACTACAGTGAAGTCTCACTTCCCCCCGGTCAAAAGGGCCATCTGAAAAAAGTGTAAAATCCAGAAAGGCAGGACAGGCCATGGAGAACTGGGAGCCTTGTTATGCTGATGGGCGGGATGTAAATTGCCAACAGCCACTCGGGAGAAGTGTATGGTGTTTCCTGAAACATCTAAAAAACAAAGCAACAGAGCCTAGGGCACTTCCACTTATGGTCCTATAGCTTAGGGAAATTAAAATCAAAAGACACAGCCACCCCAAAGGTTGGGACGGCTCTGTTTACAAGAACCTGGTTTACGGTACAAGTTCAATATCGCAGAAAGTGAAAAATGGATAAAGAAGTTGTGGTACTTACGTACAATGCAATATCACTCAGCAATGAAATCTATGTCATCAGGCCCGTAGCAGCATAATGAGTGGATTCAGGTACGATGATTCTAACTGAAATAAGTCACACAGAAAAAGAAACATCATAAGATATCACTAATACACGGAATGTAACCTTGGCTACACAGGAACTGAATTACAAAACAGAACAGGGTCTCAAATTTAGAAAACCAACTTATGCTTGCTTAAGGGGAAAGGTGAGTTGGGGTGCTGCATAAAACCAGAGATTGAAATGAGCACAGATAAAGTTCCTTAAGCCAAATATGGAATAGACAAGAGCTACTCCTTGCTCAACGAAATGGACTCAACACCCCATATTAAATGCCTAAGAGTGTACCTGACTAGGAAGTATCTTAAAACCTATGGATTGCTATGTCTCTGAAAGAGAATCAAGTGTGTGTACAGGGGCATAAACGCAGCAGTGATAGGATTGGAGAGGTTCGGTGAGCAAATGAAGACCCTTTGAAGTCATATTGCATGGTACCCATTCCACGGGTCTCAACTCTCCAGGTTTAAGGTATTCTTCCTTCAGCTAAAACATGCATGTGGAACCCAGAGTATGATCAACCGTGTGATCGGGAGACGTGTTCCAATATGTCTCAGTTTTCGTCCCCTGGTACTCGGGTGCAACATTCCAGACGCTTTACTAACACTCTCCCGACTTGGAGAGTCAGTGCCTTTAACCTCCTGTTTGGCCCAGTTTGCAATTTCTGTGGAAGATGAACAGGAATAGGGAGAACCAATGACAGACTAGCTGGAGGTGTCTGGACGGGCAAATTTAACTCTCATTTCCCACCAGGAAGAGGAATTAACCAAAGCCTCAGTGTGCCGTGCCGGAACCAGATTAGGGCCTGAAGCCATCCTGCGGTGTTGCAGCCAGCTCACGAGAAAGCGAGTTGAAGAAAGGAGCTCAGGGGCACTGTAATTCACAAACCTGCAGAGTTATAAATGACAGCTATCGTCCAAAAATATACTGAAGTAAGGCTGCCAAGAGGACTTGAAAGCGGGGCAGAATTGCAGGAAACCGATTTCAGGAGGTAGACTGGAATTGCATTTAAAGCATAGGAAAAGAGGCAGAACGTCCACAATGATGCACTTGGCCAAAAAGGGCGTATGCGTTTTTTCCTGAATATATTCAGGAAAAAACGCATACGCCCTTTTTGGCCAACCAAGCAAGCTTGCAAAGGAAATCTGCACTACAATGAAGTCTCACTTCCCCCCGGTCAAAAGGGCCATCTGAAAAAAGTGTAAAATCCAGAAAGGCAGGACAGGCCATGGAGAACTGGGAGCCTTGTTATGCTGATGGGCGGGATGTAAATTGCCAACAGCCACTCGGGAGAAGTGTATGGTGTTTCCTGAAACATCTAAAAAACAAAGCAACAGAGCCTAGGGCACTTCCACTTATGGTCCTATAGCTTAGGGAAATTAAAATCAAAAGACACAGCCACCCCAAAGGTTGGGACGGCTCTGTTTACAAGAACCTGGTTTACGGTACAAGTTCAATATCGCAGAAAGTGAAAAATGGATAAAGAAGTTGTGGTACTTACGTACAATGCAATATCACTCAGCAATGAAATCTATGTCATCAGGCCCGTAGCAGCATAATGAGTGGATTCAGGTACGATGATTCTAACTGAAATAAGTCACACAGAAAAAGAAACATCATAAGATATCACTAATACACGGAATGTAACCTTGGCTACACAGGAACTGAATTACAAAACAGAACAGGGTCTCAAATTTAGAAAACCAACTTATGCTTGCTTAAGGGGAAAGGTGAGTTGGGGTGCTGCATAAAACCAGAGATTGAAATGAGCACAGATAAAGTTCCTTAAGCCAAATATGGAATAGACAAGAGCTACTCCTTGCTCAACGAAATGGACTCAACACCCCATATTAAATGCCTAAGAGTGTACCTGACTAGGAAGTATCTTAAAACCTATGGATTGCTATGTCTCTGAAAGAGAATCAAGTGTGTGTACAGGGGCATAAACGCAGCAGTGATAGGATTGGAGAGGTTCGGTGAGCAAATGAAGACCCTTTGAAGTCATATTGCATGGTACCCATTCCACGGGTCTCAACTCTCCAGGTTTAAGGTATTCTTCCTTCAGCTAAAACATGCATGTGGAACCCAGAGTATGATCAACCGTGTGATCGGGAGACGTGTTCCAATATGTCTCAGTTTTCGTCCCCTGGTACTCGGGTGCAACATTCCAGACGCTTTACTAACACTCTCCCGACTTGGAGAGTCAGTGCCTTTAACCTCCTGTTTGGCCCAGTTTGCAATTTCTGTGGAAGATGAACAGGAATAGGGAGAACCAATGACAGACTAGCTGGAGGTGTCTGGACGGGCAAATTTAACTCTCATTTCCCACCAGGAAGAGGAATTAACCAAAGGCTCAGTGTGCCGTGCCGGAACCAGATTAGGGCCTGAAGCCATCCTGCGGTGTTGCAGCCAGCTCACGAGAAAG